>NC_058090.1:91621577-92292113 GCF_014858855.1 Bufo gargarizans | reverse complement strand
CTGTACTACACAGCTTCTAACAGAAGATATGGCTGGTGACAGTTGAAGATTTAAACTGAGCATGTGCGACCACCCCAGTTAGATGGACAGAGCAGTAAGGAAAAGAACAAACAGCAGGTGGTTGTCTACAGATACATTTTAAAAACGTATAATGGTGGCCATATTGGATGTTAGACTAGACTCACACTTGTGCTGGAGCGTGCAGATATCGCAGTATGCTACACTGTATTTTCCAGGTAAAATAACAGAAATCCTATGGAACCCCTCATAGTCAGCGGGGACTGTTGGACGCAGGGGCATCATTTTATCTATTCCCCATCGCGACGGAACAGAAAGCCGGAAATGATAACGCAGATGTGAACCTCACCTACCCAGTTAGCGAAGGCATCATGGCCTAATGTAAAAAATGTATTAATATTCTCCATCGCCTTTGCAGCATCGGTGGATCTATTCCTATCGTCTTCTCCTATTTCTCTGAATTCCTGGCCCAGGAAAAGCGGGGAGAGCATCTGAGCTGGCTGTCCATGTTCTGGATGATCGGGGGGATCTACGCCTCGGCCATGGCCTGGGCTATCATTCCTCATTATGGTGAGTAAGGTCATTCTAAATAAGCAGGGGCTACAGCTGGGCTTATGGAAATCAGGGGGAGTGTCCTTTCTGCTGCAGCTCTTCTCCCTACCACAGCTCACGGGGGTGTCCTTTCTGTCTGGCAGCTTTCTCCCTATCACAGCTCAGGGGATATGTGTCCTTTCTGCTGCAGCTCCTCTCCCTACCACAGCTCAGGGGGGGGGGGGGGGTCCTTTCTGCTGCAGCTCTCTCCCTACCACAGCTCAGGGGGGGTTCCTTTCTGCTGCAGCTCTCCCTTTCACAGCTCAGGGGGGGTGTCCTTTCTGCTGCAGCTCTCCCTTTCACACCTCAGGGGGGGTGTCCTTTCTGCTGCAGCTCTCCCTCTCCTACCACAGCTCAGGGGGGGTCCTTTCTCTGCTTGCAGCTCTCCCCCCTACCAAAGCTCGAGGGGGGGGGGGTGCTTTCTGCTGCGGCTCTCCCCCTATCACCGCTCAGGGGTGTGTCCGAAATCTAAAACTGGGTGGTAACTTCACGTAGAGTAGACATGGTCATTGTGCTATGCCACATCCTCTAGAAATACATCACGCAATGGTTGATACTGAAGGCATCAATTAAAGGGACCACAGAAATTTGCATTTAAGTCATCAAGTTTTCATAGGAATAATGGAAGTCTTATGTTTGCTGATGTCTTGTTGGTCGGCTATGGGGTGTGGTGCAGGACAATATCTGTAAATCCCGAATTCACCCTCCTGTGTCCACACTTTGTTTTGTTTGTCAGCCTGTGCCCTGCCTGGTTATTGTAGCAGCAGCCTCATCTCTCACACCATGTGGCTTCAGCTACACACTACCGCCTGTTCCCTGCTGTAAGCCTTTATAGAATACCCAATAGTGACACCTAGTGTCATGATTTAACACTACAATTTCCCATTAATTACTTGTAATTAGGGGGGCGTAACTACCATAGCGGCAGACCATGCGACTACAGGGCCACAGGGGTCCTAGTTGGGATCATCTCTCTTCTACTGGGGGTGAAAACTTGGTCTGGACTCTACCCTCTAAAGGAACAACTTTTAGCAAAGTGAGGCAGTGGAAAAAAATGGCCCAAGGCGGAAACCCTTCTGTCCTGTGTGGGCGGCCTGGTTGGATCAGGTCTACGTCTAGCCTTATCTCACCGTCTTTCATCTCTCGACAGGATGGAGTTTCCAGATGGGTTCGGCATATCAGTTCCACAGTTGGCGGGTGTTTGTCTTGGTTTGTGCATTTCCTTCTGTGTTCGCCATCGGAGCTCTGAACACCATGCCAGAGAGTCCTCGCTTCTACCTAGAGGTAAGATATGAACCTCTATCCTGAAGAATGTTCTGAGATGGCTTAATATTTATCCTACGCAGGATATACGTGTCATAAAGTGGTAGTCTCCTGCCTGTGACCATGGTTTTCTAGGTTCTTCAGTATCTGATCGGTGGGGGTACGAAAACCGGGGACTCCTGCCGATCAGCAACTTGAGAAGACATCGGCACTCACAGTAGCACCACGACCTTCTCCATCCTCACCAAGCACAGCACCATCCATTTGATAGTGGCTGTGCTTGGTATTGCAGCTCAGCCCATTCACCTCAATGGGGCTGAGCTGCGCCTAGGCCGTGTGACCGAATAACGTGACATCACATGGCCTTCTCGCTGCTTACCCTAGGCCAGTGACATCACGTTCATTGGTCACTTGGCCTAGGCGCAGCTCAGTCTCATTCAAGTGAATGCGGATGAGGCTGCAATACCAAGCATAGCCACTACAGATAGGTCATCGGTATAAAGAAGTCAGAAAACCCCTTTAATCTGCAGTGTCCAGACATGTCTCTGGTCACCCAAGCAGGGGATGCCCTGCCAGCCACAGGAGGATGGCCCACCTTTAGCAACCTGTCTGTACGAGGCCCTTCCAGCTGAGCATCAGAAGCCCAGGAACCAGGGGCGCACCACCAATGAGGCCAGATGAGGTTACATCTGGTAGGGGTAAGAGGGCAGCGGAAGGGCCACGGGCAATGAGTGCTTTCATTGTGGCAAAGGGGTTAGGTTCAGAAAATTGGCCATGGGGGGGTGGCGCCGTTTTCTTTTTTTGACGCTTAGGCGGCAGAAAGGCTAGGCTGCACCCCTGCTAAGCTGAGAGTGGGTCTTAGCGGTTCAGTGGAGGCAAAGCTTCATGGGTGTGATGGGCCACAGAAGTGGCGGGACTTGCCAATAAGCATTCTCATTCAGTGACAGCAAGCAGAGATCCTTGAATGTTGAGATGATGATCAGTGAAGGTTAGAATTCCGATTTCAATGTATGTTCACTAGCTAGCAATACACCATCTACCAGGGTAACCCAATGCAGGGTATCACACCGCTCTTCAGACGCAGTCATCATTTTGCGCTTTATTACCCAAAGCGCTTTGCATTGACGATAATAATTCCTTTCTGAAATCTCTTTAGAATTGGAAACACGATGAAGCCTTGGATGGTGCTAAAGCAGGTCCATGACACAAACATGCGAGCCAAGGGCCACCGGAAAGAGTCTTCTCCGTAAGTAAAGATGTTGCTTAGCACCCATTCCCAATAAATCGAATGCGGAAAAGGAAGCAACTTTGCAATAGGTAATAAAATAAATAAACAAACAAACAGGTCTAGGCGTCTCCATGGTAACAGACAACACCAAGGTTCTGTGTAGTCTGATGGTGCAGTCCTCTCTCTTCCATTTTTCGCCCTACCTCTTGCCAGAAGTAGAAGGCAGATGTGACTGCAGGATCAGACTACGCGGAGTCTTGTTTGCGGTCTGTTACCATGGAAACACGTAGTCTGCATAGGATTTCTTTTTTTTTTTTAATTAACACCTATTGTCAAGTTGTCTCATTTAATATGCATGGAGGGAATAAAAGACGTTGTCGGTCACGATGGGCGTGGCCTTGAATTGAAAATAGCTTTATCGCTCATTTGGTGGCATACAGTCTTTGTAACCCTTTATTGACTGGCTGGTTTTGTCTTTACAGGTCACTCAGATAAAGTTCATTAAACAAGAGGATGAACTGATTGAGATCCAGTCAGACACAGGGACGTGGTACCGGCGCTGGATGATCCGGATACTTAATTTGTCTCAGCAGGTAGGCGCCGGGAGCGGAATGTCTCTGATGAGTTAACCCTTTGTGCCTGTTTCACTCTGGCCAAATGTGCTGCGTACTTCGCAGCAGAAACCGCCGCTGCCGCGGTTTACTTTGCATACCATGGACCCGCTTGCACCTTAGATCTATTGAATAGACATGGCGCCAAGAAGGGTTATGTTCTATCTTGGCACAGTCACGCCTTTAAACCGCCGATCTGCAAACTGCAGTGCGGCGGAATTTTGCGGCCAAAATTCCCTTTTAATTTACATAATTTATATATATATATTTTTTTAAACATTTTGTATTTATATCCATGTTCTAAGCACTGGGACCTTTTCATGCTTTGCAGGTTTGGTCTAATTTCCACCAGTGCTTTGCCCCAGAATACAGACGCATCACCCTGATGATGATGGCGGTTTGGTTCACCATGTCTTTCAGGTTGGTATATTGTTCTAGATGGCAGCGCGGGACGAGGCGTCTTGGGTGTCAGTAGAGTTTTCCATGTTTCTGTTCGTTTTACAGAAGCTGCTTTGGTTGCTAATAACAGCACTTAGTTTCGCTCACGGCCTCCTTGCTCCGTCAAATTCTGAACTGCTCCGTGAAATTGCTATCGTCATGGCAACCGCTGCAGGACCGTCTGGCTTCCTCCTCTCCGGACGAGACTCGAGATGGAGTCTGACAATCTTTGGTCTTAGCTAATTCACATTTCCGTTTCAATGAAGTAGATCTGACGGCATTAGTCCCGATCGGTATTGAGCTGCCGCCCCGATACCACTCAGCTGTCAGATCTCAGGAGTCCAACGTAATTATTACCTCCGACAAGTGATGCTCAGCCAACATCTCCTCCACCCTGAACATGGCCTCCCACCACTTTTGATATAGTCGTCATTAGAGTTTAGCATTTTTCAGCCAGAAATCAGAGGAACCCGAAGAATGACAAGCTCAGATCATGGCTTCTGACCACCCAGCTGCGCTGCTGGGACCATGCCCTGTACAGCCGGGTGGCCAGAGCCAGAGAACCGTAACAGGATGGACCTCTACGGCAGTACTGTAGACCTTTCATCCAGAAACCTAATTCTCCTAGAGGTTGGACCACCATCGATGATAAAACGAACATGGATTCAGTGATAGGAATTTGGTTCCTATGCAAAGAGACGTTTGTAGCACCACTGTTTGGCTCTTAAAGGGGTTGTCCAGGATTTTGATGCTATCCTCAGGGTTGGCCATCAATATCAAACCAGCAGGGGTCCAACACACCGCACCTTTGCAGGTCAGTAAGGCTTTAAGGCAAGAGGCGTTGGTGCCACCACAACCTATAAACCAGGGATGCTCAACCTGCGGCCCTCCAGCTGTTGCAAAACTACAACCCCCAGCATGCCCTAATAGCTGTCTAGGCTTGCTGGGAGTTGTAGTTTTGCAACAGCTAGAGAGCTGCAGGTTGGGCACCCCTGCTCTAGACTCTTTGGGGGACATTTATCAAGACCAACGTTTTCTTCGCCAGTCTTTATACCACCCGCTACACCAGAGGGTGCGCCAAATTTATGAAGAGGCGCACTCCTATCATAGATTTAGTGCATCCTTCCGCTGGCCGTGTCTCAAATCTGTGGCAGCCAATTCAATCCATTCATGCCAGGAAACTGTCGTGAATAAAGATAAATGCGACGGACTTGCAGTGACGCCCCCTCACCACACTCTGTCGTGAAGGGGGTAAAGTGGCAAATTTTGCAGAAAATATGCCGTGCGACAATCTGTGTGTTTTTCACATGCTAAGGGCTCATGCACACGACCGTATGTATTTTGCGGTCCGCAAAAAATACGGATGACGTCTGTGTGCATTCCATATTTTGCGGAACGGAACAGTTGGCCCCTAATAGAACAGTCCTATCCTTGTCCGTAATGCGGACAATAATAGGACATGTTATATTTTTTTTGCAGAACGGAAATACGAACATAAGGAAACGGAATGCACACAGAGTACCTTCCGTTTTTTTTGCAGGCCCATTGAAATGAAACAGAATCGACACGGAAAGAATATACATTAGGGTCTATTCACATGTCCGTAGTCTATTGTGGATCCGCAATACATCCGGCCGGCACCCCCCAGAGAACTGCCTATTCCTTGTCTGCAATTGCGGACAAGAATAGGACATGTTCTATTTTTTTTGGCGGAAGTTCGGGACCGCGCTCCAGAAATGCGGATGCGGAGAGCACATAGCGTGCTCTCCGCATCCATTCCTGCCCTGTTGAAAATGAATGGGTCCGCACCCGTTCCCAATATTGCGAAATGGATGCGGACCATTTGTGGACGTGTGAATGGACCTTTAGTGTGCATGAGCCCTAATGGCTCATGCACATGACCGTATGTATTTTGCGGTTTGCAAAAATGGATCCGCAAAAAATATGGATGACGTCTGTGTGCATTCCCGTATTTTGTGGAAGGGAACAGCTGGCCCCTAATAAAACAGTCTTATCCTTCTCCGTAGGCCTCTTGCACATGACCGTTGTTGTGTCCCGTGTCCGTTGTTCCGTGATTTTTCTGCGGACCCGTTGACTTTCAATGGGTTCGTGGAAAACTCGGCTAATGCACACGTTTGTCATCCGCGTCCGTGATCCGTGTTTCCAGTCCGTGAAACAAAATAAGACCTGTCCAATTTTTTTTCACGGACAACGTTTCGCGGACCCATTCAAGTCAATAGGTCCGTGAAAAAACACGGAGGCACACTAGATTGTCATCCGTGTCCACGTCCGTTTTTTTGCATGGCAAACTTGGACTTATATTTTTTTTTTACTTTCCTCATGTCTGAGATCCTCCAAAAATAAAGGAAGACACACGGAAAACAAAACGGACACGGATCACGGAACAACGGAACCCCTTTTGGCGGACCGCAAAATAATACTGTCGTGTGCATAAGGCCTTATGCAGACAATTAATAGGACATGTTTTTTTTTTTAATGGAAATACAGACATACGGAAACGGAATGCACACGGAAGTACCTTCAATTTTTTTTGCGGACCCATTGAAATGAATGGTTCAGCAAAAAAAACGGAATGGACATGGAAAGAAATATGTTCGTGTGCATGATCCCTAAGTCACATAGAAATCACATAGTAAATGTTCCCCTTTAGGCGTAAGCACCCATTTCTACCTTATCATTGGGGCATACATACTGTAGATAGTAGGGTCCTGTGCAAGAAAAGTATGTGAACCCCGTTACTATGTAAGGACTTCCTCCCCCCTCTTCACGTTCCTTGAGTGATCCAGCTGCATAATTCTGAGGAAAATGACAACATACAGCAGAAAACAAAAGACCAGAAAAGACTAAAATAAAGAAAAGAGCAAAACAAATGCTAAAAGAAAACCCAGAGCAGAGTGTGATCTTTAACGTGGATGCCTGTGAAATGTAATGGCACATCAGTATAAGCTCCTTCTAAGCTTGAGTCTCGTCTTGCCTCGTAGACGCAGTGCCTGTAGTCAGCACATTTCCTGAAGCTGCCCTCGAAAGATTGGAGAAGAAGAGTTTTTGTTAGCAAAAAGGACACCGAAGAGTTGTATATAAAATCCATGTGATTTTGTGTTCAATGTTTGACTGGTATAAAGGGCCTTGAAAACGCGTAGAAATAATATCTAACCAATTACCTGGCATGGATGCCACCACTGTCTTCTACACAAGATGCATTAACTCCCCGTTTCCGTCTGGGCTTTTCAGGACTGAAGCTTGTAGATTGATTCCCCCCAAATAACCCTTAATTCAAGCTGTCAGGGAGATAATTAAAATGCCATATTCCCAGTTACTGCTTGCCATTCCTTGGCTGCACATTAAAAGAGGCAGAAATGACTTACTAATGAAGTTATAGGCCTGCGGTCCGACACTGGGAGAGGAAAACGAGATCGGAGGCTTTAGGGGAGAGGAGAATGTAGAATTATGTCGTGTGCGGTTTCTGCTGCTGCTGGCGGAAAGACGATATCTGGAAGGACAGAACATAACAACGAAGTGGAAGGAGAGCAGTTTATTGATGTCAGGGGATATCAGAGAACGCTCGTTTTATTGAGATGCTATTTATTTGCAGTATGAAAGTATCATAAGCTGAGAAGGGACACCTATGCAACCTAAAGGGCCACTAAACGAAAAGACCTGTGCCGCCTGTAGTAGCCTACATCATCTGTTTCCACAAGTGTATGCATAACAGAAGACTAATGCAACTCAATTTAGCTACTCGTTTCCCATACTGTGACTCCCTTGTATATGTGGAAAGTAGAGAGATGACGCCCAATATTCATAAGAAAACATATTAATAGGTAATTTATGTAGAAATGCACGTTGAGGCCTTCTTAACAGACAATTATATCTAATTTGTTGTAGGGATTGTTGATTTAGTCACTATGTGCATCCATGTTTAGATTGGCCAAAAAATCACTGAAATTCTGTAGCGTACCCCAATCCTAGAGTAACTCCACCCTAGAGTAACCCAACCTAGAGTAACTCCACCCTAGAGTAACCAAATCCTAGAATAACTCCACCCTAGAGTAACCCAATCCTAGAGTAACTCCACCCTAGAGTAACCCATCCTAGAATAACTCCACCATAGAGTAACCCAATCCTAATAATAACTCCACCCTGAAATAACACCCCCCTATAATAAATCCATCCTAACTAACTTTACCCTGGAATAACTCCCACCCTAAGATAAATCCACTCTGGAATAACGTCACCCTAGGATAATCCACGCCAGGAAGGAAAACTCCACTGTAGCATAATTCCACCCTAAAACAGTTCTCTACCAGTTGCATGAATGATATATGAATTTGGAGTAAATAAATGCCCTAACTCCTTCAAGATGTTTTTTTTTTCCTCTCATCTGGTCCTTATTTCTCTCTCCAACACTGTATGGTGAAGAGTTATCAATATGTGCCACCATGACTCCCACCAACTAATGGATGACAATACCAGTCAAGACTGAAAGTATTGTGTGGCTCGTAGCTGAGAGAAGTCTCCTGCTTCTTCCATCTTCCAGGAGAGAAATCCAGGGGTTGTCCAAAGTTGGGTATATATATGGAAGTCGGGGAAAACAAAATCTTCTCTTTAACACGTCTCTATTATTTTCTCAGCTACTATGGACTGACGGTTTGGTTCCCAGACATGATCAAACATCTTCAGAACATTGACTATGCCTCACGCACCAAATTTCTCCAACGAGAGGGTGATCAGCTTCAACTTTAACTTTACTCTCGAAATCAAGTCCCACGATAACGGAGAATACCAAAATGACAAGTAAGAGCAAACAATGCCCTTGTTGTTTTTGGACTAATTCGTACTAATAGTTTACACACATTGAAGGTGACCTCTCAGAAGGATGCAACCTAAATTGTTCAAAGGATTTACTCTAATAATTTGTTATACTGTTTACTAGAATTATATTTAAAATACATGAATTAGCTATACATCAGAAAGGGGACAATAACCCATTAGTGAACCAACCTAATTTAATATTAAAGGTGTTAAACATTTTAAAAAATCTATATGAGAGCAATGTCTCTCTACCTGGAGATTTGACCACATAAATGTACACAAAAAATCAGAACTTAGAAATATATAATCATCTGTGTGTTCCAGGAGATCAGCCAAATACTCTCCTCCTCCTCCTAGATAACCCAATCCTAGAATAACTCCACCCTAGAGTAACCCAATCCTAAAATAACTCCACCCTAGAGTAACCCAATCCTAGAATAACTCCACCCTAGAGTAAGACAATTGGCTGCAGCAGGAACATCCCACCTCTGTCCGTCTGTATAGTAGATAGGCCAATTAATGTAGTTTATGGGGAAATAGTCTTTAAGTGGGCTGTTTTGTTAGAAAACTTGTTGTTAAAACCCCTGTAGAAGTTTCCATATTAGATGTCACCCATAGTTGATAGAGATGTTAAAGGGACAGAAAAACAACCCAAGGGGAAGGAGGCATGTTCTTCAAGAAACAGGTGCTGGTATCCCCAACTGCAGGGATTGACCTTTTGAAGTATAAGGATGAACCACAGAGTAGGCACTGGAGGTTTGCTATATACAATATCATCTTATGATCTTGATAGAACAGTCTAAGGTCGACGCTACCATGTATTCAACCTTTTCATGTGGCAAGTACAGTGTCTGCTGAGATGTAAATAATTACACCTCTTGCTTTGTTTCAAAAGATTCATTGGCCTCAAGCTAAAGTCTGTTATATTTGAAAATTCCTTGTTCAAGACTGTTACTTTGAAGATATCCATCAGTAACACTTTCTTCAGAACTGTACTTTCATCTCCACCATGTTCTACAACACAGGTAATGACTTCTTCTCATTTTTCAAAATGGTTTTTGTTTCTCTGCATTGAAAAAGTCGAACATATAAAAGCACAAATCTACATAATCTTGACAAATATGAGGCCTGTTATTATTATTTACAAGAATATAGCTACTATAATACTGCTCCTATGTACAAGAAATAACTACTATAATACTGCTCCTATGTACAAGAATATAACTACTATACTGCTCCTATGTACAAGAATATAACTACTATAATACTGCTCCTATGTACAAGAATATAACTACTATAATACTGCTCCTATGTACAGAATATAACTACTATAATACTGCTCCTATGTACAAGAATATAACTACTATAATACTGCTCCTATGTACAAGAATATAACTACTATAATACTGCTCCTATGTACAAGAATATAACTACTATAATACTGCTCCTATGTACAAGAATATAACTACTATAATACTGCTCCTATGTACAAGAATATAACTACTATAATACTGCTCCTATGTACAAGAATATAACTACTATAATACTGCCTATGTACAAGAATATAACTACTATAATACTGCTCCTATGTACAGAAATAACTACTATAATACTGCCTCCTATGTACAAGAATATAACTACTATAATACTGCTCCTATGTACAGAATATAACTACTATAATACTGCTCCTATGTACAAGAATATAACTACTATAATACTGCCTCCTATGTACAAGAATATAACTACTATAATACTGCTCCTATGTACAAGAATATAACTACTATAATACTGCTCCTATGTACAAGAATATAACTACTATAATACTGCCTATGTACAAGAATATAACTACTATATACTGCTCCTATGTACAAGAATATAACTACTATA
This sequence comes from Bufo gargarizans, assembly GCF_014858855.1. Lineage (NCBI taxonomy): Eukaryota > Metazoa > Chordata > Amphibia > Anura > Bufonidae > Bufo > Bufo gargarizans. The sequence goes on along the minus strand of NC_058090.1, from coordinate 92,281,244 downwards.
ATACTGCTCCTATGTACAAGAATATAACTACTATAATACTGCTCCTATGTACAAGAATATAACTACTAAATACTGCCTATGTACAAGAATATAACTACTATAATACTCTCCTATGTACAAGAATATAACTACTATAATACTGCTCCTATGTACAAGAATATAACTACTATAATACTGCTCCTATGTACAAGAATATAACTACTATAATACTGCTCCTATGTACAAGAATATAACTACTATAATACTGCTCCTATGTACAAGAATATAACTACTATAATACTGCTCCTATGTACAAGAATATAACTACTATAATACTGCTCCTATGTACAAGAATATAACTACTATAATACTGCTCCTATGTACAAGAATATAACTACTATAATACTGCTCCTATGTACAAGAATATAACTACTATAATACTGCTCCTATGTACAAGAATATAACTACTAGGGGCGGAGTTTGGCCGCTGAGCTGCATGGCTGCCGGTGACTGAGCTCCTCATCCTAGCCGGCACAACCCCCTTTTATAGCACCTTTTAGAAGCTTGAAATGGGCAAAGTGGAGAGAGATCGCCCCAGGGAACCTGCTGACCCACCTGTGAGCCGCTCCAAACAGCCTGACATGGAGAAATTCCTGAGGAAAGCTGCCAAGGGCACCGCTGCTGGGACACCTAAGATGGCGCCGGCTCCTTCTATTCATTCCGATCCGGATGAATTTTCGGAAGCGGGAAGTATTTCGGATGCTTCCGAATATAAAAATCGCAAGCGGGGAACGAATCTTTCAAAAGCGATCCTTCGCGAAATTTTGGACTCTGCGCTAGCTCCCCTGAAGCAGGACTTGACTGAAATAAAGCCCGATCTCCGATCCATCGGCCAGAGAGTCGCTGCACTGGAAAACTCGCAAGACGCGATTATTCGCTTCGGTGAGGAAACTGCTCCACCCTCGGATCGCATAAAGATCTTCTTAACGATGCCCTCCTGCGAATTGAAGATCAGGAAAATCGCAGGCCGTAGACGTAATATTCGCATCCCGCGGCCTCCCTGAAATATTCGCATCGGAAGTTCTTGAAAAAAAATCGCGAAAGAAATATTCGCGAATCTTTTAACTCCAGAAAGAGCAGCAAATATTGTCATTGAACGCATACATCGCGCTCTTCGCCCAAGCCAAAGGCTTCAGACCCTCCGAGAGATGTTGTCTGCGGTATCCTCAGTTTTGTGGACACTGCGGCTCTATTGAAGCCAGTAAGAGGCGGACCGCCTGGAATATGAAGGCTCGCAGCTGCAGTTCTTTCAGGACTTGGCACCTTCCACGTTGGCAAAGAGACGTATTTTGCGTCCGCTTCTTGAAGTTCTTAAATCTTCCGGACCCAGTTCCGCTGGCTGTACCCCTTTGGCTTGGCCGTCGTCAAAAACGGACGGCAGATCACCATACGCACGCCTCAGGACCTATCCGGGGCCTGGGTCCCACTGGGTATTGCTCCAATTGAAAGTTCCGTCCTGGATGCCGGCAGACCAGGGAGATCCTATACCCTCGCCTCCGACTGCAGACACCTGGTCCCTTGTGCCTGCCGGGAAGAAATCCCGACCCAGTCAGAGTTCCCAGGCCTCCGCTGCTGCGGGTCGCTCTCCTCATCGCTGATTCTTCTCTGCTACGTTGGCCACCATTTTCGCCGTTCACAGTTCAGGTGTTCTCCTGAAGTGGACCTCCGGAAGTTACGGTTTTCTCCTGTTATATTGTTCAGGACATGCATAGGAGCCGGTCTAGCCTTTTGACATGGCCTTTCTAGGTGTATCCAGGCCTTTGTTTCACCTCCCTGAGGACTTCACCTCCTGAATGTTATCTACCTCTTCCCTCCCACCCCCTCTGCACAGGGGATTTGTTGCCGTTGTTTCCCTCATTGACTTCCTTGTTACCTGATGGCCTTTTCATGGCCTCTCCCAGCTCTACGAGACCCCCCGCCTGATGGATCCCGGCACCAGGCCGTGATGAGAAGGATCCTCTGATTCCCAGCGCTCCGTGGAGCTCTTAGGTTCTGCAATTCTGTGATTATGATTTACTGTTTGCATTATTGTCTCCCTTCTTTTGCCTCATGTGTTTCCCCTTCTGTGTCCTCTTATCCCATCCTAATGTTCTTACTTGGTTCGCTCAGATTATGATTGCTTTGTGCTTTCCTGCTGACTTAACATGGCTTCTCTTATAGTTTCTTCCCTTAATGTCCGGGGCCTGAACGAGCCGTGCAAAAGATCCCAGGTGATTTCCTTACTACTAAAAGACAAAGTCTCAATAGCCTTTTTTCAAGAAACACATTTCCGGGCAGGTAAGATTCCCAATCTTCCTTCCAAAAAGTTCACTCAGTGGTTCCACAGCGCACAGGCCTCCGCTAGCCGGGGTGTCAGTATTGCCATTCACAAGCAGGTACCCTTTGCGGTTACAGCCTCCTCCTCGGATCCTGATGGCCGGTACTTATTTGTGAAGGGCTCTATAGCGGGCACACCGGTTACACTGGCCAATATTTACGCGCCAAATAGGGGACAGGTTGCATGGCTGGTTCAGACCCTCGCTGCGCTGGCTGCATTCAAACAGGGTATGGTAATTCTGGGGGGAGATTTTAATGTGACCCTAGACCCACTTCTGGATTCCTCCTCGGGGAAATCGGCTATCACTCACGTACGTCTTAGACGCCTGAAGGTGGCTCTGCGTAAACTAGGTGTTATTGATACCTGGCGTACCCTGAACCCCACGGGTCGTGACTACTCGTTCTACTCCCATGCCAAGTCCTCACACCACAGATTAGACTATGTCTTTCTCTCCTCTGAGCATGTCAAACAAATTGTAAACACCCGAATAGGCAACATCACGTTGTCGGACCACGCCCCTGTCTTTCTGACAGTTTCGCTGTCCACTCTCCCTACACGGGAATGGAACTGGCGTCTCAATGAGACCATCATCCAGGACCAGGTGTCATCGGGGAAAATAGCCACCTCCCTCCAGGAGTTCTTCAGTACTAACACCGCAGGTCCCTCCCCTCCCTCCCCCGCTGTAATCTGGGAAACCCACAAGGCCGTGATCCGTGGAGAGCTTATCGCTCTCGGCTCCCATCTTAAAAAACAAAGAGCCCAGGCCATGTCCACCCTCCTATCCCGTATCGCCACCCTCGAGCTCAGCCATAAGCAATCCCAAGCGTTAAGCCTTGCGGAGGAGCTTTCTGTCGCGCGATCTCAATTAAAAGATATGTTGAACGTTACTTCAGCTAAATTACTCCTTCGTGCGCGCTTCAAATCCTACGCACATGGCGACAGAGGGAACAGACTTATGGCGGCGCTAACTAAACAACAATTTTCTGACTCCTTCATTCCGGCGATCAAAGATGCGGCGGGCAATCACCTTAAGTCTACCCCTGATATAGCCAAAGCATTTTGTGCCTTCTACGAAGACCTTTACAACCTCCCGCCCCCTCCTGGGTCATCTCCCTGCTCCGTCGCGGAGGCCTCGAATAAATTCCTCTCCTCCCTTCAGCTTCCCTCTATATCCCCGGATCAGTCCTCCCAACTATTAGCTCCCATCTCTGGCCCGGAAGTCCTGAAAGTCCTAGCCACTATCCCCTCCGGTCGCAGTCCCGGCCCTGACGGTTTCACCATCTCTTATTATAAACTTTTAAATCTGTCCTAGCCCCTCAATTTAGCTCCCTATGTAATTATCTCCTGGGTGGTGGCCACCTCCCTGCCCAGTCACTCACAGCCCACATCACCATTATCCATAAGGAGAATAAAGACCCGTTGCAATGTGGCAGTTACCGCCCTATCTCCCTACTAAACACGGACATTAAATGGTGGGCTAAGATCCTGGCTCAACGGATTCAAAAAGTTCTCCCGGATGTTATTCACAAAGAACAAGTTGGCTTTGTCTCTGGCAGACAGGGTAATGAGAATACTGTTCGCCTCCTTCATCTCATGAACTGGGCACGGTCTACCTCTACCCCGCTAGCTCTGCTGAGCACTGATGCAGAGAAGCTTTTGACAGAGTGAGCTGGCAGTATATGTCACTGGCTCTGTCGAAATTTGGCTTTCCTGACCAACTCATTTCCGCTATTCCTCTCTCTGTACTCTGCCCCCTCTGCCAGGGTCAAAGTCAACGGCACTCTTTCACCCGCCTTTGCCATTACTAATGGCACTAGGCAGGTTGCCCTCTCTCCCCCTCGCTTTTTGTGATAGTCATGGAAACTCTCCTGTGCAAAATCAGGCAAGATCCCGATATTGAAGGTCTCCAGAGAGCCTCCCACACTCACCTCACGGCGGCTTTTGCAGACGACCTCCTTATTATGACCACGAACCCTGAGACATCCTTCCCCCGCTACACTCTATATTTGAAGAATTCGGTTGGGTCTCCAATTTCAAGATCAACTATAGCAAATCCCTTGCCCTGAATGTTACATGTAAACCCGCTCTTGTTGCGTCGCTTAAACGCTCCACCCCCTTCACTTGGGCCGCTCGGGACATCACATTTTGGGGATTCACATCTCTGCGAATCTGAATGACCTTTACAGCCTTAATTACACCCCTATGCTCAACTCAATTAAATCCCATCTACAGTCGGTAAACTTCCCTTCATCTCCTGGATAGGCAGGAAGAATTATCTCAAGACCTTCATTGTCCCCAAACTCCTATACCTGCTGCAGACGTTGCCCATATGGCTCCCGCGCTCGTACTTTACAGAGTTGCGTAGGAGATTCTCCCTTTTCCTCTGGTCGAACAAACCATCTAGGATAGCTTACTCCACATTGACGAGGGAAAAGAGGTTTGGTGGCTTCGGCCTTCCCGATGTCCACCTGTATTACACTGCCACGCACCTAAATAGGTGCTTCTCTCTTCTTTCCCGAAGCCCCCCAAATCTATGCACAGCTCTAGAGCGAGGCCTCGTTACATACAAAGATTATCTCGTCCTGTGGGGGGTCCGTAGCTGTACGCCCTCACATTCCTTTGCCTCCCCCATTTGGAAGGGCATGCTCGTTGAATGGGCTAAACTCTATAGATCTAAAGATCTGAGATTCCCGAATCCTCGCCTCCCTCTGCACTTATTGCAAAACTTAGTTCATCCCGAGACCACTGCCCCTTCAGGTGTTTGGTATCAGTTGTCTAACCACACACTACAGGAGGTTGTATCTGCGAGTGGGGACTTGGCATGGGACACGATTCGGGCCTTGCCTGAGGTTCGAAAGCAATCCTTCTTGGCTCTTGCTGCCTTTCGCAAGGATATCTGCGATTTTGAAACTCCCTCCCTTCTGCACGGAAGAATCCACCTGGCTGGAAAAGAAACTAGATATGCCGATCCCCCCGAAGAAGCCCCTGTCAACTCTCTACAAGGAGTTACTCTCTTCCACACCCCCAGTACTATCCTTTTTAGTGGCCTGGGAGAAGGAGCTCTCGTACCCCCTCTCAGAACCCGAAAAAGCATTTATCCTCTCCAACTCTCACGGATTCAGTCGTTGTATCAAAATACAGGAAAATTCCTTTAAGCTTCTTACGCGTTGGTACAAAACGCCTGAATTCCTCCATAATCTTAATCACGAAATACCCGATCAGTGCTGGAGGTGTGGAACAGAGAAGGGGTCCCTATCTCACATATGGTGGTCCTGCAGTCTAATCCGTCCCTTCTGGACACAGATTGAGAGCCTAATCGGGCGCATTTGCGGCTCCCCTATAAGTCTAGATGCGCAATTAGTCCTGCTTTGGTGCCCCAATATAACCCTCGCCCCTTCTAAAAACAACCTACCAACGTTACTTCTAACTGCTGCCCGCCTGCTAGTCCCTCTGCTGTGGAAGAACGACTCTGCACCTACGCTGCTGATGTGGCAAGAGAAGTGGATCAGATATGTCGTTTTGAAGAACTGGCTCACTGGGAATCTCACACTCGCCCTCGTTTTCTGGACATATGGAGTCCCTGGAAAGCCTATCGCCACCCGGCGTCTGAAAGACCCTGTCATGATCTGACTGACACCGCCATTATTGTACCCACCACCCCCCTCCCTCCCTCTCCTCCTCCCTTCTTCTTGTTTGGTATTTCTTTATCCCTGTCCGTTGTCCTGTTTGTCTATTTGTGTTCCCCCCCCCCCCTTCATTTGTTTGACTTTTGTTATATTTGATTGCACTATTCTGATGCCATCTGCGTATGGCGTTTGCTGTATTGTGGCACTTTATATCTATTGCTTTCTCAATAAAAGAGATTTGGTAAGATATAACTACTATTACCTACTGCTCCTATGTACAGAATATAACTACTATATACTGCTCCTATGTACAAGAATATAACTACTATAATACTGCTCCTATGTACAAGAATATAACTATAATACTGCTCCTATGTACAAGAATATAACTACTATATACTGCTCCTATGTACAAGAATATAACTACTATAATACTGCTCCTATGTACAAGAATATAACTACTATAATACTGCTCCTATGTACAAGAATATAACTACTATAATACTGCTCCTATGTACAAGAATATAACTACTATAATACTGCTCCTATGTACAAGAATATAACTACTATAATACTGCTCCTATGTACAAGAATATAACTACTATAATACTCTCCTATGTACAAGAATATAACTACTATAATACTGCTCCTATGTACAAGAATATAACTACTATAATACTGCTCCTATGTACAAGAATATAACTACTATAATACTGCTCCTATGTACAAGAATATAACTACTATATACTGCTCCTATGTACAGAATATAACTACTATAATACTGCTCCTATGTACAAGAATATAACTACTATAATACTGCCTCCTATGTACAAGAATATAACTACTATAATACTGCTCCTATGTACAAGAATATAACTACTATAACTGCTCCTATGTACAAGAATATAACTACTATAATACTGCTCCTATGTACAAGAATATAACTACTATAATACTGCTCCTATGTACAAGAATATAACTACTATAATACTGCTCCTATGTACAGAATATAACTACTATAATACTGCTCCTATGTACAAGAATATAACTACTATAATACTGCTCCTATGTACAAGAATATAACTACTATAATACTGCTCCTATGTACAAGAATATAACTACTATAATACTGCTCCTATGTACAAGAATATAACTACTATAATACTGCTCCTATGTACAAGAATAAACTACTATAATACTGCCTCCTATGTACAAGAATATAACTACTATAATACTGCTCCTATGTACAAGAATATAACTACTATAATACTGCTCCTATGTACAAGAATATAACTACTATAATACTGCTCCTATGTACAAGAATATAACTACTATAATACTGCTCCTATGTACAAGAATATAACTCTATAATACTGCCTCCTATGTACAAGAATATAACTATATAATACTGCCTCCTATGTACAAGAATATAACTACTATAATACTGCTCCTATGTACAAGAATATAACTACTATAATACTCTCCTATGTACAAGAATATAACTACTATAATACTGCTCCTATGTACAGAATATAACTACTATAATACTGCTCCTATGTACAAGAATATAACTACTATAATACTGCTCCTATGTACAAGAATATAACTACTATAATACTGCTCCTATGTACAAGAATATAACTACTATAATACTGCTCCTATGTACAAGATAACTACTATAATACTGCTCCTATGTACAGAATATAACTACTATAATACTGCTCCTATGTACAAGAATATAACTACTATAATACTGCTCTATGTACAGAATATAACTACTATAATACTGCTCCTATGTACAAGAAATAACTATAATACTGCTCCTATGTACAAGAATATTAACAGTAAATCGAATACAGCGGCTCACCCCTGTCACGTATGGGTAGGTGCTCACCCTCTGGTCCTACCCCCAGGACCCCAAAGGATTCAAAAAGGTAATATGTAAAGTGAGGGGGCACACACACAGAGAAACAGTATGGAAACAATTAACGGATGAATAATTAATATTTATTACTCTAAAAACACTCCCCTAAAAAGATATATATAAAACATACATAAAATAATAACAACCTATAATTAATTGTCATGTAAATCCACTGATATGGGGTAATAATGTCGATTGTTCAGCTGCAGTATTCTGGATAGTACTGGGTATAATAAAATAAAATTCATCCAAATGGTATCCCACTTTGTACGGTACTGTGGCACAAACAAGTATGCAATGTCCAGAAGGTAACTCCAACAGGTGTATTTTACTTTCAATGCAATGGAACAATGCTGCTGGCTATATTCAATGTCCAGTATTCAGAATAGCATGCGTGAATGTTTGCACAGATCCTCAGATTACTCACAGTGTCCAGCCGCTTGCAGTCTCCCGGTCTCACCCGGTCTCACCCCCTTATTGTACGGTAACGCTGGTTTTCCAGGTAGCCGAACACGGCCGTCTGTGGCGTCCCACGTGACCTGATGCTCTGGGGTTCCGGGCGGACACTACGATGACGTCACTGCTATGCGGCGGTATTTCAAATCTGGTAGCGGATCTCTTCTGCTGGCAACTTGATATTTAATTTCTTTATTTTATTCTTTTTGTTGAATCCACGCTCACTCCACAATGCCAGACGCGTTTCGGGGTCTTGCGCCCCTTCCTCAGTGGCCACTGAGGAAGGGGCGCAAGACCCCGAAACGCGTCTGGCATTGTGGAGTGAGCGTGGATTCAACAAAAAGAATAAAAGATAAAGAAATTAAATATCAAGTTGCCAGCAGAAGAGATCCGCTACCAGATTTGAAATTACCGCCCATAGCAGTGACGTCATCGTAGTGTCCGCCCGGAACCCAGAGCATCAGGTCACGTGGGACGCCACAGACGGCCGTGTTCGGCTACCTGGAAAAAACCAGCGTTACCGTACAATAAGGAGGGGTGAGACCGGGTGAGACCGGGAGACTGCAAGCGGCTGGACACTGTGAGTAATCTGAGGATCTGTGCAAACATTCACGCATGCTATTCTGAATACTGGACATTGATATATAGCCAGCAGCATTGTTCCATTGCATTGAAAGTAAAATACACCTGTTGGAGTTACCTTCTGGACATTGCATACTTGTTTGTGCCACAGTACCGTACAAAGTGGGATACCATTGGATGAATTTTATTTTATTATACCCACAGTACTATCCAGAATACTGCAGCTGAACAATCGACATTATTACCCATATCAGTGGATTTACATGACAATTAATTATAGGTTGTTATTATTTTATGTATGTTTTATATATATCTTTTTAGGGGAGTGTTTTTAGAGTAAAATATTAATTATTCATCCGTTAATTGTTTCCATACTGTTTCTCTGGTGTGTGTGCCCCTCACTTTACATATTACCTTTATGTACAAGAATATAACTACTATAATACTGCCTCCTATGTACAAGAATAGAACTACTATAATACTGCTCCTATGTACAAGACTAACTACTATAATACTGCTCCTATGTACAAGAATATAACTACTATAATACTGCTCCTATGTACAAGAATATAACTACTATAATACTGCTTCTATGTACAGGAATATAACTACTATAATACTGATCCTATGTACAAGAATATAACTACTATAATACTGCTCCTATGTACAAGAATATAACTACTATAATACTGCCTCCTATGTACAAGAATATAACTACTATAATACTGCTCCTATGTACAAGAATATAACTACTAAATACTGCTCCTATGTACAAGAATATAACTACTATAATACTGCTCCTATGTACAAGAATATAACTACTATAATACTGCTCCTATGTACAAGAATATAACTACTATAATACTGCTCCTATGTACAAGAATATAACTACTATAATACTGCCTCCTATGTACAAGAATATAACTACTATAATACTGCTCCTATGTACAAGAATATAACTACTATAATACTGCTCCTATGTACAAGAATATAACTACTATAATACTGCTCCTATGTACAAGAATATAACTACTATAATACTGCTCCTATGTACAAGAATATAACTACTATAATACTGCCTCCTATGTACAAGAATATAACTACTATAATACTGCTCCTATGTACAAGAATATAACTACTATAATACTGCCTCCTATGTACAAGAGTATAACTACTATAATACTGCTCCTATGTACAAGAATATAACTACTATAATACTGCTCCTATGTACAAGAATATAACTGTAGCTAATCGCTCTTGCTTTGCAGACTGTTTGACTATAAGTTCATCAACAGTCGGATTATTAACAGCACGTTCCTGCACAGTAAGGAGGGATGCCAGCTCGACTTCAGCGACGACATTAATAATGCCTACATGATCTACTTTGTGAGTTTCCTGGGGACTTTGGCGGTACTACCAGGGCAATATTGTCTCCGCACTGCTGATGGACAAAATCGGGCGTCTCCGTATGCTGGGTGAGAAAAATCAGTGCTCTGCCAAAGATTCACTTTTAGGTCAAATTTAATGTATTATGCTATATTTATTATTATTAGGGCTTCTTAGTCTAATTTGGGGCAGCCTCTTTCTGCGATCCTTGGGTGTCTCAGCTTGAGGTTTTTGGCTTCCCCTACAGCACCATGAAAGGGACAAATAGTGGCAGTAGCTAAGAGGAGTACCCACGAGAGACAGAACAGTTTAGAGTTGCGTGAATACAGGACCAATGAAGGCAAACATTTGTTGATAATAGAAAGTACATACTGCCCCCTACTGGGAGTATGATTTTATGTGTACTTTATCAATAAACCAAGATCAGTCCATTACCCTCAGAGGGGGCTTTAACCCCCATCAAGTTGGGCACCAAGTAGTGGCACTGCCTACTGCTTCCTCCCATAGGAGAGTGGTTTGGTTTGATATCTACAAAAAAGCTGGGTTATCATAAATATCTTAGGCTACTTTCACACTAGCGTTTTTGCTGGATCGGCAGGGTTCAGCAAATAAGTATAGGACCTGTTCTATTTTACACAGATAACTCATCGATACCAATGGACACTGTGTAATACCTCATTTTCCCTGTGGTGGTGCTGCCAGGGAACACTTACTGTCTGTTTCCCTCCAGATAAAATCTGATCGCTAGGATCCCAGCAGAAGGGCATTTAGTGATCAGCTTATTGTCAAGGGACCCTTCTAACAAGTAGGGATTGTCCAAAGCAGAGCATCCCTTAAATAAGACTAAAGGTGTTATAATTCCATGAGGTGCCCTGATGACAGGCTAACAGTTGGATGGGCAGCTCTAATTACAGCTAATTTACTTTTGTGATGTGTTTCTTAAAGAGCACCCATCAGCAGGATCAACCCAACTAAACTAGTAATACTCCCCGGCAGCGTTGGTTCTGTGTTCTCCCCTGTCCCTTATACTATAAACAGAGATAAGCAGGGTGTTCTAATGGTGATAGATAATCAGTTCTCACCTCTCCTGTGTTTTCTCTTGTCCTTGTACTATAAACAGAGATACGCAGGGTGTTCTAGTGGTGATAGACAATCAGTTGTCTATTCTCCAGTGTTCTCTCCTCTCCTTATACTATAAACAGAGATACGCAGGGTTTCTAGTGGTGATAGACAATCTAGTTGTCTATTCTCCAGTGTTCTCTCCTCTCCTATACTATAAACAGAGATACGCAGGGTGTTCTAGTAGTGATAGACAATCAGTTCTCACCTCTTCTGTGTTCTCTTCCTGTCACTTATACTATAAATGTTGATAGATAATCAGTTCTCACCTCTCCTGTGGTCTATTCTGTCCTTATACTATAAACAGTGATAAGCAGGATGTTCTAGTAGTGATAGACAATCAGTTCTTACCTCTCCTGTATTCTCTCCTGTCCCTTATACTATAATCACTGATAAGCAGGGTGTTCTAGTAGTGATAGACAATCAGTTATCACCTCTCCTGTGGTCTCTCTCGTCCTTATACTATAATCACTGATAAGCAGGATGCTCTAGTAGTGATAGATAATCAGTTCTCACCTCTCCTGTGGTCTCTCCTGTCCTTATACTATAATCACTGATAAGCAGGGTGTTCTAGTAGTGATAGACAATCAGTTATCACCTCTCCTGTGGTCTCTTCTGTCCTTATACTATAATCACTGATAAGCAGGATGCTCTAGTAGTGATAGATAATCAGTCCTCACCTCTCCTGTGTTTCATTTTAATCAGAAGAATCAACCCTGCCATGCCTAGTTTTAATAAGGTTCATCCTGCTGTCAGGTCCTCTTTAAAGTGCTGCTATAGAGAAATGTGGCTGCTGTTTTCCTAAACAGTGCCACACCTGTTTGGTGGTAGGTTGTGTGTGGTATTGTAGCTTAGCTCCATTTGGAGTGAATAGAGCTGAGCTGCAATGCCATGTTAACCTGTGGACAGGTATGGCACTGTTATTGGAAGAAAGCAACCCATTTTTTTCTAAAATAGATCCAATTCCATAAGTTATGCTTTGATAGATGCAGAGCACCTGGTGGGATATTTCAGTGACTGATCTGTCTGTCTTCCCAGCTGGTTCCAGTGTCATGTCATGTATTAGCTGCTTCTTCTTATTCTTCGGGAACAGTGAATCGGCCATGATTGCTCTACTCTGCCTCTTTGGTGGAGTCAGTATTGCCTCTTGGAATGCTCCTGGATGTCCTGACGGTGGAGCTCTACCCCTCAGACAAAAGGTATGGTTCTTTTTCCACTCGCTGATTACAAAGTAGAATATACTCCATTTCTCAGACTCTCCATTATATTATCCCCTGTTCTTGGTATTTTAGTGGTATAGTTGTTGTGGTAGAGTCTACTTGGTGACACAGAGGAAAAGGTAATGGTATAATGCACACAGTGATGTCACAGTGCAGGGATAATGTACATAGTGATGTCACAGTACAGAGATAATGCACACAGTGATGTCCACAGTACAGAGATAATAAACACTGATGTCACAGTACAGGGATAATACACACAGTGATGTCACAGTACAGAGATAATGCACACAGTGATGTCACAGTACAGAGATAATATACACAGTGATGTCGCAGTACAGAGATAATGCACACAGTGATGTCACAGTACAGAGATAATAAACACCAGTGATGTCACAGTACAGGGATAATGCACACATTGATGTCACAGTACAGAGATAATGCACACAGTGATGTCACAGTACAGAGATAATGCACACAGTGATGTCACAGTACAGAGATAATAAACAGCGATGTCACAGTACAGGGATAATACACACAGTGATGTCACAGTACAGAGATAATGCACACAGTGATGTCACAGTACAGAGATAATGCACACAGTGATGTCACAGTACAGGGATAATACACACAGTGATGTCACAGTACAGAGATAATATACACAGTGATGTCGCAGTACAGAGATAATGCCACAGTGATGTCGCAGTACAGAGATAATAAACACAGTGATGTCACAGTACAGAGATAATATACACAGTGATGTCACAGCACAGGGATAATACACACAGTGATGTCACAGTACAGGGATAATGCACACAGTGATGTCACAGTACAGAGATAATGCACACAGTGATGTCGCAGTACAGAGATAATGCACACAGTGATGTCGCAGTGCAGGGATAATGCACACAGTGATGTCGCGGGGCAGGGATTATGCACTCCATGATACCATAATACAGGAATAATGCACTCAAAAAGATCACCAATATATTGTGACAGCATAAGAGAAAACATAGATATGCTGGTCACATGCAGGCACTGTATAATGCACACATGTGGTACCAGTACAGGAACAGTGCAGTGATATCACAGGAACATAGTCAAACTGGGGCTCCATTCAATTTTCCACCTCCCTTTCTATTGTCCATGGTCATCTTACGTCGGAGTGAAAACGAGACCCCTTAGTTGTCCATGGTAGTGCGGCCTAGTCTTCCTGGTGCACTTTTTATCATCTCTGTTTTTTCTTGTATGGCCTCCCTCCTAGATGCCGTATATATCAGACATTACAATATACGATTGTTTTTAATTCATGTAAATGCAGATGTATTAATATTCAGATTTGTAGACCGGTACAGCCCCTGGCGCACACACTGGAGGAGACTACGAAACCGTGATTAGTGTGCGAGGGTCGTTTTCTCCACCAGGAGAATATCTTATAAAGTAATTACATGCGATGAGTCACTCAAGACGCGTTAGATTTGGAGCATTTCCATCCAGGGAGCTAACAGCAGAAATGTAATGTTAGTTAGGCCAAACACATTAGATAGCTGTCGGCCAAACGCTCATTCCTCCTGATCTTCGCCCCTCCCATACACATGCAAATATGTTCTCAGTAGGTGGAATTAGATGTTGTCAGACATCTCCTTTCAGAAAAAAAATTGAGCATTTTGAAATCCATCTACCCAATCCTTCTTTCCAACAAAAATCTGCCATTGGGTTACAGCCGAAACCCATACACATTAGAAGGTCAGTTGGTCCCACAGAAATCGGTAGCTGCAGCCATTATTGATCTGATGTGTATGGCGAGCTTTGAGAGACGATGACATCCAGTCTCATGACTCATTAGGGTATTTTGAGATCGCTGACCCTTCCTCAGTCCTATCAGAGCAAAAAACAGCTGCAGACTAAGACTTTGGTTCTGAAGGACCAATGATGTTCATTAAGATTGTGGTTCCTCTTGCAGTTCGAAGGTAGGAACCTGAGCCAGAATACCCTCTTACCTGGAAGTATTATATTCAAAGAGGCGTTGATTAAATCTATATCTAAACGTGCCTGACATGTTAGATGTATACCGGTCAAATCCACCATTTCTGGTAGGACCAGCTGACCTCCAAATTATATGGTGGTGTTCTGACTCCTAGATATCAGAAGAAAGAAGAGTTGAACCCATCCTATTGATCTCAAGGGAGATAAGTTCCTGACAGAGGTGTCTGGCAGCAGCTTATTTCCTTCTCCCCATTAAGAACACATGCTCATGTGTATTGGAGAGTTGGAAGACCTGTCGGCTCAAAACTATGGCCACCTTAAGTGATCATGCTTGAGAAAGATGCTCTTTAGATGGGACGCTCGACATTATATGTTTAAAATATTGAGATCTATGAATGAGGTATGTGCAGTGAAATTTCTTATGCCTCCAGGATATTTAGGATACTAAAAATATTCTTCTAAATTCTAATATATATTATTTTCTATCTAATTCCAGAACGACTGCCTTCGGATTCCTGAATGCCCTCTGCAAGTTGGCTGCTGTCCTGGGGATAAGCATTTTTACCTCCTTCGTGGGGATAGCCAAAGCAGTGCCCATCCTCTTGGCCTCTGCTGCATTGGCCCTGGGTAGCTTTTTAGCCCTTAAATTGCCAGAAACACGAGGCCAGGTGCTTCAGTGAGATTCACCATTGTAAAAAAAAAAGAGAGTAGATTAGTAGACACTGTGAAATGTCTTTTTTTTTGTTGCTATGTGTGGGGCCCCTTCCCCATATCCTCTTCCCAGAAATGTTTGGTAAAACAATATGCATATGTGTCACTGAAAATGTATCAAGGACTGAACATTTTGCACTATTCTAAGTTTCAGAGCTTCCTCCATGATTAGTATGGGGATTAGAAGCACTAGACTTTGTGTAGAGCAGAGATTTTATGTTCTAGATAGCTCTAGTGAAATGAAAAAACCTCTATGTTGTGTTTCTAACACCTCTAGTCATTGAAGAACTTATGATTTGCTCTTCAGACTCATTGGACATTGTGAAGAGCCTGAATTCATTCTTGATACTTCTAGAAATTAGTAAAAATTGTGATTGTTCTAGATCACTGTTCCTCAATCTGTGGCTCTTCATATGTTCGAAAACTACAATTTTCAGCATGTTCAGAGAAGTACAGTTTAGAGGACACTGATCTAGAACAATTCGTCATTATGCAACAGCCGATGAGCCTCAGACTGGAGAACACTGTTCTAGATATACTTGCCTCTTCTTACATTTTATGTTTGTCCTGGTTAGTCTAAAATATAGAAAGGATCCTATAGTTATTCTAGGTTGTACAGGTTACTGAAAGGATCCTACAATCATGTTGGTTAGTAATGGATACTTAATGGATCCTATAGTTGTTCTGGGTTATGATGGATTCTTAACAATCAAAGAAAAAAAAAATATATGGCAGAAAAAAATCCACCAGGTCAATCTAGTCTGCCCTTCAATCTGATCCTACAGCAGCTCTGGGCTTTACTGGATTCTGAAGGATCCTTCTGAACTATAATGGATTTTGAAGGATGACACAATTATTATGGTTACTAAACAGATCCTACAATAGTTCTGGGTTGAAATACAATCTAAAGGATCCTACAGATGTTCTCGGTTTTAATGTATTCTGTAGGATTATATGGTAGTTTTAGGTTGTAACGGATTCTGAAAGCCCCTGCAATAGTTTTAGTTTGAAATAGATTCTGAAGGATCCTACAGCAGATCTTAGTAGTAGAAGATTATGAAGAATTCTACAGTAGTTCTAGGTTGTAATAGTTTCTGAAGGATCCTAGATTAGTTCTAGATGGTTTCTAGAGTAGATTCTAGAGTATCCTACATTAGTTCTGGGATATAGTGTATTCTGAAGGATCCAACCGTTGTTCTTGTTTAAACTGGGTATTAACAGGAGCTGTTCAAGGTAGGTCAGAATTTACTAGAAACACCATCTAAATGCCCAGCTAGGTCTTCCTTAGTCTCAAAATATCATATGCTACCTATGTCTAGACAGGTGTAAGGAACACAAATATAAAATATAGTTTAAACTTATCAGTAGATGTGAAAATGTCCTTTTTGCAACCAAAGTGCATCGGTGCCTATGTAGCCGGGAAGCTTATTTTCACATAGATGTTCTAGAAATTAAAAAAGTCTGGGGGAGCAGCAGTAGACTGCAGAAGCCCAGTACAAAAACTAGCCTCATCTGAACAGTTATTAATATATTTATTATAATTATTTGTTATCAGGATTACTAATTAGATGAATTGGCCATGTGTTATGTTTACATAGTTCTCAAAAGATGGCAGCTTTCAGGGCCGGTGGTTGGTAATATAATCTAGAGATCTATTCCTGGATAAATGGTAGGGGTAGAATGTCGCAAATACGAAGCACAGAAATATGACCAGCTCATAAAAATGGATCAAACATTCCATGAAATGTAGGCACATTCCATTAATGTACAAACAAGAAGTACATGTTTTATTTTGAAGGACATTTTAGGGCTTGATTTTACACTTTTGGTTGTGGACTTCTGGATGGGCACAGAAGGATCGATCAGCATGTAGCCTTGGGAGATGGATGGGTTATGGTTTGGCCTCTTCATGTCCCAAATAAGTGCTATTGGCAGGGATCAGTGGCATGAAAGATGAAAATGGGCCCTCTATTACAGAGCTGGTTTTCCACCCAGGGCAGAAGAGCCTAATGTTTGTTTCCCAGTTTGCAGCCTTTCCATGATGCTTGGGTGAATTCCTCTCTCTGCTGTATTTCCCCCTGAGAGGAAAGTCCTGCGCAGGGGATGGGAGCAACAAGGGCTGGGCCCCCTTTCTCCATGGGCCCCACAGCAGTTTGTTAGCCTGCTTCAATGCTACGTACGTTCTTGGGGGGGGGGGGAAGAAGTGGTGTTTAGACAAATAAAAAAAAGCACAATATATATAAATTGAATATGGCCAATATCATGCAAAAATAAATATTCCAAAGTGAAAAAATAAGACTATTATAGATACAAAATTACTTTCTTTTGTGGACCTCACTAAATAAAGGGGTTCTCCTATGATTAATGTAAAAAATGAAAACCAGACATCATATAGTACACGACAATCTCTTTCTAAGCTAGAACCAGCCCATGGATCCAGAGATCTCCCCATTCATAGCTGCATTTATTTTAAGTTGGCAGCTCAGGGGCGTATCCTTTCTACTTTAGTTCTCTCCCGATCACAGTTCAGGGGCATGTCCTTTTTGTTGCAACTCTCTCCCTGTAACTGTCACGGCTTCTAACAGTAGATCCAGCTGGTGGCAGTTGGAACTGAGCATGTGTGGCCACCTCAGTGATGTTGCCGAGGTGGACAGAGAAATCAGAAAACAAACAAACAGCAGGTGGCGCTATACAGAGAGATTTTATTGACTATACTACATTTTGAATTACATGCAGTTAGAAAAGTAGTCAGATCCAGGTGCTGGTTTGAAAAATGTTGAATATTTTTCATGGGACAACCCCTTTAAGCTTGCTTATGTGAAGAAGAAAAAAATGATTGGCCCAGATTATATTTTTTTTTTTAGTGCAGTGGTGAGACACAGCCAAGTCAGAAGATGTCAAAACTAGTATGTGACTTTCCACCTCCCATTGCTAAATATATTATGAAAATAGCTTATTTTGTTAAAAAAATAAAAAAAATTGTAAGTGGACTTCTGGAGGTGAAGCCCCACCTGTAGCCCCACCTGTAGACGTGAGCACCACCTGTAGCAAAAGCCATTAGGTTGCCATTGTACTGTGTCTCCAAAAAACCCTGCATGCATGTGGAGTGCCATATCCCGAGCTGGCAGACTTAGTAGTAGACGCGTTTTTACATCTTCATGTGACTCTAAGGAAACGAAGAAATAGTTTATTTATATAATATAAATGGTCATTTTGCCGCCATTTGTATAATACTGTAAATATATAGATATATATGGGAAATTACAGTGTAACAACCTATTCGCTATCGACTTCATAGAAATATACATAGTGTTTTTACATGGTATGGACTTCCTTGCAGCATATCTAGGTGTATTGTGTGCGTATCTTCAATTTTTTCTCATCTTGGAGACCTGTCTTCTGGAAAGCACACAAGAAAAATTCTGAGAGGCTGGTGCCTTTGGTATAGTTGGCCGCATTCTCTTAAGACTATGATGTCATATCAAACATTCAGGAGGTCTTAGGTAGGCTGAAGATTTAAACCTTGAACGTTCCTGATTTATAGTCTAAAATTTAAGTAAGAAGTTGACTTTGGTGCCTCCTGGACCCAGAGGTCAGGTTGGTGGACTTCAACTAGATTCTAGTGCTATCAAAACAGAATAAAAAATTCAAGTAAGAACTCAAGGACCCATTGTGAAAGGTTGACCAAGCCTTCTACAAGGAGTTATCTTCTGCTGCTTCTGATCAGGCTTTCAAGCAAGGGTTTATGGATCTTCATGCCATCAAGATAGTCTCTGAGAGGATGTAGACATATTTTTTTTTTTTTATATTCTATATGATAACTTACAAAACAAAAAAAAGCATAGGCCTTTTTGGAGCACAAGCAATTTCAACACAACTTAGAGCAGAAAGCACAAAAGGTAACATATTTCTGTGATCCTCGCAACAGAGGACTCATTTGTGTTTCAGTGTGTCCGTGCTGACTGCCGCTGGTTCTTAGCAAAACTATGTACTAATCTGTAAAAAAAGAAAAATCAAAATCAAATTATTTTCCAATGGTTGTTATTAATTGTACGTAACAAGGCCGTATCTTGCGTCTTTGTGTTGTGGTCATGCTTAGTGTTCACTAGAATTGTTATATATGGTTTATATGTTAGTGAATAGGAAAACAAAAAATTCCTTATAGACTGTAACTAGCGTGTACAGGCAAAGGATCACATCAGCAGATGTCTATAGAAAATTTTTGTTTTTGAAGATTCAGAGTAGAAATGGAAACTGTTTTTAATTTTAACCATTGGAATTTACGTCCAAATTCATTAGGCGTAAGCAGGAGGACGTCCGTGACGTTCAACTACAAAAGCAAGGGGTGGTAGCGCCTTCGATTACTAGTGTACGTCGTCAACGTATCGGCACCTTAAAATTAGCCACTACATGAAAGAAAATTAAGAGTTTCTTAAAGGACCTGGAGTCATGACAGAATTACAAATTTCAGATCACCATGCAAATTTTAATCAGAAAACGTAACAGAATACATATTCTTCAAACTTTCTTACAGGGTCAAATATGTACAATATCCAAAGAGACTAAACTCTGGCTACCTTCACTTGCTCTCATGACATCTCTGATGTGAAAAATTTTTGTGCAAATTTCCATTAGTGAGTGCGTCCATTACGTACCCATTCGACATCATTCCTTTTAGATATTCCCCCCCATAACAAGGACAAAACTATCTTCTAAAAGATCCTAATGTTACTTCTTTGATGAGGATTAGCGCATCTTTAACCAAGAATCCTCGCTGACGGAAGCATCCTCAAGACATTTTTGGGAAGAAATAGGACTTTCACCCTGGGGACTATGAAAAGTTAGTCATTTACTGTATAATCACTGTCCGTTTTGTAACTATGGCAGTGTATATGGACGTACAAATACACTGAACATCTGGTTTTTGGAAACCGACCTGAGTTTTTCTTCATGTCCATGTTGAAAAAGTGACTGATGACACGATGTGTGGATACAGGGGGTAATTCTCCCCCAAAAAGCCCTTGAAATATATATCAACCAGTTACTTGAAATGGACAATGGTAAATTAAAAGACATAAAAATGAACAAACAACACAGTCGTCATCAGTTTACCCTGAACAACATTGTGACAATCAGTTTGTGTGCCGTGTATACGTCACCTGTCATTTTTTGCCAAATATTTTTATACTTTTATTTTTTTTCGAGTTTCTCGTCTTTCTTGCTGTATCAATTCGTTCTACAATAACTTATGATGCAACAGTGGTAGATGTGTAGTAGGATATGATAATATGATAGAGATGGAGGAAGCACTGTGGCTGGGAGGTGGGTCACGTTAGGAGTTGTCCTAAAAAAATCCCTAATTAACTTATTTTATTAATTTATTCGATCGAGCCAGTGAAAGCAATGGCCATGTTACAAAGTTCGCAACATGAGCCAATGTTGACCTGAGCCTGGAGCTCCGGTCATTCTAATGGTGTCAAATCAAGTGATCGGTTAACCAGCAGCCCAAGAAATGATTTGAGAGTCCTTTCACCGATAAAAGTATGAGGGTTGCATGCTGGCTTGATATCCTTGTAGCCAATGAGTGTATGGCTCTCAAACATTCAACCAAGTGACCAAGCACTCTTCGAAGAGCGCTATGATCTGTTGCATCAGGCATAACTCCTACGTTTTAGGAGGCTTGAGTTTGCCATTAGGTGTATGTACCATATGTACTAGCCACTAACCTTCAAGATAGTGGCTAAATTAGTTATTGAGAAAAACAATCAAGAAGGCCAAACTGTGTTTGACCTTAGAAGACCAGTAAGGTCTACAAAATTGTTGAAGACCAAAAGGCAAGGATGGAAATAGATTGTCCTAAAGCTACGAAGAGCATTCTAAAGCTAATCAAGTTTCCGACAACTCCTGACCAGAACTTACTTCCAGCTCCGTACTCCTCAAGTTCTCTAATACGTTTTTTCTCGTCTTCAATCCATTCTTTGTAGTAGTTGGTCTCCACATACGTAGTACTGTCTGTTTGCAAACTGTACCGTGCCGTAGTTTATAGATGTTTGTAAAGAACAGAGGTATGAAAAAAAAATCTTACAATTTATGTCTTGAAAAAAAAAAATCCATTTTGTCTATACAGAAGTGAATAGTTATATGGGAGGTATTTTATTGTTATGCCGATACGGTGCTGTGGAAGGTGTATGAGAATCCGTGATCCCTGGAATTCAGTTCATCTCTTGTGCAACAAACCAGTTTCAGGGTGAAATAAAATATCAATAAATATATGTCCACAAGTGATGAGTGGCGTCCGTCGTGGTTAATGTGTCCATGAATGTCGTGAATTCTTTGATCACTGTGAGTAGTCATGTTGTCTTCTTCAGTCTGCCATACATACTAAGAGGTAGCCTGCTACATTCCATAGGGAGGTCCACGGTGGGCCTATGGTCTTTTTTGATGGTGGAAGTGAACCTGAAAACCAGCCTGAAACCCAAGTTAACCTTCACATATAAACAGAAGCTCTTGAGATCTTATCTCCACCTGCGTTCTTTTGTGATTCTTTGGTTCTTGTAAGTGATCCCAAGCTCCTTACAATATGTAAACTTTATTTGCCATTAGTGTTCAAGTTTAGCACATAGTATCAACAACTACAGTACTTAGAGCTAGTTAGTGTAAAAAAGAAAAAAAAAGTCTAACTACCACTAACTGCAGGTCTTTCTTCACAAAAAAAAGTACAAAAAAAAAAACTAACTAAAAAATGTGCAGATGTAAATGAGCACACTACTGATCGGTGCTCTGCAGCACACGTGCGTGCAAAAACTGTAGTATAAAAATTCACTACAGTGTTAAAAAAGTGAACAATGGCTAAAAATTAACATATCTACAGTACAGACCAAACGTTTGGACACACCTTCTCATTCAAAGAGTTTTCTTTATTTTCATGACTATGAAAATTGTAGATTCACACTGAAGGCATCAAAACTATGAATTAACACATGTGGAATTATATACATAACAAAAAAGTGTGAAACAACTGAAAATGTGTCATATTCTAGGTTCTTCAAAGTAGCCACCTTGTGCTTTGATTACTGCTTTGCACACTCTTGGCATTCTCTTGATGAACAGTACAACTTTTGGTCTGTACTGTAGATATGTTCATTTTTAGCCATTGTTCTATATATATAGATTTATATATATTTTTAGCCACTGTATATATATATATATATATATATATATATATATATATATATATATATTAAAAAAAATCTAGAACTCTATATATATTTATATAAAGCACTAACTACAATTTCTTCTTTTTGAACCAGAAAAAAATTGGCAAAAAAAATCAACACAGATGTGAAAAAATATATTAAAAAGCGCAAACAATAATCGGCAGGTGCTGATCAGGCAGGTATGTACTGAACAGCACTTGGCGGTCACAACTCGCACGCAGAAAAAGTGGTGCGGAGCTGGAAAATTGTAAAAAAAAATAAAAAATTATAATAATTGCACGGACCAAATGGCATCCATATAAAAAGGATGGGAGGGAGGGGGGCGGGAAGGGACGGAGGGTGGTTTAGGGATCTGGAACAGCTGCAAATGAAAAAAATAATAATAATCAGTGCAGCAATTTTTCAGCAGGAAAGGATTAAATCGCAGTGGTGGTGCACCACAAGTCCCAGCAAGCCACAAGCAGCACAGAACCTCTCTGCAAGCAGTCACCAGCTAGAATGGCTGCATGCAGGGAGGTTCTTCCCTTTCCTGTGCAGCTATAGTGCTGTTCCAGCCAATAGCATCGCTGACAGGGGTACCAAAACACCAGTGTCCCCTGCCTCACCTTGGAGGTGACCGGTGCTAACCAGTCCAGCACCGGCCACCTCCCCCCGATGCTTGTGACAGCTTTCTGCGCTGCGATGTGCCGGTCTTCATTGACCGGCCAATCGCAGCACTTAGAGCTGCAGCACCATGGTGCCCTTACCCGGCATGGCTGCCTGATGGTAAGAGCAGCAATGGTGCCATGATTCCCCGGTGATCGTGCCCCAGAGCCCCGCGGACCTTGCGCCGTACGGCACTGGTCCTTAAGTCACGTCCGGTTGCGCCGTACATGTATGGCACGGGTCCTTATGGGGTTATCCGGGAATTCATATTAATGACCTATCCTCAAATCAGAGCCCCACCAATGAGGAATGGGTGTTCTACAAGGATAGATTTATACTCAAATCAGTGGAGAGTGCCTTCCACATGGATGAGCGTCCCCAAAGAATACCACAAAAACCTTCCCAGACCATAACGCAGCCACCGCCAGCTTGTTCTTCCAGCAATGGCTGCAGGGTCTTTGTTCTCTGGAGTTTCTCCTCTGACACGCCAATGTCCACCTGTTACATGAGGCAGAAAACCTGACTTATTGCAGAAGACAACCCTTTACCAACCAGCAGAGGAGCAGTGACCGTCCATCTGCTCCGGAGCCCCGTAATAGGTTCTCTGAACTGTTGTGTTAGACACACGTCTGGTGCCACCTGGGGCCCGAGAGCAAATATTTATCTGATAAATCACCCCTTTTCCCATGACAGTAACGAGGGATATGTTAGCACAGTGTATTATATACCCACCAAGCCATCTCAGCACACCTTATATACCCACCGAGGCAGCACAGCACACCTTATATACCCACCGAGGCAGCTCAGCACACCTTATATACCCACATAACCAGCTCAGCACACCTTATATACCCACTGAGGCAGCTCAGCACACCTTATATACCCACCGAGGCAGCTCAGCACACCTTATATACCCACTGAGGCAGCTCAGCACACCTTATATACCCGAGCCATCTCAGCACACCTTATATACCCGAGCCATCTCAGCACACCTTATATACCCACCGAGCCATCTCAGCACACCTTATATACCCACCGAGGCAGCTCAGCACACCTCATATACCCACCGAGGCAGCTCAGCACACCTTATATACCCACATAACCAGCTCAGCACACCTTATATACCCACCGAGGCAGCTCAGCACACCTCATATACCCACCGAGGCAGCTCAGCACACCTCTTATACCCACGAAGCAGCTAAGCACACCTTTTATACCCACCGAGCCATCTCAGCACACCTTATATACCCACCGAGCCATCTCAGCACACCTTATATACCCACCAAGGCAGCTCAGCACACCTCATATACCCACGAAGCAGCTCAGCACACCTTATATACCCACCGAGGCAGCTCAGCACACCTCATATACCCACGAAGCAGCTCAGCACACCTTATATACCCACCGAGGCAGCTCAGCACACCTTATATACCCACCGAGGCAGCTCAGCACACCTTATATACCCACCGAGCCAGATCAGCACACCTTATATACCCAACGAGGTAGCTCAGCACACCTTATATACCCACCGAGCCAGCTCAGCACACCTTATATACCCACTGACCCAGCTCAGCACACGGCACTTCCTTCATGAGCTACGCGCTGCAGACGTCAAAAGTAGGAAGTGGTCAGAATAATTGGACTCCAATGTGTAAAATAAATCAGTTCAAACTACTACTATACTGCCCCCTATGGATCCCAACAGAATGGAAAGTTTTTGCATCAAACTGGATTCGCCCCCCCAAATAATAATAAAAAAAAACATTTATTAATATTTTTAATTTATTAATTTTGGTGAACTATCTACATGAAATACTGTTTTTTCTCGGTTTAATACTATTTAACAACAACAAAAAATGTCCAAAATGTGATCAGACCTGGGGCTCCAGACCAGGGTTTACAGGACTGGGGACAGGTAGGTCTCCCCCTCTGCATTGTGCTCCTGCTTACACCTGGGAGATGATCTTCTTGCTCATGTGGGGATCATGCTTCGACCCCCCCATACAGCCAGGGCTCTGCGTAACGGTGGGGTTCTCCTCCCACTGTGGTGGGGTCTTGGCCTGGATGGACAGAGCGTGCACAGGTCCGGCTAACTCTTCTTTCAGCAAATCATTGACAAGTCTGTGGCGCTGAAGAAGAGACTTCCCGCCGAACACATCGGATACCACCACCACTTTAAAGTGGGTCTCTGACCCGGGGGGCACGGCGTGCATGTGGCTCTCATTGTGCACCTCCAGGTGGCAGGGCTGCAAGTTCTCAGACAGCTTGGCTCTGATTGAAGTCTCCACGGGTTTTTCCATTCTTCGGATTCCTGAATACGCTGAGGTCACCAAAACGAAGGGGACACGTCTACAAGACTGGAGAACGCGTGCCGGGAGCATCGGCTGAAACCAAAGACAGTATGGTAAAACAAGGCTGCTATGACAAAGCGCCACCTCCAACCACAGGCTGTGCCTGGTACTGCAGCCATCAGTGGGGCCCGGAGGTGTGGAGGGGCTGCAGCACTTTACCTAGCCCTGTAACACGACCGCTGGGGCACAGACACTAAAGGGGTAACCCAAATCATAGATCATAAAGGGGGGGGGGGGGGCAGGGGCACGAAAGGGAGCACCTGAGTCATGGACTATAAAGGGAGGGGACGGGGTCCTGTGTCAGAGGTGCTGAAGGGTTCATAGTCAATAAACCAGGCAATTGGGGTAGAGGCACTAAGGGGGGGGGGGCTTCTTCAGCAGAGGCACTAAGGGGGGGCTCCCTCTGTAGGGGCAATAAAGAGGGGCTCCTTTGACAGAGGCACTAAAGGTGGGCTCCTTCAGCAGAGGCACTAAGGGGGGGCTTCTTCAGCAGAGGCACTAAGGGGTGGGCTCCCTCTGTAGGGGCAATAAAGAGGGGCTCCTTTGACAGAGGCACTAAGGGGGGGCTTCTTCTGTAGGGGCAATAAAGAGGGGCTCCTTTGACAGAGGCACTAAGGGGGGGGGGCTTCTTCAGCAGAGGCACGAAGGGTGGCTCCTTTGACAGAGGCACTAAGGAGGGGCTTCTTCTGTAGGGGCAATAAAGAGGGGCTCCTTTGACAGAGGCACTAAGGGGGGGGGGGCTTCTTCAGCAGAGGCACTAAGGGGGGGCTCTTTCAGCAGAGGCACTAAGGGGGGGGGCTCCCTCTGTAGGGACAATAAAGAGGGGCTCCTTTGACAGAGGCACTAAGGGGGGGCTTCTTCAGCAGAGGCACTAAGGGGGGGGGCTCTTTCAGCAGAGGCACTAAGGGGGGGCTCCCTCTGTAGGGGCAATAAAGAGGGGCTCCTTTGACAGAGGCACTAAAGGTGGGCTCCTTCAGCAGAGGCACTAAGGGGGGCTTCTTCAGCAGAGGCACTAAGGGGGGGGGGCTCCCTCTGTAGGGGCAATAAAGAGGGGCTCCTTTGACAGAGGCACTAAAGGTGGGCTCCTTCAGCAGTGGAAATATAGAGGGCTTCTTCAGCAGAGGCACTAAAGGGGGGGCTCCTCCGTCAGAAGTACTGAAGGAGCTCCTGGGCATTTGCATCAGCTGCTTGCACTGAGCCCTCAATACTACAGTAATGACGACCCCTGGCTACCAAGGGTTAATCCACTGCTAACACCCCCTCCCCCCATACTGACCCCCAACACTCACAACACCCTGCAGACAGGAGACTCTTCGCAGCCATTACCCGGAAGTCCCATTGCATGCCGGGAAATGCAGTTGAACTGCGGCACCGAGAACTACACCTCCCATGATGCACTGGGGGCGCTGTGCGCAGACTCCTCCTCCTGCTGTGTAATAGTCCCAGTTATAATGTTAGGAGGGGGATTATACAGAACACAGGGGAGGACATTAACTCTGGCCTGTCTGCTGCTAGGGAACTACAAGTCTCAGCTGGTCTTACTGTTTCTCCACAGTGAAGATCTAATATAATACGATGTCATGGGTCACAGCACTGAATTCATTATGCACTGCAGTTTATCACTTTGACCGCTAGATGGCAGTTAGATAAACAATACTGGAGGCCGCAGCTCTTCACTTTTACCACTAGGTGGCAGGCGCGTCACAAGAGTTCTAGGTTATGTGAAATGTGCGGTGTCCTCTGTAATTGTCGCACAGCTGCGGGGTCAGCGCTTCACATGGAGCGTTTCTCTGCAGCTTTATTATAATTTGCCCTTTTAAGCTCATGATTAAGATGAGGCTCAATGGAAAGAAGCTGACTAAAGGGGAACTCCAGATCCGAATAAGTGCATTGTTAGTATACAGAACCACCAGGACATGGGGCCACAGAGGTGATATCAAAATGTCAGTTACCTCTAAAATTTCCAAAAATTGGATGGCCTATTACAATTAACACGTAGGTCTCCCTTTAGCTGCAGATTATGTAGTTTAGGCAGTTACTTTGGAGTGTTAGTATTATATTCATTTGATATAAATTTTTTATTATTTTTTATATTTTATTTAAATTCTTTAGTTCATAGGCCGGACACATGCCACTGCTGGACACGTCTCTGACACTTTATACCACCATGCCTTGGTATGGCAGTTGCGTTCATTGATTCTAAAACCTTTTATTCAAATCCAGTTAAAATTGTCAAAACATATGATTAAAAAAAAAAAAAAAGTTTCCTATTTTACCTTATTTTATACTACCACACAGATTTTTTTGTAAAGAAAGTATCGTGCATAATTGCTGCTTTGTGCCATAGATACTATGAGGCATAAAAAATATTTAGCAAAAACTTTAGCAAAAATGTTTTTAAAAATAATACACAAGCAAACCATTAAGGCCTTATGCACACGACCGTATGTATTTTGCGGTCCGCAAAAAACAGATCCACAAAAAATACGGATGACGTCCATGTGCATTCCGTATTTTGCAGAACGGAACAGCTGGCCCCTGATAGAACAGTCCTGTCCTTGTCCGTAATGCGGACAATAATAGGACATGTTCTATTTTTTTGCGGAACAGAAATACGGACATAAGGAAATGGAATGCACACGGAGTACCTTCCGTTTTTTTTGCGGACCCATTGAAATGAATGGTTCCGTATATGGTCTGCAAAAAAAACGGAATAGACACGGAATGAAAATACGTTTGTGTGCATGAGCACTAAAGCAAAGCAGATTTTTAATAGGCTCGGTATGTTAAATCTACCATTTCAGGTAACAACCCTCAAATATATGTTCTAACAGTGTGATCACCCCCCCAATCAAAAAATTAAATAAAAATCTAAAATATTTTATCGCTTGATTGTACCAAGTAGTGTGATGCCATATGGTGTGACAAAATATTACTTGTAGGATCAGCTTGCTATATGATAGAAATTAAAGGAAATCCCATCCAAACAATGTCAGTTTTTGAACATTAAAAAATATAAATAAAAAATAAAATAAAAAAATTAATAGCAGCCTAATTAGTAAAGACAGATTATGGCTTACAATACAGTTCAGATAGTATATATATATAATATACATATAACGAAACCAAACTCTAAAGGATGGTATAAAAATCATAAATAATATACATACAAATAAAACAATATCTAAAAGGATGGTTGAAAAATTATAAAAAATATGCATAAAAAGAAAAAAATCTAAAAGGATGGTAGAAAAATCATAAAGAATATAGATACAAAGAAACCAAAATCTAAAAGGATGGGATACAAATCATTAAAAAATATACAGAAAAAGAAACCAAAATCTAAAAGAATGGTATAAAAATCATAAAAAAATATACATAAAAAGAAACCAAAATCTAAAAGAATGGTATAAAAATCATAAAAAAATATACATAAAAAGAAACCAAAATCTAAAATGGTATAAAAATCATAAAAAATATACATAAAAAGAAACCAAAATCTAAAATGATGGTATAAAAATCATAAAAAATATACATAAAAAGAACAAAAAATGTTAATGAACGGTATACAAAATATACATAAAAAGAAAAATATATATAAATTGATGATACAAAAATCATAAAAAATATACAGAAAAGAATCACAAATATAAACGGATTGTATAAACTCAAAAAATATACACAAAAATAAATAAAAATTTAAAATATTGCATGAGTAGAACCAAGAAAGAATGAAAATAATACAATATGGTACATCATGACCTTTTCTAGTAATACTAAACTCTTGTGGTCTCATGTATAGGACTTTTTCATGTCTATAGCAAATTGTCAAGAAGATAAAGTTTTTGTTGTAATTATATATATATATTGTTTTTTACTTTTAGTATTATTATTCCTTTATTCACAGAAAGATGAAAAAAAACTAAAAAACTAAATTGAATTAAGAAAAAATCCTTCTTTAGTAATAAATCATAATAAAGTCCATACGCCAACCTATATGATCCATGTGATCTATTCTGAGTTTGCGGGAATCATGTGTGGTCCCTCTTCATGGCTCTAAAAAATCCTGTTTCAGAGACTTCAAAACCTGCAGGAGACAGATGGAAATTATTAGTAAGTGTTTCGGATAACTATTGCCAGATCCGAGGTCAGTATTCAGCACACTGTACATACATTAAAAGTGTCACCTAGAATAATATTTTCTTACAACGCAGGGAAAATATCACGAGGGTCATTTTTTTATTTATTTTTTATTACATTTAATGAATTATGTTTTATTACTTTATACTTTTTTTTGTCATTTTTCTGGAGTACAATTATTGCTCTGAAATTTTCAAATGCAATTTTAGTTCCCCTCTCAAAAATTGTAAAAAAATGTATTACGCTCAATTTTTTTTTAAATTATTGCTTTTAGGTCTATGAGCTATATTAGATATATTACTATTTTATACCTTTGTAAAAGTCAAAATAGATTTTCCTAGGATCCGATCTCCATTCAACATTTAGTTTTAGAACCATTTTTGAAAACTTTTATCTAAAATATTTTTAAAAAATTACGCTCAATTCTTTTATAACGATTTTATCTTTTTAAGCATTTTTACGTTTAGGTCTATTTGCTGTATGAAAGATATTATTATTTTCTACAAATTTTTTCTAAAAATATGATCTTAATTAAGATGCCAGATGAAAGATTAAAAAAAAATTTTAGAGCCATTTTTGAAAAATTCTTATCTAAAACTAAAAAAAAATGTGCCAAGAAAAGTAAAACAGATGGACCAGTTCAAGCTGATTACACTTGGACTAATCTTTACTTTGATGGCTATAAATATGCTGGTAATTAATATGTTGAGCATACATCCTACTAATTAGAACAATACATTAGGACGCGCTATACGGATCCCGCATGTAGCGCACAGATATGGAAATGTCTATTATTAGACATCTGTACACTTTCCATGGTGGCAGAATTAATCTGTTACGCTCAGATTGCAAACAGGGAATCTCTAAAACGGAATTTTTTATTAGTACAATGTGATTAATCCATGTCCAGGCTGAAATGAGTAAAAACAATTCAATTAGAGCCCAATATTACAGCAAAAAAATAATTTTCACTACTGAAAAGTCTCACTTTACCCCCCATAAGGAGACCCTGTTATTTTTACTGGGGATGTAACTAAACAGTCGGGCAATTTATAGAAAAAAAAATAAATGAAATGAAAAATATTATAAAGAGCAACAATGTAAAATAAAGTCTGATATTTTATTTGAAAAATAAATAATTTTAATGAGGATTTTAATGATTGATGTATCTATCCCATATCTAGCTACCTTTCTTCTATCTATCTATCTATCTCTCTCTCTCTATCTATCTCATATCTATCTATCTATCTATCTATCTATCTCATATCTATCTATCTATCTATCTATCTATCATCTATCTATCTATCTCCTATCTATCTCATATTTATCTATCTCATATCTATCTATCTATCTATCTATCTATCTATCTATCTCATATCTATCTATCTATCTATCTATCTATCTATCTATCTATCTCATATCTATCTATCTCATATCTATCTCCTATCTATCTCCTATCTATCTATCTATCTATCTCCTATCTATCTCCTATCTATCTCCTATCTATCTATCTATCTATCTATCTCATATCTATCTATCTATCTATCTATCTATCTATCTATCTCATATCTATCTATCTATCTATCTATCTATCCCATATCTATCTCCTATCTATCTATCTATCTATCTATCTATCTATCTATCTATCTCATATCTATCTATCTATCTATCTATCTATCTATCTATCTATCTCATATCTATCTATCTATGTATCTATCTATCTATCTCCTATCTATCTATCTATCTATCTATCTATCTATCTATCTATCTATCCCATATCTATCTCCTATCTATCTATCTATCTATCTATCTATCTATCTCATATCTATCTATCTATCTATCTATCTATCTCATATCTATCTATCTATGTATCTATCTATCTATCTATCTATCTATCTATCTATCTATCTCATATCTATCTATCTATCTCATATCTATCTATCTATCTCATATCTATCTATCTATCTCATATCTATCTATCTATGTATCTATCTATCTATCTCCTATCTATCTCCTATCTATCTATCTATCTATCTATCTCATATCTATCTATCTCATATCTATCTATCTATCTATCTCATATCTATCTATCTATCTATCTATCTATCTATCTATCTATCTCATATCTATCTATCTATCTCATATCTATCTATCTATCTCATATCTATCTCCTATCTATCTATCTATCTATCTATCTTAAGTATCCACACCTAACTGCAGAGAAATGTATGGAGAGCACTCCACACATGCGCGGTGCACTCGCCTTCACTTTCTGAGTTAGGCCTCATGCACACGACTGTTCCGTTTTTTTGCGGTCCGAAATTGCAGATCCGCAAAACACGGAAGCCCATTGTAGAAATGCCTATTCTTGTCCGTAAAACGGACAAGAATAGGACATGTTATATATTTTTTTGCAGAGCCACGGAACGAAGCAACGGATGCGGACAGCACACAGAGTGCTGTCCGCGTCTTTTGCGGTCCCAGGCGGCTCGGATGCGGACCAGAGCGGTGGTGTGCATGAGGTCTTAGGTGCAGCTCTCAGAGGTAGGACTCACATCTATCTGATGGCCTATCCTGGTGACATGCCATCAAAAACTGAGATTACGAGATATAAACATTTTATTTATCCATTTTTATACGTTTTATACATCTGTTATGGACATTCGTTGTTTCTTTTATCCATAATAAGGCCTGAAACAAAAGAATTCTGCGAGAAGATAAAACAGAATGAGTCGCGCCTTCTTGAGTAGGAGATAGCAGCTTGTATTTTCCTGTAGGAGGGGGTATTGCTCACAAAAGTCTGCTTTCCGTATTCCACCAGCGTAGTCCACAGATGGTTCCAGGACCTTTCTGACTGCTCCCAGCTCACAGCCCCAGTGTGAAAATCCAGATTTTCTTTTTTAATCATTTTTTTTTTGTCCATTTTTGTGGGTATAATTATAATAGATATAAGGATTCAATAAGGAGTTGAATTCTTATTATTCATATTTCTTTAGCTTATGAAGTCTGATTCTCTTATTTTTTATTTTTACTTTTTTTTTAAAAAAAATACGCATTTTGTTTATTGTTTTGATAGGCATTTTTTGGTTGCCTACTTTCATCCAATTCCTGGGGAAGATAGTGTTAAATGGGTTTTCCAAAAGTAAACCCTTAAATGAGGTCATCAGTGGGATCCGATCCCCGGGATAACCCATCATATGGTAGTTCTGCAAATGTCACCTACCTTATTAGGCCATTCTGAGTTAATAAAAGGGGCTATCAGCCAGAGCAGAGCTTGGTTACAAAGAGGTTCTTTCTTTTGTTGGAGGACCCAGCATGTAGATCCTTTACACAGACAGCCAATTGATTTCAATGGGCACCGTGTAATGCTTCATTCCGCCTGTGGAGGCACTGCAGGAAAATTTACTACTCGCTGGTTCCCCTCCAGATTACAGCTAATCACTGGGACACCCTTTGATCAGTTTATTTTCTGGGGATGCTTATAACAGAAAAGAATCCCCAAATTCTGGGATAAACCTGATCCATTCAGGTCCATCAAGTCTAGCCTATAGTCCTACGCCATTGATCCAGATGAAAGGCAAAAGCCCTATGAGGCAGATGCCAATTGGCTAATATTAATAATCGAAGCTGTTTTCTGTGTCTACAGCATTAGCGTGTGAACATTGTTGTCAGACTTGAGCCTCATTTTCTTATACGAGGTACATGAGGACCATTACTGGACCCTGGACCTGCTCTCTCTCTCTCAGGGTTGGACCCCTGTAGGATACAGGGACGCTGTCACTGATAATCCAATTTCTTCAGTTGCAGACTAAAGCCCCTTGGGCCCAGCAAAGGAAATTATTCTGAGGTCCCAACCTCTGTGTGTAGAGGACCTTAAGGGTCCTGTTTTATTAGGAGTCCATCATTGTCAGAGGGTACTCTGGTGGGCCAGTCAAACCCACAACGAAGTAGTCCACCTCCAGTGATAGTATTAAAAAATGAACGAGCAACTGGATTGTTTTTTTTTAATTACCCACAAGTTCCAAAAGATGCAGAAAGTGGTCCCCATTCAGGTCTTCGCATATTTGGGTTCATCGTATTATGTTGGCTGATACGGCTGCTGATGGTGTATGTGATGTTCTCCTTGAGTTCATCCAGGGGATGTGGATTATTAGCGGACACTTTCTGTTTTAAATTTCCCCACAGATAAAAATCTCATGTGGACAAGTCTGGAGAACGTGGTGACCATAACCCCTTGCTCAGAGTTCTCTCCTATGTAAACAGTTCATGAACGCGAGCTACTGAGATCCGTGAGGTGTGCCATGTTGTCCCATCTTATTGGAAAAAGCAGGACACTGTTTCTTCTGGTGTTAGTTGGTTGTAAAACTGTTCAAAGATGTCCAGGTAAGTTGCGGTATTCACAGTTGATTTGAAGAAAATTGGGCCCACTATTTGTGTTCCTGACACTGCGCACCAAATTCCAATTTTCTGGTGTTTCGTGAGTCAAATGGGGATTTTCAGCAGACCAGTACCTCGCATTCTGTAAAATTTACGTGACCTGATAAATGAAACCAAGCTTCGTCCGTCATGAAGTCCAGCAATGGGTCCAAATGTCTGTCAGCAATCATAGTCAGCAACCAAGTCCAGTAAATGACGCGTTTCGCATTGTCAGACTCTCTCAGTTCCTGTACACGTTATTCGGTACGGTTTCAGGTTCGAAGATTTCAGCTCTCGCTGACACATCCTTCGTGATACACCAACTTGCTGAGATGGTCTTCGGGTTGATATTTGGGGGCCACTTGAAATCCGCTGCTGAATTTCATGCCCGACTTCAGCCGTCCTAATTGATGGAGGCCTCGGTTTCTTCATATTTGCAATGTTTCCGAACCAGACTCTGAATATGACGTTTAGCTGGTGGTTTTGTTCCTGGGTACTTGTCTGCAAAGGTGTCTTGCGTTTCCTTAATTGATCTTCTTCGCACACCGACTTCCACAATCACTATTCACTGTTCCAGGGAGAAGACCATCTTTCTGACACAATAGGCCGCTTTTCTTAAATTGAGTGCAACCAATCAGAGCTCAGCTTTCAGTTCCTAAGGGCTCTGAAAAAATTAAAGCTGAGCTCTGGTTGGTTGCTATGGACAACTAAGACAGACTTACTATTTGGCAGTTTGATTTGGAGATATTGGAGGTGGGCTACGTTTTCGTGGGCCACATTGTGTATTATATTTAAAGGATACGATTGCAACCACTAAAAATAGCAGATAGTGTTGACTGAAAATCCTAACTTTAATGTCTACAGCACAGATCTATGTGTCTCCATGGTAACAGACTACAAATAAACCCTGTGTGTAGTCTGAACCTGCAGTCACATGTTTTTGCCTTCTTTCGACCACTTCTACTAACGTCTGTAGGTTATGCAAGAAGAAGGGTAGATGAAAGTAATGCATGACTGCAAGATGAGACTACACATCTAGGCTGATTGTGGTCTGTAGCCATAGAGACTCATAAGTCAGTATACACAAATCATTAAGAGAGCTTTATTCAAGACTATCTACAAAAAGAAAAAAACTGTCTAAAGTGTACATACCCTTTAATGTGTTTCCAAGGTAGAGATATATATGTTAGGTGACCTAGACTTCAACTTGAAGGCATCTCAGGACAGGATCTGATAATTTATATATGACAGGTTCTTTAGAGAACCCTACAGATTTAGTTTTATTGTATTGCACTAAACATGCCTGTTACCATATTACTGAAGACATCTGCTGAGGGTTCTGTGGTTGACCTACAGAATAAAA
Organism: Bufo gargarizans; assembly: GCF_014858855.1. Lineage (NCBI taxonomy): Eukaryota > Metazoa > Chordata > Amphibia > Anura > Bufonidae > Bufo > Bufo gargarizans. The sequence continues at coordinate 92,245,746 of NC_058090.1, read as the reverse complement.
CCTCTTAACATAGGCATTTTTACTGTTAGTCTGAGCAGAGGTGGGCCATCTCCAGCTGTTGCGGCAGTAATATGTTTTTGCCTATTGCAACCGAGGGCGTACTATTTCTCCCTATGGAGAGCACCTAGTAGGCGTAAGGAGTCTTATAGGTCAGGCAATGCTCCTCTGGGGAAAATATGAAAATTACCTCCCTTTGCAAGTAACAATCTTTACTTGCACAGATTGGGTCCAAAATTAAAAGAATACATCACCCTTACAAGGGCTGATTTACACCTTCTAACTCATTTTTCCAAAATGTTACACAGCCCCCATAGTTCTAGAGGGTGGAAGAGGAGTTGATGCTGGAATGCCTCCTACCCAATTACATACTCCAGAATTGGGTTTTGGCCCTTGAGAGAAAAAGATTGGGTCCTATGACATATCATGTCCTGAATCTGTCAGATATGTCCTTCCTTACCTTTCCTTTTGGTTTCAGACATCCCAGGCTGAGTGGTGTGAGATGACCATCTTGTGTTGTGAGATGACCACCAACTCAACAGAGTAACATGAAAGTTTTCTCCACCCAAGTTTATCATCTGGTGTTCTCATCTCAGGATATCTTGAGGTAGGGAAGAACACATCTTTATATGTTGGTTACGATTCTAGATACATTTTTTACTTCTCTTCCTCACATGATATTGTCTTTCGAAAGCTGTCCATCAGTCCTCTGTATCATCCAGGGCGATAAGTGGCAGTGCAGTCAATTCTTGAAATGTTGGGTAATGTATTGAAACTTTTCCAGTAGTTTTCACATCTTCAGCTCAGAGAGTGGCCAGGTCCACACGTCACTGTTCAACCAAGTTGACATTTCAATCTTTTAGGCATTTTTGAACTTGAGGGCAATATGATAAAAAAAACCTATAATATTACCTTCCTTAGACTGCGGTGTATAATAGCCCCTGACAACTTCCCAGATTAAGGAAGTTAACTATGAATTTAAAATAAATCATAAAACTTTTGAAACTTTTTTAAAGTAATAAGATGTCTAGACAAATGACATTTAGGAAGGGAATTATGAATCTTAAAATGTTTAGACTTTTTGGAACTTTTTTTAATAATAAAATGTGTAGACCAATTACATTGAGGAAGTGAATTATGAGTTTTAAAAACTAACAACATTTTTTAAACTTTTTTTAAGTAATAAAATGTCTAGACCAATTACGGTACATTTAGGAAGCGAATTATGAATTATTTTATTTTTTTTTGGAACTTTAAGTAATAAAAAGTGTAGATCAATTACAGTTTGGAAGCAAATTATGAGAACTTTAAGTAATAAAAAGTGTAGACCAATTACATTTTGGAAGCAAATTATGAGTTTTAAAAAAAATTAAAATTTTGAAACTTTTTTAAGTAATAAAATGTCTAGACCAATAACATTTAGAAAATCATAACATTTTTGAAACTTTTTTGTAAAGTAATAAAATGTCTTCTTATCCACATAGTTGTCCTGGGCTCAGGGATCATCACTTCTTCTCCATCCCTGAGACCATTTTGATCCCATTAAAAAATGTGAACCCTTAAAAGGATTTGAAATTTCCAACATAATTGCCAATGTAACTGATTTATGTGAAAAAAAAACAAGGAATGTGACTGTGTGCCTTACAGCAGAGGCTGCAATCATCCTTAATTAAGAGTTGCACAGGTCTCAAAAAGCTGTCGGCCTGCGGCTGGTTTCACAAGGCCTGACAGGGGTCAGGTCCTGACCTTTGTGCAGGCTGATGGGGGGGTGAGGGTAGGTAACATGAACTCAAACCAGGTGTATGCCCTCAGGACTATCTCAGGTCATATGCTTCCCTCCCTTACCGTGGGTTCAGATCCCATCTCCAGTGCCTTCCCTACTGTTCTTCCCTTTATTAATTAGTCGTAATTAATTGATTAGGTGGAAACTTAGGTGTGATAGGACAAGTGGATGGACACAGAGGGAAGCGTGCCTAATGCTAGCGGGAATCAATTTCAAATTTTTCCAATTTTGTTTTCATTTCAAATAATTTTTTTCAAATAGTTTTTCAAATTTAAATCTCATTTTGATTTCATTTAATTTGCTTAAATCTGACTTAATTAATTAAAACAAATTATTTCAAAAAAGAATTTTTGGTAAAATAAAATAAAATAATAAAATATATTCCCATATGCTTTTTTTATTTTTATTTTTAACAGGGACCATGAGCATTTTTTAGGAAGACTGATGGTCTAGATAAGCAATGTCTACTGCACCTCCGCCATGGTCTATGTTGTGTTCCTATAATTTCAGTATATTTATGTTTTTTTTGTCATTTTTATTCCTATGGTTATAGCCAACCACATGACGTTTCTCTACAAAATATAAAACATAGTTGTTTGTTTGCATCCTCTAAAATTCTTCCATTATCTCGATCACGGATGAGTCAGGCCCAAGGTCCGAATCTGGATCCCCTCTGCAGGTCAAGCGGTTTGATTGGCGGGATATGGAAGCCTTTGTGGGGCTTTTTCTCCTTGTGGTGACACCAGCTGCTGCTAACAAGGCCACTTTATGAAATAAAGCTTGCATTATGCAGGAGGCATTTTCAAACTCATAAATAACACAAAAATGTGATGTCAGGCTGTCAGGCCTTTGTCTAGGCCGCGCTTGTGCTGAGATACACTTGGTGTGTGGAATTCACAGCTCCGTCCTGCCACAGATGAATGTGTCCCCTAAATTCCTCTAATTCCTTTTACATGACCGTCCTGCTCACCGGCCACCGGCTGATTCAACATTTTTTGGTTTTTATTTTTATAAGATTATTATCAGAGAATATTGTAATTGTTAATTTACAAAGGGCAGTTTCTTCTGCTTTCACTTGGGCAGTGCAGCTGCAGAAGACTTCTCTTACTTGTCTGCTCCGTCTACAAGAAACCTCCTGTGACTGATACTTCAGACGTCATGTCCATCTATCTCCTATCTATCTATCTATCTCATATCTATCTATCCATCTCATATCTATCTATCTATCTATCTCATATCTATCTATCTATCTATCTATCGCTTTCATATCTATCTATCCTCTATCTATCTATCTATCTATCTCATATCTATCTATCTATCTATCTCATATCTATCTCATATCTATCTCATATCTATCTATCTATCTATCTATCCATCTCATATCTATCTATCTATCTCATATCTATCTATCTATCTATCTATCTATCTCCTATCTATCTATCTATCTATCTATCGCTTTCATATCTATCTATCCTCTATCTATCTATCTATCTATCTATCTCTCTCATATTTATCTATCTATCTATCTATCTCATATCTATCTATCTATCTATCTCATATCTATCTATCTATCTATCTATCTATCTCATATCTATCTATCTCATATCTATCTATCTATCTATCTATCTCATATCTATCTCATATCTATCTATCTATCTATCTCATATCTATCTATCTATCTATCTATCTATCTGATATCTATCTATCTCATATCTATCTCCTATCTATCTATCTATCTATCTATCTCATATCTATCTCCTATCTATCTATCTATCTATCTCATATCTATCTATCTATCTATCTATCTATCTATCTATCTCATATCTATCTATCTATCTATCTATCTATCTATCTATCTATCTATCTCATATCTCATATCTATCGATCTCATATCTATCGATCTATCTATAATCTATTTATCCATCTACCTATCTTTTATATATATATATCTTATCTCTAGATCCTATCTATCTATCTTTCCATCCATCCATTAATGTGCTTAATTTAATAGTTTAGTGTTAGCTACAAAAAAAGCTTTACACATAAAATACTTTGTTCCCAATTAAATTAAAAATCGATTCTTATAAAATAAAATTGTCATGTTTTTATTAATTCACGGAGCGATACATTAAATATTTTATATGTAATTAAGGATGTTTTATGTAGATACTAGATATAACATTTCAGATTGATTTCCATTCTTTTTTCACTACGTTTCTGTGGATATTAGGACATTGGTGGCTCTGGTTATAGAAGGTATAACGTTTCTCTTGTGTTTCTTCTGCCATTTTAGTAGCTATTTTAGGTGTGTGAAGTGCACTCTGAGAATTAATGGAATGGAACAGATTCCAGACTTGAGCTGATGAAGATTGGATAGGCTCAACTCCCACTAATAGCGGGGTCAGATTACACAATAGGAGTGTTACTAGTCGTTGTCACCACCTCCTGCTGAGGATTCCTACAGCGGGGTGTCAGGAGAAGCCATGATGCATGTTGCCTTGGTAGCAGTGGTCAGGGTGGTCAATCATGATATCAATTTTATATATTTTTTTTAGAAAGAAGGCCCGGGCTGTTGGATTTCAACATGCCCGATCCTTTTATTCTGATTTCAGATAAGCCTCTGCCCGAGTTGTCTAGTGACTTATTTTCCTCATAAAATTCAGAACACATTCATGCTTGGGTTGAACATGCATGTGTATATCTGGGGGGGAACGAGATTGCTCTTGCACATGTTTTCATGCACCTTCAGTTGTTGCACACAAGTCTGCTTCATCTGTATGAGAGAATTCATCAGCAATTGGACGAGAAGAGCTTCGGAGGCAGAACCATCAGGTGTAGAACAGATGTTTTTGAGGTCACTTCGAGATGATGGAGGAAGTATGGCGACCTGACAGCACTGAATGCTTTGTAGTTTATGGACAGATTAACCCAGGAGTGTCAGAGAGCCATTAGTTCAGATTAAACAAAAAAGTCCATTCCTGATCAGTTTTTTGGGACTAAATATTACAAGAAAATTACAAGAATTTATATAGATCCATTTCATTAAAAATCCTTGAATCTGGAATAGGAGAATCCAAAAATTTTGATCATCTCCTTTTGGAAAAAAAAGCTATTTTATTTGAAAGAGTTTCTTGAAATAAAAATATTTTTGGGGGAATTTTTTTTAGTTTTTTTCAAAGAAGGTTCAGAAATACGTTATAATTGATAATCAAGGCCTGTAAGTCCTAGGTTAAAGGAATTTTCCAGAATATGTTTTATTTTAGCGAACTGGGTATTAATACAATAATTTTTGTATACAAAGATGGGTCAACATGTCTTTTTCTAGTCAGTGGATGAGACATATGTTGTTCTGGATGGTGATATTTTTCTGTGCCTTCAGAGCAATGCCAGTTCCCATATGTACCCCCTGTTCCATTCCCTGGAAAGTTGTATCCAAATTCTCGATTACTTCTATGGTTCTCAACATTGGTAGGGAGTTCAGCTTCAGGACCCACCACTGGTGTCACCTTGGCAATGAGAAAAAAAACTTTACAGGAATTTTCCAGTATTTTGAGATGAATTTCCTATCCTCAGGATAGGCCATCAATATCTGATCGGCGGAGGTCTACTCTAAGTAGCTGTTCCTGGTAGCCTCATTTCACCTTTGTATTGCCATTCATATACAGAATGGCATTCAAAATTCTGCTGGTTGCCCTTGGAAACAGACAACAGTGTTGTCAGACATGTGACCTAACTGCTTATCTGTCATCTGAACTCCCACAATGCACTGCTCTCTGGTAACAGGAAATCAGTAGAATTCTACATATAGCTAGATTAGATGTTTTCTACCCATGACTGTCAGGGACACACTGGGAGTTGTAATTTTGCAGTAAGTGAAGAGCCTTAGCTTCGAGAACATTGAGCTAGTTGCTCCTTGAGGAATTCGTTAAACATATTGTTCTTATATGGTCCAAAGATGACCATAAATTTAGAAGATACTGATAAAGATCTTATAAACTGTCCACAGTATAAGTGAAAAATGTATGGTTGCTGGGGCCCCAGTGCTGGGATCCCTACTGATCATGAGTATCTCATGTCTCTAGTTGGATGGTGTGGTCGAGTTTGCATGCGTAACCACACAGTCATCTCTGGCCTTATCATAAGATTGAATGGAGCAGCGGTCACGCATGTGCATTTATGCTTCATTCACACTTGAGCATCTTTGTTCTCATGATTGGTTGGATCCCAGAGGTTGAACCCCAAGCGATCATACACATTTCCATAAGATCAGTGATAAATGTTGTTCATGGGACAATTTAGTCCGAAAGATTTGAGAAAAATCACGACGATATCCATGGACAGTTTAGTTACTCTATGGTGAAGACTTCCCAGTTGTAGTCATATGTGGACATTTTCTAAAACTGGTGATAAGAAAAACTGACTTAGTTGCCCATGGCAGCCAATCAGATTCCACCTTTTCTTTTTCAGAGCTCCGTTGGAAAATTTAAAGGCTCAGTCTGATTGGTTACTATTTCCTTAGCACCAGTTTTGATAAATGTCCCTAGTCTTTTCTATAGCAGTGGATTTTTTTCTTGTCATTCAGAAGAGGTGGGGATTTAACCAGTCCGGTCTCTAGAAAAAGTCTATCAGAGCTTGCTAACATGTCACCAGGGAAAAGGCTAAAGATGGATTGGTGTGCTTTCCAGGAGTGGCACTTTACCTCTCCATAAAAGAACCATACTCTGGACACCACTTCTTATCAGGAGCTGTGTTTATGAAGGCGGAGGTTGGAGGGCCCGCACTGACATTTAAGACCTAATGAAAAGAATTAGCCCTGGAGAGGTATTAATCTGTGACTCCCAGGGCTTTGATCTGCTACTTTACCTCACGGGTGGTTATTAATGGGGGTATACTTTTCGAAAGAATGATATCTTTGTTTTCATCCACCTTCTGTACACGCTTCAACACCTTGTTCCCGAAGAGCATGAGGGTTCTTTAGAAGAGGCTTGTTGACATGTCCACTCAAGTTGTCGGCTGGACCATCTCAGCAAAACATGAAGAACACAAAAACATTTCACCATTTTCCATCAGAAGATTACTGGTTGTGGACCTGCAAACTTATTCATGATACGCCCAGAGATGACGTACGGATGATGGGAACACTGATCGGACAAACAGGATAAACTGACCTTTATCTGGATGCCTTTACCCAACATATCTTCTCAGAAGTAACTAAGTAGGTGCATGTAGGGCATATATGTGATGCAGCACATAGTGGACTCCCATTAAATTTATGGTAACAAAGGGAAAAAAATAAAAATTTGCACTTAGGTTTTAGAGGAGAAAGAAAAAAACATATTTTTCATCAGACCTCAGATCAGACCCAGAAGGTTCATTAGACCTCAGATCAGACCCCAATCTTCATTAGACTTCAGATCAGACCCCTAGTCTTTATCAGATCCCCAAATCTGACCCCCAGTCTTTATCAGACCTCAAATCTGACCCCCAGTCTTTATCAGACCCCTAGTCTTTATCAGACCTCAGATCAGACCTCAAAATTTTATGAGACGTTATATCAGAACCCCCCTAATCAGACCCCCAATCTTCATTAGACCTCAGATCAGACCCCCTAGTCTTTATCAGATCCCCAAATCAGACCCAAATCTTCATCAGATCTGCTGACTGTGTACTATATCTGATATATATATATATATATATATATATATATAGCTCAGACTCGAAGTGAATGAGTCTGAGCTGCCATACAGACATGGCCCATGGACAAAAGTGGAGCTGTTTCTGGAAAAAAAGCCTACTTTATCTAATTTACTTCCATCTAAATACTCTTCTGCTCCTATGACATGACGAGGGATCTGTGGATTTACAGTAGATCGCCCCTTCCTGGGTTTCCACCATTCATATTCAACTGACTTTTTTTTTTTTGCTTTGTTTTTAACTTTAGTGTTATGTGTCCTTTTAAAAATGGCCGCAGCTGTGTTCCTTCCTCTGGAATGTTAGGATTTTGGTTAAAAGCTACCTTGTCCTGGGGTTCCTCCTGTGGAGCACTTCATTTCGGCTGCTAGATTCCTGCTGGACACCCTCAGTGGGACATTGTGGATTCATAAATGTGTCTTTGACAGGCAGAACCGAGCTTCATAGTAAGCAGATGTCAGACATTTTCTGGTCCAGTGACTGCAAACAAAAGGGGACATTTAAGGGAGAGAGAGAAAATGTGAAAAGCACCCGGCTAGGAGCAGCATTGTCTGCAGGGAAAACTGTACCAGCATTCTTCCAGTCCTGTTCATGGATGGCGGCAGGAGCATTGTGTACGCAAGACGTCATCAGGCGTAAGACAATGTGCCAGAGATGTCTCATAGTTTCAGCAGAAAGGTCACAAATCCAGATACAGTAGCAAATTTGGGCAAATTTGCTTTTTCTCTAATAATTCATATTAAGAGATTTCCATTCATGCAATGTCCCAATATACAGTCAGGTCCATAAATATTGGGACATAGACACAATTCTAACATTTTTGGCTCTATACGCCACCACAATGGATTTGAAATAAAACAAACAAGATGTGCTTTACCTGCAGACTGTCAGCTTTAATTTGAGGGTATTTACATCCAAATCAGGTGAACGGTGCAGGAATTACAACATGTTGCATATGTGCCTCCCACTTGTTAAGAGACCAAAAGTAATGGGACAGAATAATAATCATAAATCAAACTTTCACTTTCACTTTTTAATACTTGGTTGCAAATCCTTTGCAGTCAATTACAGCCTGAAGTCTGGAACGCATAGACATCACCAGACGCTGGGTTTCATCCCTGGTGATGCTCTGCCAGGCCTCTACTGCAACTGTCTTCAGTTCCTGCTTGTTCTTGAGGCATTTTCCCTTCAGTTTTGTCTTCAGCAAGTGAAATGCAGCTCAATCGGATTCAGGTCCGGTGATTGACTTGGCCATTGCATAACAATCCACTTCTTTCCCTTAAAAAACATTTTGGTTGCTTTTGCAGTATGCTTTGGGTCATTGTCCATCTGCACTGTGAAGAGCCGTCTAATGAGTTCTGAAGCATTTGGCTGAATATGAGCAGATAATATTGGCCGAAACACTTCAGAATTCATCCTGCTGATTTTGTCAGCAGTCACATCATCAATAAATACAGGAGAACCAGTTCCATTGGCAGCCATACATGCCCACGCCATGACACTACCACCACCATGCTTCACTGATGAGGTGGTATGCTTAGGATCATGAGCAGTTCCTTTCCTTCTTCATACTCTTCTCCTCCCATCACTCTGGTACAAGTTGATCTTGGTCTCATCTGTCCATAGGATGTTGTTCCAGAACTGTGAAGGCATTTTTAGATGTCGTTTGGCAAACTCTAATCTGGCCTTCCTGTTTTTGAGGCTCACCAATGGTTTACATCTTGTGGTGAACCCTCTGTATTCACTCTGATGAAGTCTTCTCTTGATTGTTGACTTTGACACACATACACCTACCTCCTGGAGAGTGTTCTTGATCTGGCCAACTGTTGTGAAGGGTGTTTTCTTTACCAGGGAAATAATTCTTCGGTCATCCACCACAGTTGTTTTTCGTGGTCTTCCTGGTCTTTTGGTGTTGCTGAGCTCACTGGTGCGTTCCTTCTTTTTAAGAATGTTCCAAACAGTTGTTTTGGCCACGCCTAATGTTTTTGCCATCTCTCTGATGGGTTTGTTGTGTTTTTTCAGCCTAATGATGGCTTGCTCCACTGATAGTGACAACTCTTTGGATCTCATCTTGAGAGTTGACAGCAACAGATTCCAAATTCAAATAGCACACTGGAAATGAACTCTGGACCTTTTATCTGCTCATTGTAATTGGGATAATGAGGGAATAACACACACCTGGCCATGGAAGAGCCGAGAAGCCAATTGTCCCATTACTTTTGGTTCCTTAACAAGTGGGAGGCACATATGCAAACTGTTGTAATTCCTACACCGTTCACCTGATTTGGAATGTCCTCAAATTAAAGCTAACAGTCTGCAGGTAAAGCACATCTTGTTCGTTTCATTTCAAATCCATTGTGGTGGTGTATAGTGCCAAAAATGTTAGAATTGTGTCCATGTCCCAATATTTATGGACCTGACTGTACAACTATACAATATATTATAGAATAAAGCTGCACAATATAACAGGGAGTTCCATTAATACTGGGTTATTGAACGGGATAGATAGATATGAGAGAGATAGATAGATAGATAGATAGATATGAGATAGATAGATAGATAGATAGATAGATATGAGATAGATAGATAGATATGAGATAGATAGATACATTATGTTGTTTTGATGCATTTTGTTTGTTGATCATAGAGACCCTGGAGATGACATTGGGTCTATATTGGGTACAGATCTTTCATTTTGAAGCAGTATCGGCTTTGAAGTTTTCTAGACCTGGTCTTTCATCTCTTAGGTTTATCTCCAAGAAGTAGAACAATAGATGAGGGAAATGCTCCTCACTTTACCAGTCACATATCTTGGGAGGGGGAGAGGAGAGCATCTTATTCCCCTTTCTCCTCCATCCTTTTTTTTGTCCCCATTAAAACGGGCAGTAGTGGCCAACTCAGTGATCATCCCAATGGTTGGCAAGGGAACTCCACTTCTACTCCATACAGCCCAAAACTGCTTCTCAATTTACTGCGGACAAAGTCCCAGCAGGACGCTGGCCTGTCCTATACAAAACGGCTTCTATTAAACTAGTTAAAACCCCTTTAAGAAAAAAGAACCACCTTTGGCATTGAGGCATCACAATGGCGCTTAAATAAATCAACCTTTAACCGCTGGTAGATGGGGTTCTTCAGCAAATTGCATTGAAAGATTAACCCATTCAGGCTTGAAAGGCCTATAAACGTTTATCTCCGCTGTGAGAAAAAGCCTTTGTGTCGGGGATAAGTTATTAGTTAATATGGTTACTAAATGACCAGGCTGGGGACAAACAAAACCCATTGTGAGTCCTGAAAACGTAAACTCCACGTATGAACCACTTGTCGGCCAACAGAATTATGGCTTTATGTTTTTCATTTATATGTTTTACGGAACATAATACAAAGACCATAACATTCCTTTAATCCGGCATCAGTGGAACCTCATAGGTGTTTGATTATGGGATTTTGAGGGTAGATAGATATGAGAGATAGCCTTTCCATCCTTGATTGCCACACTATCCTCCACTGGTCCAACCTTCTGCTTTGAACAACTTTAGGAGAAGGATTGTTCCTCCAGAATATCCTCCTTTGGGTTCTTACTGAAAAGCTTGGCAAGCATCAACCAACATCACTAAAGGCATGACACTTAATGTCCACATATTCTACGGCACATAGTGTATTTAAGAGGGATGGGGCTACCTTTCAGGAGCCCTAATGGTTTGCTGCTATTCAAGAACCTCAATTATGAAAGCCTAGAAGAATATGCAGTGGTGTCACACTAAGCTCCCACCATGCAACCTTCTCCTCCAAAACAAGCAATAGCTATAACCTGATGATCTCGTGGGCTTAGCTTTTGTACCCTGAGCGACTGCTTCCACTTCAGTGTTTGTTCAAGCCATCATATCACCCTTCACATTTCCCATCCCTTGTATGAGAGAATTGCTTATAGTCAGTAATGAGATATCTTAGGAGTGTATGAGTCCTTCACAGCTTCATATGACCCATTAAGAAGACTTGGCCTGGAAGTGTAACTTAATTAGCAGCTGTTACCTGATAGGGTTGATCCTGCTGATTCAAATGTTTCCTTTCTTTTGAAAATAGTTTTTGGCGTTCCCGAGATTTTTTTTAAACTTTTGCTCTGTATGAAAATCTAGGCTTCAGTGCACTGAGGGGCGGGGTCATCTACTTAGCTTTTAGTGCTTACCACACCCCGTCATGCACTGGAGCCCTTAGCACAAAGAATAAAAGTCTTATTTCTCAGGAATGCAGCAAACCGATTTTCACTGGATATAATTTTAGCCAGCAGGATCAACCCTATGCAGAAGTTGGGCTGGTTTGATAGGGTTGATCCTGCTTACAGATGCTCCTTAAAGTTCCTGGGCCTCAATACAAAATCTGTAACACGTTTCCCATCTACCATGTGCCATTAATAATATTGTTGACTTGATATGTGGCAAAAGGGCCTTTGGGTTCTTTTAGGCATTAGGCCATGGTTGGCATTACTACTTCTGCTACTTTTGTAGTCCCTTTTCAGTCCAATCCAACCCTCGGTCCACTTATTTTCATAGTCCCTATATTCTTCTACTCTACTATTCTAATTCTGCAATAGCACAGTGAGGGTGGTAGTTCTCTGGTAGCTACAGTTTTCATCCTGCACCCCATACATTTACAGTTTCTGAAACATCTTTCTCTGGTAATCTTCAGTCTTTGGTGTTAGGTCATGTTCACACTGAGAGAAGATGTTGGTATCAGAGAAACACTAGACGAATAGCTACATCTAAGCTGTCACAAGCACATAAATACCATTTATCCAAGGCCAACAAAGACATCACACATTCTTAGTCAAGCATTTAGTCCTGCTGGGGAATAACCAGATACCACTAGTGCTGGAAAGTAAAGTGAGACCCTTAATAAGACCTCCCATCTGAGTTACCGTCTCTACACTCCAGTGACTATGAAATTGTCTTCATATGAATGAGCGTGGAAAAACCTCTTCCCCTTCTTCATTGTTCTCTAGTCTTCCTCCTGGGGCTTGCGCTTCTCATCATTATAAAAAAAGAGTGACAGGAGAAAAGGATTCTGGGAGCTTGGTTATGACTATTCTACTGTCAATTGAGATGTGAATATCACCAGGGTTTAGTATTTTCAGGCAAACAAGGAATTTCAAGGTGATTGAGGTTTTTTTCAGTTTAGCTGAACTAACTTCTTCAGGAATTTTGGGTTATTAGATCCGAAACCCCTGTTAAAGGACCCTCCTCTTTTATCCAGGATGGCTACTATGGTCACACGTTACTTTGGAGGACACAGGACATCCCAGGATTACATGGAGAATCCAATGATTTAGTGGGAACTGTGTAATACTTCAGTTCACCTGTGGTGGTGCTGTAGGGGAACTACACACTTTTCCTTGCATTACTCCTGCATACAGTTTGCTGCTGATCAGCAGTGGTCTAAGCAGAGATCTCCACTAATAAAACCAAGTTGTCCAAATTGTCCGCCTCCTTCAATAATTAAAATAGGGGGCATAATATTCCAAACCAAAACTAGCATCAACACATCTTGAATTGTTTTGAGTCAAACAACTTCATGGAGTTGACCAACCACAGTGAATATCAGACACACACTAGAAAACCTTTTCTGTTTTCATGTCGATTGATTACAAACAGAGAGTTGGCCATCATTGGGTCATGTGTGGACCTCTGTAGACTGAGTGGCCCACAACTGTTGGGTGCCTCAGATATAAACCTATAGTAGGTACTGTACATTGGCTTGACTATGTAGTAGATACCAGAATAAGGCTTTTCATACCCTTGCTCATGTAATTCGTAGAAGACTACAGCTAGGATCTTCTCCTCCCTACATAAACATATCCCTTCAATGGAATTTAAATTAAAACCAAACAAACACACCCAGATCCCCCAGAAGATCGTCCTTCCTTGTTCCAGATCCGATAACTTGCTCTGGGGGCCTTTAATTAGCCTTGGCAGTGTTTGAAGATCCCCTCCACAAATACTCTGCCCTCCTCCTTGTGTTTTCATTGCAACGCATGGTTGGACGGGAGCAGAGCTTGGAGGAGCCAGCTGGGAATCTTCAGAACTGGAAGTATGAGATATATATGCCCAGCACAAACAGAACCACCTAAAACGTCTTATACCAGACAGGAAAATTAGTAAATCACATAGAGAAAGGTTTCAAACCTAACTCTAATCCACTATGGCACTGGCCTGTCCCTTCATAGTAAAATGCTGAAACCCTAGGTATATGTTAGGGCAGATATGGGACCTACTGGTGGCCATACACATATGGCCCACTAAGAATAAAAGGAAATTATGACTTCCATTCTTAAACCCACAGTGACATTCTACTATTCTAAACCATCACCATGGTGTCATATGTACATGTTGAGAGGCATGGTTGAGGTCTTGGGTCACCATCTTGTTTAAAAACTGGAAGCTTGGTTAGTGAGCCCTCATTGATAACTGGAAGCCACCTCATATTTTTGAGATTCCCACTTACAAGCAGCATCTTTCTGTCTGGAAGACCTGGTCCATCCATGGGTTACATAGATGACGAGTCATTTGAATGACCACATGTAATGTTATAGTTCTCTTGTAGTGGCCACTACAGGGTAAGTGTGATTAGCCAACTTCTCAAGAGTGGAACCTATGACAATGACTTGATCTTTGTAGCTGCACTCATGTTTAAAGGGATTGACAATGATTAACTGTAATTTGCCCCAATCCACACTGGGGGCAATTTATCTATGGTTTTATGGCATAGAAAAATTACATAATTATGGCGTACACCTTATTTGTTCAATAATGTTTGACTTCTCTTGGTAGGAGGTAAATAAAGTTGCAAAAGTGGGTGAGGTTTAGAGGGAATGCATTGGCCAGGTGACTACAGATTTGCGTTAGGAATGTTAGAAGTTCTTTGGGATAGCGCCTGAAGACAAGGAAAAATGACTTTCATTTCTCACCGAAATAGAATGGCATGAAGGATGAGGGGCCGGTGATAGAGTGTTGTTTTCTAACAGTGCCTGGTGAGAGGTGTGTCTGCCCATGGACCTCATTGACTGCTATGAAAGCCCTATCTATCATTCCTTCCATTTATCAGACTGACCAGTTAGGGACAAGGCGTGACTGAGTGACACCAGGGACACAGGGGGTAGACAAGCATTGGGATGTTAGGGGCAGACAAAAAGAATAGCTTAAATAGCCTGGAAGATAGAAAACCCAGGGGTCTGCTAAGTGTTTTACCTTCTGCAGAGAGCTTATTAACCCTTTTTTTCTTCACTCACTTGCCATGAAGCGTGATGCCTGTCTTAGAAAATCATCTACTGTCTCTACTCTTGATAGGTAGAGATTAGCCAGTTTTCCCACTTTTGGTTTGTGCCCCTCTTTATTCCATCCCATGTTGAAAACTAAGAAAATACACGTACAATGTACATACACAAGGGGGTGTTGTTGGTTTTTTTTTGGGGGGGAGGGGCGGCAGGATAGTATCAAGAGATTATGGGGTTCTAAAGCAAAATTTGTAGCTGGAAGAAATGGTGGAATAATCTAGATGGGTATTATGTGGGCACTGTATGGGAAAATTATTTGGTATAGGTTTAGTAGAGTGGCAATAACAATTGTGCAACAAGTGCAATTATGTGTGTTAAATATATATAGTATCTTGGACTTGAAAGTGGATCCTTAAGACTAACACCATTGTGTAGAGTCTCAGGGACTCATTGACGTTTATACTTTGTCACTGCAAAAAGGCATTGACTAGTCACCAGTTGGACACAGCAGTGATGACAGGCTGCCACCGGTCAGAGGATAGACAGGAGTAAAGCCAGAAATGGAATGGAGTCTGGGGTCAGAGTCGGGCAGGGCATACTGGAGTATGGAAAGATAGAGTCATGATCAGAGCAAAGAAGATCAATACAGAGCACAGTCAGAGCCAGGAATAGGAACCAGGAACATAGCTGAAGTAAGAACCAGGAGACCAGAATCCAAAAAAGGTCAGGATGAGGAGTTAGAACCAGGAACGCTAAATGACAAAGGCAGAAGCCAGGAACAGGTCAGGTTGTGATCAGGAACAAGAAAACAATACTCAGACAGAGTACAAGAACAGGCCAGGTTGGGACCAGGAACCAGGGTTTGAGACAAAAGGCAGAGTCCAGGACTAGTTAGAGTAAGTGTGAGGAACCAGGGCAGGAGACAAAGGAAGTGTCCAGAACTAGATCAGGTCAGGACCAGGAACCAGGGAATGAGACAAAGGCAGAGTCCAGAACCAGGCAGGGTCAGAGTAAGGAACCAGGTAACAGGACAAAGCAGAAAATCAGGAGAAGGCTAGGTCAGAACAGTGATGAAGCAGAGTGCAGGAATAAAGAACCAAAGTCCAGGACCAAGGCCAGGCAGAAGGAATCATAAACACATTGGCCTGAGCCAGATATTACAGGATCAGGAGTCGGATGGACAGAACAACAACAGGGCTGATCTGAAGCTGACGCTCAGGCAAGTCCTTGAAGAATCTTGCCTGCTTAAATAGGTCACTGACATTAAATGGCATCCGGTTGTAAAAAATGGAAGCTGGGATCCCTACTTTACCCTTTCTGTCCAGGGCCCCATTTTGTCTAAAATAGGTTCTGCCATACATCCTGGGACAGAGTAAACAAAGTCATTTCATTATCATTAAAGATTTAAGCGACAGGATGATACTTCTGTTGTACTGCTAGAGGTCTAGATATTGTAGGATTAAACCACTGAAATCTGGTGACACTTTAGGGAATACACACACATACATAACCACATGTATATGTATTTTATATCACAGCATGCTGTAGGGGGAAGGAAACCATTGTACAATATCCGACATTACGGGAATACTCAACTCACCCTCCGCATGGACAAACAAGTGAAGTGCAGTGAAATATGTTGGCGCTATATAAATAAATATTATTATATATATATATATATATATATATATGTAATTCTGGTGCATGGTGAAAAAAATATATAATTTTCAAAAAATTTCACCGTGATGCAGAACCCACATTTTACAGTGATACATCATTAATCCTTATATATACAGAAGTTCTTTTGAATATCTGTAGAATTCCTCAGTACTTTAAAAAATCTCTTCTTGCGGTCATTCATTAATCATATTCAAAGGCTCAAAAAAACCACACACAAAAAAACCACGTACAGGCGTAATAATATCCCTGCCAAGAGGGGAGTGCAGTTGTATCCAGTCTAGGCACAATTAGGACAGAGATCTTGAAAATAGATTATTTTAAAACACAAAGTATGTCAAAAAGTTGCAGAACTTTACATTAGACACTGGATAAACCTGTGAAAGTTTCCTCTTTGAAGTGCAAAAATAGTAAAAAGAGGTCAAATGAAATAATATCTAAGGTAAAATACATTCATTATGACTGGCGGTAGACACGTAGGACGATCTCTTGCCCAAGATGACAGGATGAGTGTATGCTTGATGACACCTAGGGCTGACCATTTCTCACTTTTCACCCCCTCTGGCCAGTCTACTTCATTTTTGACCTGCTAGTGACAGAAGATGCCTTCACGCACAAGCTGTCAACAGTCAGACTAAGATTAAAATTACCAAAGTTCCTGTTGATAATCGTCATGAAAAATCGATCAGGCATGGTGGACAATCCATCAGTGGTTTAGAATAACCATCTCTATTCCTGATGGGTACATTAATTCTGCCATAGGTGGGCCTAGCGTCCCACTCGCTTGAGAATGAAACACCATATCTCCATATCAAATGGTGCTGCTCCCCTAGTCTCCCACTTCCTCCATCCTCTCGGAGTAGACCCGAAATACCATTTTACACCTTACTACTAGCATTACTTACATGGATTAAAAAAACCTTCCTAGTTGGTCAATATGGTTGCACAATTATAACATGCAAGGGGTTGTCCGCTTTGGGTAACCTCTTTTGGTTAGATGGGTGTTCAATAATAAGATGATCACACATGGGGTGGAGGCCTTATCTGTAATTCATGGGGAAACCTGCTTTAACCCACCCCACTTTTGAGTACATGTGCGCCCGGGAATTAGGTCTCTTGCTGCTTGCCTACGTGCATGTACGTGATGTGATCTGGTGGGTGAAGGAGCTGGGCCCACCCGATCAGCAGAACAGGCCCCACTGCTACTGACAGCCGGGCCCCTGCTGTATCAGCCGGCATAGCTGAAGACACAGATGCCGGCGTATTAACCTTTCACATGCCGCAGTCAGTACTGCAGGGTTTACAGAGGGAGGGGCTGTCAGCGGTGAATAGAGAACTGAGTTTTAAGCGCACAGGGATTGGTGCGCTTTAGGCAGAGCAAAGCGTAGTAAAAAAAGAGAATTGATTAAAAAAGTATATTAGAGATAGCTATATTAGGGCATTAGGGACTAGTGATGGATGAACATCGGCCGATAAAATGTTTGCGAACCGCGCGTTTGCGGTGGGCCCCAATGACTTTAATGGCAGACAAACCTGAAAAACCTTCAGGTCATATTTGCAGCCACCAAATACTTACTAGAAGAGCACAAATAGTCCCACAACATGGACAGTGACATACCAGAGGGGGATCAATTACAAAAATTCCCACAAAAAAATATGTATTTTAAATCAGGAACCAAGAACCAAAAATGTGCCCTGATGGAGCCTAGAAATTTTTTATCTTAGGCCACGGGAGTACAGGCCCTAAAAATTAGGCATTCACTTGACAGAAAAGAACTTGTGATGATGTGGCTGGAGGTACATTAGGCAGTTACTGAATAAAAAATTTACTGTAGGCCAGTACAGGCTCCAAAAATTAGGCAGTCATCTGACAGAAAAGACACTGTGTGCCAGAGATACATTCACTTGATGCTGAATATGGCCATAAAGCTCTGGGATGCCCTTCTGGGAGAAATATTTCCTTCCAGGGACCTTCCATTGCGGTGTACACATTTTCTAAAGGCCTCCGAGTCCACCAGTTTATATGGCAGTAGTTGGCGGGCTAGCAGTTCAGACAAGCCAGCGGTCAGCCGTTGGGCAAGAGGGTTATCCGGCATCGTCAACTTTTTACATTCGAACATTTGGGCCACGGAAGCCTGTCTTCTGCCAGATGAACGCGACAACGGCACGGTGGAAGGTGGAGTGGAGGACAGATAGGAGGAGAGAGTAGAAGGAAAAGAGGCAGGACGTGGAGTGCCGGGAGTGTGGCTTTGTGGGTTCTGACAGCGTTGCTGCCACTGGGCTCGGTGATGGGAGGCCAGGTGCATTCTTAAGGCGGTCATCCCTAGGTGAGTGTTGGGCTTACCGCGACTTATGCGCTGACAGCACAGGCTGCAGATGGCAACACTATTGTCAGCAGCTGACACGTTAAAAAAAGCCCACACTGCGGAGCCATGTGCCGGCATCCTGGGAGGGCTAGAAGTCACCATGCATGGTGGATGGCTTGCTCCAGATACATATGTAGTCTGCTTTTTGCCTACTGTGCTCTGCGAGCTCTGCCTGCTTCTCATCCTTCTCCTCCCTCTCTGCTGCTCCGTCTCTCCCTCTGAACTCCCCTCCTCTTCCCCTCTGTCCATTGACACGTCATCATTGTCACCACTGATATTTGACATCTCGGAGTAGGCAGCAACAGCGGGGACCTCTCTCCTTGGGCTGATATGGGTACTGTCATCTGAGCGCTAGGAGGCGGCCGTTGCTACCTCCTCTTCCTCATCCGGTGTCAAGAATGGCTGCGCATCGGTAAGGTCTGGGAACAGATGGGAAAATAATTCCTCTGACTCGAGTGGAGGGGCTATGGTGGTGGTGGTTGTGTATTTGGGGGTGCAAACAGCAGAGAGTGAGAATGGTGTAGATACAGAGGATGAGGAGGGTGCAGAAGCGGAAGGCTGAGTGAGCCACTCAACCAACTCTGGTGCGCCCTTTGAAGTAATTGCACGAGCCTTCTCCAACTTCCCACTTAGGCTCCGGCCTGGTGCACCTGCCCGACCCCTACCACCTCTGCGGAATGGCCTGCCTCTTCCGCTGCCTGTAATTTTCAAAATGACCCTGTGCCTAAGTCCCTAGAGAAGAGCAGTATTTGTGGAAGCAGGTATATCGAACCCCTTAATCAGTATTTTGTGGAAGCAGGTATATCGCAGGCCTCAATCAATATTTGGTGGAAACAGGTATATCGAACCCCTTAATTAGTATTTTGTGGAAGCAGGTATATCGCAGGCCTCAATCAATATTTGGTGGAAGCAGGTATATCGAACCCCTTAATCAGTATTTTGCGGAGGCAGGTATATCACACCAATAATTTTTGCCACAACAGTTATATCACACCACCCTGTTTATTTGGGGCAACAGGCATATTGCAGCCCTCAATCAGTATTTTTTGGAAGAAGGTATATCACACCCCTCAATTAGTATTTTTTGGGGCAACAGGTATATCACACCCGTTGCAATTAGTTGTTCCAATAGCGTTTGTCCCTCTATATAGCTGGGGTATCGCAGCAGAACCGCACACAACTGTTGCACAGTTCAATTGCACTAGTATATACTTTCTATGTTAGAAAGTATAAGTATATCACACCCCTCAGTATATCACACCTATCGATAGCAGACCTATACCAGTTCTTAAAAGGACTTTTGGGGCCCTATTAGCTAGCGTTTGGTGTCCCTAACAGCCTATACCTGCTCCACAAAGCAACCTCTCCTTACACTGGCAAAACACAGAATGTAAAATGGCTGCCAGATACGGTTCTTTTATAGGGTGGGGGTGTGTCCATGTGTTGAAACATCTCAATTGGCTGTCCTGTCCCACCCGATGGATGTGTCATGGGTCAAAGTTCGGCGCATGTGGCGCTGGTGGACATCGCTATATGTTCGCATGTTCGGCTAATCGCGAACGCACAAAGTTCGCTGCAAAACGACCGCCGGGCGAACCACAAGGCCATCTTCATTAGGGACAACATATTAAACATTTATATAAAGGTTTAGTTACTCTTTAAAAATGGGTTTGGAATTATTATTTTTTATTTCAAAATTGCTTCTAAAATTCAAAGCCTTCTAATGTCCTAAAAAATACAATGACATTTACAAAATGATGCCAACATAAAGTAGACATATGGGGAATGTTACGTGATAATTATTTTATGAGGTATCATTATCTCTCTTAAAAGCCGAAAAATTCAAATTTAGAAAATAGTGAATTATTCCACATTTTCCTAAAATTTGGGATTTAAAAAAATAAATAAAGGTAAAACATATTGACTCAAATTTACCACTAACATGAAGTACAATATGTCATAAGAAAACAGAATCGCTTGAATAAGTAAAAGCATTCCAGAGTTATTACCACATAAAGTGAAACATGTCAGATTTGCAAAATGTGGTTTTGTCCTTATGGTGAAACTGGCTTGGTCTAAAAGGAATTAAGTCCTCCTGAGAATTTCCAAAATTCAAAAAGTTCCACTGTCAGGTTGAATAATCGTCTCATAGAACTGGGCCTAAAGAGGTTGTCCGGGTTCAGAGCTAAACCCGGACATATCCCCATTTTTACCCAGGCAGTCCCCCTGACTTGAGCATCAGAGCAGTTCATGCTCCGATGCTCTCCTTTGCCCTGCGCTAAATCGCGCAGGGCAAAGGCATTTTTAGAAGTTCCGGTGACGAACCGGGCTCTCCATGGGGCTGGCAGGAAGCCCAGTGACGTCGTCGGCACTGATGGGTGGGCTTTAGCGCTGCCTTAGCCGGTAAAACGCCTTGGGCAGCGCTAAAGCCCGCCCATCAGAGCCGGTGATGCCACCGAACACACTGCCGGGTGGAAGCTTCCACCCGGCAGTAAACAAAAGAGCCCGTGCCCTGCGCGAGATGCTACGATGCTATCCTCAGGAGGGCTGCCTCGGTAAAAATAAGGGTATGTCCAGGTTCAGCTCTGAACCCGGACAACTCCTTTAAGAGCTCATATCCAAAAAGGCAAAATCTACTGTATATGGAGTTTGGAGTACTGAATTTATCCCATGGACTTCTGTTAGCCCCCTCCCAGAGATAGTGACTGATGTCCAATGGAGTTGACATTACATTGTGGACAGAGATCAACTTGAGTGTAGTAATGTTGGTAGTGGTTGTGGTAGTGGTGGTAATGGTTGTTGTGGTTATTGTGCTGGTGGTTGGGATGGGGTTAGCTGTGATGGTTATTGTGTTGATGCTTATTATTGTGGTGGTTGTACTGATGTTGTGGTTGTGGAAGTGGTTGTGATGATGGTTGTGGGGATTGTGCTTTTGTTTAGTTTTTTTGTCAAATATCTTTTTATTAACAGTTTTGTGTGTATATATATATATATATATATATATATATATATATAGTCAACATTACACGAAAATAAAGAATAAACCTGTACATAATGGAAGAATGGGACACTATTATCAGACAAGTTCCTTCATAAATAGCATATTGTATCACAGGTACAGAGGGGGTAAATAGGGGAGAATTAAGGGGGGGAGGGGGGTAAGAGGGAGTGGGGAGGAGTCAGGGAAGGGTATGTAAAGAGGAGGGAAGGGAAAGAGGGGTACAAAAATGTATAAAGTAAATAACAAGACCTAGCCATCAGATCTAAGTGGATAACAATGAGCGAGTGACAACCGAGGATCGATAGGTAAAGATCGATAACTATAGATTGCTAAACAGGGATCCCTCACAAGGGATCACCAATCAAGGGATCGCCACCTGAGGGATCGCTCATTGAGGAATTGAGGAATCGCTCCCGGTATCGCTGAGAGTGTGTACATATTGAGTATCATGCAAATAGTTATTCAGAGTAAGAGAGTAAGAGTAACGGACAAATTCAAGAATTTCATGTTGAGATCTCCACGAATTACCATGACCCGTCAGAGGCTTTATGGATGAATCAAGGGATATTTCAATGATCCTGGCGTTAAGCATGCTCTATCTTGTGTTTAATACATTGTTCCTGTATCTCCTCCAGGGAGTCCACAAATGCATGAACTAAGAGTGTGATCTGCTGGCCCAACTCACCAGCTCCTCCATAAGGCAAATTTGGTCCATTTCGCCTGCCATTGGGCAACATCGGGGGGGAGTTTTGTGAAGCCAATAGAGAGGGATCAAAGATCTGGCGGCCTGGACCAGCAGTGTAGGGAGGTCATATGCTTTGGGAGTCCAGCCCTCCGAGGGAAGCCACAAGAGCACGGAGGTAGGTGACAGCTTTATAGAAGTTTTACAGATAGAGTTTATTCTATCTTCAATGAGTGGGCAGGACCAGAATATATGGCCAAGTGATCCACCTCCTAGCGAGCATCGCCAACATGCATCAGACCCCCTCAGTCTCATACGGTAAAGTTAGCTGGGATCGTTATACCACCTGGTCATAACCTTGTAAGAATGTTCTAGGTTTTTAATACATCTTGAGAAGCCGTGGGATCTCAGGTGTATTTGATCTACCTCTGCTGTAGTGAAGGATTTCCCCAGGTCTTTTTCCCATTGTGTTATATAAGCAGGAGTGCCCTTGTTGTTTGAACATTGTAATGCCTTATATATAAGGGAGATAGCATGTTTAGGAATTGTATTGTTGAAAGACATTTTTTCAAACCACGTTGCATTAGGTAAAGTATTATATCTGATTTGTAGAGCTTTACAGGAGCATTTAAATTCGATCTGGCTCAATAAATTATCCCCTTTAATAAAGCTGGAATAAAGGCACTCTGCTTGTGTGTTTTAGTGTTGGACATCAGGTCTGGTCATAAGTAAGTCTTTAAAACGGCTCCAAAAGAAAGTTTTTTTTTCCCGACCCATCCATGAGACATATGGGAGAGAAAGGGAGTGTAGTGGGTCTTTAATTTGCTTTAATAGGGGAATGTAATTTGTAGAATTAATTTGGGAGGGTTTAGTAGTCAAATAGATTCCCAGGAATTTGAGTTTATTTTGTTGCCATTTAAAGGGAAATGAATGTCGTAATTTCTGAGTTTGCTGTGACGGGAGGAAGATGTTTAATGCCTCTGATTTAGTATAGTTAAATTGGGAATAACTCCAAATTCGTCACTAGGGGTAGGGCCTTGGTATGGTTTGTAAGCAGAAGTAATAAATCATCTGAGAAAACAGCACATTTATGTTCTACTTTTCCAATCTTTAGTCCCTCTATGTTTGGGTTGTCTCTTATTGCTTGCAATAAGGTCTTCATAGTGATGATAAAAAGGGTTGGTGATAGAGGACATCCCTGGCGAGTTCCATTGCATAGGTCAAAGTCTTTTGACTGTGTGCCATTGACACGGACTCTAGCACTGGGGTGGGAGTATATGGGCATTATTGCTGTTATAAAAGGGTCAGGTATACCAAATGTATGCAAAGTGTGTTGCATGAATGACCAGTTAACCCGGTCGAACGCCTTTTCGGCGTCCGTGCTAAGAAGGATAAGGGAGAGTTTCTTGTCTATTGCCAATTTGATGGCATTGAAAATCCTACATGAGTGAAAGTTCCCTTCCCTGCCAGTCACGAAACCTGCTTGATCTGGGTGGATTATTCTGGGGATTATCTTACTTAAACGATTTGCTAAGAGTTTGGCCCATATTATTACATCTAGGTTGAGGAGGGAAATAGGCCTATAATTGCCGCAAGCTGTGTTGTCTTTGCCTTCCTCGGGCAAAACTGCGATGGTCGCCTTTAATGCCTGTTTTGGGAGGGTTTCTCCCCTCATAAGTGCCTGGCACCAGGCCGTAATATGAGGTAGTATTGGAAGTAATATCCTAGAGGGAGCCCGTCAGGACCTGGGGCTTTACCATGTGATAGAGAGGTAATGATTTTGGAAAGTTCTTCTGATTAAATAGGAGATAAAAGTGAGGAGCATTCTTCTTCCATGAGAGCTGGAAGTTTAAGACTGGCAAGGAATTTATCAATATGAGACCTATCCATTCGTGTTTGTGTGTGCGGTGGGATATTATAAACTGGTGATAAAAGAGACAGAATTCTTCAGCAATAGTTTTAGTATCTGTAGACAGGGAACCCGAATTTGTTCTGATACATTTAATATATTGGGCGTCACTACGTCTCTTGACCAACTGGGACATCAATTTATTTCCTTTATCTCCATGAGCGTAGTATTTAAACTTCGCATATTGCTATGCTTTCGAACAACAGATGTTCAGTAACTCTTTTAGTTGTTGTCTTAGGACAATTAGGTCATCTTGTACTTTCCTTGCCATAGATTGGTTTCTAATGAAGCTATCTGGGCTAATAAAGAGTTCATCAGTCTTTGTCTATCCCTTTTTACCCTGGTACCCAGTGCTATGAATTCACCCCTAATGAAGGCCTTGTGTGCCTCCCAAACTATGGCTTTTGAGGTCTCTGAAGGAGTATTGTCCTGGAAAAATATAGAGATATCTAGAGATAGATAAGGCTTCTTCTGGGTCTAAAAGGGTTTCATTCAGACGCCAGGTCCACTCTTTGACCGGTAGAGAAGAGAAGGATAGAAGAGTAGAGGTTGGAGCATGATCTGAGATTGTGTTTGGGCCTATAGTAGACCTTTTAAGCATATCTAAATGATTCTCAGAGATAAATATCTAATCAAGTCTTTGAGATGTATTGTGTACTGCGGAATAAAACGTGAAGTCCTTTTTGGTGACATTCGATGTCCTCCACGAGTCTACCAGTTGATGTTTACGTAGTATTTTTTGAATACCTGCAATAGTTTTTTGAAAGGCGGCTGATGCGCCAGTGGAGGTATCTATTGTCGGGTTAAGGACAATTATCATATCCCCTCCCACAAGCCGTATACCCTCCGCAAAGGAATGAAATTTAGATAGTGTTATCTTAAGCCAGCTGTGTTGTTTGCTGTTAGGGGCATATATACTGTCCAAGGATATCAATACATGGCCAATTTTACCCATAACGTCCGTCTGGGTCTGTTTGCGTTAAAATATGGTCAAAGGGGATATGTTTAGCTATAGCTATACTGGCTCCTCTTGCAGCTGACTTATAGGCAGAGTGGTACCATTGGTTGTAGTAAGCATGTGACAGGGTGGGGATTTTGGTGGTTTTCAAATGAGTTTCCCGTAGGAAGCAAATATCTGATTTGTTCTTCCTCAGGAGAGTAATTACCTGGGATCTTTTTTGTGGAGAGTTGAAGCCTCTGGCGTTGAAGGATGTGGTTATGATCGCCATGGTAGTGGAGTGTGTTGTTGCGTGAACTCACTTATAAGTATGACACCGGGAGCGACCTGAGTAGTAACATAGAACAAAATTTAAAAAGTTAGGTCTGTAAACATAACAGTTGAACTCAAACTGTCAAAATCAACAATAATGGGTATCCAGGTGGCAAAATAAAAGTAAAACTGAAAAAACTGCAAATAATACATTTTATAATTGGCCCGGATATGAGTATGCGGGGACAGAGGTTGGTAGATAGCCATCCTGATCTGGCGCCGCAGACCCGTGCCTTATCTAAAATAAAGTAACTCTAATAGAATCTTGGTAATTAGTGCCTTCTAACTTGAAGTGCAAACAGAATAAACTAATAAAGGAGAAGTAAGAGAGGCAGTTATGAAAATATGTATATACGCCCTGAGGACCATGTGCCTATCCTCCACGGTCACACACCTCATTGAGAAATTGCAGAGCTCAGAGAACGCGGATACTATTTTGAGGGTTGCACAACAATGGGGACAGGCACATAGGTAAAGAGAACAAGGAGGAGCAAAGAAAACAGTAATATGCAAGAAAAGGTGAGAAACGCCATGTTATAAAAACAAAATTGGATTTGAATAGGAATCAAATAGCGCTTTTCCCACCAAGCCCAATCCTCATCCCCCATCCTCCACCACCACCCATAGCTATGTGTTCTACAACCATATAGTATGCTATATAGCATCTATTTTAGGGGGATGGCAGGGAAGGTGAACAAGGAGGGCATGAGGAGAGAGGTAGACGAGCGGGACGAGAGGACCAGAAGGGGGAGCCGAATTCCCCTCAAATAATCCCGGCGCTTTGCCCCGCGCCTTAGGCCCCATCATCAAAGGGGGGAAAGACTAGGAGACTATTTTAGATATTTAAGAAGCAGGTTCAGCTCTTGTTACTTCTGTTGCCTGGTGACTTCTGCCTGGCGACCACCAACCATTTCTCCATTCTGGGCAGAGAGGGCAGCTGCGATGTGGCACTGTTTAGCGGTAACCAGTAGTCAATGTGTATAGGGTCAGTCCCTAGTTGTGACCATGCTTCTAGTAGATCCACTGGTTTGCGGACAGTGCATCTCCTTCCATCCTTGCTGAATGTAAGGGGTATAGCCAATGATATAATATTTTGTGGTTCCTCAGGTAGTCTGTGAGGGGTTTCAGGGCGCGGCGCTTACTTAAAGTAGAGGGTGCTATATCTTGAAATATCTGGACAAAAGCGCCGTCGTGCATCAAGTCCTTTTTCCCTCTTGCTGTCTGAAGTAAAGCTTCAGTGTCCTGGAAACTGAGTTGGCCGCAAACCACGTCTCGTTGTGGCTCATCTCTTCCCGGTATTGGTCGCAGGGATCTGTGAATCAGTTTGATGGAAATCATCTGAGCCGTCTCGTCTCCTAGGAGGTCTGTAAAGATCTGCAAAGCTGCAGTATGCAGGGCTTTGGGTTCAATAGATTCAGGCAAGCCTTTCAGCCTAATATTTTTCCTCCGGCTCCTGTTTTCCTGGTCTTCAATCAGGAGAAATGCATTATTAAGGGAGTCCAATTGTGATTTCAGGCAATGAGAGACAGCTGAGCCATGATCTGTGAGAAGGCTTTGATTAGACTCTATGATTTCCACTCGGTGGCCCAGTGATCTCATATCATGTCGCATAAGGGGGCAAGTGCTTGGGAGAGGGAGTCTTTTAAGAAGGTTTTAGTAAGTATCTCATTGTTTTCTACTTGCATTTCTTCTCTGGGGCCAGGCATGCTGCCAGATCCAGCATCTTCTCCGTCCTCCTCCTCAAAGTCATGTACGAAGAATCACAGCGCCATCTTGTCCACTCGCGCTGGTGAAAGCGACAACTTTTTTCTTACAAATTGGTCCATCTCTACTTGTCCCTTCTTGGACTTGGGGGTCTCAGGGTGATCTCTTAGCCTGTCCCTCCCGATCTTGACCATTTTAGCTGGGGTTCGGGCATCTTAAAACTGGTAGGCACGGGTCTGTGGAGCAGGAGCTTTCGCTCAGACCTCCATCATGCTCAGCGGTCAGGCTCCACCCCCCAGGATTGTTCTTTTGTTAATTGTGGTGGAGGTAATGGTTTTGGTGGTGATTGTGTTTGTGGTGGTGAAGGTAGGGGTGATTTTGGTGGCTGTGGTGATGGGTGTGGTGATGATTGTGCTGGTAGTTGTGGTGGTGATTTTGCTGGTGGTTGTGGTGGTGATTGTGTTTGTGGTGGTGAAGGTAGGGGTGATCATGGTGGTTATGCAATCCAATAAATAAAAACAGTGGTACAACAAAGGTCCACCTTAGTGGATCATATCTCAAAAAATCCCTTCGTATCGGTGCTCAAAGTGAGAGGCCCCAGCTAATAGGCCTCAGTGTACAGATGTCTCATGCAAAGAAGCTGATCCTTTACCCCACCATAGCAATGTTTCGACTACTCCAAGTCTCTAGGGAGCTGGCGTAGATTTAGGCCGGCAGTGGATCCGCCTGTGTTGAGACCGGTGCCTCTACATAATTTAAGCGCATCATGCGTCAGCGCAAAGGGGTATTAAGACCGGTGTTTAAAATGCTTAATAAATGACCCCACATGTGACCAATTAATTGTGATTGTGCTGGTCGTTGTGGTTATTATGATGGTTGTGATGGTGGTTGTGGTGGGCCATGTATAGACTTTGCATGCAGGTCAAGAAGCTTCCAGCTATACCACTGAAGTTCTCCTAAGTTTCCTTTGTTCCCCACTGCAGTTCAAGACTACCCTGTGAAAGAAATCATCTGCTATCGTCTCAGGATTCTTTCATGACGGGTTGACTTAGTTACGGGGAAATTTACAACGTCCTCTGGTTACAATTAGACTGCGACAACAAAAAAAGCTGCAAAACCAGCACAAAATATCTATGATAAACAATGTGTGACGTCTTGAAGCCACCTCACAGATAACAAAAACATTCTTATTTGTAAAATCTCAGAAAGTTTGTCCATGTTACTATTGTTTTAATGGAAATGTGAAGAGGAAGCAGCCTGGAAAGGGGTTAAGAATCACTTTGCAGGCAATTTCCTAAGGGCAGCTGGAAGATCACACTCTGAACGTGCTCTTTCCAGTCTGGATAAGATATTGGAGTCTTCTAAGACTGGGGGCGCCTGTGGGGTCGTAGAACCAACATTTATCTCTGGTCATGTCGGCTGTTTGCAGGCAGTGTCCAGGGCTCATTTCCGATTGTTTGAGATGGTTATTGAGTATATTTGTGTAACCATGTATTATTGTCGAAAGGCCAGAAGTGGTAGCACCTTCCAGTCTCCCTGTCGAATCTATTTGTTATGGAATTTCACTCTTGATATATTATTCCTCTGCAGATCCTAGCCAAAGATTTCCAAGGATTTTTTTTAGTTGAAATGATATCCAAGATCAGTATATGTGAAGACATAGACTTACTGCTTTTATGGGCATCAAAAATTTACATTGGATTATTATTTTTTAGCAGTGTTAAGTGATAAGACCAGGGCTCCAAGGTGACAAGGTTAAAGTGAGGAACTACTACAACTTGTATGTAACTTCAATCTATTCCTAAAAATTTTAAAAAGTCTACCCCTAAAAGTTAATTAAAGTAACTTTGAATCTATTGCAAAAAGTGGAATTTTTAGTGCGGTTCCAAGACATTGGAAACATTGAGGTTGCCGAATTTCTAAATTTGTACACATCAAATTGTTGTCAGATACAGACGTGGACAAAATTGTTGGTACCCTTTGGTCAATGAAAGAAAAAGTCACAATGGTCACAGAAATAACTTTAATCTGACAAAAGTAATAATAAATTAAAATTCTATAAATGTTAACCAATGAAAGTCAGACATTGTTTTTCAACCATGCTTCAACAGAATTATGTAAAAAAATAAACTCATGAAACAGGCATGGACAAAAATGATGGTACCCCTAACTTAATATTTTGTTGCGCAACCTTTTGAGGCAATCACTGCAATCAAACGCTTCCTGTAACTGTCAATGAGACATCTGCACCTCTCAGCAGGTATTTTGGCCCACTCCTCATGAGCAAACTGCTCCAGTTGTGTCCGGTTTGAAGGGTGCCTTTTCCAGACTGCATGTTTCAGCTCCTTCCAAAGATGCTCAATAGGATTGAGGTCAGGGCTCATAGAAGGCCACTTTAGAATAGTCCAATTTTTTCCTCTTAGCCATTCTTGGGTGTTTTTAGCGGTGTGTTTTGGGTCATTGTCCTGTTGCAAGACCCATGACCTGCGACTGAGACCAAGCTTTCTGACACTGGCTAGTACATTTCTCTCTAGAATTCCTTGATAGTCTTGAGATTTCATTGTACCCTGCACAGATTCAAGACACCCTGTGCCAGACGCAGCAAAGCAGCCCCAGAACATAACAGAGCCTCCTCCATGTTTCACAGTAGGGACAGTGTTCTTTTCTTGATATGCTTCATTTTTTCGTCTGTGAACATACAGCTTCGATTTTTGTCTCATCTGTCCACAGGACATTCTCCCAGAAGCTTTGTGGCTTGTCAACATGTAGTTTGGCATATTCCAGTCTTGCTTTTTTATGATTCGTTTTCAACAATGGTGTCCTCCTTGGTCGTCTCCCATGTAGTCCACTTTGGCTCAAACAACGACGGATGGTGCGATCTGACACTGATGTTCCTTGAGCATGAAGTTCACCTTGAATCTCTTTAGAAGTCTTTCTAGGCTCTTTTGTTACCATTCGGATTATCCGTCTCTTAGATTTGTCATCAATTTTCCTCCTGCGGCCACGTCCAGGGAGGTTGGCTACAGTCCCATGGATCTTAAACTTATGAATAATATGTGCAACTGTACTCACAGGAACATCTAGTTGCTTGGAGATGGTCTTATAGCCTTTACCTTTAACATGCTTGTCTATAATTTTCTTTCTGATCTCTTGAGACAGCTCTTTCCTTTGCTTCCTCTGGTCCATGTCGAGTGTGGTACACACCATATCACCAAACAACACAGTGATTACCTGGAGCCATATATATAGGCCCAATGGCTGATTACAAGGTTGTAGACACCTGTGATGCTAATTAGTGGACACACCTTGAATTAACATGTCCCTTTGGTCACATTATGTTCTGTGTTTTCTAGGGGTACCATCATTTTTGTCCATGCCTGTTTCATGAGTTTATTTTTTTACATAATTCTGTTGAAGCATGGTTGAAAAACAATGTCTGACTTTCATTGGTTAACATTTATAGAATTTTAATTTATTATTACTTTTGTCAGATTAAAGTTATTTCTGTGACCATTGTGACTTTTTCTTTCATTGACCAAAGGGTACCAACAATTTTGTCCACGTCTGTAGACCCAGCTTCTACTTTAGTATACACAAGAGATTCACTTGATCAAGACTAAAAAAAACATATTTTTTTCTTCTGGAAATAGCTCCATGCCAGTTCGTAGGTTGAGTTAAATAGCGCTCAGTTGTAATGCCATACGCCAACTGTCAGCAAGTGTGGAGCTATTTTTGGGATAAAGTAGCCATATTTTGCTCATTCTGTCCAGCTTTAAAGATAGCAATCTAACTGGCCTTGTGCTTTACATCTGGGCCTATATATACATATAAGCCCAAAACCACCTTCATGTGCACAAGTCTATTTTCAAGACTTTCATAAATAACAACGAATCAGGGGATTGCTGTTTAAGCAATTCCTCCATACAGTCTGAAAATTACACTCGCAACCCAAAGGACCACCGCAGTCATTTTTGCATTTCCAAAACTCTAAGATGAATGATCACCCCGTATCAACAATGAATTTTGAAGGCACTTTACCAAGCTTCACCAAGCTGAAATTTGACATGGTTGCACACTATCAACACCTCACCTCCATTAGGTCAGTTTTCTGACACGCAACATAGACCTTTCCTTCCTGCCTGACTTGTGTTGGGCGACTCTTGACCCTAGGATTGCCATAAAGAGAGCAGACCAAGCAGAGTTTGGGCTGATCACTTACAACATTCCCTGACCCTTTCGGGCAGGTCAGAGACCCTAAGAGCCTGGGGAAAAAATTAACTTGTCAAATCCCCGTCAGGTGCAAGTGGACTGTAAATTACTGCCTACCTAGAATAGCTCCCTAGCTCAGCAGTCTGTGGAGCCGGCCACAGCTGAGGTAGCTCCTCTATCAGCCTCTTGTTTTGCACGGTCTATTAAAAAGTTTGTGCAATTGTGCAGAGGCAGGTACAGTCAAGTATACAAAATGCGGCACCGTCTTCATACAACACATAGAACATACTTTGTAGGAAAAGCCCTATTACTACGATGGGTGGTCGGTGACTTTTATCAAACTGAGGTGCCACTATGGCTGCAAAGGTGGCATAAGATATTACCAAGGAGGTGGCTTGGTAGTCAACTGCTTTACGATCTCCATAGAGGAAGACCATGAGTTGATGTTTAGTCAATGAGGCCATTGCCCTGCTTTGCATATCTGCTCACTGAAGGACAGAAACCCATGTGTATCATATCAGTATTAGCTAAAAAATAAAGTTAGCTTTCATCCTGGAGGAATAATACTACCTCTTTAAGAAAAGGCACCCACCTGCAGACAGCTGTTTCTGGGTCCTTGCCCCTCATCAATGAAGACTGGTTGGCTAGGTGAGAGGACTTTTATGTAGGTCTAGGGGGATACAGTTTCTCCTTTTGGAGGCCTAAAGAGGCAGCTTTCTTCCGGCTGGATGAGAACTAATTTACATAATTTTTTTTCCCAGAGAGCACTGCATGGCCTATAAGACTCCCTACACCAATTAGCAGCCGCCACAATGAGAAACAGTATCCGCTTAGACCTACAGCTATAGCAAGACATTAGACATGATGAAGGATACTAAAAAGCTTAGATGTGATGTAGAGGGTGTAGAGGATATCAGACCAACTGGACATCTATGCTTAGAACTGCCTAAGGCAGAACTAGAAGTTCTGTAGATAGCATGGAAACATGATGACATATCATGCCAAGTAGAGACCCAAGAGTATATGTACTATATGGACAGACCATGAGGTTCCTAAATTGCCCTCGGAAATAGGGGTCTGAGTCATGGTTGGCAGTGAGTTGTAAGAACCTGCGAAGGACTTACCTCTACATATCAACTGCATTGTTAGCAAACAAGATGGTGGGCAATCGGCCCAAGGGCACCTGTTTCTGGAAAAAGAATCACAAAGTAATTTGTACTGTCACAGGATCAGAAGTAGAAGACTGAGTAGAGATTATGAGAGTGCTTTGTCTCGTGAAGTACCTAAAGGTGGCATGCCCATTTCAGCCAGGTAGACATGTGTTCTCCATGTGACGAGGTGAAAAAGTCGCTAGCATACACCCCAGTTTGTGGCTTATTTCCCTACAGAACTAAGGAAATATAACATGCCTGACCTTTTTTTGCTTCCATCTGTCACTGTAGAAGAGTCAGGAGGCCCTCAACACATATGGTAAGTTTAGTTGACATTAGACTAACACGTGTGGCCACTTTAAGCCTATCATGTATAATAGTGTCTGCTGATTCCATGTATCTAAGCCTATAATAGGTGGTGCATGAAAGTTCTTCTACCTATTAACCAGCTGCCTACGCTCTCCTATAAATTATCATTCCCATATATATACATGAGTCATCTTCAAAGTTCCCGGCTCTTATGAATAAGCGTCCGCAGCCTGAGCTGCTGGTAATCGGACACCGCTGGCCTCTCACAATCTCAATGGGTTGACAGATTAATTCATGCGTGTTTTGCTTTTGGTCTTCTGCAAACGGATACTTTTTCCAGAAGCAGAATTAAGTGCTTCCATCTATTGTCACAAAGTGTTAAAACACTTCCTTTAGTGTCCCAACATGATGGTATGACACCAGTCAGCTTATCCTTCTTGGAGCCATCAATTACTGGCCACGCACAAGGACCTCTTGTGAATCACAAGTTGCGGAAGAACCTACCTATTGCCTATTGTTTGTTTTTGACAGTAAAGGGGTTGTTCATGTCACAAAAGAAGGGACAAATCTTAAAAATTTGGGAAAAAAAGTCATACTAACATCACCGATTTCCTACCACTCCAGTTCCAATGCTTCTGGGCTCCCATTAGTCTCTTATTCTTGGTCCCTCTCAACTCAAATGTGACCAGGTTACTGCTGTGACCAGCAATTGTCTTAGGCTACAATCACATTTTCGTTTAGGTATTCCAGTAGTTTGTTCCGGCAGAGGAACAGACTACCAAAATTACTGTATCTGGCATGGCTGTACACCACCGGATCACCATTGTCTAGCAGAAAGCTGACGTTTATGCCAGAAACCCACCAGATCCCTGTTGGGTCCAATTTTAGTCAACGGGGATCTGTAGTTGTCCAGCAGAAAGCTGGAATTTATGCTGAAAACCCACCAGATTTCATTATAGTCAGCAGGGATGGTTCTGCTGTGGACAGTTCTGTATTGTTAGAAGACTTTTCCAACTGTGTCTCAAGCATTCGGCTATGATCGTGGATGAACCCAAAAGTAAGTGGTCTATATTCCTGCAGCGCCACCACAGGGAGAAAGAAGAATGATACTTTTTATTAAAATCAATAGGTTGCACATGTAAGGCATGAACATTGCAGGTCCTCCAAAGGAGAAGACTCTCTTTGTAACCTGGGTTCACTGTAGTTAAATATGGGGGCCTCCAAAAATTCACAAAATGTTCTAAACTAGACATCCCCATGAATCCCAGTTACTATGATGCTCCTGCAATAGCCAGGGTGAGCTCGAACCACAGTGTATTGTCTAATCTTATTTTCTACTGATTCAGTCCACATCTGTTCATACTATGCATCAAAAACCCTATCATGAACCCTATAATGACCAATATGAGGCTATGAAGCCTCAGCGCACATGCATGCCTTTCAAGAATATCAAGTCTATGGCAAATGGTAGCAATGTCCAAGCTGTATTTTGAGGGGTGGGATTGCCGAATTTGGAAAATGTGGCCCTTCCTCTATGGCCATGCCAAGATGCAAGCCTCATTAAATAATCAAAGCTCGAATGTCATGAGGTAGGAAAAGTAAAACCACTTGAGAAGGAGGACTGGGTTCTTGAAGTGCATTGATGTGATTGGGCACTGTGTAATACTTTGTGTCCTCTGCAGAGGCGCTGAAAACCCCCCCAGAATACTTACTGCCAGATTTCCCTGCAGATTACAGCTGATCACTGATATTTCCACCAGGGAGACACTGTATGATAAGTTTATTGTCATGGGACCCTTCTAATAAGAAAGGATTGTCCAAATTCCTGACATCTTTCTATGTAGGAGCTGTGGAAAGGGGATACCTGCACATGTTCTCAACACATGCTAGCGTAATGCAGCCAACCTGGTCTGGGACTCTCTCTCTCCAGAGGCCCAAACAGTAGCAGCATGGTCTTCTTCTACGGCACATACTCCTTCAAAAATCAGTGAAGATTCATCAGATGGATGTTTCTACAGATTGAGTAGGCCAAGCAAGGATTTAGGACCAAATATACTGTATGCATTGCGTTTTAACTGATGGAGACTTGAGTTTTGAATTTCCAATATTAGCTAGTCAATGTCCATTTTAACAATGGACATGGATATTTGTGCATTGTTCACCACATGAGGTTGGAGGCGCCAACAGAAGGATACAATCCAATGTATGGCTGGCCCGATTGTGGTTGGGGCTTCTGTAGACTCTAAAGGTGACTATTCCCTTTTTTTAAATTCTGATACCACTATATTTTGTAGAAAGTCAGACAATCTCTAAGATGGAATCAAAAAAGGGGAAACTATGTAGTCAAAATATCTATTATGATCCTAGGCAAAATTGCCTCTTTGGTAGACACAAACCTATACCACACAGCGGGTTTGGTCAAAATAATACATCTCATACTATAGATTCTATGAGAGTTCCCAAGTCGGATGATAGAAATTAGTCTTCAAGGCCAACATCTGGGTAACTTTGTCATGTTCCTCAAGAATTTGGAAAACACTTTATTCTGAGAAAATTTCAGCACCAAAGTCCCTCAGAAATACCTCAGGAGACAATGTCTATGCCAGCCCCCCATTCCTTACCGTCTTTACTGTCACATCTATCCCCCACCACGTCCTCATAACACAAGACTCATTGACAAGGCCTCACATCAAAGCGCGCACAGCCCCATAATAAAAAGTTCACAGAAGTTCAAGTCTGACGTAGCGGAGATAGAGTAAGGCTGGAGCAAGCAAGTTAAAATATGAGGCCAAGTTCTGAGCTGGCCCTCGAATTCCTCCTCCATATAATACCATACTTTCAGCTGTCAGGAGAGGGAGAGCTGAACAGGTCACTGTGATGAATGGAAAGGATTATGGGACACCCAGAAATAATGAACTGTCAATTAGAATCTGGGCCTAACATCAGAAAAAAGCAGATAAACTGTTGGTGGATTTTGCCTCCCCTGAGTGAACACAATACCTCTTATTGTGAACACAGAGAAGCTCAAAATTTCAGAATTTCAGAGAAAAAGAGATCTCACAATGAATGAGTCTAAAAAACACAAGCTGGGTTATAATGAGGATAAGCCGGGTCTATTGCAGGCGTCTGGTGTGTATAAAGATGTTACCAGCTTTACAAAGGTCTTTAGGTGGCTGCTTGACTTTAGAAGAAGAAAAATCCCCTTAATGATCCCTCAGGACAACAGCCAAACTACTCTATAGGATTTTCCTCACCACAAAATTATAGGATCCATAGCTACACCCAAACATCCAAGATAGTTAGAAACCTCATCTGCTACTTGTATTTGATGAAGGTCCCTCCATTGTGATTACACCTTCTACACCACCTTCTATGACCTCTTTAGGTGGGACCTGTTACCCAGCAAACCTCCAATTTTACGTCATGGCCAGTCCAAAATGAAATATTGTACGACTTGTTCCCCTTCCTATCATGTTCTAAAGTCGTATGCACAAAGACTGTAGGACATTAAATGGAGTTTATATGGTCTACACGAAGCTGATGCATAGGCTCCTCCACACTCTGTATGAACAGGGGTATTCTCCTTTAGCGATACAGAGTCTGATGGAACATGCCTCATTCTTTTTTGGTCAGATTCATAGGGAATGATAAGGAAAAAAAACTCTGTATCTCGCCATATGAAATAAAGAGGCCTATGGACTTTTATGGCAGCTCTTCTACCGCGCCGTCTTGTGTATGGTTCTGTCCAACAATGGAATCAGTCCTGCTCAGAAAGGACTTCCTTTGTCCGATAGGACATCTACATCCATCCATCAGCCGTAATATAAAACCATTGACACATAGTTAGATAGATAGATATGAGATTTATATGTGATGGATAGATAATAGATAGATAGATATGAGACCAATAGACAGATTTTCTATTATCTATCTATCTCACATCTATCTATCTATCTATCTCTCCATCCATTATCACATTTTATTCCCAAAAGGCCTCATGCACACGACCGTATGTATGTATTTTGCGGTCCGCAAAAAAAAACTGATCCGCAAAAAAATACAGCTGATGTCCGTGTGCATTCCATATTTTGCGTAACGGAACAGCTGGCCCCTAATAGAACAGTCCTATCCTTGTTCGTGATGTTCTATTTTGTTGCGGAACGGAAATACGGACATAGGGAAACAGAATGCACACTGAGTACCTTCCGGTTTTTTTTGCAGATCCATTGACGGGTATACGGTCCGAAAAAAAACTAAACGGAACGGACACGGAAAGAAAATACGTCCGTGTGCATGAGCCCAAATTGTGAGCTATAAATTCTTTTTATCTTTTAATTGCTGGCTTTTCTATTGTGATTTCCCCAATTATGTGGCTGGGATTACACTCTACCTAATTGCCTTCTAATTCCCAAACATCCCAGTTAATCCCTTTACATTTAGACCTATAGTTGTTAAATGTTTTGTATAATTCTATTCACTGTCTCATAATAAAGATCTGATGACCCAAAAAAAAAAAATCCTGCCTGTATCTACATTATGGTGGTCACGGCAGGACCCCGATCTTCAAGAGCCATTTCATTCTTCACTTTTTGTCATGTTTTGGTATTGTTGTTTTTTTAGTTTTTTTTTCTTTTGCCAAAACAAAAGTTTTGCACAACAACAAGAGCTCGCCCGTCTTCCTCCCAATTGTCATGCGGCCTTTGAGGAGAATCTGCAAAATTTCTCTCTTTTTGTCTTCTTTTTTGTACAATTTGAATGGGGTCCTTTCACCTCCTGGACAGGAAAAAGGTTTTCATTGTGAAGGTCTTGACATAGCTGACAGGCTCCGGCCTACGGGCCTGTCACAGGGAAATCTGCAAGTCCAGCAGAAAAAAGACGCCACACACTGAACAAAGAACAGGCCGGGGACACAAATGCCATGAAAGAGGCCATCACATACAAACCTGGGGGCCACAAATACAAAATATACCAAATACATTCCTCCACAGCTTCTTGCTTTTTACAATTTTCCCAAAAATTGGACACTTAAAGGGGTTGTCCCACAAAAAATATTCTGCAGCACCTTGATCTGAAAACTTTTGAAATTGCATATAATTAAAAATTTAGCATAGCCACTGAGTTATTCAGTAAAAGGTATCTGTATAGCGCCACCTGCTTTTTGTTCTTTTTCTTATTTCTCTGTCCACCTCACTGAGGTGGTCGCACATGCTCAGTTCCAACCTTCAACTGCCTCCTGAGCTATGATAGTGAAAGAGCTGGAGCAGAAAGAACACCCCCCAAAAGCTTAAGCAGAAAGGACACACCCCCTGAGCTGCCAGCTTGATATAAATCTAGGAGAGAATTTGAATGGGCAGACCTCTGGATCCAGGTGAGGTACAGGGCTGGTTCTAGCTTTGTTAGAAAGAGATAGCCCCTACTATATGATGTCTGATTTTTATTTTTTACATTAAAACCCCTTTAAAGATTCTGTCAGCAGACAAAAGAGTTTTCTTATAGTGATGGACGAACATCGGCCGGGACGATTCGCGAACGCGATCAAATGTTTGCGAATAGCAAGTTCGCGGCGGGCCCCATTCACTTTAATGGCAGGCGAACCTGAAAAACCTTCAGGTCATATTTGCAGCCACCAAATACTTACTAGAAGGGCACAAATCGTCCCACAACATGGACAATGACATACCAGAGGGGGATTAATGGCAAAAATTCCCACAAAATCTGTATTTTAATCAGGGGCCATTTGTATGCATCTTAAAGAGAACCTGTCAAAAATGTGCCCTGCTGGAGCCTAGAAATTTTTTATTGTAGACCACGGGAGTACAGGCCCCAAACATTAGGCATTCACCGGACAGAAAACATCAAGTGATTATGTGGTTGGAGGTATATTAGACGGTCATTGGATATCAATTTTATTGCAGGCCAGTGGACTACAGGCCCCAAAAATTCTTAATTCACCGTACAGAAAAGATCAAGTGATAATGTGGCTGGAGGTACATTAGGCGGTCACCGTATAACAATTTTACTGTTGGCCAGTTAGATTACAGGCCCCAAAAATTATGCATTCACCGTACAGAAAAGATCAAGTGATTATGTGGCTGGAGGAACATTAGACGCTCAATGGATATCAATTTTACTGCAGGCCAGTGGACTACAGGCCCCAAAGATTATTAATTCACGGACAGAAAACATCAAGTGATTATGTGGTGGAGGTATATTAGACGGTCATTGGATATCAATTTTAATGCAGGCCAGTGGAGTACAGGCCCCAAACATTAGGCATTCACCGGACAGAAAACATCAAGTGATTATGTGGCTGGAGGTATATTACATGGTTAATGGATAACAATTTTACTTCAGGCTAGTACAAATACATGTCAAATACACATGTTTAAAAGAACTAAAAATATAAAATTGGATTAAAAACATGGCTAACGAAATCTCCCCTCTTGAATAAACCCCAAATGATAATAGGTGAAATGGTCGTCACAGGTGATGAATTCCTCCTAGGCCCCAACAATTAGGCATTCACCGTACAGAAAAGATCAAGTAATTATGTGACTGGAGGTATATAAGACAGTCAATGGATATCAATTTTACTGCAGGCCAGTGGACTAAAGGCCCCAAAAATTATTAATTTACCGTACAGAAAACATTAAGTGATTATGTGGCTGGAGGTATATTAGACGGTCACTGGATATCAATTTTACTGCAGGCCAGTACAAATACATGTCAAATACATATGTTTAAAAGAACTAAAAATATAAAATTGGATTAAAAACATGGCTAACGAAATCCCCCCTCTTGAATAAACCCCAAATGATAATAGGCGAAATTTGATAACACGTGGTTAATGGATAACAATTTTACTTCAGGCTAGTACAAATACATGTCAAATACACATGTTTAAAAGAACTAAAAATATAAAATTGGATTAAAAACATGGCTAACGAAATCTCCCCTCTTGAATAAACCCCAAATGATAATACGTGAAATGGTCGTCACAGGTGTTGAATTCCTCCGAGGCCCCAACAATTAGGCATTCACCGTACAGAAAAGATCAAGTGATTATGTGGCTGGAGGTATATTAGACGGTCATTGGATATCAATTTTACTGCAGGCCAGTGGACTACAGGCCCCAAAAATTATTCATTCACTGTACAGAAAAGAAATATTGATAATGTGGCAGGAGGTACATTAGGCGGTCACCGTATAACAATTTTACTGTTGGCCAGTTAGATTATAGGCCCCAAAAATTATGCATTTACCGTACATAAAAGATCTCATCAAATGGCCGCAGGCATCGCACATGAGCAGCCACTGGCACAGTGAAAAAAAAAACAAGCTCCCCAGAACCTGTCCTGCTGCAGAGTTTGTACAGGTGGTCGTTAACGGCACGTTTCTGCTGGAGCAGCCTATCAAGCAAATACAAGGTGGAATTCCAGCGCGTCGGGCTGTCTGTCACGGATGGTGTTGCAGAAAACTAGAAGACACAAATAAAGATCCGACTGACTTGGAACTCCCAAACTAATGAACATAAGGGTGAGCCCTATAAAAGCCTTAGAGCTCTCCCTGACTGCTCAGCCCAAGCAAAGATCTTTATGATAGATAATTGCATGCCCTCGTACCTAGACTGTGTGACACCTGAAAACCCTATAATAGTGAGGGGACACAACCACCGGCTCCCTACACTTAATACGGAGGGAGTCAGGGTCACCTAGGATCAAGCCAACAGGAAAAAACAAATAAAGGAACAGACTTACTGAGGAACCAGCAGTTGCAGCATCTAGCAGTGAGCACAATCCAGGAAGTTGTATAAACCGCAAAGTGATGCAGTATGGGAGGGGTTATAAAGGGATGCAATCAGTGCAACTAGATGACAGCTGAGAGAGGGAAACGAGATGACAAAACAATACCAAAACAAAAGAACCTCAAGCAAGAGGTACTGAAGAACGTCTGTCAGAGCTTCTCAGAGATCTGGTAGTGACACTGTCACAAATAAGACGTCTGACAGGCAGGTGGTGTCACCGCTGAACGTCAGCAAGGAAAGCCATGTCTGTGTAAGATCTTCTAAAATGGCCAGAGATTTTTCTGGCCTGCCGCAAGACATCCTGGACCCTGGGGTATTTGGCAACGAATCGCTGCTCGACTAAGTTCAGAATGTGTGCCATGCATGGCACGTGTGTCATTTTGCCCTGTTTCAGCGCAAATTGAGCGGGGTTAGCCACTGATCGGCCTGTGACTGCAGAGCTGAAAGCAGTGCAGGACCGGTGTGGCTCTTGGCTTCCAGGCACAACAGCTACAGCACAGCATGGCAACGTCTCACCTGGCATGTCAAATAGGTTCTGGGGAGCTTGGGGGGCACAGCAGAGAAGTCAGCCGAGGAGGAGACGGAGGATGGAGTAGGACGAGGATAAGAAGAGGCAGGCCTGCATGCAATCCGTGGCAGTAACACCAAATCCACACGGCTGCCACGGGTTGCATGCTTGACAGCCATCAGAAGGTTCACCCAGTGGGCAGTAAAAGTTATGTACATTCCCTGCCCGTGTTTGCTAGACCACATGTCTGTGGTCAGATGTATCTTGGCACCTACATTGTGTGCCAGAGATACATTCACTTGCCGCTGAACGTGGCCATATAGCTCTGAGATGCCCTTCTGGGAGAAATATTTCCTTACGGGGACCTTCCATTGCGGTGTGCCAATGGCCACAAATTTTCTAAAGGCCTCCGAGTCCACCAGTTTATATGGCAGTAGTTGGCGGGCTAGCAGTTCTGACAAGCCGGCGGTCAGCCGTTGGGCAAGAGGGTTATCCGGTGTCATAAAATTTTTACGTTCGAACATTTGGGCCACGGAAGCCTGCCTTTTGCCAGATGAATGCGACAACGGCACGGTGGAAGGTGGAGTGGAGGACAGATAGGAGGAGAAGGAGAAGAGGCAGGACGTGGAGCGCCCGGAGTGTGGCTTTGTGGGTTCTGACCCAACGCCGACCCGAAGGCCCACATACTGCGGCGGGGCACGGGAGCGCATAGCTCCCTGTCCCGTCGCCTATCGCCACCATAGGCTTCACGCCTAGTAGGCCTGAGGCCTATGCGGTAGTGAAATCCCGGCGCAGGCGGGCGTGATGACGTCATTGCACGCCTGTGCCAGGATGCAGCACTGTGACGCGTGCACGCCTGCCTCATCCCGCCTTCCTCTGCGAGAAAGCGCCTGGCCCTGGACATAGGTGAGTATTTAGCATTTAATTTTTTTTATTTTTTTATTTCATGTGCCTACTTTGGGAGACATGTGGGGGGGACACACACAGGAGGACATATTAGTGAAGAGACATCAAGTACATCGGGGGGGGGAATTTGAGGGCTGTGTGGGGCCAAATTATCAGGGGAGGGACTACTATGTGGGGGCAAATTACTATATGGGGCAGTGTGGGGGCAAATTACTATGTGGGGGCAGTGTGGGGGCAAATTATTATGGGAGGGGCTACTATGTGGGGGCAAATTACTATATGGGGCAGTGTGGGGGCAAATTACTATGTGGGGGCAGTGTGGGGGCAAATTACTATGTGGGGGCAAATTACTATGGGAGGGACTATTATGTGGGGGCAAATTACTATGTGGGAGCAGTGTGGGGGCAAATTATTATGGGAGGGACTACTATGTGGGGGCAAATTACTGTGTGGGGGGAAATTACTGTGTGGGGGCAAATTACTATGTGGGGGCAGTGTGGGGGAAACTATTGTGTGGGGGCAGTGTGGGGGAAACTATTGTGTGGGGGTAGTGTGGGGGGAAATTGCTATGTGGGGACAGTGTGGGGAAATTGCTATGTAGGGACAGTGTGGGGAAATTGCTATGAGGGGAGAAATAACTATATTGGGCTGTGTGGGGAAAAATACTATGTGGGGGCAGTGTGGGCCAAATGTCTATGTAGGGGAAATTACTGTGTGGGGGCAAACTACTATATGGGGCAGTTTGGGGGAAATTACTGTGTGGGGGCAAATTACTATGGGGGATTACTATGTGGGGGCAGTGTGGTGGAAATGACTATATGGGGGTGTTGCTATTGGGGAGGGACTGCAGGGAAATTCTAATATTTTTGGGGACACTACACAGGGATTATTACCTGGAGCACAATATAGGGTGTTATTATTACTGGGGGCACTCTAGGGGACATTATAGCTGCTGTGGACACGATAGAAACATTTGGGGTAATTTATCAAACTGGTGTAAAGCAGAACTGGCTTAGTTGCCCACAGCAGCCAAACAGGTTCCACCTTTCATATTTGACAGCTCTTTTGGAAATCCAGTTCTACTTTACACCAGTTTGATAAATGACCCCAATTATGTTTATTAGGGTCACTATTTTTTCAGCAGTATAGTACCTTGGACATTGGGGAGCAAAACGGGCACAGTATTGGGGGTGGCAGCAGGATGACACTGTGGGGACACCAGGATGAGGAGGTTGATGGAAAAACTTAGAAATCTAAATCTAATCTGTGTTACAAACTGTAGAGACGAGATGCAGCTGAAAGAATTTGCCATGGTGGTCTGGGTCAAATGGAGGAGAAGAGGAAAGAGAAGGTCTACATGACAGGAGATGACACTGGATGTAAGAGGTATGTGGTCAAGTATTCTCCTCCATGTCTTTTTTATTATAATTATATGGCGCTTCTATCTTCTAGCGGTACAACCGCATGTTTTCTTCACCATTGCGTCTACACCCTCGTGGCTTCTTCTCCTACAAGCGCCATTAGTCTAATGAAGGCACAGAGTTGCCGAAACGTTACTTCTCCGCAGCAACCGACTTTGAACAAAAATAAACAAGTTGCATCTAATATGGTCTAACTGGAGTTTTTGTACTTATTATTATAATTATATGTATTTTAAATTTGGCGACCAAATTTTTCAGTTTAGGACCCAATTTGGGGTATTTTTTTTAGTCTGAAGATGTCATATGGCCTAGGAAGAGACTCTGGCGCTCATGAAGCACCGCAGCCTCTTCATACAAAAAAAAAAAACTAAACTAAAATGGAGGGAGGGGCCCAAGTTGGGTAGACATGCACTTAATCCGCCCCTGGTTCTGACGGCGTTGTTCCCACTGGGCTCGGTGATGGGAGGCCAGGTGCCTTCTTAAGGCGGTCGTCCCTAGGTGAGTGTTGGGCTTACCGCGACTTATGCGCTGACAGCACAGGCTGCAGATGGCAACACTATTATCAGCAGCTGACACGTTAAAAAAAAGCCCACACTGCAGAGCCATGAACCGCCATCCTGGGAGCGCCAGATGTGACCATGCATGGTGGATGGCTGGCTCCAGATACATTTGCAGTCTGCTTTTTGCCTCCTGTGCACTGCGAGTTCTGCCTGCTTCTCCTCCTTCTCCTCCCTCTCTGCTGCTCCGTCTCTCCCTCTGAACTCCCCTCCTCTTCCTCTCTTGTGGGCACCCACGTGACGTCCATCGACACGTCATTATCGTCACCTTCACCACCACTGACATTAGAGATCTCGAAGTAGGCAGCAACAGCGGGGACCTCCCTCTTGGGCTGATCTGGGTACTGTTCTCAGACCGCTGGGTGGCGGCCGTTGCTACCTCCTCTTCCTCATCCGATGCCAAGAATGGCTGCACATCGGTAAGGTCTTGTAATGGATGGGAAAATAATTCCTCTGACTCGAGTGTATAGGATTTTGTGGTGGTGGTGTCTTTGGGGGTGCACACAGCAGAGAGTGAGGAGGGTGCAGAAGCAGAAGGCTGAGTGAGCCACTCAACCAACTCTGGTGCGTCCTTTGACGTAATCGCACGCACCTTCTCCAACTTTCCACTTAGGCTCCGGCCTGCTGCACCTGCCCAACCCCTACCACCTCTGCCTCTTCCTCTGTCATTTTCAAAATTACCCTGTGACAAAGTCCCTATAGAAGAGCAGTATTTGTGGAAGCAGGTATATCGCAGGCCTCAATCAGTATTTG
This sequence comes from Bufo gargarizans, assembly GCF_014858855.1. NCBI lineage: Eukaryota > Metazoa > Chordata > Amphibia > Anura > Bufonidae > Bufo > Bufo gargarizans. Next base: position 92,200,784 of record NC_058090.1, on the reverse strand, counting down.
CTGGAAGCCATTTGGCGTGGAGGGGAGGGGGGGCGATGGAGCAGCTGGGGAAGGCAGGTAAACAGGACCTCAGCTATAGTGTGTTAAGAATAATGTTTTCTATGAGTCCTGCACCTCATGCTCGCTCGCTGTGATTGTGAAGCTCTGCCTGCGAGAGACCGTCTAGGTGCGAGGTTGTAAAGCCTTCCCGTGTGGCAGGTAAGTCAGGCCCCCTCCCCCCCAGGCAAATGAGAGGGAACATCAGTAATTCCACATTGTCCCAAGTCTGTGAAGCTCATGCAAGAAGAATTTAAAGAGCAGTATCAACTCCATAATACAAATATACTACCAGTTAGGGTTGATCCTGCTGATTAACATGATATCCGTCTTGCAAAAATCAGTTGAGACGTTCATGAGAATTTTTTTTATTTTTTATTGTTAATGTAAATGAGGGGGGCTAATTTGCATAAATAATAAGTCTTTTTTTCTCAGGAATCCCTCAACCGATTTTTACAAGACAGATATCATTTTAATCAGCGGGGTCAACCCTACCAGGCAGTATGTCTGATTTAATAGGGTTGAGCCTGCTTATTAAATACCTGTCTTTTTGGAAATTATCGCTGCTGCAGGGAAATGTAGTGTTATATGGCAGCCATTCAGATGAATTGGTTTATTAGTGCTTATATGCTCTGGCTCAAAGATGAGGGGCAAAGCAGGAAATCTCCGTCTCTGATGTCTACATGCTTTTACAGTATTTGCATACAAAAATTGCATGCCATTATAATTATTATTATTTATGCTGTTCCGATGCAGCTTCAGAGCTGCATTCACAATTCTGCTGATTGCTATTGGAAACAGTTAACACTTGTCTTGTCAGACTCACCCCTAACCCCATAGGTGCCGTCTTACAGTACGTGAGGAGGCAGCTCATTGTTCTTCTGAGTACTGTACCGTTTCTAGAGTAATGGTGACACAGAACACATCACCTGAACAAACTCTGTGTACACAATATCGGACATTTAGGCCTCATGCACACGACAGTATTTTTTTGCGGTCCGCAAAACGGGGTTCCGTTGTTCCGTGATCCGTGTCTGTTTTTGTTTCCGTGTGTCTTCCTTTTATTTTTGGAGGATCACCAGACATGAAGGAAAGTAAAAAAATCTAAGTCAAGTTTGCCATGCAAATTATAGAAAAAAAACGGACGCGGATGCGGATGACAATCTTGTGTGCCTCCGTGTTTTTTCACGGACCCATTGACTTGAATGGGTCCGCGAACCGTTGTCCGTGAAATACATAGGACAGGTCATATTTTTTTCACGGACTGGAAACACGGATCACGGACGCGGATGACAAACGGTGCATTAGCCGAGTTTTCCACGGCCCCTTTGAAAGTCAATGGGTCCGCAGAAAATTACGGAAAACGGAACGGACACAACAACGGTCGTGTGCATGAGGCCTTAACCAGTGAGGTTAAACAAATCAGTGAGTGCAGCTCTGGAGTATAATACAGGATGTAACTCAGGATCAGTACAGGATAAGTAATGTATGTACACAGTGACTCCACCAGCAGAATAGTGAGTGCAGCTCTGGAGTATAATACAGGATGTAACTCAGGATCAGTACAGGATAAGTAATGTATGTACACAGTGACTGCACCAGCAGAATAGTGAGTGCAGCTCTGGAGTATAATACAGGATGTAACTCAGGATCAGTACAGGATAAGTAATGTATGTACACAGTGACTGCACCAGCAGAATAGTGAGTGCAGCTCTGGAGTATAATACAGGATGTAACTCAGGATCAGTACAGGATAAGTAATGTATGTACACAGTGACTGCACCAGCAGAATAGTGAGTGCAGCTCTGGAGTATAATACAGGATGTAACTCAGGATCAGTACAGGATAAGTAATGTATGTACACAGTGACTGCACCAGCAGAATAGTGAGTGCAGCTCTGGAGTATAATACAGGATGTAACGCAGGATCAGTACAGGATAAGTAATGTATGTACACAGTGACTGCACCAGCAGAATAGTGAGTGCAGCTCTGGAGTATAATACAGGATGTAACTGGGGATCAGTACAGGATAAGTAATGTATGTACACAGTGACTGCACCAGCAGAATAGCGAGTGCAGCTCTGGAGTATAATACAGGATGTAACTCAGGATCAGTACAGGATAAGTAATGTATGTACACAGTGACTCCACCAGCAGAATAGCGAGTGCAGCTCTGGAGTATAATACAGGATGTAACTCAGGATCAGTACAGGATAAGTAATGTATGTACACAGTGACTCCACCAGCAGAATAGTGAGTGCAGCTCTGGAGTATAATACAGGATGTAACTCAGGATCAGTACAGGATAAGTAATGTATGTACACAGTGACTGCACCAGCAGAATAGCGAGTGCAGCTCTGGAGTATAATACAGGATGTAACTCAGGATCAGTACAGGATAAGTAATGTATGTACACAGTGACTCCACCAGCAGAATAGTGAGTGGAGCTCTGGAGTATAATACAGGATGTAACTCAGGATCAGTACAGGATAAGTAATGTATGTACACAGTGACTGCACCAACAGAATAGTGAGTGCAGCTCTGGAGTATAATACAGGATGTAACTCAGGATCAGTACAGGATAAGTAATGTATGTACACAGTGACTGCACCAGCAGAATAGTGAGTGCAGCTCTGGAGTATAATACAGGATGTAACTCAGGATCAGTACAGGATAAGTAATGTAATGTACACAGTGACTGCACCAGCAGAATAGTGAGTGCAGCTCTGGAGTATAATACAGGATGTAACTCAGGATCAGTGCAGGATAGGTAATGTATGTACACAGTGACTCTACCAGCAGAATAGCGAGTGCAGCTCTGGAGTATAATACAGGATGTAACTCAGGATCAGTACAGGATAAGTAATGTATGTACACAGTGACTCCACCAGCAGAATAGTGAGTGCAGCTCTGGAGTATAATACAGGATGTAACTCAGGATCAGTACAGGATAAGTAATGTATGTACACAGTGACTGCACCAGCAGAATAGCGAGTGCAGCTCTGGAGTATAATACAGGATGTAACTCAGGATCAGTACAGGATAAGTAATGTATGTACACAGTGACTCCACCAGCAGAATAGTGAGTGCAGCTCTGGAGTATAATACAGGATGTAACTCAGGATCAGTACAGGATAAGTAATGTATGTACACAGTGACTGCACCAACAGAATAGTGAGTGCAGCTCTGGAGTATAATACAGGATGTAACTCAGGATCAGTACAGGATAAGTAATGTATGTACACAGTGACTGCACCAGCAGAATAGTGAGTGCAGCTCTGGAGTATAATACAGGATGTAACTCAGGATCAGTACAGGATAAGTAATGTATGTACACAGTGACTCCACCAGCAGAATAGTGAGTGCAGCTCTGGAGTATAATACAGGATGTAACTGAGGATCAGTACAGGATAAGTAATGTATGTACACAGTGACTGCACCAGCAGAATAGTGAGTGCAGCTCTGGAGTATAATACAGGATGTAACTCAGGATCAGTACAGGATAAGTAATGTATGTACACAGTGACTCCACCAGCAGAATAGTGAGTGCAGCTCTCGAGTATAATACAGGATGTAACTGGGGATCAGTACAGGATAAGTAATGTATGTACACAGTGACTGCACCAGCAGAATAGTGAGTGTAGCTCTGGAGTATAATACAGGATGTAACTCAGGATCAGTACAGGATAAGTAATGTAATGTACACAGTGACTGCACCAGCAGAATAGTGAGTGCAGCTCTGGAGTATAATACAGGATGTAACTCAGGATCAGTACAGGATAAGTAATGTATGTACACAGTGACTGCACCAGCAGAATAGTGAGTGTAGCTCTGGAGTATAATACAGGATGTAACTCAGGATCAGTACAGGATAAGTAATGTAATGTACACAGTGACTGCACCAGCAGAATAGTGAGTACAGCTCTGGAGTATATTACAGGATGTAACTCAGGATCAGTACAGGATAAGTAATGTATGTACACAGTGACTGCAGCAGCAGAATAGTGAGTGCAGCTCTGGAGTATAATACAGGATGTAACTCAGGATCAGTACAGAATAAGTAATGTATGTACACAGTGACTCCACCAGCAGAATAGTGAGTGCAGCTCTCGAGTATAATACAGGATGTAACTGGGGATCAGTACAGGATAAGTAATGTATGTACACAGTGACTGCACCAGCAGAATAGTGAGTGCAGCTCTGAAGTATAATACAGGATGTAACTCAGGATCAGTACAGGATAAGTAATGTATGTACACAGTGACTCCACCAGCAGAATAGTGAGTGCAGCTCTGGAGTATAATACAGGATGTAACTCAGGATCAGTACAGGATAAGTAATGTATGTACACAGTGACTGCACCAGCAGAATAGTGAGTGCAGCTCTGGAGTATAATACAGGATGTAACTCAGGATCAGTACAGGATAAGTAATGTATGTACACAGTGACTCCATCAGCAGAATAGTGAGTGCAGCTCTGGAGTAGAATACAGGATGTAACTCAGCATCAGTACAGGATAAGTAATGTATGTACACAGTGACTGCACCAGCAGAATAGTGAGTGCAGCTCTGGAGTATAATACAGGATGTAACTCAGGATCAGTACAGGATAAGTAATGTATGTACACAGTGACTGCACCAGCAGAATAGTGAGTGCAGCTCTGGAGTATAATACAGGATGTAACTCAGGATCAGTACAGGATAAGTAATGTATGTACACAGTAACTGCACCAGCAGAATAGTGAGTGCAGCTCTGGAGTATAATACAGGATGTAACTCAGGATCAGTACAGGATAAGTAATGTATGTACACAGTGACTGCACCAGCAGAATAGTGAGTGCAGCTCTGGAGTATAATACAGGATGTAACTCAGGATCAGTACAGGATAAGTAATGTAATGTATGTAAAAGATGCCATCACCTGATATATGAATGCTGCGTGCGAATATTTGTTTTAGATAATTGGCTTGTTCTCTGTCCGATGTAAAAGGGCCCTAAGAACCCCTATGGATTTTTCCACAAGCAGTTGGACCAGGTCCAAACCAGGCCCTAGTGCAGGGATCAGCAACCTCCGACACTCCAGCTGTTCAGAAACTACAACTCCCAGAATGCTTCATTCACTTCTATGGGAGTGAGAAGAACAGCCAAGCATGTTTGCATGCTGGGAGTTGTGGTTTCACAGTGTACGCACCTGAGATAAATTAGACTGCGAGTCCCACAGGATGGATGTGGCCTACAGAGTATAAAATGGGCCATAATTCCCAATATTCAGAGTCCCCGGCCCAGCTGGGTGGATTTGTTTGTGTAGATGAGGGCCCCTTTTGTGTGTGGGAATGTGTTTGTATCTGGGCCTTTCTCAGCGGGGGCTCATTTAGTGCCCCCATAAATCTGTCCCCGGTAGATGCTTGTTTAACACTCCGGAGCTGAGAGGAGTTTAGTAAAACCAACAACTGCAGCAGAGGAAGATCAAGGCAAATGGCCGCCCTGATCTCATTCCCAGACACACAAGTTAATAGGGTTAATGGGCGATCATTACTTAGGAAACAGTTAAAGGAGTCCTTCCGCCAGTCCCATATTTCTTTACCAAGGCACGGGAAATGCTGAAACTCTGATTTCCAGTCCACTAGTTGCGGAGATTAAAGGAAAACTCCGGCTGCACACCCCATCAACTCCTGTAGAGAGCAGACCCACCAACCCTACACCCACCGCCTGGCCTTCAGGGTGGCGCTGACGCGGTGACACCCATACTATGTCACTGGCGGGGCCCTGCTTTCCTAGAGGGCTCCCCAAGGACCTTGAATACCAGGGACTGTACCAGTAACCTCTTACTATATAGGCATTCTATGGTGGGATAACTTGGACATGGAATTTTTAATTTTAATTTTTTCAATTTTGCCACACAAATATTTTTTTTCTTCCTTTTTTCTAGTACTAGACTATGGTAAAATAAATCGTGTCATTAAAAAATGGCATCTTGTCTCTCCCAAAAATAAGCCCTCCTATAGCTTTTTGAATGGAAAAATAAAAAAGTTATGGCTTTTGGAACATGAGGAAAAATCTGAAATGTGAAAAATGAAAATTGGTCTGGTCTTCACACCATGGCGGTATTATTTAAGCACCAAGTGGCGGTTTTATTTGGGAATGGAACAAAATATGACCATGTGATGTGAGCCCTAAATAGCAGTACTTTGGATACTGTATGGAGGCATTTTTTTAGGTATTGAAATTAAGGTTTTACTTGGACACCAAATGGCGGTATTATTTAGGCACTAAGTAGCGGTTTTATTTGGCAATGGAAAGGCAGTAATGTGTGGGAAAATCTAAGACCAAGAGATGTGAGCTCTATATAGCAGTATTTTTGGGATATTGTACCGTAGTATTATTTGCACAATAAGTGGTGGTTTTATTTGGGAATGGAGTGGCAGTATTGTGCGTAATGTGAGCCCTATTTACCAGTATGTTTTAGATACTATACGGAGGGATTATTTAGGCATTATATGATGGGATTATTTGGATACTGAATGGCAGTTTTATTTGGAAAGTGAATGGCAGTATTATATGAAAAGTATATGACAATTTGATGTGAGTACTATATGGTAGTGTTATTTGGAGACTGTATGGAAGTAGTATTTTAGGCTGTGTATGGCAACATTATTTGGGCACCGAATGGTAGTTTATTTGGGAAAAGAATGGCAGCATTGTGTGGGAAAGATATTGCTGTGTCATGTGATTACTATATGGTAGTATTATTTGGATACTGTATGCAGGTATTATTTAGACATTGTATGATGGTATTATTTGGGAATGGAATGGCAGTATTGTGTGGGAAATGTTGGGCCATGTGATGTGAGTACTATATGGTAGTTTTATTTGCATTCTGTATGGAGGTATTATTCAGGCATTGTATGATGGTTTTATTTGCACAGTGAATGGCAGTTTATTTTGGAAATGGAATGGCAGTATTATGTGGGAAATATATGGCCATGTGATGTGGGTGCTATATGGTAGATTATATGGATACTGTAGGAAGGTATCACTTAAATGTTGTATGGCAATATTATTTGGACACTGAATAGCAGTTTATTTTGGAATAAAATGGCAGTATTATTTGGTTACTGTATGGCGGTATTATTTAGGGAGTCTATGGCAGTATTATTTGGATATTATATATACTGTATATATAGGAAGGAAGGAATACACATACACCCCCAGTAAACACTGGTGGCACTTTTGGGAGCTCCAGCACATTTATGTGGCTTCTGGGGCCAGGCGGTGATATAGGTGCACACTACATAGTGTACTTACGGGAACTTTAGTAAATGGATCTTATAGGAGCCTCAGTGACTGGAACCTATAGGGGCCTCCGTGTTTGTCCTTCATGGGTGGCTCTATTCTGCGGGCATTAACGGTTGTGAATATTCTTTAACCTTCATTATCCAGTCAGTGCCAGACATAAAAAAATACATTCTCTACATAAAATTATGTTCTTTTCTCTATTTTAGAACTTCTTGCCCCTGTGGTGAAAAATAAAAATATGGGTTTTCTGGTGTTGCTGGTCCATCCTATGGATAGGCTATAAACACTTGATTATCCATCAAGTGATTGGACTTGAACTGCAGTACCAGGCGCAGCCACATAGGTATGTATGGCGCTGTTCTGTGCCAACAATCAAATTCTGATGGTCTGTCCCAAGCCCCCCCAAAATCCCTTTAATGTAGAGAACTGTTCAGCCATTTCTGGCGACCCTTAGGGCTCGTTCACACGACCGTATGTCTTTGGCTTCCTGCACACAAACTTTTTTTTTTTGTTTATGTTCCGTTTTTTGCGGTCTGTTTACGGTCCGTATACGGAACCATTCATTTCAATAGATCCACAAAAAAACGGAAGGTACTCCGTATGTCTTCCGTTTACATTCAAAGATAGAACATGTCCTATTATTGTCCACATAACGGACAAGGATAGGACTGCTCTATCAGGGGCCAGCTGTTCCGTTCCGCAAAAAACGGAATGCACACGGACGTCATCCGTATTATTTGCGGACCACAAAATACTGAGAAAGCCATACAGTCGTGTGCAAGAGGCCTTTTTTCAGTGTTTTGCGGGCCGTTTTTCCCGGATCCGTTTTTTCTTATTTTTTCAGTAGTATTTCCGGTTCTGTTCCGTTTTTCCGTATGGCATATACAGTATACAGTAATTACATATAAAATATTGGGCTGGGCATAAAATTTTCAATAGATGGTTCTGCAAAAACGGAACGGATACGGAAGACATACGGAGTACTATCCTTATGTGTTCCGTTATTTTTTTTGCAGACCCATTGACTTGAATAGAGCCACAGAACGTGATTTGCGGGCAATAATAGGACATGTTCTATTTCCGTTTTTTCAGTTCCGTTAAAAGATAGAACATGTCCTATTATTGTCCGTATAACGGACAAGGATAGGACTGCTCTATCAGGGGCCAGCTGTTCCGTTCCGCAAAAAACGGAATGCACACGGACGTCATCCGTATTTTTTGCGGACCGCAAAATACTGAAAAAGCCATACGGTCGTGTGCAAGAGGCCTTTTTTCAGTGTTTTGTGGACTGTTTTTCCCAGATCCGTTTTTTCCTTTTTTTTTTCCAGTAGTATCTCCGGTTCCGTTCCGTTTTTTTGTATGGCATATACAGTAATTACATATAAAAAATTGAGCTGGGCATAAAATTTTCAATAGATCTTTCTGCAAAAACGGAACGGATACGGAAGACATACAGAGTAGACTCCGTATGTGTTCCGTTTTTTTTGTAGACCCATTGACTTGAATAGAACCACGGAACGTGATTTGTGGACAATAATAGGACATGTTCTATCTTTCAACGGAACGGAAAAACGAATAAATGGAATGCATTCCGTTTTGTTTTTGCGGAACGATTGAAATGAATGGTTCCGTATACGGAACGCAAAAAGCGTTGTTGTGAACGAGCCCTTAGGCCCCAATCGCTTCCAGACCAGAGGCATTTGACTAGGATACAGACGCCACGGAGGCTATTTCATCGTCCTGCCTGCTGACTGTCACCCTCCACTTCATCCACCTGCGGGACTCCACTACCTGCAAGACCTAATCTTCTCCAGGACCTGAAACTCTTTCCATAAAATAAACAACGTTGACATAGATAAGGAGGAGCAGTGAGACATGTTTAGAAAACCTGTGACCGCCATCTGACCCCTTTTTTCCTCACCCTCCCACCAATGGAGGGGGGAACAGCTGGGGGTCAGCCGGGTCAAGCCGCTGCTGCAGCCTTCCTCAAAAATAATTTCTCCTGCCAGAAAGTATCAAAGTGCCGGGCATAGTGACCCTGCAAGGCGCTACCTCCTAGTGAATAGCTGTAATGTTTGCACTGCGGTGAAGGTCACCTGAGGTTAATATAGTATTAACATGTGTGCTACAAATGTTCATTAAGTGCTTAAACAACTGAGCAAAAAAAATAAAAAATTCTTCCTTTTTTTTTTTTTTTTCTGGAGGTAGCGGAAAATCATTCCAACCTGTACGATGGAGAATTTCAGGGCCCTTCTAGCGGTAATTATTGCCTATTACTTCTACATTGCCACCGTGGTCTACAGCTCTGTGCACAAAATGCATTCAACCCCCCAGTGGGGTGCGGAAAACTGTTTTTACTGATCCGGTTTAGTCCAAAAAGTTTTTGAAGAAATTAAAAATATATATTAATTCTTGTTCCTGGTCAGATTTGAACCCATGGCCCCATAGTGGATTTTGAACCTAGTCTAACTGACCTTTCTTCTGCACAACATGCAGTACCCCAGACATGGGGGTATCTGCAATTGTTGTTTTATTATGTATGTGTCATGTTATGTATTGGCCGTGTATACCGGGATGAGGATGGAATGGTTGGCAGGAACAGGGCTAACTACCCTGTTCCTCCCCTCTTGATAGGAGTGGTCCTGCTTCCTACCAGGAACTTCCAGAGTACTGTTTGACGGGAGAGGAAGCACACTGCAAAGCTCCTGCTCCTGGGAGACCAACACCATACAGCTCCAAGAACACACTTGAGAGACAAGACAGCAGAGTGATCAGTAGAAAACTAAGTTACAGGCACTGCTGCGAGGTGAGGGTCTACAGCTCAGACACCCATCACCCAAAACTACCACTAGGCCACAAAAAGTTCAAGCCTGAACCTGCGTTTAGACACCCATACAAGTGCCAATTTGAAGTCATCCAACCTGCCTCCATACCTCAACTGGTGCCAGAAATGGCACTTTGAATTTGCTGCTATTGGATGTTATACGTTCACTTTTGGCCTGATTCTTCAAACTACATTTCCACTGCATTGATCCCCCGGGAGAAACAGCCTGAGGGAGTACAAAGTCAGGGCCACTATGGTTATAAGGGAAAATAATAGCATTCTGAATACAGAATGCATAGTACAATAGCGCTGGAGGGGTTAAAAATAAATAAAAATTAACTCACCTTAGTCCACTTGATCGCGTAGCCCGGCATCTCTTCTGTCTCCTTCGCTGAACAGGACCTGTGGTGAGCATTCATTGCAGGAACAGGACCTGTGGTGACGTCACTCCGGTCATCACATGATCCATCACCATGGTAAAAGATCATGTGATGACCGGAGTGACGTCACCACAGGTCCTGTTCAGCAAAGGAGACAGACGAGATGCCGGGCAGCGCGATCAAGTGGACTAAGGTGAGTTAAATAATTTTTAACCCCTCCAGCCCTATTGTACTATGCGTTCTGTATTAAGAATGCTATTATTTTCCCTTATAACCATGTTATTAGGGAAAATAATAATGATCGGGTCTCCATCCCTATCGTCTCCTAGCAACCGTGTGTGAAAATCGCACCGCATCCGCACTTGCTTGAGGATGCTATGCGATTTTCACGCAACCCCATTCATTTCTATGGGGCCTGCTTTACGTGAAAAACGCACAAAATAGAGCATGCTGCGATTTTCACGCAACGCATAAGTGATGCATGAAAATCACCGCTCATGTGAACAGCCCCATAAAAATGAATGGGTCGGTATTCAGTGCGGGTGCAATGCGTTCAACTCACGCATCCCATCCGCGCGGAATACTTGCCCGTGTGAAAGGGGCCAAATAGAAGCTCCTAGGCCCTAAGATAGAATGTCTTAGAGGGACCCCTGCCTAGTAGGGGCTATCTATAAGGTTGAGGCTTCATGTCACATGGCCTAAGAGCCTCCTGCTTTTCAACTAGTGAAAGTGAATGGGGTCGCGTTGCAAACCACATCCAGCCGGTCAGGAATAGTATCTCTTATAATGCAGTGTGCGAAACCTGTACAACTAATCTTATCTGTAGTATCAGAAGTAGTAGTGGCAGTATTAGTAAGCGTATCAGTAGTAGTATGGTATTAGAAATAAAAGTAGTAGCATCAGTAGTAGTAGTCAGTTGCAATAGCAGTAGTGGTAATATCTATGATAATGGAGTAATAATGTAGTAGTACTAACAGTAGTAATAGTATCAGTAGTAGCAGAGGTAGTGATAGTAGTATGGTAGTAATATCAGTTGTAGCAGTAAGGTAGTAGTAGTATGATAGTAGTAGTATAGTAGTTGTATCAGTAGTAATATGGTATTAGTAGTATGGTAGTATCAGAAGTAGTAGTATAGTAGTAGTTACATCATGGTAGTAGTAGTATCAGTTGTAGAATGGTAGAAGTAACTTGGTGGTGGTAGTATTAGTATGTTAGTAGTACTAGTAGTATCAGTAGTTGTATGATAGTATGGTGGTAGTAGTAGTAGTATGATATTAGTAGTAGAATTAGGGTAGTAGTACTAGTTGTATCAGTAGTAGAAGTATTAGTAGCATAGTAGTAGTATAGTGGTGGTAGTCGTAATATTATCTTTAGTAGTATTAGTAATAATATGGTAGTAGTAGTGGTAGTAGTAATAGTAGGGTAGTAGTATTACGGTGGTAGTAGTAATATGGTGGCGGTAGTAGTAGTATGTTGGTTTTAGTAGTATCAGTAGTAGTATTAGAAGTAGTATGGTAATAGTAGTAGTGGCATGATAGCAGTAGTATCAGTAGTAGTATGTTGGTAGTAGTAGTAGTATAATAGTAGTACTAATAGTATGGTTTGATACCAGTTGTAGCAGTATGGTGGTAGTAGTACTAGTAGTATGGTTTGATAGTTGTAGTAGTAGTATTGTAGTAGTAGTTTAAGTAGTAGTCAGTAGTAGTATTTTCAGGAGTAGTGGTAGTAGTATAGTGTGGGTGGGTAAGTGACTGTTCTCTGTCCTCTGGAGTGAGATTCTACACACAATGAAATACCCAGGGGAAAGAAGACATTTTCTGCATCTTGTATCCACAGACAGGAGACCCTCTGCCCTGTACCCCCTCCTGCCGGTGTCCTCTTGTATCCAAAGACAAGAGACCCTCTGCCCTGTACCCCCTCCTGCCGGTGTCCTCTTGTATCCAAAGACAAGAGACCCTCTGCCCTGTACCCCCTCCTGCCGGTGTCCTCTTGTATCCAAAGACAGGAGACCCTCTGCCCTGTACCCCCTCCTGCCGGTGTCCTCTTGTATCCACAGACAGGAGACCCTCTGCCCTGTACCCCCTCCTGCCGGTGTCCTCTTGTATCCACAGACAGGAGACCCTCTGCCCTGTACCCCCTCCTGCCGGTGTCCTCTTGTATCCACAGACAGGAGACCCTCTGCCCTGTACCCCCTCCTGCCGGTGTCCTATTGTATCCACAGACAGGAGACCCTCTGCCCTGTACCCCCTCCTGCCGGTGTCCTCTTGTATCCACAGACAGGAGACCCTCTGCCCTGTACCCCCTCCTGCCGGTGTCCTCTTGTATCCACAGACAGGAGACCCTCTGCCCTGTACCCCCTCCTGCCGGTGTCCTCTTGTATCCACAGACAGGAGACCCTCTGCCCTGTACCCCCTCCTGCCGGTGTCCTCTTGTATCCACAGACAGGAGACCCTCTGCCCTGTACCCCCTCCCGCCGGTGTCCTCTTGTATCCACAGACAGGAGACCCTCTGCCCTGTACCCCCTCCTGCCGGTGTCCTCTTGTATCCACAGACAGAAGACCCTCTGCCCTGTACCCCCTCCCACCAATGTCCTCTTGTATCCACAGACAGGAGACCCTCTGCCCTGTACCCTCTTCCGCTGGTATTCTCTTGTATCCACAGACAGGAGACCCTCTGCCCTGTACCCTCTCCTGCCAGTGTCCTCTTGTATCCACAGGCAGGAGACCCTCTGCCCTGTACCCTCTCCTGCCAGTGTCCTCTTGTATCCACAGACAGGAGACCCTCTGCCCTGTACCCTCTTCCGCTGGTATTCTCTTGTATCCACAGACAGAAGACCCTCTGCCCTGTACCCCCTCCCGCTGGTGTCCTCTTGTATCCACAGACAGAAGACCCTCTGCCCTGTACCCCCTCCCGCTGGTGTCCTCTTGTATCCACAGACAGAAGACCCTCTGCCCTGTACCCTCTTCCGCTGGTATTCTCTTGTATCCACAGACAGAAGACCCTCTGCCCTGTACCCCCTCCCACCGGTGTCCTCTTGTATCCACAGACAGAAGACCCTCTGCCCTGTACCCCCTCCCGCTGGTGTCCTCTTGTATCCACAGACAGGAGACCCTCTGCCCTGTACCCTCTTCCGCTGGTGTCCTCTTGTATCCACAGACAGAAGACCCTCTGCCCTGTACCCCCTCCTGCCGGTGTCCTCTTGTATCCACAGACAGAAGACACTCTGCCCTGTACCCCCTCCCACCGGTGTCCTCTTGTATCCACAGACAGGAGACCCTCTGCCCTGTACCCCCTCCCGCTGGTGTCCTCTTGTATCTACAGACAGGAGACCCTCTGTCCTGTACCCCCTCCCACCGGTGTCCTCTTGTATCCACAGACAGGAGACCCTCTGCCCTGTACCCCCTCCCGCCGGTGTCCTCTTGTATCCACAGACATGAGACCCTCTGCCCTGTAAGGAGACCCCCTGCCCTGTCCACCCCTCCCACCAGTGTCCCTTTCTTTGTGTTTTCATGGGCAGTAATTAGATGACACCTATGCTTGACAACACTTAATATCCTCACAGGTTCTCTAGTCAAATGCTAAGTGACGCCCTCTCCCCCCCCCCCCCTCCAAGGTGACACTTGAAGAGACAGCAGTGAAAGGACTACTTAAAGACAGAAGTAAGTGGCTTCTCACCTTGGGGGGTGTTTCATGACTGTTCCCATGCTGACTTGTACAGGTAACATGGGCGGGTGGTGTGTGCCATATAAACATCATCTCTATACTATCCAATTATAGTAATGGCCAGTCATGTACCGGCAATAGAGGGCAGTGTAACCAACACCTGGGTTAGGGAGGGGGCCAAATGGAGTCATTGACTGTTCTACTAGGGAGTGAATTATTGATATGGTAACACATACCTCTTATTGTAATCTTAGTTTTGACCTAGGATCACCACACAGTCCACATACCAATGCCAGTAAGCCCTCATTCATCACCCGAGCCATAGGTTTTTTGCATGACCCTAGAGGAGACATTTATTTGTAACCACATACTAAATCAAGAAGTTCATTTGAACATCACCGGGCAAACCAGGGGAGATGCCAAGGCTCGTGAGCTTGTGGTGCCCAGGGCGATCTAGGTGCTCTAATATGTTAGTCAACACAAGGGTAAGTGGCCTTCCTTCGTCAGCATTTGACTATTCTTTCCTAAGCATTGGATCGTGTTTTCCTGATGAGCAGAAAATTTGGATCATTAAGGTCCACTCTACCTACTTTAGTTGCAATACCTCATTACATCACTGCTAGCGTCAAGAACTTTCATTAACTGCAATGCAACAGCGCCCCCAGCTCTAAACAAGAATATTATTTCAAACCAATCATAGAATGTGTCGGCAGATAAGAACCATTTGGCCCATCTAGTCTGCCCAATCATATTTAGAAGCCTCTCATTCAATAAGATTTTTTTCCTACATATAATCTATTATTTCCAGAAAATTATTGATATAATTTTACCACCAGGGCAAGTCCCTCTAAATATGGGCAGATGCCCTAATATTGCTGAACTAGAATAACCACTGCTGCTCAGGGAGTGTAAGATAACTCACCACATATACCCTTCTCTCATCTCAACATATGCCAACTTCCCAAAATAGTGCACATAGGGCCCCCATGGCATGCACTCTTACACCCAGTCCCATTCTACATCTCTCCTCCTAGGAAGGACACAAGCCATCCAAATATGGCAAGTTCTTGTTGGTAAGTTCAGACATTACAGTATGGATAGCCTCTTCCTTCATTGCCAACCCTCATTCAAAGGCCGATGCTAAGAATGGTCCAGTCTAGTCCATTGGTCCAGTCTTGGAGAAGACTCACATAGGAGGCAACTTTGTGCGCACCCCGATAGCATTGATGTAGCCTACACCCATGTATGACAACCTATTGTTGTCAAGTGCAGACATTACAGTATGGATGGTTTCTTCCTTTAGAGACAGCCCTCATTCAATGGCTGATAAGAGCAGTCTAGTCTAGCCCATTGGTCTAGTCATGGAGAAGACTAGACTACTCTTATCATCAGAGCAGTCTAGTCTAGTCTATCGGTCAAGTCATGGAGAAGACACACCTAGGGGACAGCTTTGTGGCTATCCCGATGCCATTGATTTGGCCTACCCCAGGTATGGAAGTCTGTTGGCAAGTTCAGACTACAGTATTGATGGATTTTCCTATAGCACCAGCCCTCATTCAATAGCCTATAATAAAGGTAGGCTTGTCTCCCCCATCAGTGTAGCCATGGAGAAGAAACACCAACTTTGTGCCCCACCCCATAGCATTGATGTAGCATACACCCATGTAGACTTTGCAGACTCAATGGCCTTTTCCTCCAGGGTCAGCCCTCATTCAAGGGCCTATGATAGGAACGGACTAGTCTAGTTGAGTCTTGGAGAAGATACAAGTAGGGGACAATTCTGTGCCCTTCACCTATCCTCATAGCATTGATGTGACCTACTCCATGTATTGCTGGTTTGATCATTAGCAAGTCTCAAAATCCAGAACTACCATACATGGAACATACAAATTTGGAAATACAATGGAAGAAGAACATTGGGATGCATCAGGCCCGTGGTGGTAACAAACTTCTTTGGACGGTCTAATAGTTATACTTAATGGACATTGAAATCTGGAAAAAACTTTGATGTCAGATTTTGGAATTTACTGTAATTTGACTTTCTGTTTCTATTACCTCTATGCTTTGTAATTACAACCTCAAATTTTTGCTTTGAAAGTGTTGCGCTCGGAGTGCCCCGGGCCGGGTTTATTGCATTAGTCTTCAGCAGCAGATAGTATTATAATGTCTATTATTCAGGTATTATTACACTGTTATTCATACAAATCCCTCTATGGCCCGGAGCTGTAGTACATGAGGATGGAGGTGTAATATGGAGCCTATGCCGAATCCTTCTCCTTATCTCTCCATCAGCACAGAAACATCTCTGTGATTCCTAAGTGGGCTATTAAACAGAAATGTGTGCAACTACGTGGCCCCAACGCTTGACCTGCTTAACTTGATTTTTATTACTCTGAAGCCAAATCAGCCATAATTGGCTGACTCACACAGCCCTGGGGTCTCTGGAAGATCAGACACAAGAGAAGGCTGCTTCAGTCTCTACTTTTGTCTGCCCCTGGATCTGGTAATTAAGACTAGGCAGATACGGGCACCAGTATCTCCCGGGTCCCTCGATAATGACAGAATTATTGCGCAAAGTTTTACCAAGATCTTCTATTGAGCATCATGCCATAAGTTAATTGTACTGTTCCTATTGCTTAGGATAGGCCATAAATTTCAAATCAGTGGTAGTCCGACTCCTTCCACCCCCACCATCAGATGACTGTAGTGGCTGTGTTCAGTACTGTAGGCCTATTCTCTGATCTGAACCGAAGGAACAGGTACAGCCACTAGTAAAGTATGGAACTATGCCTGGTATAAAATGAAGAAGATGCCACTCCATGGAGCACCGCATACTCTTCAATCAGCTGATCACCGGGGGTACATACAGTTGGACCCCCACTAAATCCAATACCGATTGCCTATCTAAAGGATAGGCAATCAATTTTATGGGTATGAAGAACCTTCTTAGATGTTCTAATCCAAGTTGGTTGGGACAATTTTTTTTTTAATTCGTACCAATGATTGTTTGCAACCATTACAAATTTACCCCATCTATAGGTTGGTCTTCTCCTACCACCATGTTTATAGAATTTAACAACAATTTGAACAAAATTTTTACAATTGGGACAGTCATAAAAATATTTTTTTTTACAATATTTGGATGATCTTTGTGTCTATGGCTAGTAGTACTTTCCCTCTTCTACATCAAGAACCATTGATCGTTGCCATGTTTTCAATAATGCAATAGACACCATAGTTATGGTCCATCTATCTACACCCCACCGGGGCTCCAAGTATTTCTTTATTATACATGGTTTACAATAGACATAATATATAACACCCTTCCCCCTCTGTCATCCCCAAAAACAGACAATGATACAGCCCACAGTCAGTGGTTCTGTTGGAATTTAGTTCCTTTTTATGGAATGTGGATTGGGGGTGGCAGCATGACCTAACATGTCATAAAAAGGGCACTAAAGGTTGTGACCTTTGGAAAAGGAGGGGGAGAGGAGACACAAGAAGTCTTGTTGTTTCACTTTTTCAGGAGTAGTGTCCTTCTTCAGGATGCAGTCATCATGTGCTCCGTATTATAGGGAGCTGCAGGCTAGGGAGGGTCTGAAACTTTAAATAGAGGTTTTTAACATCATAAAAAAGTATATTTACAGGAGACAGGACCAGGCCATTGCTTATAAAATGGATCGTAACTTTCTAAGGGAGGCTGGAGAACAAGCCCTAATAGGGGGTTATTACAAAGCCCTAAACACAGAGGTCTGTCAGGAGTTTGCTAGTAATTTAATTTCTGTTCTTCTGTAGGGTAAACGGTCAATGTAGACACAGAGACAATTTTATTAGATTTTTATTTTTATTTCATAAAGCACGTACCGAGCCCTTATATCTATAATCTATGATACCAAAGCAATAGGATATTTTAAGTCTAACCCAATGGATAACATTTATCAGACATGTTTTAAAATTTCCAAGAAAAATTCCCAAAAATTCAAGTTGGGTGCTTCTCGGTGTCCCGTCACTTTTCCAGCCATTTAAACTTTTCTCGTGTGGCCATCATCTTGTATTTGAACTTCCCATTGTTACGGGTAGTGTATGTGGAACCACATTGCCAACTAAACTGTTTGACCTTGAGTTAGTCCTGAGGGCATTATCCTGGTGGTCCCCTGGTTCTTTAAGACAGAATCTTAAAATATATTCCACTTGGACAGGCCCCTTTAATTTATGGTAAATATGAGAATACTAGTGTATGCGCACCCACTAATTGACACCCTGAAGTCTCCATGGATGGAGCCAAATACTACTCTGCACTATATACAGAATGCATGTCTTAGAAGTGCCAACAGTGTTCAAGTCCTATACCTACACCCTATCGCTACTTTGGGGGACTTTCTGCTTCGGTGTATGATATTAATAACTGGTCATTGGGCACCAACGCTAGAAGCTTCTGGGTCCCAAAACAAAATTGGTAATGGCTTGCACCTACCTTTTTCATTTTATAATACTAGTGTCTTCATATGTGGTAAAAAAAAAGCTGTGGACCCTTCTCAGGCACCAGGCCTTGCAAGGCTACCTCTGCACCACCTAGAGCCGTTGAAACATGATATGTGCTTGCATTTCACTCTGACCCACAGAGGCAGCCTAATGGGTGTATATTTGGGCAGCTGCCAGAAAAAAAGAAGAGGGCCTGTATATATTTCACTTAATAGAGGGGTAATAGACTATGAGAATCTGCTTTTCCTTGGCTATGGATCTGGTTGTGAGTCTGTGGGGGTTTTACTTTCCCTGGTGAGGAATGAGTATGGAATCCACATAGGATACTCTATCTTATCTAGGAGAGCTGAGGTGGTGTCTGCTCTCTCTACAGAAGGGTCACTCTCTTGAAAAGCTTCAAGGATCAGCATGTCGGGTAATGGATTTTGTTGAGTGCTCTCATTAAAGGGGTCTCAGCAATTGGCTCTTTCATCAAACCACTTGTACACCTGCTGAAGTAGCTTACAAACAATACGCCTCGTAGAGATGGTGTATGTCGACTGTTGTTTGTACTTACAGAGTTGGGTTGGTTGCAATGGGTTACAAAGGCAGCCATGACTGTCACTGAGACAAGGGTATAGCTAGGGGATAGGGCTGTGATGGCTAACCTCTGGCACTCCAGCTGTGGTAAAACCACATCTCCCAAGATGTATACTTGCTTGGCTGTTCTCAGAATTCCATAGAAATGAATGAAGCATGCTGGGAGTCGTAGTTTCACCACAGCTGGAGTGCCGGAGGTTAGCCATCACTGGGACAGGGTATATGCCCGAGTTCTGGGTGTTTGGAGGGAGCACCAAAAGTTTACTCTACCTTGGCCAGGGTATATCATTGCCAAGCCAAGCAATATATCAAGCCATGCCATCACCATGAAGGTTGGAGCCTTAACCTAAAATGTCCACCCTAAGCAGTAAAGGTGGGATATAGTGAAAGGATATTCCCTCCTGCCTTTGTCCCAAAATTTGCTGCACTGTCAAATATATTTAAGGCACTGTAAAGACCCCTTTAAAGATGTTCCTCTTCTTCGATGCCCCTCTTGACCCCCCATACATATGCCCATTCATGTGTGTGTACTGAAAAGAGAAAGCAGCTGCTTGTTGGCTGCTGGCATGTTGAAATCCAACTGCCCAATCCTTCTTCCCCCGGCCATCTGCCATCAAGGGTGAGATGGAAGGCCCACATATACATTAGATGGTGAGTTGGTCTTGCAGAAATTGGCAGTTCTAGTTGGCATTGATCTAATGTGTATGGCTTGCTTTAAGGTGACCATACACATTAGATTAATTTTGGCAGAACCTGTCAATTTCAGCTGGACTGGCCAACTATCTAACATGTATGGTGGTGTTCCAACTCTTTACCGATGGCAGAAGTTGAGGGAAAGAGTGGTTTGACATCTTGAATTTTCCTATTCTTTTGTTCTCAAGGTATACAAAGCCACCGGAGATGCCTTCTGCAATTTGGTTATTGTTGTATAACCTAGATGAGAACATTGTACTTGAAAAATGTATCAGTGGACCAAGAAGTCAAAAACTGGATTTTCTATAGATCAATATTTCTTACAAACGACCAATTAGCAAAGACATAAGGAATGAAATAGACAGCCATGACATAAGGGTGAGCCCAGAGCTACAATTAAAAAGTGACTTCTTCATAAATTCTAATTATTCTTGGAAAAATAAAACTCTTATCTGGAGATGTTATTGGAGGACGCACAGGCACACCCGTCTTGAGATATGAATGTTTTCTGGGCAGTTTCTATAAGTCTTGAAAAATGAGCTGTTTCCTTGTCACCCTGAGGTTAATTGTAAGGTAGAAATATTGCCTAGTCCTGCGTCACAGAGCTGGTTTTGTCAGTGCTCTGGATGACCTTCAAGGACTGTCCCATCCCCCTCCCCTAAATTTTTGTTTATTTTGGCAGCTTTTTTACTTGCAAAAAGTCAACATGTCTCCCAGACGCCCCTCACTCTGTCTGACCATTCCACCACCAAAATCTCCCTCAAACATCCGTCTGGTGTCTCACATTCTCCACACGAGGGATGGAGGTTACATGTAAAAAATCACAGCTGCAATTCAAACATTTGTAGGACTATATGGTCATACATGCCTGTACTCCAAGATTCAACCTTCTGCTCTGTTGTTTGGACAAGCAGCGTGGCCAACCATATGGAGACCACAACAAATGGTTCTTCATGTCATTAAGATGACGTTAGGGCCTCTAATTCTCCACGCCTTGCAATTGGTGCCCTTTTGGCATCTATTACTTTATTTTTGTTAGTCAACTTTTTGGACGTAGACCTGCTGTCACTGGCTCAAAAATACAGGTGGCTGGTCACTGGTTCAAACTGATCCAACTATTTTAACAAAAGCCTAAAAAGGAATAGGGTAATCGCCATGACCCCTTTATATTATTGCCCACAGTAAAACATATTGCGGCATGATTGTCCATGGGCTGTATTTGACATTACAACTCATGTAAGTGGATAGAGCCAAACTCTCATACCCAACACAGTCCATGGAAAATTGTGGCACTGTTTTTGAAAAGACAGACCCTTATTATGATCATGGACAATCACTTTAAGGGGTTTTCTTTCTTTCCCCTTATAAATAAAATCGAATTATTATTTACATAAATTTGACGTGAATATTTTTATTAATTTATGAAGTTTTTATATTTCTCTTACTACATTTATATACCTCATCCATTCTTTCTTTCTCTGTTATATCGTATATATTTTTTTTAGTAATTTATGTCGTTTTTATATTTATGTTATTAAATTTATATACACCATTTACTACACTATAAATACTCTTCTTTTTAGTGTTATCATTATGACTCTTCTGGGATCTTATACTATATAGTGGTAACCTTTAGGCCCGTGTCGTGTTTTTACATGGCTTACATGGTGTGATAATTCCCTTGATTTGCAGGGGATTTACATGTTGATGTCAGGGGATGAAATAAGAGCTGAGTTAACGAGAGAGACGATGACTACTTTGTATGTTGTGACAGAATTTTGATCATTACATAAACTCTCTGGGAAACCTTAGAAGTATGGATAAGTAGTGAATTTATAATAACCCAGGCATCGGTTGTGGCTCCCTCATGTCTTCTCACTTACCACTGGGCTACTACTAGTTGCTTCTATTGGGGACCGGGGGGGGGGGGCACTTGTTTTTATATACAGAAATAAATTACCAGGTAATATTTCGGAATACTTTAATTTGACATGTGACATCTCAATCAAATATGTAAGCATTACATGGGGGGCTCAAGATGCTTTGAACCCCACAACATATGAATCTGGATTTAGGAATGCAGGGCTTGTATATTCTTGATGTTGTGTGGGTTTTAGGACGTAGACCACCACCAATTTTTTTCTGACCAGGTTTAACTTGAAGTTCCTGGGCCCCAGTGCAAAATCTGCACCAACCCACCTACCATGTTCCATTTCATATCTTCATCTGTGGTAGAGGGGTCTTTGGGCCTCCTCAGGCATCAGGGTCCTGGCATGCCCGCTATCTGTGCACCCTCTATAGCTATGCCCCTGTTTCTGGCCTGACATCAAATTATGGTGATGGCCTATCCTAAGGATAGGCAATCACTATCTGATTGGCAGGGTCCAACAAGTTGGCAGGGGTGCAGGCAGTAGTTCTGGCAGTGTTGGAAATACTCAACTCTGTCGGTAGTGCAGTGGATGGAGCTTGTTACAGCGGCCTTCAATGGGAGCAGCGCTGCAGTAACCAGTTCCGTCCACTACACCAGTGTTCCCTAACTCCAGCCCTCGGGTCCCACCTTCCGGTCATGTTTTCAGGATTTCCTTAGTATTGAGCAGGTGATACAATTAGTGTTGATGCATCAGGACTTACCTCAGGCATTTATTCTGTGGGATATTCTAAAATCATGACCGGTAGGTGGGCCCTGAGGACTGGAGTTGGAGAACACTGCACCACACAATAAGTGAAGTTGTGTGGTACCGGCTTTGGATCTACTGCAGCTGAATGGTGGGGTGTCGGACCACCACTAATTAGATAGCGATGGACTATCTTGTGGATAGCCCATCACTTGTAAAAGACTGGACAACCCCGTTAAATGTTGGTTGACAACCCTTATGGAGAAATATTGGATGCTACCTACTTTTCCCCCCCCAAAAATTTTTTTTTTTTTTACCTAAAGTATTTTTTAAAGTAAAAATTATTTAACTTTGATTATATCAGGCAAGATTCCCTTCACCTCGTCCTGGCCTTATTATTTCAGTGGAAGTATATAAATGCACAGTACCAGTAGGGGGCGCATCAGCAAAGATTAATACGCAGCAGGACACAAATGGTTAAGGTAGATAGCATACTTTTTTTTGGGGGGGGGGGGGGGGTTTGGAAACAAATAGAATACATCCAGTGGTTAAAATTTACTAACGCGAAATCCGTTCCAACAAGACAAACACTTTTGGATTGTGTGAAATTTACGGCTGTGTATTCCTTGGAACAGTTAGATAGAAGGACACCTAGAAACGATCCATCTCTTATATAAACACATTAATATTGTGTCAGGAAATTAGGACGCCGGATTGGGGTGGGGGTGGGGTAATAAATATTATTTAAGAAAAAAATACTTCTATTCCTCGGAATTGTAACGTTTATGAAACGCGTCTGGTTACAATATTTCCTATTTGTTTTATTTGACATTTTATTTTTAGAGTTTAGGAAAAATATTGAAATACAAATTGAAACGAACTGGAATAATAGAATGAAGGGGGGGGGGGGATGAGACCTTAAAGGTATGATGGAACCCTACAATCAAAGCTTCACTATCAGGAACCCATTGATTTTAGTGGACAACGTTTATTTCTTCATTGAGCATTTACCTTGTGGTCACATCTGCCAAGACTTCTCCACTTTTATTCCTGGAGGTCTCCAATCCAGAGACTAGTTGTCCATACCAGACAACTTGGTAGCTAATCGTTCTTTCACCGAGGGCAAAGATTCAATTTTCTGTGCTGGTCCTGTAAATGTTCTGACCCTGGCTTGATGGTGCCCCCCTAACACTCCTTACATGCACCACCATGCCCCTGGCAAATGTTGGCCAAACCCTCTGATGTTGGTGGGACCAGCTGACCGTCTAGTGGGTATGGAGGATTCCTGACTTCCTGAGATAAGGATAGGGCAGTTGGATTTTGACGCCCAGAATTAAAGGGGTTGTCCCATGAAGAATATTCCATATTTTTCAAACCAACACCTGGTTCTAAATACCTTTGTAATTGCATGTAATTAAAATGTAGTATAGACACTGAGCTATTCAATAAAATCTATCTGTATGGTGCCACCTACAGTTTGATCTTTTCCTTATTTCTCTGTTTATCTCAGTAACATCACAGTGGTGGTCGCACATGCTCAGTTGGTTCCATCTTTCATCTGCCACCAGCCGTATCTACTGTTGGTAGCTGTGTCAGTTACAGTACGTGCCCCCTGAGAAAGGGCACCCCGCCACCTAAGATGTGATAAGGAGAGAACTGCAGCTGAAAGGACACCTCTAAACTGTCATAAGGAGAGAGCTAGGACATGTCCCCTGAGCTGTGATAGGGAGAGAGCTTCAGCAAAACGGACACCCCCCCAAGCTATGATAGGAAAAGAGCTAGAACATGCCCCTGAGCTGTGATAGGAAGAGCGCCACAGCAAAATGGACACACCCCTTGAGCTGTGGTAGGGAGAGAGCTAGGACATGCCCCCTGAGCTGTGATAGGGAGAGAGCTTTAGCAAAACGGACACACCCCCTGAGCTATGATAGGGAGAGAGCTAGGACATGCCCCCTGAGCTATGATAGGGAGAGAGCTAGGACATGCCCCCTGAGCTGTGATAGGGAGAGAGCTTCAGCAAAACGGACACACCCCCTGAGCTATGATAGGGAGAGCGCCACAGCAAAATGGACACACCCCCTGAGCTATGATAGGGAGAGCGCCACAGCAAAATGGACACACCCCTTGAGCTGTGGTAGGGAGAAATCTGTGGCAGAGCATTTTTTGGCCTTTCCAACAGAAAACTAATGTTGGGTGTATTATGTTGATATCACTGGAAGAGTCTGGTGGCCATTTCTTTACCCAATTATGTTAGCTGCGACATAGTGCATAATGTAAGCCTTCATTTACCAGAATGAGGGTCTCCTCAATTTTTTTTATTAGATCTGTGGCGCATACGTGTGTAGCACAGCGACTATGTAACTGGGTCTTCTAAAGGGACGTGTCGGCTTGTATCATACCTTAATATACAGTGGTGCACGAATAGTCCACCTAACAATGGACTCTGATCAATAATTTGTTTCTACTTGCAAGCGGACTATGTAATGACTGGAGAGGACTCCTGCTGCACTCAGGAGTCTCGTCTATGCATTAAAAGACTGGTTTTCAAGCATTCAGCAGGGGATATAAAGTGAATATACAGATACAGATTACCGATCCAAGCTCGGCGTCACATGTACTATTCATGCGGTACCATAATTAAAGCAGGTTATCCCATAATTAATGTAAAAAATGAAAATCAGACATCATATAGTATGTGACAACCTCTATCTAAGAAAGCTAGAACCAGCCCTGTACCTCACATGAATTCCAGAGGTCTTCACATTCATTGATCCAGTTGTTCTCCTAAATCTTCTTGAGGCTTTTAGCTGAGGGCTCTTTCTAAGAGGGTGTGTCTTTTCTGCTGCAGCTCAGGTGTTGTGTCCTTGCTGCTGCCGCATCTCTCACGGTTTCCTAGAGGAGATAGGGCTGGTGTCAGGTGAAGGATGGAATTGAGCATGTGCGTCCACCTCAGCAAGTGGACAGAAAATTAAGGAGAGGAACAAACAGCAGGTGGCGCTACACAGACACATTTTATTGACTAACTCAGTGGCTATACTAAAATATTAATTACATGCAATTACCAAAGTATTCATATCCAGGTGTTGGTTTTAAAAATGTAGATTATTTATCATGGGTCCACCCTTTTAAGAGCTGGTGCAAGGTGACAGGTCTTTTTAAAGAACCACATTGTTGGGACACAATAGGGTGAAAATGGGTAAACCAGGTGCATCTGTCCAAGGACATGGATGCCATAGATTTCATTCCGACACACAAAGTGCCAGAGGAGGTGGCCTGTCACATGTCTCCTCCAGCATCACAGGTCCCATCAAGACCAGTGGAGTAGATGGCGGTCTTGATGAATCATGGCCTATTTATCAAGACCAACGTCCGCTGTGTCTATGGCCCTGATTCATCAAGATCGGTGTCTGCTGAACTGGTCCTAATGCCTCCTCTGGCAGTCCGTGGCTCCATTGTGGCTGCCTTCATTGTCTATGTTCCTCTTCCACATCACATCTATCTACATAACAAATGCTTTTTTGTCATTCGATATGAATCAATTCTGGTTATCAGACTATTTTTGGATTCTCGATTGCCATACTCGTTTCAGCTTGTTTCTCAAGACCTCGTAGCTTCATTGGCAACGATCCATACATTTCGAGGGACAATTTTAGAGCTGTTATTTCAAGTTGGCAGGTAGGCACCAACTTGAAATACAATGTGGCAAAATGTTAGAGATTCAAGAGGCAGAAAATGTTGGCATAGGCTGGGTAGCAGCTGGCACCCAAAGTTTTTGGCTGGTATTTTGTAACGCGAAGGACTTGTTTTGATGATGACTATAAAATCTGATATGGACAATGAGCGTGTAGGCTGAAGACACTGACAATGGGGAAGAAGAGAAAAATATCGAAATCAAACTATTTACTGTTCAGGTGTGGAAAACTTCTTGCAAGTAGGAAGTCAATCCAATATACTTTCTGGAGGCAAGTGACTGCAGTCTTTTGTTCCTTGTTACCAGCCGTATCAGGCTGGAAGGAGGCCAACTTTATGTGGGCCATATACGTTAGACTTAGCTGACCAGCCTGACATGTCTGTCTAGTTACTACTTCCATTACGCATGTCATAACAGTTCTCCAGCATCTATTCTTATGATGCTACAATGTGCAACCAAAATGGCCTGGATTTTTTTTATTTGTAATAAAAGTTCAACTGGACGTTACCAGCTGTGGGGGGTGTCTCTGCACAGTTTGCCACTAACCAGTCAGGGCTGTCAGTGTCGGACTGTGCATGGACACACTTCAACTGGTAACACTCAGATGGGGTTGTGTCTATTGCCACTTACAATGCTGTTTTAACACCTCTCTTGCAGCTGTTTAATCACATCTAATAGTTGTAGTCATGCAAACTGTAATCAGCAGTTTACCGTCTATGACCTCATGTTATGATAAACAGATTAGGACCGAAGAGTGAGTCACCAGTATTTAATGCCGAATGATAAACAGATTATGCTGACTGAAAAGTGAGTCACCAGTATTAATTGCCGGACAATAAACAGATTGTGCTGACTGAAGAGTGAGCCACCAGTATTTAATGCTGGACGATGAACAGATTATGCTGACTGAAGCGTGAGTCACTAGTATTTAATGCTGGACGATGAACAGATTATGCTGACTGAAGCGTGAGTCACCAGTATTTAATGCCAGAGGATAAACAGATTATGCTGACTGAAAAGTGAGTCACCAGTATGTAATGCTGGACGATGAACAGATTATGCTGACTGAAGCGTGAGTCACCAGTATTTAATACTGGACGATAAACAGATTATGGTGACTGAGACGTGAGTCACCAGTATTTAATGCCAGATGATAAACTGATTATGCTGACTGAAGCGTGAGTCACCAGTATTTAATGCCGGACGATAAACAGATTATGCTGACTGAAAAGTGAGTCACCAGTATTTAATGCCAGACGATAAACACATTATGCTGACTGAAGCGTGAGTCACCAGTTTTTAATATCGGATGATAAATAGATTATGCTGATTGAAGCATGAGTGACCAGTATTTAATATCGGATGATAAATAGATTATGCTGATTGAAGCGGGAGCACCAATATTTAATGCCGGATGATAAACAGATTGTGCTGACTGAAGCGTGAGTCACCAGTATTTAATACTGGACGATAAACAGATTATGCTGACTGAAAAGTGAGTCACCAGTATTTCATGCCAGACGATAAACAGATTATGCTGACTGAACAGTGAGTCACCAGTATTTAATATCGGATGATAAATAGATTATGCTGATTGAAGCGTGAGTCACCAGTATTTAATGCCGGATGATAAACAGAGTAGTCTGACTGAAGCATGAGTCACCAGTATTTAATGCTGGGTGATAAACAGATTAGGCTGACTGAAGCATGAGTCACCAGTATTTAATGCCGGAGATTTCTTGTACAAGCCATTCAAGTCAGTCAGATTACTAGTGAAACGTCTTCAAGGGAAAATACAAGTCCAGTTAATTTGATTTATTACTACTGATATACCCAGATGGAACTTTATTTCAGACTGTTGACAATTTATTAATACGCTTCTAGAAGGAATAATAGAGAAACAATGCAACATAGAGTCATAAGAATAGATGGTCCAGAATGTTAATTACATGGGGAATGTAAGCAGTTGCTAAAGCAAACATGTCGGGAAAGGCGACAGCTCCTCTTTAATGTGTTAAACATGTTTGGCCGGCATTTGTATTGAGGAGAAATGATTGACCATGTTGAATTTTAGCATTATCAATTTTTAGTTTTTAAGGATTAATAATCCACTGCCAGAGGTGTCAGGCAGCGCCTTACTCCACTCTCTGAATTGTCTGTCTATGTGCTGCCAGTGGATGGAAATATTTTTTGCCTCGGGAGGATAACTACCTGTCCTGATCACACCAGCTGGACATAGTTAGGGCAGGTTTTCAGCTCCTTAAGTTAAACAGAAATGTTTCCATTCACTGCCTGCAAGCAAATATGTTGAAAGTAGTAAAAATGTTAACATCACGTACATTAGAAAAGTGTAGAACTTGTCATTGTGCCATAGCTTTGGTTGCATAAAAAAGAGAAAACACCCTGCAGGACAGAGTCGGGACCCCGAAAAGACATTTGGTCACCAAAGTCTGCACTAACTGAGTCTTTTGTTGTTGTTTTATTATGGGACTGTTACCAAATGGCTGCAGTGGGTGTCACTTCAAGTTGTAAATTCAAAGACCTCTCCATTCTTCCCGGGTCTTGACCCAGCCTTGACACCACTGGCCTTCCATTGCAGAGGCAGTTGTTGTAGTTTCTGTCCCATCCAAATTTGAAAAAAAATATTAGATTTTTTTTATTTTATTTGCCTTTCCAATTTTTTTGTGCCTGGCACAACAAGCAAAGAACATGCCGGTCCGGACTCAGGACTGTGTTCTTCTCCCATTCTTTAACCCTTTGAGCCCCGGAGTTGTTTTTTTTTGTGTTTTTGTTTTTCAGTCCCTACCTTCCCGAGGTCAGAACTTTTTTCTTTAGCTCTTGTTTTTTGTGGGACAAGTTGCACTTCGTAATGCTACCATTTAATATTGCATACAGTTTTATGTTTTTGTTTTTTCTTTACGGCATTTACTATGCGGCAAAACTGAACTGTTACCTTTCATGTGTATAGTTTGTATTGTGTCTTAACACTGGAAAAAAAAAAATTAAAACCTTTGCCGCCATATTCAGACCCCTATAACTTTTTTGTAGTTATGTGTATGGAGGTGTATCAGGAATCATTTTTTGCAGGGCGATCTATACTTTTTATTGATACCAATATGATTTTTTGGTAACTTTAAAATTTTTGTGGAAGGTGAAGTGACCGTAAAACAGCGAATCGGCCATTTTGACGTTTGCCGTATGGGATAAAATGTGGTTATTTTTTTTACACTTTTTTTATAGTTCCTATAGGGAACTATAACAAGCAATTATCAGAGGGATTCTCTCATAGACGCCAATGCATTAGCATTGGCGTCTATGGGGATTATACTATTCCACTATGGAGCCCTGCCACAGAAAGGGATTCACACTGCATCTGGCTCCCCCGGGGGAGCCAGGGCACTCACTTCCGGGTTTTTGCGCCTCTTGATGCCGTGGTCACGTTTGACCATGGCATCTGAGGGATTAAAAGTCCACAATCGGCATTACCGCCAGTTGAGCCCCTTAGTATAAAAAATGGCCCCCGTATTGCCTCTCAGTATAAAGAATGGTCCCCATAATGCCCCTTGGTATAAAGAATGGTCCTTTTAGTGCCCCTTAGTATAAAGAATGGTCCCCATAGTGCCCCCCAGTATAAAAAACGATCGAATAGTGCCTCTCAGTATAAAGAATGGTCCCCATAATGCCCCCCAGTATAAACAATGGTCCCCATAGTGCCCCCCAGTATAAACAATCATCCCCATAGTGCCCCCAGTATAAACAATGATCACCATAGTGCCCCCCAGTATAAACAATGATCCCCATAGTGCCCCCCAGTATAAACAATGATCCCCATAATGCCTCTCAGTATAAAGAATAGTCCCCTTAGTGCCCTCCAGTATAAAGAATGGTCCTCATACAGTAGGTCCCCTTAATGCCCCTCAGTATAAAGAATGGCCCCCATAGGGTCCCCCAGTATAAGTAACAGTTCCCTTTGTCCCCCTAGTATAAGTAATGGTCCCGTCAGTATTTATAATTTACCCCTGTTGTACCTTCAGTAATTATACAGAGTCTCTTGTCTCTATTGAAGTGTTCTTGCTCGTTTTGCCGACAGCTATTCCTCCCGTCCCCTCCATACACATGGTCAGCTTGGCGAATCGGGGTTGTGTTCTCAATGGATAAAGACATATCTGGTGGTGGCTCATCTCGCAGGAGAACAAAGGATTGGGCATGATGAAATCCAGCTGCCCCATCCTTTATTCCCCCTACATCTGCCATCGGGTGGAGGTTTAGACACCACCATTCACCATTAGATGCTACGTATGGCCACTTTACCAGACAGTCCTGGGGGCCATTTTTTGGACCCAGGCTGTCTGTAGAATATCATCAGCTAGGGTGATAAGAATGCTGGGACTGGTAGATAGTCATCTCTACAATCAATATTGACCTAGATTTTTATAATTTAGACCAGATAGGTTTTTCTAGCCTATTTTTATTTTCTGATTGTGTATGTTTTTATTTTATTTTTTCTGTACATTAGCAGCATTTAAAGATACACTCTACCACAACCAAATGGAACAGATGCATAATGGACAGGAGACCACTCATTGACTTTTGGGAGAATGATGCGGGCATGCTCTGTGACCTATGCAGGGGTCATTGTGCAGCAAGGGGAGTAGATAAGCTGTGGTATCACCTATTGTGAATGGTGGATCCTGTCTTAGCAATATTTTATTGTAATCTTGCCTGTGATGATAATGAAATGACTGCTGAGAAGTAATCTCCACAGAAAACAATAATTGGCGCAATATTAAGCTTAAAGAGGAGCTTTCCCTTCTCTTGACGAGTCTCTTTCATTAGCTACTTGCATTCCCCGTGTAATAACTATTCTGGAGCATCTTTTCTTATGACTCTATGTTGTGCCGTTCTTCTCTTATTCCTGCTAGAAGTTTATAGACAAAGGTACAGATGTGTGTAACCAGTTGGGGCTGTGTCTCTCATTGGACAATGTCATACTGTGCAGGGACCCCGTCCCCGTCCCCGTCCCCGAACTGGTGACACCCAACTGGTGCCAGGAACTGTTCAGGGAAAAACTGATGGTTCAATTAGTTTTGTCTGTGATGGTGTTCAGTGTGTTTTTTCCATCCGGATTATATCTGGATTGCATGCGTCTTTCACATGCGTGAAGAAAAACGGAATAACAATCTACATCTCCCAGCAACCATCAGTGAAAACCGCGTTGTATCCAGATGCCTTCCGTTTTTCATACCCGCCCCATTCACCTCTATGGAGCCAGGGCTGTGTGAAGAATGCACAATATAGAACAGGCTGCAATTTTTCCTGAACGCAGAGATGATGCGCGGAAAGTGACGGCCATGTGCACAGGCCCATTGACATGAATAGGTATGCCAGGCGTTCACTACACACATCCAGACAGAAAGCTCCTGTGAAATAGCCCTACGAGGTTGTCCTTTCTGTTGCAGTTCCCTCCCAGTAACTGTCACTACTTCTAACAGTAGAAATGGCTGGCGGCAGTTGAAGGATGGAACTGAGCATGTGCGACCACCTCATTAGGTGGACGCACACATTATTATGCAGATTAAATGCCATTATAATAAAGTAAAGAGAATATCACAACTGGAGCATTTTTGTTATAACAGAATGTAAACTACAAAAGTAACTAGTTTTTCACCCAGAATTTTTTGAAAAATAAAATTTATTGGTAAAACAACCCCTTCTTTTTTGATGTAGGCAATAGATTATTAGCCTTATCCTTCTTTAAAAGGAGGTGGTATGCACTCCTCTAAATTTTTCGACCAAAGTATATGTGAACTCATGACTGATGTCCGTCAGGTTGTCATTTTTTGGCCGTCGAGTATATCGCACAATCGTCCCGATTTGGGCTGACCACTTGCTACTTTGCCCGCCCTGTATTTCTTTTTATTTCCTTGAACGGCTACCTTAGTCTGGCGTGTTGATGGTCAGATCTTCGATCCAATGGAAGATTGATCGGCCACATTCTGAAGTGAAGCGAAGAGTAACATTACCATTGACCCCAGTGTCCCATGGGCGCACCAAGTTCTCCGAATCAAGGGCCTATGGACAGCTATGGTCCAACGTGGACAACTCCTTCGACAAACTCTTCGCGCTATATAAATAATAGTACAGCAGCTTTCAACTCTCTTCTCCAGGGGTTCTCACATTTTTTTTGTTCTTTGTCTTGTCCCTTCATCGTTCTTTCCTTTTTTATTTTTTATTTTTTTATCCTAGGGGGTATGTCTTATTATTTTATACTTCTTTTGTGCATTATTTATAAACTCTGCACCAACCGTAGGATCCCGAACCATGGCATGTGAACTGATGAATTGTTTATTAGGCGTTATTTCTAGTTTATCCCTTTTTTTATTTTATTATTTTTTGTTAGCTTTTTTTGTGCAGAGTATTATTCTGTTCCATGCTGTTCTGTGGTAGAATATGTATGTATTCTTTTACAAATTCTCAATGGTAACCAAAGCATAAAAAATAAGGAGAAGAACACCGGTACTACAAAACCGGAGCTACCTATAAAAAGCCTAAGAAACCTTTTAAATCATCCTGGTCATAAAAGTGCATTTAATTAAAAAAAAATACAAAATGTCACAACATATTTGAAAATGTATCTTCAACAATACACAACCTCTGAACTTTGCCCATATTTGTGCCCCGGCCAAGCCAATGAGAGATCCACCATTGGAGCATAGCCGCGTCTCCCTGCAGCTGTGTTTTTCTTTCCGTTCATCAGGAGGGATTAGAAATATCAGCTCAGGGAGCGTTGCTTCTGGAGTGAAAGGGCAAAAGTGACCCCAGCCTCAAAACACAGGTGTGCAAATCCGTGACCACATCCCGGGCTGGGGACATCCTCGCCCGTGGCCTTAAAATACTGACCAGAATTTTCTTAGAGGGCATGAAGTGACCATTGAGGTTAGGTGATCTTTGGGCTTAAAGGAACCGAAAATAAAAAAATTCTAAGCTTTTTTAACCCCGTAATCACTGGGCAGGCGTAGTATTTTTTTTAACTTTTTTTCCAAATGCTAGTTAAATAGCATTTTTTTCTTTTTTAGTTTATACTCATTTTTAATTGATTTCATCTTTTATTATACCAGATTTAGCATTATTTTAAATGATTCATGTTTTTAAAAATGTTTTGGCTACCTAAGACATATGAATAAAAATAAAAAAAACAAGGGTGAGGGGAGTCGTGGCCAGCATATCCCCCATGGTGCTGGTAAAGACAAGTGGCATGGGCTCAAAATAGTGATCAGGCAGAGGTCAAGGCTGGTGGCATAGGGTCAATACGGTGATCAGAGGCCAAGACAGGCAGCATAGGGTCAATATGGTGATCAGGCAGAGGTCAAGACAGGCAGCACAGGGTTAATACAGTAATCCGGCAGAGGTCCAGACAGGCGGCATGGGGTCAATACGGTGATCCGGCAGAGGCCAAGACAGGTGGAATAGGGTCAATACGGCGATCAGAGGTCAAGATAGGTAGCATAGGTTCAATATGGTGATCAGGCAGAGGTCAACACAGGTGGCATAGGGTCAATATGGTGATAAGGCATAGGTCAAGATAGGTGGCATAGGGTCAATATGGTGATCAGGCAGAGGTCTAGAGAGGCAGCATAGGGTAAGGAAAGTGATCAGGCAGAAGTGAAGACAGGCGGCAAATGTTCTATACGGTGATCAGGCGGAGGTCAAGACAGGCAGGATGGGGTCAGTGCAGTGATCAGGCAGGGGTCAAGACAGATGACATATGGTGAATATGGTGATCAGTCAAGAAAGGTGGCATAGCGTCAATACAGTGATCAGGCAAAGGTTAAAACAGGCGGCACAGGGTTAACATGGTGATCAGGCAGAGGTTAAGACAGGTGGCACAGGGTCAACATGGTGATCAGGCAGAGGTTAAGACAGGCGGCAAAGTGTCAACATGGTGATCTGGCAGAGGTTAAGACAGGCGGCACAGGGTCAACATGGTGATCTGGCAGAGGTTAAGACAGGTGGCACAGGGTCAACATGGTGATCTGGCAGAGGTTAAGACAGGTGGCACAGGGTCAACATGGTGATCTGGCAGAGGTTAAGACAGACGGCGCACGGTCAACATGGTGATCTGGCAGAGGTGAAGACAGGTGGTGTAGGGTCAACATGGTGATCAGGCAGAGGTTAAGACAGATGGCGCACGGTCAACATGGTGATCAGGCAGAGGTTAAGACAGGTGGTGTAGGGTCAACATGGTGATCAGGCAGAGGTTAAGACAGCGGCGCACGGTCACATGGTGATCTGGCAGAGGTGAAGACAGGTGGTGTAGGGTCAACATGGTGATCAGGCAGAGGTTAAGACAGACGGCGCACGGTCAACATGGTGATCAGGCAGAGGTTAAGACAGGTGGCGCAGGGTCAACATGGTGATCTGGCAGAGGTTAAGACAGACGGCGCACGGTCAACATGGCGATCTGGCAGAGGTTAAGACAGACGGCGCACGGTCAACATGGTGATCTGGCAGAGGTTAAGACAGACGGCGCACGGTCAACATGGTGATCAGGCAGAGGTTAAGACAGAC
The DNA here is from genome assembly GCF_014858855.1 of Bufo gargarizans. Lineage (NCBI taxonomy): Eukaryota > Metazoa > Chordata > Amphibia > Anura > Bufonidae > Bufo > Bufo gargarizans. The sequence goes on along the minus strand of NC_058090.1, from coordinate 92,165,959 downwards.
GGCGCACGGTCAACATGGTGATCAGGCAGAGGTTAAAACAGGTGGTGTAGGGTCAACATGGTGATCTGGCAGAGGTTAAGACAGACGGCGCACGGTCAACATGGTGATCTGGCAGAGGTTAAGACAGACGGCGCACGGTCAACATGGTGATCTGGCAGAGGTGAAGACAGACAGCGCAGGGTCAACATGGTGATCAGGCAGAGGTTAAGACAGACGGCACAAGGTCAACATGGTGATCAGGCAGAGGTTAAGACAGACGGCGCAGGGTCAACATGGTGATCAGGCAGAGGCCAGGAATGGGAACTCCGATTACACAATAAACACACTGTTGCATGACTAGACAAGCTAGGAACCTTTTTAGGCAGGCCCCTTACCATAGGGGAAGGTGCCATACATACCCTAGGGAAAGCTGTCATAGGCTGCAGAGATTATCTGGTGCAGTTATTCTGACCTTTTAAGAGTCAGGAAGAGCATGTGCCCTATGGAAGGGTGCACCAGCCTGAGCAGAAGGAAAGAGGCAGGGATAGCTATGGGCGGCATAGAGCATGGTACAAGTGGAAGGGTGAGTCCACCAGTAAGAGAGAGTAGATGCAGTGGAGGACATGAACATCCAACATTACAACTGCATCTCACCCTCATTATGGATGCCCCCAGCCTCTAGCCTGGGCTGCTATATTGTGAAAGCAGGCTGTCAAGTTGGGTTCTAGTGGAGGTGCCCAATCTTGCCACTACCCTGTTGAAAGCTGTTGACTACTGGCCAACATGTCTTCAAGCATAGCAAAAAATCCCCTAGATCAGTGGTAAGATGATCCATGCAACCCAACAGGACTCTGGAAACCACTTTAAATATGGAACCTAATGCCCAAAGTATGTCCCTGTGTCTTTAATTCTCATTACTCCCATGGCCGTGCTCCGTACAGTAGCCACATTTTGTAATAATATCCCCCTCAATATAACCTTTGCTTGATTTTGAGTTCCCAAATCTCTTGGAATTAAGTGGGGTTGAAGGCGATGGTTGCGGAGGGTTCACCTGAGAGCCACATTTTCTTGAATGAATAATGATCACTCTACGTCTTCCTCTTTCCAGACTATAAATCACCAGCAAAAAGCCTGAGGAATCTCTGACCTTAGGAGAAGGATTTCACTCCAGATAAACGTAATGAATTTTACCTAAAAGGGATCCAAAACAAATTTATGGCACTGGCGAGCCCCTTGGCTCTGCTTGTAGTGAATAATGGAGGTTGGAGTGAAAGATTTTATGGGCAATTATAAGAAACGGCTTATTTACAGCCCCCTTTGACCAACCGCAAAGCTTAAAAGGGTCCGGGAGATGAGTGTGTCTAGGATCTGCAGCCAGACTGTACTGAGGACCCTTCCTCATGTCATCCCCAGGAACCCCACACACCTCCCCTCATCCAGTCCCAGGCGGCTGCTGCACGGCCAGTTGATATAGTCCTAATGCTTATCATCCGTTATCGGCATAGCGCTAACATAGTCCATGGCCGTGTACGCATTATGTCCACCGCACGATTAGGGTAGAACCACAAGCAATGGATTTGCAAATTCACTGGGGATTTTTTTGCGAAATATCCTTATTTAATGATACCTTTTACATAGCGAACTGTTTCTTCATGCAAATGAGCAGCTAAGTGCACTGAGGGTGGGCCTAAGCCACTCTGTGCACCCTTGCTCCTCCACTTACTTTGCCTGCCCCTCCCGCTCCTCTTTTACACGACTGTATGCCTTTTTCAGCGTTTTGCGGTCCGTTTTTCATGGATCCGTTGTACCTTTTTTTGTTTCTGTTGTGTCTCCGTTTCTGTTCAGTTTTTCCGTATGGCATATACAGTATACAGTAATTACATAGAGAAAATTGGGCTGGGCATACCATTTTCAATAGATGGTTCCGCAAAAACAGAATGGATACGGAAGACATATGGATGCATTTCCGTATGTGTTTCGTTTTTTTTTTGCGGACCCATTGACTTGAATGGAGCCACGGAACGTGATTTGCGGGCAATAATAGGACATGTTCTATCTTTCAATGGAACGGAAAAATGGAAAAACGGAATGCATACGAAGTACATTCAGTTTTTTTTGCGGAACCATTTAAATGAATGGTTCCGTTCACGGACCCTATACGGAACACAAAAAAACGGCACGGAAACGGAAAAAAAAAACCGGTTGTGTGAAAGAGGCCTTACTGCGTAATCATTTTGCCTGATTCTATCAACTAAGGAGAGGGAAGAGCTGGCAGAAGAAGCAGAAGCAGAAGGAGCAAAGGTGCAAAGAGTGGTTTAAGCCGGCCCTCGGTGCACTTAACTAATAATTTACATATGAATAAAAGTGTATTTTCTCCAGAATGAAGTAACAGATCGCTAAGTGAAAGGTCTCATTACATTCAGCTCAGCTAGCCCTGCAAGGCACTGTACCCGGCATAACAGCACATGCTTCTTTGGAAACAAGGGAGGGGAGGCTGGCCCAAAAATAATGCCGGCTACGGGTGATCAGCTGATCCCCCAGAGACTTCATATTAACCCATTTAAGCTACTAGGTGCACAGGGGTGGACTGGGAACTTAAAGTGGCCCTGGAATAATGTCTGTAAAGCGCTGCGGAATTAGTAGCGCTATATAAGTGTGTATAATAAATAAATTTTTAAAAAAAGTCGCCCCATGTTGTAGGCAGCTGCCAATAAATGTCACACCAAAGACTTGAATTTGGGGCCAAAATGAGACATGCTTTATACATAGGTGATCCCTGTGCCCTCAGAACCATCTTATAGATGACCTAGTTTAAAAAATCTATACATTAATTATTGTGTTCTAATTCCACCAGCAGAATAGTGAGTGCAGCTCTGGAGTATAATACAGGATGTAACTCAGGATCAGTACAGGATAAGTAATGTATGTACACAGTGACCACACCAGCAGAATAGTGAGTGCAGCTCTGGAGTATAATACAGGATGTAACTCAGGATCAGTACAGGATAAGTAATGTATGCACACAGTGACTGCACCAGCAGAATAGTGAGTACAGCTCTGGAGTATAATACAGGATGTAACTCGGGATCAGTACAGGATAAGTAATGTATGTACACAGTGACTCCACCAGCAGAATAGTGAGTGCAGCTCTGGAGTATAATACAGGATGTAACTCAGGATCAGTACAGGATAAGTAATGTATGTACACAGTGACTCCACCAGCAGAATAGTGAGGGCAGCTCTGGAGTATAATACAGGATGTAACTCAGGATCAGTACAGGATAAGTAATGTATGTACACAGTGACTGCACCAGCAGAATAGTGAGTGCAGCTCTGGAGTATAATACAGGATGTAACTCAGGATCAGTACAGGATAAGTAATGTATGTACACAGTGACTGTACCAGCAGAATAGTGAGTGCAGCTCTGGAGTATAATACAGGATGTAACTCAGGATCAGTACAGGATAAGTAATGTACGTACACAGTGACTGCACCAGCAGAATAGTGAGTGCAGCTCTGGAGTATAATACAGGATGTAACTCAGGATCAGTACAGGATAAGTAATGTACGTACACAGTGACTGCACCAGCAGAATAGTGAGTGCAGCTCTGGAGTATAATACAGGATGTAACTCAGGATCAGTACAGGATAAGTAATGTACGTACACAGTGACTGCACCAGCAGAATAGTGAGTGCAGCTCTGGAGTATAATACAGGATGTAACTCAGGATCAGTACAGGATAAGTAATGTATGTACACAGTGACTGCACCAGCAGAATAGTGAGTGCAGCTCTGGAGTATAATACAGGATGTAACTCAGGATCAGTACAGGATAAGTAATGTATGTGCACAGTGACTGCACCAGCAGAATAGTGAGTGCAGCTCTGGAGTATAATACAGGATGTAACTCAGGATCAGTACAGGATAAGTAATGTATGTACACAGTGACTGTACCAGCAGAATAGTGAGTGCAGCTCTGGAGTATAATACAGGATGTAACTCAGGATCAGTACAGGATAAGTAATGTATGTACACAGTGACTCCACCAGCAGAATAGTGAGTGCAGCTCTGGGGTATAATACAGGATGTAACTCATTATGTGTTATAATCTGTGTATTATGGCTTTGCATGCCTGAAGATAGTGGTTTGATCCTTACCAGAACACTGGCTACATACAGTAAAATCTGTTAAATTATTCCTTTTATGTACTGATCCAGAATGTATTATAGAGATTAGATTGTAGCCACAAGTAGCTCCAGTAATAATCCGTGTGAATAATATTCCAGGCTCATTCCTTTATATAATCCAATAATCTTCAGATTTGTTCTAGTTCGGCTGCTAGTCGCACCAGTTTGGCATCCAGAACGTTAATTGCCCAGATCCCCACAATATTGTAATCGGTTGTACTGCGACCCTAACTGGTAACCAGCGCAACCCGAAGAATAGATGGGGCAGTCATGCACCTGCCCACCCTAAGATGGAAAGCATCTGGGAATGAGAGCTGGGTATTTTTGTATGAAACAATCTGTGGATCAGTTAATTTCATGAAGAGATATCTTCTAACAAATAATTCATCTGTGGGAGAAAAATATCTATCTATCTATCTATCTATCCATCTATCTATCTCATATCTATCTATCTATCTATCTATCTATCTATCTATCTCATATCTATCTATCTATCTATCTCATATCTATCTACCTCATATCTATCTATCTCCTATCTATCTATCTATCTATCTCATATCTATCTATCTATCTCATATCTATCTATCTATCTATCTATCTATCTATCTATCTATCTCATATCTATCTATCTCATATCTATCTATCTAATATCTATCTATCTATCTCATATCTATCTATCTATCTATCTATCTCATATCTATCTATCTAATATCTATCTATCTATCTATCTATCTATCTATCTATCTCATATCTATCTATCTATCTATCTATCTATCTATCTCATATCTATCTATCTCATATCTATCTATCTCATATCTATCTCATATCTATCTATCTATCTATCTATCTATCTATCTATCTCATATCTATCTATCTATCTCCTATCTATCTATCTATCTATCTATCTCATATCTATCTATCTATCTATCTATCTATCTCCTATCTATCTATCTATCTATCTCATATCTATCTATCTATCTATCTCTCTATCTATCTCTCTATTGCCGCTCTCACTGGTCACTTTTATCCACACTTGCGGATTTACCTTCACTGAGCGATCATCCTTGTCCATTCATCGAAGCAGAAAGAAAGACGCTTTTTAACCAGTTCCTTGACAGTATTGTCATAATTGTCTTTCTCGCTCACTTTTACTTTTGTACAAATGAATTATAAAGAGAAAGCTGTACTATATAATCAGAGTAGGCTATATATTATTTAAAAAAAGTACAAAAATATTTTAAAAAAATTATATATTATATGAAATTATGTATATTATATATCTATAAAAATAGTTGTTTCTGCAGATCTTATTTTTTTTATTTGGTGTTTTTTCTCTGGAAAAAAATGATACAATCCTATCACAAGGCATACATAAAATCACCGGCCTTCTGCGGCATCATGTAGATGTAGAGATACTGCAAAACTTGTGGTGTGATATCTCTGGTGCGTCCAGGATATATGGCAGGGAATATTTCTTTCTATCTATTATACAGCAAAGAAAAAGGGGGTCAGTCAGCACATCCCAATGCACAGGCGCACGTCGCCATGGCTAGAAACACTATGAATTTTTATTTATTTATTATACATTTGAATAAAAAAGGGGTTGGTTATTGGGGATAGTTTATGCTTTCATGGGTTTGGGGTGCGCAGAGCATTTCATTGCATTTCCTAGTTTCTTGCAGTGTGTGAACTGGGGATCGATATCGGTCATTGTCCTATGTCTGTAATACACTGCTGAATATGTGGGTGCTATATAATCAACCAAAAAAGAATAGAAATAGAACCCCCCCCCCTCCCCAAGTGTCCAGCCTATGCGAGACGCAGCAATTCTATGGTTAGATTGACCATTATTGGGGTGCATTCCGCATTGTTGTGGTGCATCAGACATTACTAGGGTGCCTTGGACCTTTCTAGACCGGCCCTTGGCATTTCTGGGGCCCAATTATCATTGGGGTGCACAGAGCCATTCCAGGGGCTCACAGAGCATATATGGGGTGCAGTGAAGATTTCAGGAGCCCTGTCATTATTGTTAGGGTACACTAAGCTTTTGTAGGACATGCTGAGGTTTATTGGGGGTAAACAAAATATTTCCAAGGGTCTCAGTTTTTTTGCCCCCCCTTCCAAAGGTTTTTAGTTTATGCATATCATATTTTTATAACCAGTCATTTCAATAGCACATTATATGGTGTGTGGGCATTTTATATGATCTTAATCTTAAAGGGTTCACCAAAAATTTCCTTCCGAGGCTCTTCGATTTTTGCACTAGGATGCCCCAGGGTGAACCGAGCCTGGCGCTGAATATTATTTATTTCATATTTCAATGTATTATTATTCATTACAGTTTAGCATTTAGTTTTAGTTATTTATTTATCTTTATTTGTTACTTTTTATTTATTTTGTGCTATTTTTCAATTTATTTACATTTTATCGCCACATTTATCTTTTATTTCAATTGTATTATTTGTATTCTCTAGTTATTGCATTTTAGGATTTTACGTGCTTATTAATCTGCATTTTTTTAAATAGACGCTGAGTATTTTTGGAGCTTTTTTCTTTTAAAGGATGTGCCGAACCTCATCTTTAATTCTTGCAGCACTTGCTTGATGCCGTCTTTCAGCTTTGTTATAGCACCCTCCCTCCTTCCTTATTATTTTTTGCTTCAAATCCAACTGTTCATTTGTGAGAAAGCCCCCTAGCAGGTGAGCGAAGGAAACAAGGCAGCATGACACAGCCTCTGTCAGTAACCGGGTCCTCCCACTCCACCCTCTATAGCCCTCCAACCCCTTCCATCTGCGAGCCAATAACCGCACGAGGATCAAGCTCATCCCAGCACCCTGTGAAGTCATAGCACAGCCCCATGTCTGTCCTGATTAGGAGATCTCCATGGACACAGCGTAAATGGGACTTACTGTCAGAGTTCACTGCAGCAGAGGGCCATCCACACTGACTGGAGGCTCTAGAGGAGGGAAGGGGCTGGGTCTTACCAGGAGGCAAAATCTGTGTCACTTTTCAAACTTCTTTCAAGCTATTCATTAGCCTGGTGTGCACGCTGCAGCAGCATTGTCTTCAATGGGGGGACAGTCAACATTTCTATATAAGTGACTAAGGCTGATCTATCCATACAGTCAGAACGAAGCCGATTGCACGTAAGTAGCCTCTTTCCTGCTCCATGTATTTTTACATGATATTTGTGTAGGCGCAAATTTCTAAAAAAATTCTATATTTTTTTAAATATGATAAATAGAATAAAAATAGAATAAATCTGATAAAAGTGCTTTTGAATATGTAGATGCTATATCTTGTAGTTATTTGTTATATATATATTTTTTTTTTTTATGTAATTTTTTTTGCTAAATATTTTTGGAAAATGTTTTTTATCTTTTTGGGGTGATTTTTTGTGTAATTTTATTTTTCTTATCGCAATTGTAGGTGCTAAGAAGACAACTTATCCTTGAAGGCAGTCTCCTACACAGATTGCTGTAGGCACACATGGACATTAGTGCTGCGAGTGCATGACTAATCTCTCCCTCCCTGGAAGGAGGATCTGAAAGCACACTCGGTCTTCCTGTTTTCTTGGAGGGATATCTGGACTCTGGACACGGCGTGGGGCAGCCTGGTTTTGTATCAGAGGAAATATATACCTATATATCTTCCTACAGTGACAAAGCAGCCTCTCGACGCCCCTTTCATCTTTCATTTGCCATTGGACTGAGCAAACTTTGCAGACTTTCACATTCGCCCTCCCAGCCTGTGTTGGTGCTGCTGATTGTGGAGCTGTGGATTTCAGCTTTTGATACAGTATTATGGCCATGGTGGTTAATCCTTGGCAGGAAGACCTCCCAGGGGTGGCAGCCTCTCAGGTGAGCAATCCACCTGGGTTGTGCAATCAAGACCCTGGGGGCACACCTCAAACTCCAAGCACTCCTAAAGGAGTTGTCCCAGGTCAGGACCCCGTTCATTCAGGGGACAAAGGAGTTCCCAACGTGGACTGTATGGTGTGTGGGGACAAATCGAGTGGCAAGCACTATGGTCAGTTCACCTGTGAAGGGTGCAAGAGCTTCTTCAAGAGATCAGTAAGAAGGAACCTCACCTACACGTGTAGGGGCAACAGAGACTGTCCTATAGACCAGCATCATAGGAACCAGTGCCAATACTGCCGTTTAAAGAAGTGCCTGAAAGTTGGCATGAGAAGAGAAGGTGAGTCCTGGGCATGGGCTGGGTGGGGTTGTACCCTTTTGAGGTTCCTACTCATGTTCTAGAGAACCTTGTAGAGGGTTCCTGTGTTTCCTACATTGGTTCATTGGTGGATTCTTGTGCCACCTTGAATGTTTTTGGAAATTGATATTGTTTTTAGTAGCTTTGAGTCTTCTTATTAGGACGGAAGACCAAATAAGATAAGAATACCTAAAAATAAAAATAATAACATATAAACATACAAAATAACTAAAATAAATCTATTCTAAAAAATAAGTTCTGCATTATTTACCAGTACAAGTTTAGATATTCTAAAAAGACAGAAGAAGGTAGAAAACTTTCACTGTATTGATTAGTAAATTACATTAATATGGGGGGGGGGGGGGGGGGGGCGGGTGAAAATGTTGGCTATCTTGTTGAATGATTTGCATCATATAAGTCACCAGATATCAATTGTCAGACAAAAAGAATTCAGATGTAGATTGAACAAACGTGCGGAAATTGGATAAAAAACGTGCAAAAAACATAAAATATTAGGATCTGCTATAATAATAAAACATTATAAGAATTATTTAGGTCTCTAATGTGTTGAAAATGAAAAAAAATTACTGAATATGCTGAGTAAAGGGTTTTAGTGTTTTTGCAAACCAAAGTTAGGGTACAAAAAATGTAAACTTGAAGTATAGGCTCTGCTCTGTGATGGATGCGGACTGTCAGGACGTAAAGTGGTAGTTTATGTAGAAAAGAAAAATCTCATACGAGGAACGACCTGGTCTAGCAGCATTCCTATGTGGCTTATCAGGGGTGATGCATGCACACAGAGATAAGCACAAACACACACAAAGAGTCCTGTGTTGCATAATGTGGGCCTCATTAGCATGCATTTATATTCTCCGTGTCGGCTATAAATCTGCGCCATAACCAGAAGAAATGAATTGTGATGGTTATGTCATGGAAAGAGTGTACCTGACCCATGGGAAATCTCAACTATCCCTGTCCATTTATTTCCCCTCATTATATCTCAGCAGAGATGTCCTCTCACCATTGTAATAATGTGGTAATATCTATGGACTGAGACAGAAGTATAGGGGTTGTAAGTGTGCGTGTTGGGTATGGCGGACACAATGTCACTGAGGATGCTTTGGTTGGAAAGAGGGTGACTACATGGAGAATGGATAAATGATGATAGATCGATAGATAAATAGATAGATATGGGATAGATAGATAGATAGATAGATAGGAGATAGATAGATATGAGATAGATAGATAGATAGATAGATATTAGATAGATAGATATTAGATAGATAGATAGATAGATATGAGATAGATAGATAGGTAGGTAGATATGAGATAGATAGATATGAGATAGATAGAAAGATAGATAGATAGGAGATAGATAGATAGATAGATAGGAGATAGATAGATATTAGATAGATAGATAGATAGATAGATAGATATGAGATAGATAGATAGATAGATAGATATGAGATAGATAGATATGAGATAGATAGATAGATATGAGATAGATAGATATGAGATAGATAGATAGATAGATAGATAGATAGATATGAGATAGATAGGAGATAGATAGATATGAGATAGATAGATAGATAGATAGATAGATATGAGATAGATAGATATGAGATAGATAGATAGATATGAGATAGATAGATAGATAGATAGATAGATAGATAGATATGAGATAGATAGATAGATAGATAGATATGAGATAGATAGATAGATAGATAGATAGGTAGATAGATATGAGATAGATAGATAGATAGATAGATAGATAGATAGATAGATAGATATGAGATAGATAGATAGATATGAGATAGATATGAGATAGATAGATATGAGATAGATAGATATGAGATAGATAGATATGAGATAGATATGAGATAGATAGATAGATAGATAGATAGATAGATATGAGATAGATAGATATGAGATAGATAGATATGAGATAGATAGATATGAGATAGATATGAGATAGATAGATATGAGATAGATAGATAGATAGATATGAGATAGATAGATAGATAGATAGATATGAGATAGATAAATATGAGGGGTATCTATTACATACCAATTTATTTATGACACATAAATATAAACAAAAAAGATAGAAAATAGATAAATATGAGGTAGACAGACAAATACAAATTAGATCAATAGATATATGGACAAACAGATGGTCATAATAAAGATAAAAAGATATATAAGGGAAGATATATTGGTCATAACTCATAAACAAATAAGAAATAGATAATAGATATTATTAGATAGCTAGAATATAGATAGAGATAGATATATTACTAGGTATTATTTAATAGATATTAGATAGATAGATGATGTAGAAAGAAAGATAGATATAAATAGATATTATTAGATAGATTATAGAATGATATGAGATCGACAGATAGCAAGGTAATTAATTAGATAGATAGATAGATAGGAGATAGATAGATAGATAGATAGGAGATAGATAGATATGAGATATAGATAGATAGATATGAGATAGATAGATAGATAGATAGGAGATAGATAGATAGATATGAGATAGATAGATAGGAGATAGATAGATAGATATGAGATAGATAGATAAATAGATAGATATGAGATAGATAGATAAATAGATAGATATGAGATAGATAGGTAATATTACATAGATTACAGAATGATATGAGATGGACAGATAGCTGTGTGGGTAGATAGATGTAATCGTACACTATTTGCATTCTTTATGTAACAAGACGTCTTCCCAGCGTACTCACATTTGTTCTACAAATAGTCCAGTGTGTACTCGTCTGTGTTCAGACTGACAGCTGTTGCAGCTACTGAATTTCCATCAACATGGAGTAAATCAGCATTGTGCTTCAGGAGGCGCTGGAACTTATGAATAAGTCATGTGCACATCTAATGTAACATGTGTCCCATGTGATTCTACATGAGAAGCCAGATCTGTTATCTAAGAATCCCTCTCTCTGCCCCAGGCCCTGATTGGATCTCAGAAGATCTCATATCCTTGCATAGGACATTTAGCATAATAATAATAATAAAAAAATCCTACATTTATTTTGTAAAAAGAACTATTCAGATGATGATCCTATTTCACCAGTCCTGTATGGTATTCTGTCACACAGATTTTTGACATAAATTGAGGCGAATCCAAAATCATATGTATGTATTTTTTATTCTGAAATCTTTATTGGAAAAGGCATGAGAAAAAAAAATAACATCCATAAGATTCAGAGAAACAGCGTATCATCCCTTGTAAATGATAGCACGCTCTTATAGGATAGGACATTTTATTTTAATTTTAAATTTTTTTAAATTATTATTATTATTCCACTTTAAAAATGTACTTGTCCCATGACTATCTCCAATCGCACCTTGAATTTTTAAAATATAATACATCAAGTTAAATTATTCAGGAACTTTTTGTCATCCGCTCCTAATAAATTTGTCGTACATCTTCTACAGGGCAAGTATTATTCGTTTTATAATATGTAATGTTATTTTTATTTTTTTTAACATTCAACGTGCCATATAGAATTTAAAAAGTTAACTTGTATTTTGGCCTCAGTTGTGTATTAAAAACCCTTAACTACGCAAAAACAGAAAAAAAAAAGTTTTGTTTCCTAGGTGCATTGTCTTAACTACAACTATTTTAGCCCTAGGGGCAAATTGTTAAATGTTTCTTTACAAAGTTTGCCCTTCACCTTTTGGTTTACAATATTTTTAAAATAAAGAAGCAAAAAACACTAAAAACCCTTAACTACGCAAAAACATTGTCTTAACTACAACTATTTTAGCCCTAGGGGCAAATTGTTAAATGTTTCTTTACAAAGTTTGCCCTTCACCTTTTGGTTTACAATATTTTTAAAATAAAGAAGCAAAAAACACTAAAAATACCACCCGGATCAAGTATTATTTCACAAAATTTCTCATAGCTGTCAATATTCATGGTGATAAAAATTAATTAGTAATTGATGTACATAGTTTATTGCTTGTTTCATATTTTATTAAGAAATTTAGTGAAAACATTAAAATGAATTGGATTATTCATTTTAATTTTTTCACTAAATTTCTTAATGAAATATGAAACAAGCAATAAACTGTGTACATCAATTACTAATAAATTTTTATTAGGGGGACATTTTTATTAGGGGGACATAATCTTCACTTTATCCGAAAACTCACCCCAAACATTTTTTTCATCTAGTACAGTATTCATCTACATTGGTTATTTTTAGCTAAAAACAAACAAGGTCTTTTTGGAACGACCACCTACAGTTGAAAGTTGATAAAATAAAAAAAATTCCCTGGGAAATTTGGCTTTTGTTTTTTTTTGTAAGATCTCCCATTGCTGCTGCCAAGACAGTACCTTAAAGTCTGTTCCAAACCAGCAGCTATTCAAATGCAAAGATAAAAGTGGGAGTGAGTTACTATTGAGAGCTCTCTCCTGTGATCCAACACAACCCATTGATGATGTGTTGACCGAATTCAGATTAAGCATCTGGTAGCATCTACAAACATCCACTAAACATTTCTGGTCATTGATGTCTCCGGTGTTACAATGGGTCTGTAGGACACAGAATAAAAAAAATGGTATCCAAGTTAAAATACTGTAGAGAAAAGAATTGGACTTTATTAATTGAATTTCTTTTATAAAACAGGATACAAAATAGAACAAAATGGGTTAAAATTTTCAAAAATTCAACCTTCTCTGTGTTGACTTAAAAACTAAAAAAAAAAATTAAATAGTCATTTCTTTTAGTAAATAGTTTAGGCATTCATAAGAGTTTGCTAAATTATTATTATTTTTGGGTTTAGAAAAGGTTAATGATATCGGTTATGTGATCCTCGCTCAAAAACGCCTCCAGCCCACAAAGGGTTAACGAGTCCTGTCACCCGATCTTTACTCTAAACACCTTGCACAATGTTAGAAAGGTCAGCCCTTCACAGGACACTGGCATGTTGAGAAAGTATGTTGATTGACATGCTTTAAAAAAATAACAGGTATACTGTGTTTTTTTTTATTTTTATTTTTTGAAGTTTTGTAAAAGTTTTGACAGTGTTGAAAGCCCCTGGTAAATTCTTTTCATCTCACAATGTCATTACAAAAGCAATGTTTACCAGAGGTGATAAAGTCTCTTTAGCTGAAAGTTTTAATTTTCGCGAGACGAGCTATGTTACATTTTGAAGGAAGGACAATGAACGGTGGGGAGATCAATCAACTTGAAAATTCTATGAATGACTGGTATAAATAACTCAACTTGATCTGTCAAGGAACAAAAAACGTGTGAAGTTATGTCCTAAATATAGAACTAGATTTGAAATGCTTAAAAAATGTATATAACACATAAAACACTTACAGTAGTTTTTTGAAGTTTTCAAAAATATTTTAACTTTTTTTGTGTAGAAAATTACATATTGCACACACTTGAAAAGTAGGTAGATTAAAAAGTAAGAAGGTTTTTCTAATTCTATGTAGTATACAGGCTAACGTAATATCAATTATTATTTGTATTTTTACTTGGGATTTTTAGGACTCCTTGGGTGCAGTCTTCTTCTTTTTAGCGTGTCCACATGTTACCAGTACTCTTTATTTTTTAGGGAAAAAAATTTGCCAAAATGTTACTAGGACCTGAAATAACTTTACTGTATGTATTAAATTGTGAGCACCACTGCAGAAGGGACGTAACTTTGTTAAACTGGCCAAAGATTAGATTTTGATCAACCAGAATGTGGTTGATCAGTTGTCCACTGGGATTGTGAATACCACCAACAACACGCCAAAGTCAATTTAAGTTAATAAAAAATAGAGTGGGCTTGTGATTGGCAAATGATTGCCCTAAATATAGAACCAGGCACCAAATTTTTGGCACATTTTTGAAGCTAACAAGTCTTTGAGGATAATTTTCAAATGATGGTCAGCCACAGTGGTTAGATAATTAGAGAATTATCTTATGTGCATAACCAGTTTTAAGCTATAAATAAAAAAAAGTCAACAAAAAATACTAAAATTATGGATAGATTTACTGATGTACCTCAAAGTAGCTTTCTACCTATAAATCTCATTTAAAGTCCTCTGTAGCCCACCCACCTGTAATAGCAAGAAGCTTTTGGAATATGTCAACAGAAAAATGTAGCAGTAGATTTTCAGCATAAAACCCAACAATTGTTCGAAGCTTAGCTCGGCTTCTTTCTAAAGAGCTTGTCAAAATGGCACAATAGAAACTACAGTACGTATCAAAATTCCTGAGCAGCGAGACATGAGGAAATTGCTCTCGTATAAAAACAACATCGTGGGGAAGACTTTTTTTTTTCTATTTCGTTCTTGAAGATGATGTCTCAATTTAGTAGATAAAAGCCTTTAATGGCGATTATTATAATGTCATTGTTTTATATGGAGTTAGATTTAGATATATGACAGCTCCAAACAATTTTAATAGTAGGGCCAGTGCCTATTTTCAGGACATCAATTTTATCTTATACAAAATATTATAATAAAATCCAAAAACTCAACCAAGGTCGATATCTTTAAAAATACCTCAACTATAGTTATATTCATTCAATTTTATTCCATCCTCTAGAGAAATGTATCATATGCCTTTTGTATATTGGACATATATATGGTTAAGGTCAATTAAAACATGCCTAACGGAGGTGTAGGGGAGTTTGCAACGAGCATGACTATGTTGCGTTGGTTTGATTAGAACTTATCATTCAGCAACGTAGTTAAAGTGATCATGGAAAACTGAACCAAAATTGCAGCTCCAATATT
Source organism: Bufo gargarizans (assembly GCF_014858855.1). NCBI lineage: Eukaryota > Metazoa > Chordata > Amphibia > Anura > Bufonidae > Bufo > Bufo gargarizans. The sequence goes on along the minus strand of NC_058090.1, from coordinate 92,150,805 downwards.
AAAGTTGACGTGTTGAGCTGAACCTTCATGGTCAGTTGTCTTACCAGCACAGTTTTTGAAACCAAGTGCTTAGTGCTGGTATACTCCTGTGTGATATTGAATTCTTCTGATAATCAGGAGTGCTCCCTAGATTCGCAGACCCCACAAATAAAACAGTCCAGGAATGTATGGTCACAAGATGATTTGTGAAGACTCATGCTAGACAAGACTATGTTCATGAACAGTAGCTAAAAATCAGTAAAGTTGGTCATAGATATTAAGAAGATCAGAAGTGTTCCACAGATTCCCATTCCCCACGAATAAAACCATCCAGGAATGTATGGTCACAAGATGATTAGCAAAGACTCATGCTAGACGAGACTTTGTTCATGAACAGTAGCTAAAATCGGTAAAATTGGTCATAGATGTTAAAATTATAATTATACAAAAAACTTTTTATGGTTCGTTCCCGACTAGTGTCCCAAAAGCCATTGAGAACAACCTCTAAGTCAATGGCCAGTTTAAGCTTTTGGACTGGATGCTCTTGCAACACCAGTCTCAAATAACCATCTGTCAAAATGACTTTGCAACATGTTGGAAAGCCATTTCCAGAGACATCTGCTAATTTAATCTGTCAAAAACAACAGTTTTTACTCTTCCAACTAACTTTACTGTCTGTAGACTTTTTCCTCTAATTTTATGAAAAAAAATGTGTAGTTTCTACAGGCATACGTAGAACAAGAGAGCTTGTCTTCAGGTGGACTTTGTGTCAAATCAATATGAAAAGTACACATTAGTTTACGCAAGTTGATATTTACAGAGACATTTACAGGTCATAGCTAGGAGTAGATAAGACTTCTGTTGCTTTCCCTCGGCTACTTTCACACTAGTGTTGTTAGAATCCGGCAGGCAGTTCCGTTGCCGGATCCGGCAAACCGTATTCAAATGGATATCTTTTTTTCCGGATCCGGTGATATGCCGGATCCGTATCATAAGTTTTCAAACGCAATGACAGATCTGGTATTTAAATTTTTTCAAAGATCAAAAGTAAAACTAGCTCCTCCTATATCCAGGCGCAGACCGGAAAACCGGATCCGGCGACATGGAAGTTTCCAGAACACTTGGTACAAGATCTGGCATTAATACATCTCTATGGCAAGTGCGGTATTGTTCCGGGATTTTGTCTGGTCTAATACCGTACAAGGGACGGAACGAAAGACATCCTGATGCATACTGAACAGATTGCTTTCCATTCAGAATGCATTAGGACAAAACTGATGCGTTTTTTTCCGGTATTGAGACTCTTTACTGGATTCTAATACCGGAAAAGAATAACGCTAGTGTGAAAGTAGCCGTATAAGTACTTAGGTTGGAAATAAACAGTAACTACTGCCACGGAATGTTTCTTAGCAGTTGGCATTGTGGCTCATTGGTCACCAAGTCATGGCCACCTAATAAGGCAATAACATGGCTGCCCCCAAAAGTTGCCGTTGACTACTCTCATCTGCTCTTGGTGGACCTAGTCTAGTCTAGTCTAGTTTGTGTATCTATCATGTGGGAACTTTTCTTCAGTCAGATGCTGGTAACTCACAGGGAAATTGACTACTAAACTCTGTGGTTTTGGTTGAAGGCCATGTTGACATAGCGGGAACCTTAAGGACTTATAAGATGATGAAGTGTTCACAGGAGGTAGGTCTTGACATGACCTTACCTCGATAAAACCAGTCTAATCTCATGAGAATCCAAGTTTCCCATATCAACTCTTGTTTTACAATGCAAAAATAGAACTCGTATGGCTTCAATGTCATCAATTATGGTCCAGACTTTTTCTGGATATGGTGGGTCTATCCCATGGGAAAAAATACTGCTTACGTAACAAAGCATTCATAAGAATAGGCTTACATGTAATGGTTTAACAGGGAAAAAAAATCCATGATTTAAAAGGAATCAAAAACATAGGAGATTTGATGATGATCTTCTACTGATGTTTCCTTCTGCAGTTAATTCCCTCACACCAAAGTATAGCAGATAATAGGTTAAACCATTAAACCATTTGCCAACATCTCATCAACTCAGTGAGTGTTTAATATATTCAGGTCACCTAACCTTTGCAGAAAATTACCATTTTATATAAGAGGAAAGGCCTAATTTGCACTGAAAATACGCTTCCAGAGAGATGCAACCTGGTGGTTATATACTGAGGGTGACACGAGTGATTATTACTACCATTATCCACACAATACAGACATATTATGCTGCATTATACAGATGATTCAGTTGTTCCTGTCACACAGGAGCTTACAATCTAATTCCCCTGTCAAAGAAACAAGCACCTAGAGATTCTAAGGACAATACTAAAGCAAAACTCCCATAATCCTCCATCAGTGGGGTTTGCTCATTTTAGAATTACCAAAGATTCTGGTAATCCGGTAGCTAGGCTTTTGGCATGTTGGTGGCCCCTGGCAGCCAGCACCTGGGGCATGTTCTCCATAGCCCGCGCCTACCTACAGAATGAGACCAACATGAAAATGGAAAGATTTTATTTTAATTTTCTTTAGTACTTATGAAGAAATATATAGACGTAACAAAAACATTTTCCAGATACAGCGCCACTCTATGGGCTGCGACTGGTACTGAAGTTCAGCCATGCGAATCTTAGCCCATAAAGGGGTACTGAGTCTGGGTAAAAATGTCCACTCCATTCTGATCTCATACAACCCCTTTAATTTTTCCTGCAGTGAGTAAGAATCTTCCTTACTCCGTGGCCCTTTAACCCCTTCAAGACCGGGCCATTTTCTTAGTTTTTTTTAAATTTTCGTTTTTGACTCCCAGCCTTTCCTTTTTTAATCCTCCATTCACATAGCCTCATGAGGGCTTGTTTTTTGCGGGACAAGTTGTAATTTCTAATGCCACCATTTACAGTTGCATACAATGCGGTGGGAAGCGTTAAAAAAAATTCCAAATAGGGAAATTATAAAAAAAAAAACACAACTCCGACACATTTTTTATAGGTTTTGTCATTACAGCATATCCCATGCTGTGAAACTGACCTGTGACTTTCATTCTCTGGGTCAGTACGATTATAACAATACCACACATGTATAGTTTTTCTTGCATTTTAATACTGAAAAAAATAAACTAATATTTTTCAACCCCCATAACTTTTTTATTTTTTTGTGTACGGAGCTCAATTTTTTCAATTGTTTGACTTTTTGAACAATTTTTATTAGATTTTTTGTGGGAGGTGAAGCGACCAAAAAACAGCAAACTCTACATTTTGACTTTTTTCTTCCGTTTCACGGTATGGGATAAATATTTTCGGACATGGTGATGCCCTTGCTGTTTATTTTTTAAATTGTTTATGTATTTATTATTTTAATTTTGGGGAAAGTTGGGTAATTTTTATTTTTTATTTTTCACGGCTCCTTTGGAAAATGAAAGGTGGAATCTGGTTGCTATGGGCAACTAAGCCTGTTCTACTTTATACCAGTTTGATAAATCTTCCCCTGAGTTCCTATGGAGCCGTGCTGCAGGCAGGCTCTCCGTAGGAACTAATGTGCGGCAGCCTCGCACTACTCCTGAGTACAGAGGCTGCCGCACACACCATCCGGCTCCCCCAGTCCTCACTAGGGGAAGTCGGAGCATGGCCAGGAACGCGTGCTCCAGGTTTTTGACCACCCCCAGATGCTGTGGTCACATTTGACCACAGCATTTTAGGGGTTAAATGTATGCGATCGACGTTATCGTCGATCGCATACATTAGTCCCGGGTGCCTACTGATTACTACAGCAGGCATCTGGTGGCTGTGGCACCCCCTGCACTCGCAAGCGGGTGCCATTTTTAAATCTCCGTCCGCAGACGTAGATTTACGTGAGGTGGTTGGAAGGAGTTAAAGGGGTTCTTCAAGATCGGAAATCCCTTTGATAAGGACAAACTGGGTGCAAGGGTTAGAAAAAAAGATTCGCCTATCACCAGTACTCCGATTACAGTGCCAAGGTCCTTTCTCCGCCGCTTCCAGTCCTCCCTAGACTGAACATGGGACATGCCCTCAGCGCTGCCGGACAATCTGTGGCCTCAGTGGTGGCAAACTGCTGAGCCCGCCTATTGGCAGGTAACGGGGACATGACATGTGCATAGACGGCACATCACACTGTCAAACCAGTGGTGACCAGAAGTGGTGAAGATGGAAGCTGGAACTGGTGTAGTCATTTTTTTATCTAAATTACAAAAAAGCTGGAATCGGGATGCCAGTGATAGAGGAGTCCAATTTTTTTAACCTTTCCACCCAGCCTACACATATCAGAACGGGTTCCCGGTCTCATGGAACCCCTTTAAGGCCGTAGCCTTCAACTACCATTGCCTACCTACTACCTAACATGTATAAGACCTGAAATGATCTAGCCATAAAGAAGCAACGTATTCAGGTGAAGAAAGTAAATGATTGAGAATGGTGGTGGGACAATTTAGCAGATCGCTTACCCTTCGGGTATAAAACATGGCTGACTCCACCGATGTTCTGCATGTACAAACAATACAGATGGCTCCAAAACCTACATTTTCTACATAACACGAGAGGAGGAGGGGGAAGGGGTGTCATAGAATCAAGACAAAAAAAAACAAAAAACGTGCGTTGCCTTTCAATTGAACACTGGGCTGTAAACTGAATGGGTTAATTACCATTAATTTCACGGTGACCTGGGTGATTTTTCTTCAAGTACCCTCTCCTGTTATGACATGTTGTAGAATTATGATCAATTCTCCTCTGTAATTAAATGGTCCAGCAGATGTGGCTACTGCACTTAAAACCAAGTGGCCATTATTCTAATGGTTTAACCCGGCACTATAAACGGCGCAACGTTTTTTTTTTTTTCACAAGGCAAAAAGAGGATCCTAATCTCAGAGGAGAAAGCAATAGATCCTTCGTATATTGGCTTCTCGTGGACAAGGAATTGTTCCCTCTCTTGGGCAAGTGACTGAACCAGAGACAGTTCTATCTGATGGTGGCCTATGTGGAACAGACCAGTTACACAAAAAGAGTAATATGACTGATACATTTCAGGATCCTCAAGGCCAAATTGACATGGGCCTAAAGGGGTTCTCCGGGATTATGAAGTCACTAATATCTGATTGGTGGGGGTCAAACTCCTGGCACCCCCACCGATCAGCTTCATGAAGTGACCATGGCACTCTGTGAGCCATGTGGCATCACATTAATTGGTCACATGACCTAGGCGCAGCACCAAGCACAACCACTATCCAATGGATGGCTCTATTCTAGGTAAACTGTGAGGAGACTGCGGTGCTCAGCATGGCTCTGGTGAGCACCATGGAATCCTAAAACAGATGATCGGTGGGGTACTGGGGGTAAGACCCCTGCCAATCTCATATGAAGATGCCATCCAGTCCTCCATTACCACAGCACCGTCGGCCGTGAATAAGGTCCAGGATGGGCCGAAACGTTGGCCACTTTGCAGAAAACTAATTTGCATTCAATCCGAGTGCTGTGATTTATTCATTATACTGTTTAATCGGGTTAGTACCTGATCACTGACCACCTGGCCTCATACTAGTGTGGAGTGCCAACCAATCTCATATTAATGACCTATCCTGAAGATACACAATCAATATGAAAATCTCAGAGAAAGGGGCAAGGAACTTTAGCAAATATTATTGGGGTTCTCAAGGCAATGACATGGGGCAAGCACAGAAAACGGGCAAGGAAGTTTAGCAGTACTTACATTGGGCCTTTTTTTTATGTCTACCTGCTGTAGTAATCAGATTTTTCTTAAAAACTCACCAAAAAGTGAGTTGTTGTTTTTTAGAAATACTTCCTTCTCATCTCGTTAGGTAATATATTTTTTTTTTTGTCACCCCTCCTATCATAGTTTTTTTTTTTTTTAAATCTTGCTGCTGTGCTTTTTACACACTTTTTTGTAGCTTATGTTTCATACCTTAAACATTAATCACCATGGCAAAAAAAGCCTAACTATCGTGAACTCGGGTTTTTGACATGAAACGGCAAATTGCTCCTTCCTTATCATCGTAACCTCAGAATAATGAACGGTGTATATATATATATATATATATATATATATATATTTATATATATATAATTTCAAAATCTACATAAATATATATCTTTTTTTTTTTACTTAACTTTTTTTTTATTACCAGTAATTTTTATCTTCAGGAAATCTATATACTCGTATATGCCGATAATATCACAAGTTAGCTTATCTCATGGGCTGAAGTGTACAGAAACTGCATTAAACCAGTTGAGTGGGTACGAAATTTTTATTTTTAGCAATATTTTTTATAAGATATACAGATGCCCTTTAAGATTGATTCATGCTGTTTAGGGATTTTATTTTTGTGTATTTCTAAGAAATGTAATGTATGTATGAAGTTATACCGTATGTAAAAAAATTTTTTTTGATTATTATTATAATATATAATATTATAAAATTTGTTTTGCAAGTGATGTGACTCCCCCTAGTGGTTTTAAAGAGCACTCCTACTCTAAAATAAAATAAAAATTACAGTAAATATTAAAAGTCCTTGAGACATCTTCAGGGTGCTGTCACAAATGCATTTTTTGGGGAAGTGTATTTTTGGCTTGAAATACACCATTAAATTTATGCATTTTTACCAGGATTTTTGGAGGTGGCGTTTATTCAGTCACACTTTATTTTTTAGAGCTTTTTTACCTATAGAAGTCAATGGGAAAATGACAGAAAAAAAAACACACTACATGCAGAGCATGTTGCGATACAAAAACAGCAGGGGAACAAAAATCTCCAGGAAACACTCTTAAAACAGCAGCGCTGTAAAAATTCAGTGTAGGCAAGAGGTCTTATAATTTTCTAATCGCCAACATAAAGATGGCTACAAAATGACAAAAAATTTATTATTATTTTTATATCTTTGAGGGAAGCAAATCATTTTCTTTCACAGAATTTTATGGCTTTTATACGTCATGTGAAGAGTTGCTATTTCAGGCCTATAGCAAAGAACTTACTGAAAACTTCAGGGTTTATAGGCTGGTTATGAAATGTGCCCTCTTCTGTGCCCTAGTGGGATTTAGCTTGGGTGATTTAAACATGTGAATTTAATGCAAAGCCACATAGGTTTATGGATTACGGTCACAATGATGATTCCAGAATTTGTAGGATGTGAAACTTTTTGTTCCTTTTCTCTATAGTTTAGTAAGCTTCAAAAATGTATTGATCTATCAGAAGTTGAATAGTGATGCGCACCTTGTTTTCTCTTTGTAGCAGTCCAGCGTGGGAGAATGTCGCACCCCCAGACCAGCCCTGGCCAGTATGCTCTAAACAACGTTGATCCCTACAATGGTCATTCTTACTTAACGGGATTCATCTCCTTGCTCCTCCGAGCAGAACCCTACCCAACTTCTCGATATGGTGCCCAGTGCCTACAGCCCAACAACATCATGGGAATCGAGAACATCTGTGAACTGGCTGCCCGTTTGCTTTTCAGTGCCATCGAGTGGGCTAAGAACATTCCCTTCTTCCCTGACTTCCAGCTTTCAGATCAAGTCTCACTCCTTCGCATGACATGGAGCGAGCTTTTCGTCCTCAACGCTGCTCAGTGTTCCATGCCTCTCCATGTGGCACCATTGCTAGCGGCAGCTGGCCTCCATGCCTCTCCCATGTCTGCTGACCGAGTGGTGGCTTTCATGGACCATATCCGGGTCTTTCAAGAACAGGTAGAAAAGTTGAAGGCACTTCATATTGACTCTGCCGAGTACTCCTGCTTGAAAGCTGTGGCGTTGTTTACACCTGGTAAGTCAATTTTATTGTAAAAATCTTCTCTTCTCCAAGTCATGCTTACAGGACCTTGAGAAGATCTTTGTTGCTGTTTGGAAGGTTCACACAAAAGAGAACTTCTTCAGATCCTTCATAGTATTGTCTTATTCTAACTATCAAAATGACTCTGCAAGATCATAGACATTTTGTAGACACCTTAAGGTTGACTCTACATTGCACTTGAGCCCTAGTTTTAATGTAAAATACAACAGGAAACGCTCCCATTTATGGTCAAATTTATACAAAGTCCTCCATTCACCTGACTGAGGCCTACAGAATGTCCCTTTGGCAACGTATGCTACTGTATTCCTATAGTGGCCGTCCATTTGAGGTGTGGAAAGTTAAAATGCAGTGTAACCCTACAGAGAAAAAGTGTGTAGCCCCTACATATATTAAGGACATGTCAATTTGATAAATTTATAGATCAGCTGATTGATGGGGATTATTGGGATCCAAGGTGGTTGACCCCCCATATCAAATTGATAATGATCCTTCATTATGTCACACTGAATATGAAGATGTAATGATTGCAGGTAGTGTGTGGTAGAACCAATTATCCTCTGTTTAACTGAAAATTGTTGCGTATTTGTCACTAAATCAATTCCATAATTTTTGTTAAATATAGATCTTTTAAAAATCTGAAAATATTTTTTTAAATCTGTGAATCTATATATTAAAGTTTATCTACACCTACGTAATTTATCAAATAATATATCCTACAACCATGGGTGCAAAAAAATGGACTTCATTGAGTTGTCCCTTTTTAACCACTGGTACAAGTTAAAGAAGGTTTTCCAAGCTTTTTTTTTTAAAAGTGCCAGAGAGCATGGGGCTCTATAACATTTTAGAAAAACCACACCTTAAAATGTTCTCTCGCACCACGGCTCTAGTTCCAGCTACTCCAATCTCCTCTGGACCTGTAAATGACCGTAGCAGCGAATCACTGTTCTCAGTGGTCACGTGCCATTCTTGCATATGTCACCACGTCACAGTGATTGGCTGCAGTGGTCATCAGAATGATGAATGGCAGGTGACTACTGCAGGGCCAGAGGAGTCCAAAGTGGCAGAGTGGGACATTTTAAAGGTGAGTGTGGGTTTTTTCTCGAAGTCATACAGTCACCTGCTCTCGGGCACTTTAAAAAAACAACTTGTAAAACACCTGTAAGAAAAGTTAGCAAAGGTCTGTGAGCTTTTATCAGACCAACTCAACGTAGTGCAATTGACGGTATCTGCCATCTACGAACATGTGTGACCTTTTTACAATATATGAGCTAACAGGTTCTTAAAACTGAGCTGACCCTGGTATGTCTGGGAGTCTGATCGCAATGCATGATAGGAGGCAAGTGAGCAGTTGGTGACAACTATGATGGTGGAGAAGGCATGTATGACGTTTCACTTGTTAAGACCTTTCAAACCCTAGAACAAATATTGTGCTTCATATTTATTGGACCCAATAAATTACCACCAGATAAAAATATATATAGGTAGCAATACGTGGAATCTGGGGCATGTTCCTTAAAGGCTCTCAGGAACCTCGAATGTCCTGTATTATGAAGGGTGTCAATGTGAGCTCAAGTCTCCTGTGTGATGTTGAAGGCATAAATGTCAGGACCTGAAGCTGAACCACAGGGGTAACAATCAGTACGGATGATTTATTGTACGCAGGAGGCTGCTGGCATAGAGGGGGACCTGCTAGGTCAGACGTATAATGTCAGAAGCACTTTAGAGACATTTCAAGTTGACCTTCAAAGCTCCCAGTGATCATGGAGACACTCAGTCTTGACGGGTGTCCCTGCTAAATCAGCCGTGCCCACCTGTTACCCTTGCACAAGTGCTGACGACTAGCCTGAATGCTGGCCATTGCCGAAATAGCTCAGCCATCCACCATTTTTTGTTAACCCTTCCTCAACCAATCAAGCTCCACACATTTTTATTTTTTGCATCCTGTTTAACCAGCTGACTTTTTAAAGATTCTAGTCATATGAACAATCATATTTATCTTCCTTCTCTCCCCATAATTCCCAAACAATCAAAGTTTTACAGAAATTGTTGAAAATGTTGTCTTACAGGAAATCTTACCCCATAGTTACACCCATGGATGAATCAAGGTTGATCTTCTCAGTTGGACCTCACATATGATTTGATCATTTGTTTGGTTTCCAAAAATATAGGGGAGTTTTTTTTCCCCCTGAAACCTAAATGAATATTACAGAGATTATTGTGTAAATTTATTATTACTACTAAATAAATTCCTGGAGATGTTAGCTCAGGGCCTAGAACAAAACAAGGATAAATGGACATTCATATTTGACTTCCTAATCCATGAGAAAATTGCAGAGTCAACAGCTGTCTACTCTAACTAAACCATAAACCATTGTCCATACAGTTTAGAGAGCAGTCGGCCAAATGCTTGTTTGGCGGCTATCTCTTTCGACCCCTCCTATGTACACTCGGATCAGCTCAACGTGCAAGTTTCCTAAATGTCACACACCTCTGGTGGCAGCTTAACTCAACGAGAACCAAGGGATCAAGCATGTTGAAACGCAACTGTCCATTCTTTATCTCTTCCAACATCTGCCAAGAGTGGAATGTCAGAAGACTCCATACACATTAGGATCCACTGAGCAACCCAACTGGTTTGACACTGGGCTAGGCTTGAGGGTGTTATCCTGGTGTGTCGCTCAGTTTTCATCCTTTAACCTTTATACAGGGATCTGGCCTAACTTCAGAGGAGCCATTAGGGTGGTACTCCTTAGTCCTGGAATGGTTGGCTGCTGACCCACAGTCATCAGAGACACCGATAAGTGGCACTGGAGACAGGCAATACACCTAATCAGGAAACAAGCAGAGGTCTGGGCCGGCAGAGTTTGTACAAACCTATGAAACAATCTAAAGGTCAGGGCAGACGGCAGAGGATCAATACGGTCAACAGGTCGTGGCAGGTGGTTCAGGAGACAGGCAGTGGTTGGTACACAGACACACACATGAAATATAGCACTGTTAAACACTCTAGCTTGCTACAAGAGGACCTAATGCTAAATCTACAGAGACCTAATCGCACAGGCAAGGAAGTAAGAACAGAGGAACAGCTATATACTGTAGGTGAGTTGATTACCCCATTAGTCAGCAGTTAAGAACAGAATCGGATATGGCATTAACTCCTGCTGTGCTGCAAGGTAAAGTCTTAATAATGCACACATAGCAAGAGGCCTTGCAGCAATAGACACAGGATGATGGCGGGGCAGAAGCTAAGTGAGTGATGCGGCACCCATGCCGGCCCATGATAGCGGGATGGCAGTGGGCATGGAGCAACATGATAACATTAATGTGTATGGTCAGCTTATGGCCCAGGGATCCAGGTCAAATTTGTTTGGACTCCACCGGTATACATACTCTATGGCTGTACTATGGTAGAGAAGCCAACACTGAAAAAAATGGTCAATCTATTTGAAATAGCTACTTTTGACATACCATTTTATGCCATACATATCTTATAAAACTTTTTGAAAAGCGTACTTGGCTGACTATCTAATGTGTATGGGGGCTTCCAATCTCTTCCATCTCTTTCAGGGGTGAGAATGGTTGGGTAGTTGTATTTCAACATGCCAAATCTTTTTTGTTCTTGGTGAAATACATTGCCTGCCAGTGGCTTTTGTACCTTTTACCATTTACAAAACATACATGCTCAGCCAAGTTGGGAGTATGGGAGGAACAGGAGAGATAGCTGTCGACAAACAAACATTTCCAGACACAGTTCTCACATGTGTCTGGAGATCCGTGGTCATATTCGTAGGCATAAGATGGAGAAGGGAGAAATAGATGGTCCTGGGACCTCCATCACCGATTTTAGGGAGGGAAGGGGGACAAATAAGTCGGCCAAAAATAATTCAAGGTTGACATTTTGAGACTCCATGAAAAGCTTTTTGTGGAACATAAAAGTACTCTTCTCTTTGGATGAAGGTCCTCCATCTGTGTGGAGCTGAACGGTTGGTCCTCATTCACTGTCCACTCCAAGACATTTGGAACCTATATGCAAACCTCCCATTTTACACATAGGGACGGGTGATGAAGTCCGTGGTTGAACTCCTTCTAAGTGTTATCTCTCAATCAACGCCAATAAGTGTGCATACTTAATTGCTGGCTACAGCCCTGATGTCTGTCAATGCGGCCAGGTCCATGTGTGGTTTCTTAAGACATCAATGAGGTCAAGAGTCAATTAATAAACATATGTGACGCACATAATCCTACCATACATTGAACACACACACAAGTGTATATTGCATTCCTTCCCACAAAAGCTGGCTACCGCAGTAATCTCTATCTGTGCAGACTACGTGAACCGAGCTGTAAAATACCACATAGGACATTGACTTTGCAGTGCCATTGTTGCTAATGTTTCTGTTAAAGGCAAATGCGGCCATCTGCAGATTAGTCTGTGATTCCATCACCAGCAAATCATTAACCAGAACACATGCTACTCAAGGCTGAGCTTGGAGATACAGTAAATATTAATCAATATCTCTCGATCAATTGATAATGGTGGGGATCCTGGAGTCCACAAAGTGAAATGAACACATTGTCCTTTGTATTAGACCATTGAAATTGTTTTCCCACTGCATTTTTGTTACAAAAATTGTGAACCCCTTGAATAATGCCCTAGTTAGTGGCCATACTGACCAGGTCAGAGGTATAATAATTATTGGATTTTACATGTGCCTGTTCTATGTTGATATATTTTTGTGCCATTAGATACTGGTGGTGAAAATCGTAATGATATCTAACTCATGTCCTATTGTTTTGTAGATGCGGTGGGACTATCCGATATTGGTCACGTGGAAAGTATTCAGGAGAAATCCCAATGTGCCCTAGAAGAGTATGTCCGAAACCAGTACCCCACCCAACCAACCCGGTTTGGTCGTCTGCTACTCCGTCTGCCATCATTGCGTATTGTCTCAGCACCAGTTATAGAACAACTCTTCTTTGTGCGTCTAGTTGGAAAAACACCCATTGAGACTTTAATCCGAGACATGCTCTTGTCTGGGTCCAGCTTCAATTGGCCTTACATGCCTATGCAGTAAAGAGGGTCTCCCGAAACCCTTGGACTTCTAATGCCCAATAAACCAGCTTACTTTCCACCATCCACTTTGGCCAGGAATTCCAGAAGACCTTGGAGCCAAAAAATGGGTTGGGTCAACAAAACTGACCGGACAGTAGGACAAACATTTTGCTATTTCTGAAGGATTATGGCTTTTAACTATGTTTATGTTTTTACTGAAAATTGAATGGCGTGATTTGTCGGGTTCACGCATATAAACAAAATTCGAGAAACGAGTAATGTTCCTCAAAATGTTCAAAGTGTCAGTTTAAGCCTGAATAGTCCATAAGACTTCATGAAAACCCAACGGTTCCATTCAGTCCATATTAATTGTGCTAAATATTTGCAGCCATTAGTTGGCCTGGTCCAGGAAGTGTTCTGCCAAGAGGATGTGCACTTTTTTCCCCAGGAGTATGCAGACTTTTTGAAAACCTTAAATGTTTGACATGGTGAGAATTCATACACGTATAGACCTTATTGAAATTTTACGAAAGACTATATAAGAATTGACACTTGTAAGATGTCAAAGACTGGCTAGCACTGCAATCCACAACATAAAGCACTGAAGAAGACTTGTCCACTTCATCCCCGTTAGAGGCGTTGAACAAAAGACTATTTATAAAAGGAAAGATGGGGACTGCCTGCTTTTTTCAATAAATGTATGTGTATATTTCCCTCCTCATCCCTCTATTCCCTTTTGCTTTTTCCTTATATAACTGTTTGTAAGATATTTTTGGTGTGTGAACTGTGGTATTTTTTGGTAACCTGGCAGCAAAATCTTGTTTATTTTGCTGGTTGATCTGGCTAATTATTAAATACAACATCAGTTATTAATGTGGAGTATTTGTCTTATTTTTGTATTATTTCAGATAGATACATAAAGATAGATAGATACAAAAGGATAGATAGACAGACAGAAAGATATCCAAATAAAGAAAAAATCCAAATAAAGAAAAAATTCCACGGCCCATCCAAGGCGTAAAATCTAGTAGAAACTTTATTCACCAGACAGCTTTACGCCTTGGAATTTTTACTTTATTTGGACCAAAAATATAAACGCAACACTTTCGGTTTTGCTCCCATTTTGCATGAGCTGAACTCAAAGATCTGGAACATTTTTTACATACACAAAAGACCCATTACTCTCAAATATTGTTCACAAATCTGTCTAAATCTGTGTCAGTGAGCGCTTCTCCTTTGCCGGGACAATCCATCCCACCTCACAGGTGTGGCATATCAAGGTGCTGATTAGACAGCATGAATATTGCACAGGTGTGCCTTAGACTGCCCACAATGAAAGGCCACTCTGAAATGTGCAGTTTGATCACTTAACACAATGCCACAGATGTTCTAATGTTTGAGGGAACGTGCAATTGGCATGCTGACTGCAGGAATGTCTATCAGAGCTGATGCCCGTGCAATGAATGTTCATTTCTCTACCATAAGCCGTCTCCAAAGGCGTTTCAGAGAATTTGGCAGTACATCCAACTGGCCTCACAACCGTAGACCACGTGTAACCACACCAGCCTAGGACCTCCACATCCAGCATGTTCACCTCCATGATCGTCTGAGACCAGCTACCAGGACAGCTGCAGAAACAATCGATTTGCATAACCAAAGAATTTCTGCACAAACTGTCAAAAACCGTCTCAGGGAAGCTCATCTGCATGCTGGTCGTCCTCATAGGGTCTGGACCTGACTGCAGTTCGTCGTCTTAACCGACTTGATTGGGCAAATGCTCACATTCGATGGCGTCTGCCACATTGAGAGGGACGTTCTGTTCACAGGTGAGTCCCGGTTTTCACTGTTCAGGGAAGATGGCAGACAGCGTGTGTGGCGTCGTGTGGGTGAGTGGTTTGCTGATGTCAACGTTGTGGATCGAGTGGCCCATGGTGGCGGTGTGGTTATGGTGTGGGCAGGCGTATGTTATGGACAATGAACACAGGTGCATTTTATTGATGACATTTTGAATGCACAGAGATACCGTGACGAGATCCTGAGGCCCATTGTTGTGCCATTTATCCACGACCATCACCTCATGTTGCAGCATGATAATGCACAGCCCCATATTGCAAGGATCTGTACACAATTCCTGGAGGCTAAAAACATCCCAGTTCTTGCATGGCCAGCCTACCCACCGGACATGTCACCCACTGAGCATGTTTGGGATGTTCTGGATCGGCGTGTTCCAGTTCCTGCCAAAATTCTGCAACTTCGCACAGTTATTGAAGAGGAGAGGACCAACATTTCACAGGCCACAATCAACAACCTGATCAACTCTGTGAGATGTGTTGCACTGTGTGAGGCAAATGGTGGCCACACCAGATACTGACTGGTTTCCCCAGTAAGGCAAAACTGTGCACATTTCAGAGTGGCCTTTTATTGTGGGCAGTCTAAGGCACACCTGTGCAATATTCATGCCGTCTAATCAGCACCTTGATACGCCACACCTGTGAGGTGGGATGGATTGTCCCGGCAAAGGAGAAGTGCTCACTAACACAGATTTAGACAGATTTGTGAACAATATTTGAGAGTAATGGGTCTTTTGTTTATGTCGAAAATCTTTCAGATCTTTGAGTTCAGCTCATGCAAAATGGGAGCAAAACCGAAAGTGTTGCGTTTATATTTTTGCTCAGTGTAGATAGATAGATAGATAGATATACGATCGGTAGGAGATACATAGATAAATAGATAATAGATAGATATGAGATAGATAGATAGATAAACAGATAGATATGAGATAGATTGATATCAGATAGATAGAAGATAGATATGAGATAGATAGATAGATAATAGATAGATATACGATCGGTAGGAGATACATAGATAAATAGATAATAGATAGATATGAGATAGATAGATAAACAGATAGATAGAAGATAGATATGAGATAGATATGAGATAGATTGATATCAGATGGATAGATATTAGATCGATAGATAGAAAGTCTGCATCCACTATAGTTATGTCCTTGTACATTTACAGTTTTCTTTTCTAGATATCAGAAAAATACATGTACAGTATGATAGAACATATGAAAAATCATCTATTATTCTGTCATATTCTGGTGAGGTGACATTTTTGAAACCACTATTTCAAGTGGAATTTCCAATCTACAAAAACATCAAGTTTGGCCACTAGCAAAATGTGACAATTGATGTCAAAGAAAGACGAGGAAGTGCCTTGAAGCAATCCCATACAAGTGAATGATTAGCCATAAATGACAGTATATTGTCAGAAAATTCCACACATTGCGGATACAACTACGAAATAAGCTACCACTGGCACAAGAGTCATGGAAACTACAGAGATATCTGTGACATAAATATACAGTCTATTTACACGTGGCTCCTGTAGAGGTTCTTCAACTAACGCATTGAATAGAATATAGAAGGAGTCAATGGATTTCTTGACTCCGCGTCACCTGTGACACATTGGTCCTCTCCTATTCCTACTTCATTCCTAATTAAAGTAGGTCACCATTGAAACAGGAGTTGCTGACGTGATCACAATATCTACAGGTAACCCTCCTCCTAGTTATAAGGTAACTGTACTTTGGGTAGAGGGTGCCTAAAGGAGATCACCAAGTCATAGGGGGTCAGAGGCAGCAGTTACCACCAGTCCCCTAATTCTAGTTTCTTGTTTTAAGGAGCTGGTCAAGTACAACAATCTGTATTAATGGCAAACCGTTTGGTTCCTGGTGTCATAGATCGGTCTCAATCTGTTAGGGAATTGACTTAAAGAGGACCTTTTACCGATCCTGACATTGTGAACTAAGTATACAGACATGGAGAGCGGCGCCTGGGGATCTCACTGCACTTACTATTATTCCTGGGCGCCGCTCCGTTCTCCCGCTATGCCCTCCGGTATCTCCGCTCACTAAGTTATGGTAGGTGGAGTCTGCCCTTGTTCTGCTCTAGCTCTGCGCTGCGATTGGCCAGCGCTACAGCAGAACAAAGGCAGACTCCGCCTACCATAATTTAGTGACCGAAATCTCGCCTACCATAACTTAGTGACCGAAGATACCGGAGGGCATAGCGGGAGAACGGAGCAGCGCTCTCCATGTCTGTATACTTAGTTCACAATGTCAGGATCGGTGAAAGCTCCTCTTTAAAGAGGTTGTCCCATCTCAGACGTTGGGGCCATATCACTAGAATATGCCCCCAATGTCTGATAGGTCTGGGTCCCGCACCTGTACTGAGAACAGAGCCCACAAAGTCCCGGAGGGCGCACCACTTCATTCATTCCTATGGGAGCACCGAAAATAGCCAAGTGCTGGCATGGCTATTGCCGTCAACAACATAGAAGTGAATGGAGTGGTGGCGGTGCTTGCTCTGTGTGCTTTCCATTAATTTTAATGGGACTTCCAAAAATAGCCAAGCATGGCGCTCGGCTATTTTCGGCGCTCCAATAGGAATGAATGGAGGACGGACATATGCACCTATTAGACATTGGGGGCATATCGTTAGGATATGGCCCCAATGTATAAAAGGTGCCTCCAATGTCTGAGATTGGACAACCCCTTTAAAGGAGTTTTCCAAGGGCTCCGAATGGATTAAGAAAAATAAAAGGAGGGATACCTATCTCACAGATTTCTTGCCTTTCCCATTCTAAAGCTTACTGGCCACCCATCTCAACACGGAAATGACAGGAGAGGCCTGCTCAGCCAACCATTGGTCACATCGGTGACACACCAAAAGGCCCCTTTACACTGGCCAAGCATCTGGTGCCACAAATTACCTGACGCTCTGTGCATTCACCTTAATCATTGTTTGTTGGCAGCAGTTCGTGCCGTCTAAACAACCTCTTCTGCCTTCAACCAATGATTCTGTATGGGGACTGGCAATGGCATTGGCGATCGCTCCTAACCGTACTGTGGAGGAGATGAAGCAATCTCCTTTACTAATGAACAGGTGATTACCAGGAAGGGAGCATTCATGTTCTAAATCTAACAGTGTAAAGGGGCCTTAAGCTAGTGATTGGCTGGACAGGCATCTCCTGGCATTTCCAATGGGACAGGACCAGGAATTGGGAACCTGGTAGCATCGCAACAGCAGCTGTTGATGACTGTTGAGTATTATTTTATTTTTTAAATCCACTCTGAGCACAATTCTAACAATTATTCACCTGCTGGATGACCCTTTGAATGTGGAAGAGACACCTATATTTAGGATCCTCATGTCTTTCTCAGGGTGAAGAGGTGTTACAAAGAGCATGCTGCTCTGAAGGACTTGTCAAGTCCTGTATTTCACAGACAACCCAGTCACGTGAAGGGACATTGCGTAATGCCTAATTTCCCCAGTGATGGCGCTGCAGGAAAATTTAAGACTTTCTTCCAGGTTTCTCATTGGACAAATTTTATCCACATGGAACATATCATGTGATCTAGTGCAGGGAACTTTATAATCAGAATATTGTCAAGAGACCCCTCTAACACGTAGAAAGAACTCCTAAAAAGTCAATGCGACACACTGATAAGTTATCGAATGTAGCCCAGGCTAGGGTCATGGCAGAAGCAGATGCTAGATGGTCCTTTGGTGTCCGGTCAGCAACATAATGGGTAATTTGCTCTATGGTATTGACTATGAGACAATAACTATTCCAGAGACTGTTATCAAAAACTGCCCATGAGACAACCCTTATGGCATAGTAAAGATTGTCAAAGGCAGTTCATGGCACAATGATTATGTCTTATGACTGGTCATGAGGTAATAGTTGTATCATACTAAAGATAATCTGTGGGGTAATAGTAAAGACAGGTAGTCACAGATAGTGGTCATATCATAATAGAGATTGTCCAAGAAGTCTTTGACTTTACAAGGGGAAGAGTGACCTTGAGGTTATGGTATGACGATGGTGAAAACAATTTATGAGGCAACTATTATGTCTTAGAAACTACTGGTCATGACGAAGCAGTTATATCATCGTCAAGAGTGTCCATGGAGTACCAGTGACAAGATGCTGAAGACTTTCCATGATATTATACTTACAGTAAAGACTATCCATGAAGTAATGTCTATGTTGTGATAAAGAGTAATGGTTTATCATAGTAAAGATTGCATTTATTTCGACACGGTGAAGGTTTACCTTGAGGTGGTAAGGGATAGGTAATAATTACGTCTTAAAGGCTCATCATGGGGTAACAGTTTTGTCTTAGTAAAGACTGTCTAAGAGATAACTCTTATGGAATAGTAAAGATTGTTGAGGACTATCCTTTGTGAAATATCTTACTAAAGACTAGCCAGGAGGGAACAGAAGTATCATAGTAAAGTTTATCCAATGGCTTAGGGTTACTCTCTAGTACAGAGGTTGTATTAAGTAATAGTCATGTCATAGTAAAGATTGACCGAGAAGTCTTTGATTTTACAAGGGGAAGACTGACCTTGAGGTAATGGTGTAACGTGATGAAGACTATCTATGAGGCATTGATTGGTAACTAAATGACTGGTCATGAGGTAACGTTTCTAATAATCATAACAGGAGTAACAGGTACAACATGGAATATTGACCAAGAATTGCATGACTATGGATGACTAAGATTATCCACAAAAGTAAAGATTGTTGTTTCGACCTGGTGAAGTTTGACCGTAAGATAATGGTACGACACAGGGAGGAGTGCTTTTGAGGTAAGAAATATTGGGGTCATTTATGAAACTGGTGTAAAGTAGAACTGGCTTAGTTGCCCATAGCAACCAATCAGGTTCCACCTTTCAAAAATGAAAGGTGGAATCTGATTGGTTGCTATGGGCAACTAAGCCAGTCATACTTTACATCAGTTTCATAATTGACCCTGTATGTCTTTAAAGACTCATCATGGGGTAACAGTTATGTCTTAGTAGAGACTTCCTATGAGGTAATGGTTAGAATGTACTATGCCCTATCCACAAGGTACCATTTCCTGAGTGTCAAGAGCGACCTGGAAGTAGTGACTGGCGGGAGACCAAGAAGTATTGGAAGAAGAGTGGCAGAGGATCGGAAAGGACTTAGAACGTCTTATTATTTTGCACCAGGTAGCCTCTTTGGGTAAAAATAAACATAAGGTAGTGGTGATAGTGGGATAAACACCATGGCTACCTCATGGAAAGGGCTATAACATAGTAGAGCTTCAAGTCGAGGTGATGGTTGGCCTTCTGTAGGATCAAAGTTGTAGTTATGATTGACTATAATTTTATAACATACCATATCCATGATTGTGCTATTCAAAGAAATATCTGTACTTGGATTTTTCCTATTTCTCACAATTTCATAGATTTCTTGTCTAGGCAAGTAGAGTAGATAACAGTAATTCATTTATGGATAGGGACATTGGATTTAACAAGTTCCAGAGGCCAGGACATCAGGAGTTAATTTATAAAGTCTTTGGCACCACTCTCTTCTTCGTATATGTTAAAATACCTTTTAGCCAGAATTTATTCTCATGGACAGAAGGTGCATAAAATTACACCAGTGACAGAATGAGGAGGAGGGAGGTGTGAAAGGTCCTTATTAGTCGAATGGGCTGGAGTGGAGGTCATTGGTGAAATAACCCCATCTTTTAATTGGGGATAGGCTGGAAG
This sequence comes from Bufo gargarizans, assembly GCF_014858855.1. Taxonomy (NCBI): domain Eukaryota; kingdom Metazoa; phylum Chordata; class Amphibia; order Anura; family Bufonidae; genus Bufo; species Bufo gargarizans. The sequence continues at coordinate 92,130,349 of NC_058090.1, read as the reverse complement.
CAACCATGAGAATGGGCGCCATATGCCTACAGAGAGGTTAGCATCAGTGAGGCTGGTGTCGCTAGATTTTTCTATGCGTGAGCAGTGTGGGGAGGGTGGGAAGTGACTTAAGGAGCCTGGGTGGACTTGTTTGGTTGCTAAGAGACAGAAGCGCTAAGTGGTCACACTCTGGGCAAGGAGATGACCTTGATGTAGTCCGCCTGTCGGGTGCAGAAAGACTTGTTTGATTTATTGACACGTTGCCAAGTGAGGTCCTATCGTCTCTGAGAAAGGCTGTCTAGAGGCTAAGAAAGGCGGAGGAACAAAAGGGAAATCACCCAAAAATTTATCATTTTTTAATTGCATAGTTAAAAAATATATACCCAACGATCAGCCATAATATTAAAACCACTGACAGGTTATGTGAATAACATTCTCCATCTGGTGACAATGGCGCTTGTCAGGGGATGGGATATATCAGGCAGAAAATGAATAGTCAGTTCTTGAAGTTGATTTATTAGAAGCAAAAATTGGCAGTAGTAAGGATCTGAGCAACAAGGCCTAAATTGTGATGACTAGATGACTGGGTCAGAGCATCTCCTAAATGGCAAGTCTAGCAGTGTGTTCCCGGTATGCAGTGGTTAGTACCAACCAAAAGTGGTCCAAAAGTAGCAATCGGTAGCAACAGGGTCATGCACGTGGGAAGTGTAGGCTAGCCTTCATAGTCTGATCCCACAAAACATCTGCTGTAGAAGTTCCTGTTGGAAATGGGTCAGTACACTAGAGGTTTCCCTTTAAATGCCCTATACAACATATACTTTAATCGCATATTATCATGTCTTCTTCATATGGGTAGGTGTCCACAGATTTGAATGCTGTCTGGAATGAACTTTACAACAGCTGCATCAGCTGGCGACTTGAGATTTATAATATCTCTGTGAGTTCCGATAAATGGCCTAACAATTCTCATCTGTCAGATATCTGATTCATCACTGTTGTCCTCCAACGTTTTGATTTCAGCCACCGAGTCCACACTGACTTAAACAGTACGAATCAGCAGTGATTAATGGCCACATTAAAACAGAGGCTGGCTCCATCCCTAACCAAGGGGCAGTCACGTTGTGCTGAATTCTGTTTTTTCAGTGATACTACTGTATATAGTATATTATGAAGTCATTTATCCAGGACAAGCATATTGATGCTCCTGGCTAAGATGCTTCAACATACAAAGGTGTAAAGGGTCCAGACTGCAAGGTCTATACTACAAGTCAGGACCATTTTAATAAGGGGGCAAAGAGGGCAATTGCCTTGGGCCCACCCGAACAAGGGGCATCTATTGGTAATGGGATCTGTAATGAAGAAGTTCTGTCTTGGATCTCTTGTGTCACAGGAAGACAATAGGCCTCTTGTTTGGGGAAGAATGGCTCCTTTTGACCAGTGAAATGCATAGTTAAACAGTTCAACTCGAGAAGTAAATTCTAGACCCAAAGTTATGGCCTAAATAGTAATGTGTAAATTGGCATTTTCCCTGCTTGTTCTGCACATTGGAGGTAAAAATAGAAGAGTGTCGATGAAATTATCTCGTGAGGAGGACCTCTTTAGGCTAAAGACCCCCAATAAATATTAGATTATCATTTGAAGAACCTACCAATTTCAGCAAGGCTGGCCACATATATAATGTGTATGGAGGTCTCTCAACTCTTACCCGACAGAGGGTGTTGGGGGAAAGAAGTATTAGGCAAGTTTAATGACCGATCCTTTTGTTCTGCAGAACATAAATTACCAACATCATCAGCTTATCAGCGTCCTCCCTTGAAAACACATGTATCCTCAGTTGAATCAAGTGTGTATGTGCACGGGGCAGAGGGGTAGGAAGGTGTATGGGCATTTTAAGAAAAGGAACCAGAAATGTTTTAAATAACTTGTTACATTTTTTCAGTGGACAGATTATCATTGTCATAGTGAGTCACTGCCTGATTTCCAGAGGAAGCTATTGAGAACCCATCATAAGTTAAGGGACCTCTTTGGTCCTGCTGTCGTTGAGCAAATAAGATTCTGGCCATGATGGTTATTGTCGCTGTTCACAGGGATCTCCTTTCATATTGAAACTCCTTTTTGGTAGATAGGTCCACTGACCACTAGCTAAGCATGCGCCTATGAGCTTTTTTGTAGCGCACAGATAACATTGGTCCTATAGTGCCCTCTTCTTACAGAGCTCCCTTTGGACAGCCACTCTCACTGGTAGTAGTAGTAGTATGTTGCTTCCAAATTTTGATCTTGATTTCGATCTGATTTTTTGTATCAAAGATATATAATGTAATGTATATATAACAAAATCCATAATATTGGGGGAAAACATCTATGCCTAAATATCTGAAGGTCTGGCTCGAAGATACTACATGTAATCTAGATGACATAAACTTGACTTTTCCATCCAAGGTCATGTCCTAATTGTCCCACGCTGTTCAAATGTATCTAAAACTTTAAATGATCCCAAATAACATATTTAAAAATTTTATCTCCTAATTTAATCCGTCATCTTGACTTAATTTGATGAAGTTTGATGACTGATGAGAACATCAGGGTGACAGGGGGCTAGTACAAGAACTATGGGTTGTATAGATTTTAAGAACCAGGGTAAGACCATAGTTTAAAGTGAAGTTTACTTTTAATGATATGTTTTCAGGAATCTAGGATCCTTCACCCTAACCCTTCTACTCCCAAAACCATCTGTTAATTACTAATGACTATAGTATCTCAGAGTTAGTCAACATCGAAGATCTAGTCAGCCATGCCAAAGCCTTGCAAGGTTTAAGCTGCCAGTTGAATTTTCTTCTCCTCTTTCGAAGCTGATTGATACAGCTGCCTGTACAGATTTATATGAAATTAAACTAGGTATAAATCAGACTTAAGTAATACAGAAGTCGTCCCGCCAGCTGTTCCCTTTAAAATGATAACATTCACCCAATTCATCTTCATAGGGTATTATCTCAGGTCCCATCTAGGCAGCTCTCACATCAGTCCCGAGATCCCAAGGAGCATTACAATATGCACTGTTAAGTGACTTGGACTGGAGCGTTGGGCGTTGGAAGAGGCAGAAATGGTGATGGCCTTTTGTGGTATAAGCTATGTTAATGTACAAGTGAAGGATTAGCGAGCAGGGGATTCTACTCCATTAGTAGATTAGTGACTCCATAATGGAGTTTATAAATTATACTGTGTCATTTGCTACATTAAGGGGGTAAAAGATGAGAAGGGGAGGGGGATTTTTCTAAAACAGAGAAGAACAAGGCTGTACAAGATTACTGGGCTTAAAATTTGGTGGTGATATAATGAATGGTATGGTTGAGTAGTATTGGGTCTACAGTGATGCAGAGTTCTTATGGGTCCATATTATGGAACTATAGGCACTATGAATATCACCTCATGGTGCTTGCATAAGGATCCATGGTCTCTTCTAGAAGCAATGTATTTAGGCAACAACATCTCAATGATGGGACGTTCCAAGATTGTTTTTTCTCATGGATTCATGCAGTTCTAGCAAATATCTTTGACACAATACAAAAATAGGAAATTCAAATGGAGAGTATACAGTTAAATACTGGTAAGCAGGGCCAGATGCGGGCATTTGGGCAGTTTTCGTTGACTCATAGCCATAACAGACCAGAAGAACCTTAATCAGTTGTGTAAATCCTTAGGATCATTCTAGTGATTAGCGTGGGTCCAAGCTGTCGGACCCCCAAAAATCAGACATTATTCCTATTCTGTGGATAGGTGATAAATGGCCTTTGTGGGACATCCTTTAATGGTCGATAAGTCAAAGTCATAAGTGCTCCTCGAAGAGATTTCATTAAAGGCCTTTTTCCAGGAGCCAGAGGATCCTGCAAACCCACCTAAATTATACAGAACACACCTGTAGGATAAAGTTAATAAATTACACACCGTTCTGAATTTGGATCAGCCTCCCAGGAAACAATTCATGTGATGCTCTTCTTCTGAAAATTCATCTTCCGCCAAGGTCATGTCCTTTACCAGGTTTCCAGACTGGGCTATGGATGGGAGGTCACAACTGCTGTGGACAGTGCCAGAACTGTTCCTCTCCCTAGTGCATGCACAGATGAAGTGGATTCAGGAGTTTGCACGTGCCAGGAAAAGGAATAGTTCTGGTCCCATCCATAGAGGAGGATATGTCTCGTCCATAGCCCAGAAAGGAAATTTAGTAAAGAACGTGTCTTGATATGAGCTTTTTTTTTTTTTTTTTCAGAAAAGTTGCATCACGTGACCAGGTTAACAGAAGGCCAAGCCATGTAACTTTAGAACAGTAGGTAAATTACAAACTTTCCCCTTTAGGTGCATTATATGTACTGTAATTAAGTTGACTTTGCAGACGGAAAACCCTGTAAACTCATGTATTATAGCTATAGTGGTTAGCATGTGGTCCATAACGTTTAAAACCCAGGGCCCTTATAACTTTTAGTTGACCCCTTCTGGTGTGACCAGCCAGTGTAGGACTGAACATATTCATTAGGCAACTCTTTTTCAAAAAGTTCTTGTAACCATCACAGAAGAAAAAAGACTTGTACCATTAGTAACTTACTTTGGAAGTTCTGAGATAAGGAGAAGTTGTGATGTCCCTAGTCCTCCACCTCTCCCCTTTCAAGAATCAGCCACACTCATCATGAGTCTTAATGGCTCAGATGTGCTAATTGCGTGAAGTCCATGCACCTGTGCTGCAGAATTCGGGTGCATGTTTTTCCTTTGAAACAGTTGAGTGAGCTTCGTTCTTTACTTCCTTCCTAATTAGTATTTTTCCACCTCCACAGATCATTGTTGAATAACTTTCTGTTTGATCTCCCAATTAATAAGCAGGCAGCCCGACAATTAGTCTGTGGCTACATTTGATGGAATTAATGAGAGGTCCATGCTCTTACCAAGTAACAGATGTAGCCTGGTGCTGGTGCGCTGATCTGTAATTCTTTCAGAAATCCGTCTGCCACTAGAAGATGGCATCTGAATAAGATACAGGGGAATGCATTCTAACACCTGCCAGATCTGATATAGGCTTGCAACCTGACGAGGTTGTCACCGCTGATTAGTCTTCAAGTGCTAATTGTCCAGCTGGGCGAGAATAAGCTTACTGAGCATCAGACTGTCGGGAATGAAGTGCAACGGATCCAAGGGGCAGTTTGGGTCCAATGGATAATTGTCTGTAGGTGTTGGCCTTTGGTTGAATTCCCAAGATCTACCTTGAGTGACCTTCTGGTGGACAGTTGCTTAGCAGACTCAAGGTAGGCTTAGTCATTTGCAGCTCTCATAACCTAAGTGCTCTCGAAAAGTGACCGTGGCGTGTTCTGCAAAAATATATTTATAAAAAGTCACAGTTCAATGTAAATGTGATGACGTTACAAGTACCCTTTTTATATCCTGGTTGTCCATCATGCCTCCAACAATAGCAGACATTTTAGGACCTTCTCATGGTGGGAGAATGCTCTTCGATCCCCTTTGGTAAGGGATATTTTTTGTATGACCTGCCAACTTGGGGAAGGGAAGCCACAACCATTCTGAGCACATTTTTAACTTAGAAAAATGTGGCACATTTCAAAACATGAGTATAGCTTGAAGTTCCTGGGCTCAAATGCACAAATCTATCATCAGGTGAAATGGAAAGTAAGGTATTCCTTAGAATTTAATGAGGTTGCACATTATATTGTACAATTATCTGGATCTACCAATCTAACCCTGAACTTGCAACAGTAATTATAGCTCTGGTCCTGTCATGGAAGTGGGGCTCCTCCGCTACCAAGAGTTGAGTGGGACTTATCTGCACCCCCTATGGCCTTTTAATTGTGTCGTACAAGATTACAAAAGATGGAATGCTTTTCAAAAACGGCACCACTCTTATCCAGTGGCTGTGGCTGGTACTGCAACATTCACTAGAATGGAGCTGAGTTGCAATACCAGACACTGCCATAGACATGAGTGCAGCTGTTTCTAGAGGAAAAATCCACATAACCATATATATATATATAAAAAAAAAATGTAACTGAGTTTTCTCTCTGACCACTAAGCCTAAAAATCTGTACTACTTCCAGTTCAGTAGAGATCACTTCTCCGCAGTCATCTCATTGTAATCTTAGCAGGATTACAATGACAAGTAACAGCTATATATAGATAACACAGGATCCACCATTGACAATATGTGATGTCACAGCTTATCTACTCCCCCACTCTGCACAATGACATTTGATCGCAAAGCATATGAACACTTTCTCATAAAAGTCAATGGATGCCTATGGTTTGTGTTGCTTATTACAGGTAATAGGTATGGACCTAGTGTGCCAACCAACTGGTTTGACTTTGGGTTAGTCCTGAGGTGTTATCCTGGCAGTCCCCTGGCTTTAACTCCTATACAGGAATCTGGCCTTCACTGCCGAGGAGCCAATAGACCACTAACTCTCGGAATAGTCTCAGTGTGGTTGGCTGCTGAATCACTGGGATCAGAGACAGACAATCAGGCAATACATGTAGTCAGGAAACAGGCAGAGGTCAGGGCAGACAGAGTACATGCAAATCTGTGAAACAGTCCAGGGCAGGCAGCTGAGGGTCAGTACAGTGAACAGGCATGAGTCAGGTCAGGTGGCAGAGAGTCAGAATCCAGGAAACAGGCAGAAGTCAGTACACAGACAAACAAATGAATTATAGCTCTTTTGCAGAGCCTAGCAAACAGATGAAGCCAAAAGGAATCTATTGTTGTGGCAAGGGGTGGAACAAACAGACCATGATATATAGAAGAGCTGGTGAGTCAAATAGCACACATAGAAATGAACACAGAGAAAAAGGAGACTTAACCCTTGAAAGGCGGCAGGGTGGGGTTCAATGAATAGACACTAATGTACAAACAAAAAGAGACTTAGCAGCCAGGCAGGAGTCTGGTGGCCGTTGCAGGGCAGAAGTTAGGTGAATGATTCGGTGCCCACTTCGGAAAGCAGTATGGCAGTGGGCATGGAACAAGACAAATATCTAAAGGTTGCTAGCAGCAGCTCAGGCAAGATGGCCGCCCCCATAATCATATACAGAAATCAGAAATGTAAAAAAACTACAATCAGAGAATAAAAACAGATGAGAAAAAAGTGTATTCTTCAGGTCTGGTTATATATATAGATGACACGCTGCCTTTAAATATACAACCTGGACCGCTTTATCCACGCATATACGTTTTAAAGGAGTATTCTGGAACTGCAATATTCATTACTTATCCTTAGGATAGATCAGTTGACAAAAAGGGTTCATTGTTAACCAGCACAGCGCCATTCTATCACTAGTGGCTGTGACTGGTATTACACCTCAGTCTCATTCACTTGAGTGAGACGGAGAGGCAGTGAGCTGTAATACCGGGGACAGCTGCTATAAATGTGCAGAGCAATGCTAGGACACTGCGTCGGTGGTGGGCCGAGGCCCCTCTGGTCAGCTGACTGGTGGAGGAGTCATACCCCCACCAATCAGCGACATTGGTAACAGCTCTCCCTATACTGCTAAGCCCACATTCAGACCCTAAAGGTGTGAATAATGTGTCCGTAGCCGTAGTCTTAGGGCTCATGCACACGACTTTATGCATTTTACGGTCCGCAAAAAACGGATCCTCAAAAAATACAGATGACATCCGTGTGCATTCTGTATTTTGCGGAACGGAACAGCTGGCATTCATAGAACTGTACTATACTTGTTCGTAATGCGGACAATAATAGGACGTGTTCTATTTTTTTGCAGAACGGAAATATACGGACATACGGAAACGGAATGCACACGGAGTAACTTCTGTTTTTTTGCGGACCCATTGAAGTGAATGGTTCTGCATACGGTCAGCAAAACAAAAAACGGAACAGACACGGAAAGAAAATACATTAGTGTGCATGAGCCCTTACAGGAAGGAAAGGGTTAATTCGACTTGATTCTCTGCTGTGTGATCTCCTTAAATTCCGCTTAAGCCCTGAATGGCGAGGAATCAATACTCTATCGGGTCCATTGTGTTCTCCTGTTTCTTTAAGTGTGGGGGAATTGCGTAACTCCCCAGGGGTTAAGACCAGAGGCTGCGAAGATCCTTCTGATAAGTCTTAATGTTTAACCCCTCTCCTGCCAGGCACCAGTTCAGCCAGTAGGTAGTTAATGGAACATTCACTTCATAAATGGATAAAGAGATTTGCAGAATTCTCCTTAAGGGGATTTACAGTACTAATGAGATGGACACAAACCGGTCTGTTTGGCGAGGAGTAAATAGCGAGATAATTACAGAATTATGACGCATTTCTGTGCTGTAATGCAACTAAATCTACAGCGTAATACGATTGGAAATTCACCAATTCGGGTAACCACCATTCTCCATATTGTGATGTATGGAAGGTGCAGTGTTTCCCACCAAGAGATCCCAGTAATGACCTCCCTCCGGCACCAGCTCCATAGACCGATATTAATGTAGGAGGCGTTTGCATATGTATAAAATATGGGGTAATTGCCTGAATAGCAATTCCTTATTGTATCGGATGGGTATTGTGGACTAATTGTACATGAACTGTGCCCAGGACAAGGTATGGTGGGGGTCCCTGGGAGAGACATGTATAAGGGGCCCATAAGGAGGGAAAGAGAGAGTACTACATAAATAGGAGATCCATACTGTGCCTAAATAATATTTGGTCATGCAGTGTCCAGAAAATACAGTCATGTAGTGCCTATATAATAGCGTTATATAATCAGCACCTAATATAGCACCATATGGTGCCCAAATACAACATATAGCCATGTAGTGCCTACGTTACATAGTGAGCACCTAATAGTACCATGTGGCGCCCAAATAACTACCATGCAAAACATGCCTACATAATAGCGTTATATAGTGTTCACCTAATAGTTCCATATGGTGCACAAATATAACTTCCATAGAGAATACTGTCATACAGTGCCTAAATAATAGTGTTACATAGTGATCAGCTAATACAGTCCTGATCAAAAGTTTAAGACCACTTGAAAAATGGCAAAAAATCCTATTTTACATTGTTGGATCTTAACAAGGTTCCAAGTAGAGCTTCAAAATGCAACAAGAAGAAATGGGAGGGAGACAAAACATTTTTTGAGCTTTGAATTAATTGAAAATAACGATTAAACTGAAACAGGCTGTTTTTTAGCTGATCAAAAGTTTAGGACCACTTGCCTTTAAAAGGCCAAATCTGTGCAGAGATGTGGATTCATTGTTATTTTTTGTCAGGCAGTCACACGTTGTGATGGCAAAGGCAAAAAAACTCTCCCTTTTTGAACGTGGTCGGGTTGTTGAACTGCATAAGCAGGGTCTCTCACAGCGCGCCATCGCTGCTGAGGTGGGACGCAGTAGGACAGTCATTTGGAATTTCTTAAATGATCCTGAGGGTTATGGAACAAAAAAGTCAAGTGGAAGACCCAAAAATTTTTTATCAGCACTGAGCCGGAGGATCCAATTGGCTGTCCGTCAAGACACTGGACGATCCTCGACCCAAATTAAGGCCCTTACTGGTGCTGACTGCAGCCCCATAACCATCAGACGGCATCTGAGACTGAAGGGCTTCAAAAACAAAAAACATCTTCAAAGACCTCGTCTCCTTGAACGCCACAGAACTGCTCGTTTGGACTTTGCAAGAGAGCACCAAACATGGGACATTCAAAGGTGGAAGAAAGTTTTATTCTCTGATGAGAAAAAAATTTAACCTTGATGGTCCTGATGGTTTCCAACATTACTGGCATGACAAGCAGATCCCACCTGAGATGTTTCCTACGTGCCACAGTGGAGGGGGCTATCTAGTTATCCAGCGCCTAAATAATAGTTTTCTTAGTGAACACCGAATAATACAATGTGGTGACCAAATAACACTATCATAAAAAATAGTCATGTAGCGCCTAATTAATAGCGTTATAGAGTAAGCATCTAAAAGTACCATGTGAGGCCCAAATAACACTATCATACAAAATACAGTCATGTAGCGCCTAATTAATAGCGTTATAGAGTGAGCATCTAAAAGTACCATGTGAGGCCCAAATAACATTATCGTACAAAATAGTCATGTAGTGTCTAAATAATACTGTTCCCTAATAGTGCCAAATCATGGCCAAGTAACAGCACTATATAGTACTCAAATAAGAACACAAGGCTACTGCCACCCCTGTACCCACAATAGTTATCCCCAATACTATGAGACAAAGGGGCAGATTTACTAATCCATAGATGTCAACAGCCCCAAATTTGCTGGAATTGTTGCAACTTTTTAGTCATTTCTGGCAAATTCTGCTTGTTCAGACCTCAAAATGGGCATAGCTTAGGTAAATATCAAAGTTGGGTGTTAACAGTGGGTTGCGGGTGCTCTTGGGGATGGGCTTGTGCTTTTTTAGACACTTTTCTTGGTTTCACAAATCACATTGACATTGTAATCAACACCCCTTTCCTGACAAGTCACTCCCTTTTCCCGCTAAACCGTGCCTCCTGTCAGTCGCGACCTAAAAGGTATCTAAAACACATTTCTGGCGTGTTTAGCTTAGTACATCTTATGAAGGTTCTTCAAAATACAGTATGAATTTATCAGAAGTCAGAACATGTACTGCAGCGACCCAGGGGGAGAGGATGGGAGTAATGGTTGCAAGAATGGAGACCCTCTGATGCTCCCATGTAGTGATGGTAAGAGCACTCTTTTCTTCCCATTGGGACACACCCTGGTTCTGGGGATTCTCCTGCCTGATGGTGGTTCGGAGAGCCCTTTGATGGTGATAATTTGTGAGGTATAAGGCAGGGTCCCCTGCAACAGTGAAGGCAATGATGAGGCCGTTTTTCAGTAGAATAGTTCTTTATTGAAGAATTAAGTTCAAGCACATCATTTGCAGTTCTCAGCATGCCTGGACTGGCAGTTCTCACACAATGTGCAATTTCCAAAGTTCTCCAGGTTTACACGGTTGTAGTAACAGTTAATAGGCCAAACTGTACACTGTACTTCTCTAGCTGACCGTTGCATAAGTATCCAGAATAGGGTGCAACACTTTCTCAATATGCAACCCCGGGGATGGACTTCAACATCAGACTGAGCGCTGTCTGGACCTTTTTCTACTACAGGTTTCCACTGCGGGATGTAGTATGGTGGGCATATCTGGATTCTGCATTCTTTTAGCTTGTCCAGGGCAGACAGCCTTTCACTTCCTGGACAATATCTCCCATGGAGCAGATAAACTTCCGGTTAAGCAGTTTATCTCCACAGGGCTTCTACTCGCACCTCATCTCAACACTGGAATGTCAGTTCAGTGTGGCAGAACCAGTATGCTTCAGAAGTTAAAGTGGTGGTCATATAAAACTGGCCTTGCAGACATTTATCATGAGCCATAAAACCCAGTGTATTTTTTCCTATTGGTATAAAAGAGTACCTGTAATTTTAGAAGAAGCAATTAAATGGAGACTAGCTGCTGTGATGTCTCCCATACACAGTAAAGAGGAGATCCTGCTCCTCTATCTCCATGTAGCAAGTTAAAGTGGTGGTCATATAAAACTGGCCTTACAGACATTTATCATGAGCCATAAAACCCAGTGTATTTTTACCTATTGGTATAAAAGAGTACCTGTCATTTTAGAAGAAGCAATTAAATGGAGACTAGCTGCTGTGATGTCTCCCATACACAGTAAAGAGGAGATCCTGCTCCTCTATCTCCATGTAACAAGTTAAAGTGGTGGTCATATAAAACTGGCCTTACAGACATTTATCATGAGCCATAAAACCCAGTGTATTTTTTCCTATTGGTATAAAAGAGTACCTGTAATTTTAGAAGAAGCAATTAAATGGAGACTAGCTGCTGTGATGTCTCCCATACACAGTAAAGAGGAGATCCTGCTCCTCTATCTCCATGTAGCAAGTTAAAGTGGTGGTCATATAAAACTGGCCTTACAGACATTTATCATGAGCCATAAAACCCAGTGTATTTTTTCCTATTGGTATAAAAGAGTACCTGTAATTTTAGAAGAAGCAATTAAATGGAGACTAGCTGCTGCGATGTCTCCCATACACAGTAAAGAGGAGATCCTGCTCCTCTATCTCCATGTAGCACACTTTCAGAAGAAACAGTATGGAGAACATTATACAGCAGAACAGAGCAGCTGTGTAGCTGTAAATCCAGTGCTGGTGTGAGATAGAAAACTTACTAGAAGCAGCAGCATCTCTGTGTGTGCTTGTCTCTCTCCCTTCCACTTTGCTGAGCTGATTCCTCCTCCTGTTCCCTCAACAGACTTCTATGGGACAGCAGCTGTAACCCGATCCCTCAGCTGATAACTCATTCTTGTCCCTTAAGAGGGGTTTTACTAGTGAAAAATGAGGAGCTGAGTAAACCACTGGAGACTGGGCACTCATTTACTTCCACAGAGCCCCAGTGTTGTTATCATTATCCTCTTCTCTACCTATGACCCTATCATCAATCTTTTTGAAGTGATTGTATGGCTTCGGAGAGGCGCAATTTTCCTTATCGCCCTGCCGCCGCGTAGCTATTAGATGAGTGCTATGAGGGTGGGGCGGCTTAGATGCCACGTGGAGCTATGAAGGTGCCACATCACGTAGGTTAAGGCTGGTCCTGGTCAGATCCCATTAACCATTTACCTGCTGCAGGAACTTTGCGTTCCTTTATCATCCTAGAGTGGGTTAACAACCGTTTCGCAAATTAATTATTCAACCAACGAGGCTTTGTCTATGTGTCTAGAAATTATAGTCTATGATAAAAAAAATTGCAGTGATGAGAAGACTACAAATTAGCCGTGCATTTTGCTATCGGAGGCAGCATCTGAATCTTTTTTTTTCAAATGCCATTCTGTCTTAGATAATTGCATAGTAAGCACCTCCATTCAGCGCACAAAATGCCCACTGGAAAAAAAAAAATATGAAGACTTAGTAAAAATCTAATTGACAAGGAGAATAATAGGACGGCACTGGCAAGCTGTTAGGAGGGGGCTTCATAATTCAGCGGAGGGGTCTGCTACATGGAGGAATAGACAATGGAACAATCAGATTGCAGATCTTCTCCTTTTTTTACCCAAACAAACTCTGATAATGCAGGACTAACTATGAATAATAAGGAGGTGGCGGTAGAAGATCTGGGGGGGGGGGGGGGGGAGGGGCTGCGGAGGAAAAAAATGAGACATTAGAGGCATGAAGTAAATTAGATAAAATGAATTGATGTTCGTACCGGCTAAGGCCGGATCCACACATTCAGATTCAAGTCCAGCCGTGGGTTTAATGACCTGAACTCACAGCATCATAAATCCCTTAGGATGCCGTGAGTTCAGGTCATTAAAGTTGTTGTCCCAGAAAAAAATATTCTACATTTTTTAAACCAGTACCTGGATCTGAATACTAAATAATAAAAAAATAATAAAAATGTAGTAGAGTCACTGAGCTTTAATATCTTTATAGCGCCACCTGCTGTTTGTTTTTGTTCCTCATCTCTCTGTCCACCACGCTGATGTGGACACACATGCTCAGTTCTCTCCTTCAGGTCGAAGCTGTGACAGAGCTGCAGAAGAAAGGACACACCCTTGAGCTGTTATAGGGAGAAAGCTTCATTTTTTTATTTTTTTTTTAAGTTTACCATTGAATAACCCTTTAAACCCAGGTCACACGTCTGGAATCCGGACATGACAGTCAGTCCTTAGGCTTATCTATAGTCACACTGATATGATATGGTTGGTTTCATCCTATAAGTAGATGGACTTTGACGCCATCTGCTGCCCACACATATTTAGGACTTCTCTCTGGAAGGTGTCAGGAGGTTTCTGATAGACTTGCCAACTCCTTTAGGCAAACAGGCAACGCCCCCTACAACTTGAAATACTTTATTATGGGGGGCACATTTTTTTTTTTTGGGGGGGGGGGGGATTTGCATTTTTTCAGTATCCATTGCCATGAAAGCAGCCATTAGTCCAGACAATAGGAGCAACGATCAAGACTGGGATTTCTCAGGATGGATGGCCTGGGGGTGTGGAAGAGATGAGTAGCCTCCAGATGGGAACACGAGAGGCATGAAGTGAGCCCGGACAGAAGGTAGGACTCCATTACAGCGCAGAGATTACTGAGGCATGTTGTTGGATCAACAGGAGTTAAGCTTATTACGACCCATGAGAAAATTCCTTTTTATAGCCGGGGACGGCCATTGATTTTTCACCATTTTGCAGCTGATCTCTTGCTTAGATACCTCTGTGCCTCCGAGGCTCGGAGCTATTAATCTGTTTTGTTTTTTAACACTTCCATAGCCACATGTCCTTCTTTTTTTGTGGAATAGTCACTTCTTTCATCCCATTAATCCCTTAAAATCACCAGTAAACACCAGTAAAGTCAATGGGAGGAGGACTATACAAAAGCCACTTGCACATTTTGCAAAAATGTGTCATTTTGCTTTTTCATTGGCATAATAAAATTGGTTGGGGATAAACAGGGGGCGTGTCCTTTCCCATGATTGACCGATTTACCATAAATCACACCAGAAATTGACCACATTTATTTACAAACCCTTCCAAAAATCCAAGTGATCCTCTGAGGCCTCTTTCACACGGGCGTCGCGTGTGAGGGCCGGATAGGATGCGGGTGCATCGCGGGAAAATGAACGATTTTTCAGCGATGCACGATTTTTACAGAATGCATAGTACAAAAGGGATGGACGGGTTAAATTTTTTAAAAAATTTTTTAACTCACCTCATCCACTTGTTTGCGCAGCCCGCTTGTCTTCTTTCTTCTTCTTCAATGACCTGGAAGGAAAGGGACCTTTGGTGACGTCACTGCGCTCATCACATGGTCCATCATCATGGTGATGGACCATGTGATGAGCACAGTGACGTCACCAAAGGTCCTTTTCCTCCCAGGTCATCAAAGAAGAAGAAAGAAGACGAGCCGGGCAGCGAGAACAAGTGGAAAAGGTGAGTTTAATTATATTTTTTTAACCCCTACATCCCTAATTTACTTAGCATGCTATTATTTTCCCTTATAACCATGTTATAAGAGAAAATAATAATAATGATCGGGTCCCCATCCCGATCGTCACCTAGAAACCATGCGTGAAAATCGCGCCGCATCTGCACTTGCTTGCGATTTTCACGCAGCCCCATTCACTTCTATGGGGCCAGCGTTGCGTGAAAACCTCACAATATAGAGCATGCTGCGATTTTCACGCAACGCACAAGTGATGCGTGAAAATAACAGACCCATAGAAATGAATGGGTCCGGATTCAGTGCAGTTCACCTCACGCATTGCACCCGCGTGGAAAACTCGCCCGTGTGAAAGGGGCCTAATAGGCTAACCATGGGGGAAGGTAGGTTATGTCTATTCTAACACAACCCAACCCTATGTGATTGTAATTAGTTAAGCTCTATGAATATTAACGCCATCCATTGTATATATTGGGCTTTGTGCCGCCATATAGGGCCTATAGCTGTGAGCTACTAGAGGTGGGCCCCATGCCAGCCAAACTCCTCTATATGCAAATCGTGCCCTGTGGGGGTCACTGAGAGTCCATTTGGCGTAAGAATGTATTTGTTATAATAAAATAATCTTTTGGTGTACTGTCTCTTTAAGCCTTCCCCTCATTTCTTGCAGTCGCTTCGCAATGCCTTCTGGCAAATCCCGGACTATTCTTTTATCGCTCACTTAATAAGAAGAGACAATCGGTAACGATCGATATAAGATTATTTCATTAACCTGCCGTGCCAGTCAGTCAGGCTGTATAAACCATTATATCCATGTCATTAATATGCAATTGCATTCTGGCACGCGATCTGCAGACCCATAATTCAGAGGCACTTAATAAGTAATACAGCGCAGTGTAGATAAGTCCCGAGGACCACAGCTGCATGCGAAAAACTTAGTCGCAGGTGGTGCCAAACAGTGGACAGGACTGGCCTCACTTTTCTAGTGGGTGCTCAAAATATTAAGGATACAGTCAGGGGTGCACCACCAATGAGGCGAGGTAAGGCGATCACCAGGTAGGGGCAAGAGGGGGGCACCGGAAGGGGGATTATCTGTTTCTGCAGTATAGTATTTGGAAGCACAATGGGCACAGTATGGGGCGCTCTATGTTTTGTAGCTCTGTATGTAATGCTTTTGGGGGGTTGGGGCACATTTGACTTTTTACCGCAGACAGCAGAAAGTCTAGGTGCACCCCTGGATACAGTACAGGAGCTCCCTGGGTCACTTCCTGAATAAACAGGGCTATCTTCCCAATCCAGCCAAGGGTACAATTCTCATTCTCTCTATTTATGCCCACAATGCCCAGCTGCAGGGTGCAGAACTTTAACAGATTTTGAATCTATCTCTTGAGGATGGTTGGGAGCCAGAAGCCTCTCTAGACAATCCAATGCTGTGAAGTCCAAAGCCAAAATACTTCACAGTATTACCTTCACAGACTTATAACACGCACTGTCCCTTCTTATGGCTGCTTTACCACATTGATTGATACCTAACTCTGACCCCTCTGGAGCCTGGGCTGACTGATCCCTGCTGTTTTACAGTGCTGCTCTTTCTCTTTCCTTCCTTCATACTGCTCTGTCTCACACTAATTAAGGCATCTTTGACATGAGCGAGTTTTCCGTATGGATGCGATGCGTGTTGCAAACGGACAGCATCCAGACTCAATCCTGACCCATTCATTTCAATGGATATGTGCACTTTCTTTATCTCTTTCTCTTATTCTGCATATATAGTATCCTCGGTGAAATACAGTCTCTGAAGAGAGGGCCCTTTCTGTCCTTTTCAACATGATGGGGGACCTGAAGCTTCATTACTCCCACCACATGCAGAGATGTCTGTAGCCTCAGTAGAGGTGGTTTACTTTTCTCTGACAAATGTTCTACAATCCACCCTTTGTGACCGCTATACGTTCTGTAAAATCCAGTATCTCTTTCCTTCAAGGGCTGGCACATAAATTGTCACTTTTGCAATCCACAGGTATTCCCTGTTCAGCACTGATCCCTTGCTTTTTTCTTGATCACAAATTACATTAGACTCAAGCAATTTCCTCTGGAAGGGGTGGTGCCAGCCCTGCCTAGCTACATTAACTGGGGAACTTCCCACGCTACACACAGCCCATGGGACACAGTGTACAGAATATAATGCATGAAATCCAGCGACATTCACAGTTATAAGACCTCATCTTTGAGAAGACCATCCATTATCCAGACAAGATTATCTGTGATGGATTTTCAGTTGCCCATATCCATGCTGGCCATCTTCTTTAAAAAGACACCTCCCTAGGAGACCATTTTTCAAAGCACTTTTGGGTGATCATCTCAAAGAGGTTTATGTGTATTAGAGGTGGCCCTTCAGCTCCAATAGGCTTCAATTATGGTCCAGAGGAACCATCACAGATAAGGAGGTGATAAAGCAACTTGAAGGATCTTGAGAACCTTCTATCCAAGAAGAAATTATAAGAAGGTTAGCTTGATGGAATTAACCAACACCAGTAGGGGAGTCTATATTAATCTTCCTAAGGGCTACCTTTCCTAAATGTATAGGAAAACCCAAAGCAACATCTTGCCTACCAGCTTCAATAAGTTTCCCCGAGGCCCTGACATGAGACAATACAAGAGGCCAGACTAGAAGAACCAGCCTGTAGTCCATCAGCGTTAGAGACCTCATTGCACTTAGTCACCATGTTCATTATGATGCAAATCATACATCCCACATCCATTTTGAAGACCTGTCTGATGGGTTTCAGGAAATGGTCTCCTGAAAGCTGACAAATGTCTCCTTCCTCCAGCCAAAAACCCCCTAATATCAAGCAGGCGTCACTCGTACTTCCAGTGACATTCGGCCAGGAGTCTATTAGATTGTCCTGGCAGTGGACCATCCATTATCCAGACAAGATTAGCTGTGATGGATTTTCCGTTGCCCATATCCATGCTGGCCACCTTCTTTAAAAAGACACCTCCCTAGGAGACCATTTTTCAATGCACTTTTGGGTGATCATCTCAAAGAGGTTTATGTGTATTAGAGGTGGCCCTTCAGCTCCAATGGGCTTCAATTATGGTCCAGAGGAACCATCACAGATAAGGAGGTGATAAAGCAACTTGAAGGATCTTGAGAACCTTCTATCCAAGAAGAAATTATAAGAAGGTTAGCTTGATGGAATTAACCAGCACCAGTAGGGGAGTCTATATTAATCTTCCTAAGGGCTACCTTTCCTAAATGTATAGGAAAACCCAAAGCAACATCTTCTTGCCTACCAGCTTCAATAAGTTTCCCCGAGGCCCTGACATGAGACAATACAAGAGGCCAGACTAGAAGAACCAGCCTGTAGTCCATCAGCGTTAGAGACCTCATTGCACTTAGTCACCATGTTAATTATGATGCAAATCATACATCCCACGTCCATTTTGAAGACCTGTCTGATGGGTTTCAGGAAATGGTCTCCTGAAAGCTGACAAATGTCTCCTTCCTCCAGCCAAAAAACCCCTTATATCAAGCAGGCGTCACTCGTACTTCCAGTGACATTCGGCCAGGAGTCCATTAGATTGTCCTGGCAGTGGATTTTATGAACTATGTTTTAAGAATGGGCTTTATGACCCTTCTGCAGACATTTTGGCAGCTGTTATGCAGGTGTAAGTGGCCGAGAGTCTTGTCGCCCAGAAATGCAGATGTAAGGCTGTCATTATTTCTTCTCTTTCTCAGATGCTGGATGACAATGACTAATGGCTGCCATTATAAAGCCAAGAAACGTGGTCAGCTAACTTTCCACAGATCCTGAATGGCATATCAATCTACTCTGTTATGCAGAGTTAAATTTCTAATTTTCTCCCTTATGTGTCAGTCTTTACTGCAGTCCTAGCATTCTATTCAGGACACCACTTCTTCTCATTTTATTGATTATGAAATAAAACATTTGAGAAGCAGACACAAGTTACTGATGTGATGTCCCTGTTATTGTGATATCGGATTTTAGGTCGACGTTACATGGGACGATGTAGGCAGGGCCGTCTTTAATATTGATTGGACCCTGAGCAAGAATTTACTTGGGCCCCCTGGATCCCTCCTTCCCACACCCTAGCATGCAATCACGCCCTTCACCACAACACACACACCCAAAAAAAATCCACACACCTCGTAGAGTAGTAAACTTTAATAATGTAAACATAAAGAACTGGTTCACAAATAAGTCCTTAGCTTGACCTATTTACCACCTGTAGCTCCCTCCCACTTTTCCAACCACTAAGCACCCTTACTCACATAAAACAATATATGCACCAGGAGCGTGTCACCAAGGGGCCCGGCTTTGGTGGAGTAAAAGCCCTAGTCCAGGTGTCCACTAAAGTAGTTGGGGGACACCAAATAGATAGTGTAGCTGGTTCAGCTATTTCAGGGCGGGCTTTTACTGGGAACAGGCAATGTGTTGGGTGGGTGCCTGTTCCCCATGCTCCAGTCCGGGACTTGGGGCATGCTCATGTCCAGGGATTCCATTTAATCTGGTTTCTGCAAGTGGGTGTGTCTCACTCTGGAGAGTGTGCAGACAGAGGCCTGGTGAGTCTCTGTCAGTGTGGTCTCAGCTAGGCAAAGCTGAGGGGCCACGAGGCTATGCAATAGCCTGGACTTTGGGGGACTTAGCGACGCCCGGGAACAAGCATTGAAAGGTCAGAGTCGGGAGGACTGCTAGACCACAACCCCCTCCAAAGGTACTGAATTTGTTACAGCCTGAGGGCTGGTGGACTGTATGTCTGGGGTAAGCCGCACCTGGTTCCATGTGGGAACGCTATCGTATAGCCGAGTTAGGGATACGATGTTTATTATGTTTAGGTAGAGCCCAGACGGGCAGGCTTTTGTTTTATGCCATGTTGTGTATGAAGAGTGTAAAATAAATCGCACTGTTTGGACCTGAAACCTAGTGGTTATGAAGATAATTCTGTGAGAATGACCCCCGAATAAGAGACGATCCCTTACAATATATATATATATAGCTTACAGTGTCATCACGGCACGCGGCGTACGCAAAGAGCAGGGGAGGTCGGGAGGAGGAGCAAGGAAATACCATATTTTTCACCCCATAAGACGCACTGGCCCATAAGACACACCTAGGCACCCATAATGCAGCAGCCCCCAGCCATAATGCAGCAGCCCCCAGCCATAATGCAGCAGCCCCCAGCCATAATGCAGCAGCCCACAGCCATAATGCAGCAGCCCACAGCCATAATGCAGCAGCCCACAGCCATAATGCAGCAGCCCCCAGCCTCAGATCTAAAAAAAATAAAGCACTTACTTCTCCTACTCCTGGACGCCGCCGATCCTCACCGCCCACGATCTTCTTCCTCTTGCTGTTGGCTGTGCTCTGTGAACCGGCGCGCACAGCCGACAGCAGAGAACCAGGAAGCGGTGAGTACAGAACTTTCACCGCTTTCTGGTCCTTCGGTACTAATGAGCTTCCATAATGGAAGCGCTCATTAGTATTCGCCCCATAAGATGCAGGGGCATTTCCCCCCCACTTTGGGGGGGGGGGGGGGGGAGTGCGTCTTATGCGGTAGTGGCCAGTGGGACTCAAGAGGCATCTGCCTTGGGCCCCCCAGGATCAACTGGGCACGGGGCAGCTGCCCTTTTTGCCCCGCGTTAAAAACGGCTCTGGATGTAGGTACAGAATGATGGGGATAACAGATTTTTTTAAATTTTAGTACAAGGCCGCAGGTTAGCACGCTGGTATAGCGGCACACTAGAGATAAGCGGGTTTCATTCTAATGAATTGGACAGAAAATTTGTGTCCAAATCGATTGAACCTGAATCTAAGGTGCTCCAATGAACATTGTGTATGACACTCTGAGGTCTCCTAGGACTCTTTTTTAGTTTGTTTTACGTCTCTCCCCTTTCAGTTCTTTAACACAAAGACAGCATTAGTAAATAATGTCAGTAGACGCTGACATGTACACTGTAGCTATGGTTGACATTGCTATTGAGGCTGTAAAATACGCTTATTTCTGTACTTATAAAGGGCAAAAAAATTGCAACAGGTTTTTGGGAAAGAAAAAAGAGCAATTGCACAGCTTCTGCGGCAAAGTATATGCTGCTGGTGATGCTGGGAAACACTATAAAACACTTAACAGGTTCTGCAGATTTTTGGAAAGAAAATGGCTGGCTTCTGCACATAAAAAAGAGTACTGCCTCTTTAAATGATCTTTATGCAGTGCAGCAGTCTAGATATGATCAGCTCCAGTCAGGGGGCGGCCTGGAAAAAAAACCTAAAAGTGGCCCCATGTTGTAGGGGTGTCCAACACAAGACAACACAACTAGGCAGGGACAACAGAAATAGGCAGGACCTGCAATACTGTAATGTAACACAATATACTGCCTCAGAAGAGGCAAATACCACAGTGCAGCACAATATACTGCCCCAGCAGAAGCAGATACCACAGTGCAGCACAATATACTGCCTCAGCAGAACCAACTACCACAGTGCAGCACAATATACTGCCCCAGCAGAACCAGATACCACAGTGCAGCACAATATACTGCCTCAGCAGAACCAACTACCACAGTGCAGCACAATATACTGCCCCAGCAGAACCAGATACCACAGTGCAGCACAATATACCGCCTCAGCAGAACCAACTACCACAGTGCAGCACAATATACTGCCCCAGCAGAACCAAATACCACAGTGCAGCACAATATACCGCCTCAGCAGAACCAAATACCACAGTGCAGCACAATATACTGCCCCAGCAGAACCAAATACCACAGTGCAGCACAATATACTGCCTCAGCAGAACCGAATACCACAGTGGAGCACAATATACTGCCCCAGCAGAACCAAATACCACAGTGCAGCACAATATACTGCCCCAGCAGAACCAAATACCACAGTGCAGCACAATATACTGCCTTAGCAGAAGCAAATACCACAGTGCAGCACAATATACTGCCCCAGCAGAACCAAATACCACAGTGCAGCACAATATACTGCCCCAGCAGAACCAACTACCACAGTGGAGCACAATATACTGCCCCAGCAGAACCAAATACCACAGTGCAGCACAATATACTGCCCCAGCAGAACCAACTATCACAGTGCAGCACAATATACTGCCCCAGAAGAAGCAAATACCACAGTGGAGCACAATATACTGCCCCAGTAGAACCAAATACCACAGTGCAGCACAATATACTGCCCCAGCAGAACCTAATACCACAGTGCAGCACAATATACTGTCCCAGCAGAACCAAATACCACAGTGCAGCACAATATACTGCCCCAGCAGAACCAGATACCACAGTGGAGCACAATATACTGCCCCAGCAGAACCAACTATCACAGTGCAGCACAATATACTGCCCCAGAAGAAGCAAATACCACAGTGGAGCACAATATACTGCCCCAGCAGAACCTAATACCACAGTGCAGCACAATATACTGCCCCAGCAGAACCAACTATCACAGTGCAGCACAATATACTGCCCCAGAAGAAGCAAATACCACAGTGGAGCACAATATACTGCCCCAGCAGAACCAAATACCACAGTGCAGCACAATATACTGCCCCAGCAGAACCTAATACCACAGTGCAGCACAATATACTGTCCCAGCAGAACCAAATACCGCAGTGCAGCACAATATACTGCCCCAGCAGAACCAGATACCACAGTGGAGCACAATATACTGCTCCAGCAGAACCAAATACCATAGTGCAGCACAATATACTGCTCCAGCAGAACCAAATACCACAGTGCAGCACAATATACTGCCCCAGCAGAACCAAATACCACAGTGCAGCACAATATACTGCCCCAGCAGAACCAAATACCACAGTGCAGCACAATATACTGCCCCAGCAGAACCGAATACCACAGTGCAGCACAATATACTGCCTCAGCAGAACCAACTACCACAGTGCAGCACAATATACTGCCTCAGCACAAGCAAATACCATGGTGCAGCATAAAATACTGTGCCTTGAGGACGGTGATATAATTGAGTTCATCAGGGCATCTGCGGCCATTGGCCAGGTGCATGAGTACCTGATGCTCCTAGCATTAATTCTGAGAGCATCAGAACGTTATGTGCCCGGCCAGTGGCTGTGGAGGGCTTGGGCAGCTCCCTGGTCATCGGCCCACCCGGAAATTTCTCTGTCTGGTCTATGGCCAATACTCCCCTGGCTCCAGTCCTGACTACAGACACTGTGACTGTCCCTAACGATAAAACCGGACTTTCTGCTTAGTATTTCAGTCTAACTAACTAAATATATATTCTTCACAATTCGCATGCTGTCCCTCCAGGACCCTAACATGGCTGACTTCATGTATGTCTATTGCAGATCGGACAAACACGTCCTGTCACATCAGGAGCTCAAAACAGTCATCATAGACCAGCCAATATTCTCCCTCCTGATTGGCTGTCATCAAAGCATTGGGCCCCGTCCAGTGTCATGTGATCCTAGTGTATTGAATTTTAAATGCAACATGTGCGAATCGCCAAAACTTCGGATTCGTTTGGAAGATGAATTTTCGTGACGTTCGTGACCAATCCAATTCAATCAATAGATTTGATTGGCTCATCTTTATGGCACACGTAAATTTGGTTTTTCCAAACTGGTTCGCCACCCTGGCACGTCCAGTATAATCCTAATGTCAGTATCAGTAGAAAGATGAAGTCCTGACAGGCGCATCCTCCCCGTGTGCTGACCTTGGCAATCGTCTTACACCCATTTCCATGTCAGGCAAAGACCCGGAGTGACGTCTCTTTTCACTGCTTTCTCCATTGCCTTCACAGGCGACCTTACAGGACACCTCCTTCCCCTGTCAATGAGCGCTGACAAGCAGCTGACACTTGCATTGTCCGGGCCGGGCCGCCCTTCCATAAGTGTTCGCTGACCCTGTAGCTTCCTCTCCACTTTCATTGTCTTGTTCCTGTCCTAGAAAAAAAAAAGAAAGGCGAGAAAAAGAGAAGAGCTTAACGTTGTCACCGCTCAAGCGCGGCCTGTGGCCATGACAGTCTGTCATAATGAACCACCTTATCAATATGAAAAATCTCCATGGCGGGTGGAAAACATCATGATCTGCGGCCCTCTGGGCAGGCGTATACTCAGGCGGCCTATGGTGGGTCCGTTTTATGGTTAGTTACTCTACCAGACATTATTAAAAGTATATAACAGTACAAAGAAGGCCTCGTTGCCCATAGCAACCAATCAGAGCTCAGCTTACATTTCATAGGCAGCTCTGGAAAATTGAAAGCTGTGCTGTGATTGGCTGATAGAGGCACAAGGCCTCTGAGTGAGGGTCCCAGAGAAAGGAGAGACTGGATGCCGAGGAATCCTCATGGATCCTGTGGCGCATCAGACACAGCTTAGCTGGCGGAGGTCTCATAGCACATAAATGGGCGTGGCCCAAAAGAAGGGGTGAAAAGGGGCCATGTTTAGCCCCCAAAAATTCCTAGTACAGTGCATACAGATGATATGTCTGCGCCTGCATTTAAAAGGATTGCACAGGATTAGGAAAACATGGCTGAAGTAGCACCACCCCTGGTCATCTGTTGAGCCTGGTATTACAGTTCAGCACCATTGAATTGAAAATGGCTGCGGCTATCAGGGCATGTTGGGAGTTGTAGTTTCGCAGCAGCTGGAGGCCACTGCTTCAGGCCTAGTTCACACAAACGTATGGCTTTTATAGTGTTTTGCGTTCCGTTTTCACGGATCTGTTGTTCCGTTTTTGAGTTCCGTTGCGTTTCCGTTTCCTTTCCGTTTTTCCGTATGCTATGTACAGTATACAGTAATTACATAGAAAAAATTGGGCTGGGCATAACATTTTCAATAGATGGTTCAGAAAAAAACGGAACGGATATGGAAGACATACGGATGCATTTCCGTATGTGTTCCGTTTTTTGGGCGGACCCATTGACTTGAATGGAGCCACGGAACGTGATTTGCGGCCAAATATAGGACATGTTCTATCTTTTAACGGAACGGAAAAACGGAAATACGGAAACGGAATGCATACGGAGTACATTCCGTTTTTTTTTTTTGCGGAACCATTCAAATGAATGGTTCCGTATGCGGACCGTATACGGAACACAAAAAAAAGGCCCGTACACTCGCAAAAAAAAACGTTCGTGTGAACTAGGCCTCAGACTGATCGCACTTGGATCAAGCTTTCAGGTTGGGGTTTTCAGCCTCTAGATATAAACAAGGATTTCTCACAAAAATGTAAATATAAAATAATTATAATATTAGCAATAAAAATCACATTAAGTCACAATAATATTGTAAATTAGTAATATTATTATTATTTATAAAAAGGTATAAAATAATAAAATTCACAAAAATAAATATGAAATAATAATAATAATTTAAAATAAAAATATGTAACTATAAATAATAATAAATCAAAAATAAATATGAAATAATAATAATGCTTATTATTATTATTGTATAATAATAAATACCGTATTTTTCGCCCTATAAGACGCACCGGCCTACAAGACGCACCTAGGTTTTTGGGGAGGAAAATAAGAAAAAACATATTTTTAACCAAAAGGTGTGCTGTGTGTTTGGTGGGTTTAGAACTAATGGTGGTCTGTGGATGGCACTATTACTGGGGATCTGTGGATGACGGACACTGTTATTGGGGGGATCTGTGGATGACGGACACTGTTATGGGGGGATCTGTGGATGACGGACACTTATGGGGGGAACTGTGGATGACGAACACTGTTATGGGGGGATCTGTGGATGACGGACACTGTTATGGGGGATCTGTGGATGACGGACACTGTTATGGGGGGATCTGTGGCTTGCACTGTTACAGGGGGATCTGTGGCTGGCACTGTTACAGGGGGGGATCTGTGGATGGCACTGTTATACATGTGTCATCCACAGACCCTCCTAGCCCATAACTCTGCCATCCACAGATCCCCCGCCGCTCCAGTATACTAATATAATATGTCTTATTCAATTAATAGTTATTAAATATGCCTCTTTATTCCTAATAGTACCTTAAATCCTAACCGCTTCAGTACAATGCCGGCAGGCAGGCCGGGCGGCCGGCGCGTCACTCACTGACGTCACTTGCCTGCGCCGCCTGCTTCATTCATAAAGTTATGCTGCCGCCCGCCCCGGCCTGCATTGTACTGAAGCGCTTAGGATTTAAGGTACTATTAGGCATAAAGGGGCATATTTAATAACTATTAATTTAATATGACATATTATATTAGTACACCGGAGCGGCGGGGCGGGGCTATAGTGCAGTGACTGCACCGCCCCGCCGCTATTGCCGGCCCCAGCTCCTCCTCCCAGTCCCTCCCCGAGTCCCCGCTCGCTTTACATCACAGCTTGCGATGTAAAACTGACAGCATTCGCCGTATAAGACGCAGGGGCATTTTCCCCCCATTTTGGGGGGAGAAAAAGTGCGTCTTATACGGCGAAAAATACGGTAAATATAAAATAATAATTAGTTAAAAAATGAATCCGACTTTCAATCATGCTTTGCATAAATTTATATATTTATTTTCAAATAAAAAAAATAATTAAAAAATGAATGAAAAAATAAAAAGTCTATGTAAAAGTTTTTAAAAAAAAGCCGTATTTTTTTCGCGGCCTCCTTGGCAGCTGGCATCCCATTATCCTGCCTTGGCCTTCTACATGGATCTCATTTTACTAATTGGACGTATTATCTTTAACATCAGTACGGGGTAAAGGGGCACCAAGTGACCCCCAGTGTACCAGAGATGCAAGGAGAAGCCTAAATGGGTATTAAGAAGGAAACTGTTCGATCTACAACATAAAGACCCCCTTTTCTATGTCTTAAAAGGAGAGTTGGATACTGGGCCGTGCCAACAGGACGGGGGCTGAGATGCTTCAGCCTGAAAACTAGATCCCGATGGAAAGTGGGAGTAAAAGGATACTACAGCTGTACAGTACTCAGATCTATAGGGCCAGTGTTTTCTGGGTGACCCTAAAGGTCAAAGGTGAAGGGTTTCCCAGGAACGTCTTTGATGGGGGACGTCTTTGATGAGAAAGGAGTCTCTGTACAGATGTCCCAAAATTAGCATGAGAATGTGGAGCACATGCTCGAAAAGTGTAGCAGAGACGGAGAGCTTTAATGGAATTTAATTAAAACTGCCACATTCTTTTACTTCCCGTCTTTATCAGCCTCACACACCATACCACCTTGTGTCTGCACCCCCCGCTAAATCTCACACCTCTCAGGAACCTTGCGGAGGATGGTGACCCGTGCCAGTTGTGACTATCCACAGATATGCCACCACCAAGCCTCACACCCCCATACCCGCGAAGATAAATGTAGACGTAATGAAGGAACATGTTCACAATTCTTTACCTTACCATATCTATCTCCTATCTATCTATCTATCTATCTATCTAATATCTATCTATCATCTATCTATCTCATATCTATCTATCTCCTATCTATCTCATATCTATCTATCTCATATCTATCTCCTATCTATCTATCTCCTATCTATCTATCTATCTATCTCATATCTATCTATCTCCTATCTATCTATCTATCTATTATCTATCTCATATCTATCTATCTCCTATCTATCTATCTATCTATCTATCTCATATCTATCTATCTCCTATCTATCTATCTATCTCCTATCTATCTCATATCTATCTATCTCCTATCTATCTATCTATCTATCTCATATCTATCTATCTCCTATCTATCTATCTATCTATCTATTATCTATCTATCTCCTATCTATCTATCTATCTATCTCATATCTATCTATCTATCTATCTATCTAATATCTATCTATCTCATATCTATCTATCTCCTATCTATCTATCTATCTATCTATCTATCTAATATCTATCTATCTATCCACAGAAAACTCCAGAGCGTGTGAGCAGCACCACAGAATATGTGGAAATCGGGGGCCAGCGGCTGTTGGAGTGATCCTTACTCCCAAAATATATCAATCAGAAAAGTCCACAGCACTTTTTTTTGATAAAAAAGTGTAGATTTATTCACCAGTAGCAACGTTTCGGTCCACACACTGGAACCTGCTTGAGAAAGGTTCCAGTGTGTGGTCCGAAACATTGCTACTGGTGAATAAATCTACACTTTTTTATCTAAGGAAGTGCTGTGGACTTTTCTGATTTATCTATCTATCTATCTATCTATCTATCTCATATCTATCTATCTATCTATCTATTTATCTAATATCTATCTATTCTATTTCATATCTATCTATTTATCTAAGATCTATCTATCTATCTATCATATATATCTATCTATCTTATATCTATCTATCTATCTCATATCTATCTATCTATCTATCTATCTCATATCTATCTATTTATATAATATCTTTCTATCTAGTTTTCTATCTGATATCTACAGTATCTATCTATCTCATATATATCTATCTAACATCTATCTATCTATCTATCTATCTATTGTGACACAGTGAGGGGTTGTGTCTGGCAAGGCCGGTATTTTCCTCCCAGCATGTGCGGCTGGGTTGGTTTCCAGCCAGGTGAGGTCAAATACCAGACCGGTGCCAGTCTGGGTTTTGGCAACACCCGGCTGTCCTTAAATAGGCAGCTGGGCTCAGCAGAGATGTCTCTGTTTTTGGGATCTGAGGCTTTGTGCCGTGCTGGAGGGCTGAGAGACGCATGCTGGGGAAACAGGCCCCCTAGAGCCTGCTGTGGACTACTGGAGGCAGAACGATACGGAATTGGCCCCGACCTGTCATCACTAGGCAAATAAAGTCATTCCTGGGAATGGTGGGCTATTACACTAGGTTTGTTTCCCACTTTGCTACTCTAGCCGCGCCCTTGACAGGGCTCTTGAAGGGACGAAAATCAGTGCTGGTTCGTTGGAATGATCGGGCGGAGGAGGCTTTTGCCGCTTTGAAGTCGGCCCTGTGTGGATCACCAATTTTGGTGACACCCGACTTCAAGAGGGAGTTTGTGGTACAAACGGATGCCTCCGAAGTAGGCCTCGGTGCTGTACTGTCTCAGGAAGTCAACGGGGAGGAGCATCCCGTTGTCTTCCTAAGCCGCAAGCTCACGCCAGCCGAAACCAGGTACAGTATAGTGGAGAGAGAGTGCCTGGCTATCAAGTGAGCACTCAAGTCTCTCCGCTACTATTTGTTGGGGAGAAAGGTCAGCCTGATGACCGACCACTCCCCTCTCAAGTGGATGAGCCAGGCCAAAGACAGGAATGTCCGGGTCACCAGATGGTTTTTGTCTCTGCAGAACTTTAAGTTCTCGGTAGAACACAGAGCAGGCCGGTTGCAGGGAAACGCGGATGCCCTGTCCCGGGTGCATTGTCTGGCATGTGTCCATCCCCTCAGGGATGAACAAAGGGGGGTATGTGACACAGTGAAGGGTTGTGTCTGGCATGGCAGGTATTTTCCTCCCAGCATGTGCGGCTGGGCTGGTTTCCAGCCAGGTGAGGTCAAATACCGGACCGGAGTTTAAGTGCCAGTCCGGGTTTTGGCAGCACCTGGCTGTCATTAAATAGGCAGCTGGGCTCAATAGAGATGTCTCTGTTTTTGGGATCTGAGGCTTTTTGCCGTGCTGGAGGGCTGAGAGCCGCATGCTGGGGAAACAGGCCCCCTAAAGCCTGCTGTGGACTACTGGAGGCAGAACTGCCAGCAAGGTGACTTGTGTTATATGAACTTTCCATTGTGTGTGAATTACCACCAAGACTGCCAAGTTACTACTGTTTTGTGCAATTGCCTCAAGTGTGAATAAACACTGACGTTTTTAGTTAAGAACTTGTATTTTGCCTCTGTACTGCGCCCGCTTACCCTATCTACCAGAGCAAAACCCCACACTATCTATCTATCTATCTATCTCATATCTATCTAAAAGCACAAAAACAGCAGGACTGTCACTCAGTGTCAGACCCATCCATCTATAATAATAATAATCTTTATCACATCACAAATAATGGTGATCTGAAGTTTTCCAAGGAAGATAGATATGAGAGAAAGAAAGAAAGGATAAATATAAATTAGATCTAAATAGATAGATATGAGATAGATAGATAGATAGATAGATAGATAGATAGATATGAGATAGATAGATATGAGATAGATAGATACGAGATACAGTAGATAGATAGGCATAGGCATATAAACCAGATCCCGGATTACAGTGAGTGCGAATCTGGGGGTAGACAGTGGTATCCGGCTATGCCAGTAAACTCCGGCCGGAACAGACTGCTGGACTTCTAATCGCATATATAAACCCAGCCTAAGTCCATTCATAGGATGCTATGCATAATTCTACCACCAGGGACGCTACAAAGACAGAAGCCATAAGACATTATGCTGACCTGTAATTCCCAGCAGTGGGACACCAACCAATCAAATATGGTAAGTATTGGTATGGGCCTCCACGGTGAAGACTATTCTAGGAGGATAGAAAAAGCTTAAACAACTCTGCCAACATTTTAGTCTGTTTTTGTTTGTCCTCTGCAGGAAGAAGCCCCATCATCATATTACAAAGGAGGCAGCCGCCATAAGCTCCAGCTCCCCTTTATTCCTATGATCATTACTGATGATGATGTAGTCTTTGTTACAACACGGAACTCACTTGACTCCCCAATTAGCACCAATTAGACAGACCGTTATCACAATTTCCCATTGAACTGAGTGGGGATTAGTGCTACACGGGTAATGACCACACATGAGCTGTGTGGCCTGTGAATCGGTGAGATGTGGGTGTCCTGGTTTATTCTCTTGGCGGCCCAAATGAACAAAAAGGAGTTGCCCTATCATTCTGGGTTTGAGGGATGATGTTGGAATTGCGCACATTATAATAATGGACCATATGCCTTTAAATGCTGATGAATGTAGATGGAAATTTCCCACAAAGTTCAGCCTAGAAATTACTAATCAAGGTTTTTCTATGTTTTGTTCTACAGAGAATGTACTCGCTGCTCTTTGTTCTGATCACAGGGTGTCAGACTGCTGGGATTCTCATCGATCAGTTGTGATCTTCAAGAGAACCTAGAAGTAAGTGTTCACTTTCCCTGCAGCACCACCACAGGGGAAACTTGGTATTACACAGCTGTATTAGGGTGCATTTAAAAACATCAATTGCATCCGGCCAGTTGTCTCATGCCAGAGCTGGTCGCAACTGATGGCATTTGCGCACATATTGTGCAACGGTCTGGAAGTATCAGAAAAAAAATTCTACATCTACATTTTTCTGTCCAGCGGCAGGAGACAAAAAACTGATACTCTAGATCCCATAGTAGACCAGAGATGAATTCTTGGCTTTTGTATTCTAGAAACTAATGCCAGACACCATATAATTGTGAACATGCTCATAGTAATCAGCCAGAGTGATGGGTTCTCCAGAGTTGGTGACGCCGCTCTCTTCTGATTGTATGTGCTGGACAACCCATTTTCCAGGTGAAGGTCCACCAGCAACAATTTGAACAGGAAAGACTGGGATCTCCACCAATTACTTATTATGTGCTGGGGATCAGTCATGTAAATACTCACGTTCCTTTCAGTGTTTTTGTAGGTAAAGAAAAGCATTAGGTAGTGTCCAATGAAATTAATGGTCATCCATTGGCTTTGATGGACCTAGCCTACTGAGATGTCCTAATGTGGCCTTTAAGATTGTTTTAAAAAATATACTATCCTTATTTGTTAGGGTAAGTAGATCACAAAGTGTCCTCCTGCTGGTACTAACAGTGATCAGCTGCAATCTGTGGGGAAAACTGACAGCAAGTGTTCAGTTTCCCTGCAGCATCACCACTGGTCAACTTAAGCATTACACGGTGTCCATTCAAAACAATAGGTTTTCTGTGTAATATTAGTGGACAGATCATCCAGAGGGAGACAGACGTGCTCTTTGTAACCACTATGGCTAAGAGATTAGAATCCTCAACTCAGAAGTTCCAAGTGGACAACCCCTTTAAATGTTAATTCAAAACTGTCTCTAAGGATGGACCACCTTGCATAGGAGGGCTAAAGCTCAAATTTACCGTAACACAGGCAGAAGCAAGCAAGTGGATATAATGAACCTCCTCTCAAATAGTCATATGCCAGAAACACTGAGGTTGCCGAATGATGGCGCACCACCAGAATTTTTTCTCTCAGGACCTCTCTTGGGAAGATGGACATCAATCCCAGTCATGAAGAGAGGAACTAAGGGCTACTATTATTTTAGATGAGCTTGACATAAGGTTAGCCATCTAGGTTAGCCATAAGGTTAGCCAGTGTTGGAGATACTGGGTCAGAATTGTATATAATAACCAAAGAAGTGATACCAACCTCACTGATCCCTTGCCACTTCCATTTCAATGTTTCCCAAGTCCCACTCCCCACCAGTCTCTTCTTCCTGGTCCCTTTCGACACAGAGGAAATTACTGGCTGAGGTGGGTCAACAGAGGGGAACTCGAGAAGCATCGGTACAGCATTGTCGGGAATTAGTACTTTTTTTTTTTTTTTACCTTATTAAGCTATTCTGCCCCCTTTTAAAAACTTTCTCCCTGGTCAGACCACCTCTATAAGATCTTCAAAAATTTCTATACCCCTGGAACGGTGGTGCAATGACGAAGCTGCCATGACATTTCGTCCACAGTAATGTTAGGTCACCATCTAAACCCTTAATATTTTTAACCCTTTACACTCTTTAAATTTACTGGAAACTTTTTGAAATAATGCATGATACATCACCTCTAAAATTATGAAGATGGCGTCCTGTCTACATTTTTTTTTTGTAGGCCATTTATGGCTCAATTTCCTAAAACTAAACCTTACTTTACAAACCGTGGGACTCTCCGATCTGAGTGTTTTGTATTTTCATGTCCCTAGGGATAAGACAAAAGCTTAGCTAGCTTTATACTGGCTGCGTCCATGCATGCCTAATGCGTTCTTAGGACTTATAGACCATGGGATATTGACCCAGGTAGTTTTTGCGATCCCACCATAGAGAATGCCAGTTTATAGCTTGTCGTGGACATGTTGCAATTTATCCGAAAACCCTATACCACACAAATCAATGTGACACATCACGTCTTGGCTGGCCCATCTGTAAGGACAAATTTCCCAGGACCAGGAGATGGGAGCGTCTTCCATACTCTTTCCCATCCTTGCAAGGAGCCACCTCAATGAAGACAGTAGCCTTTCTCTGGACACAATTGAGGTAATAACCCCCATTCAACAAATGGCTTGCAAAGTGGTTATTGTGGGTCATTAGCGGGCAGCCATTGTGCGACCTCCTCCTGCTTAATGTTTTCTTAACCATAAATGTGAGCTAACACTTTTGTGTGTACAGTGGCCTAATTATCCAGAGAGCTCCTCACTTGATATATTGACATAGCAATATAGAGCGAACCTACCATACCAACCCACAGTTCACACCTAATGGTCAGTGGGTTTAAGGCAGTCAGTCAACCATGTGTTTCCAAATTTCATTGGGTGCCCAAGGCCTGGGAAACTAAGCACATTGCATCCCATGAGGCTGTGCATACAATCTATTGAGTTATTACCAAGAAATGATATTGATTAGTTCTCAAAAATGTACATCATTTTTTGGAAGACAATACAAGATTAAATAAACCATTAATCCAAAAAATAAATAAATAAAAACTTTATAAAAATCAAATTATAGTTCTAATTCAACTGCCCAATCTCCCACACCAGGAGATCCATTGGCTTTCTATAAAGTTGGTCCTTACGTATGAGATGAGGTCAGGAAATTACACAGGGCGCACGACTGTGGAATATGTTGGCATTACTGAAATAATTGGAAGTATTAAAATAATTATTTGAAAGAGAATTCAAAGGGGTTGTTCAGGGTTAGAAAAACATGGTTGCTTTATTCCAAAAAGAGCCCCACACCTGTCCATATGCCCAATGCCAGGCAGGTGCAGGTCTCCCCTCTGAGACTCACACCTATCTCTAAAACGGGGCCTCCAAAGTAAACGAGGGCACACTGCGCAAGTGCAGCCACCCTCAATTCAGTTTATATGGGAGTTCTGAAAATAGCCAAGCGCCAAAACGTCTATTTCCTGAATTCCTATAGAGGTGAAAGGAGAGGTGGTCACCATTGCGCGGGTGCGCTCTCCAGTCACTTGTAGGTGAGTTCTGGAAATAACCAAGTGCGCTTACTCAGATCTTTTTAGAACACCCACAGAAATAAATGGAGAGCACGGTGCGTTCTCCTTCACTTTGGGAGCGTATTCTAGAGGTCGGACCAGCAACTATCTGACATTGGTAGAACATCCTAGCTATAGGCCACCACTGTGTGAGATGTGTCAACCCCTTTAAGGCTCTGTTCACATCTGTTATATAAGGAAACCAGACCTCAGTGCCAGATTCATCGCCTAGTGGGCACCATCGGTTCTCAAGAGACCCCACTGAGTTATAAACATAACCTATCAGGTTCCTCTAAGGCTGTGATGACTAACCTCTGGCACTCCAGCTGTGGTAAAACTACGACTCCCAAGATGTGCACCTGCTTGGCTGTTCTCAGAACTCCATAGAAATTAATAGAGCAATGCTGGGAGTCGTAGTTTCACCACAGCTGGAGTTCCGGAGGTTAGCCATCACTGCCCTAAGGTGTCTATTATTTTGATGCAATGCTATTTTTTCCCATTAAAAACAATGTCAACTGCAACAAAAACTGCTAAAATAGCATCTGGCGTTGGTATGAGTAGGGGCTTAGATCACTAGATTTGCCTACAAAAAAGAAATTACTAAAAGCAACATAAGTACCAAAAAGCTAAATTATAATATATAAAACAATAGAGTTAGATGTAAATCTGTTAGAAACACTCTAATATTTAAAATAATATATGATTTGCATTATTAATTTTTTAGAAAGCAATACAATAAAAAATATATAGGCTCTGACAAAAATGTAAACATAAAAATCATAGTAAATATTATTA
Organism: Bufo gargarizans; assembly: GCF_014858855.1. Lineage (NCBI taxonomy): Eukaryota > Metazoa > Chordata > Amphibia > Anura > Bufonidae > Bufo > Bufo gargarizans. The sequence continues at coordinate 92,095,486 of NC_058090.1, read as the reverse complement.
ATTATATATATTTTCATGGAACTATTGTAAAAAAAAAAAAATAATTGTAAAGAAAATTACAAAATAAAACAAAAATAATAAAATAAAAATTAATATAAAATTTTGAATAAAAAAATATTTAGAAAACTACCAAAATATAAATGAAAAATAACACCAAAAATTATAAATTTAAAATAAAACTAATAAATAAAAAAAATTATAATGAGAAAATAAAGATAAATAATAATACAAAAAATACACATTTAAAAAAATTATAATAATCATTTTAAGTTTTTAGAAATCAATACAATAAAAAAATCCTAGATTAAAAATTATGACAAAAAAATGCTAAAAAGGAACAAAAACAGCAACAATAATGAAAAAAAAAGCAAGATTAATGAATATTGATCAAAATATTAATTAAAAATTCATACATATAAAATCCACAAATAAATAAATAAATATAAAATCACAAGAATGATGATTTCATATTGATTACAATGGTAATTGACCACTGTCTCGGATCTACATGGTCGCAATCGCTGTCAATCAATCAGTGGGCTTCCTCTTGGGTTGTGGAACCTGCTTTCTATAATTTTTATTTTGTCGGCATAGGATTTTTATCAAAGGAAGATAAAATGTTGAGTGATTCTGCATCTCCGATATAACAGCCCACCCAATAAGCGTGAAGAATCGACCCCGCTGTCTTTAAAATTGAAGGCTTTTTTGCTTTGAGAGCTCGTGCCAAGCATGTCATTGCCAGCTCTGCTGGACAAAGCCTCACTGTTTCTATAAAAAATAACGTAAAAGAAAAGAAAATCGAAGAACTCAAAAATATTAATATTTTGCGGTTTCTGGGGACATTTTAGAATTTTCCATCTGCTGGTAACAACAATTAGGCCTTTATATGGTGGGGTCTTTGTTGCTGGGAATATGTCCCTGTGTTTTTCGGCGTAGGACTCTCTCCGGGCTGACCGGCATTCTGCATGGACTCTATCGGAAACGCTTTCACTGCGCTAATTACCATACTGTAAGCTCGCTAGGTGATAAGGATCTTCATAAATTTTGCAGTTGTCATAACATCTCCAAGCACTTAAGCATGTAATCTTGTTAATGAGGGTCAAGGACATTTTCTAATATAGTCCCGGAATTCGTCTCTTGAAGTTGACTTTTTATTTAGTTTTTTTAGTTTTTTTGGGTGACTACTCAGTAACAGGTGATTAGATGTTATCAATTATTCATGCCTGCTGCCCGGAAGGGATTTATTGTAAAATGAAAACAATGCACTTGTTTTAAAAAAAGATCAGATTTTTTAACATTTTGAACATTTTTATATTTGATTTTGATTTTCTGTATAAAAAAGGCATACTGTAAAAAACTTATGTATTTTTTAATTATACAGAATATATAAATCATAACTGCAAAAATATATGCTGTGTTAAAAATGTAAACATAAATTTTTTATAGTAAATGGAACTATTGTAAAAAAAAAAGGGATTTAGTAAAAAATTCTAAAATACAAAAATAATAAAATTTTAGAATAAACAAATATTTAAAAATAACCAAAATATTAATTAAAAATAACATAAAAAATTATAAATTTAAAATAAAACTTATAAAAAAAAATTAAACAAATAAAATAAAATAAAATACATAGCCACGTTCCCATGATCCAGAATACAACCAAGGGAAGGTTTCCTAATAGAACAATTCCCATGTCACAATTTACATAATTGCAATTATACCATCTGATCATCCTCAATTCACAGGGAACATGAAGGGCTGTATATGAATTACATTTTTATTTCATCTGAAGTCAGATCAGCGGGAATAAATGTGTTATGTGATTACCATAGTGTACGGATTAAAGGTGCTAATGAGAAATCACAAAAAAAGATGCAAAATGCAAAGATTCCATTCAAAATGCAATTTGTCTCTTAAAGGGACTTTATTTAGTTTTAGGTACAAAATTATTTGCTGATGAATTTCTTAATATATATATCTTTATAGTGGTTAGAGCTCTGTTATACTTGGCATAGAGTTCAGGTATGTAATTCTGACTGCTTACAGTCACCACTAGAGGGAGCTTATACATGCTTACTGTATACAACTCAATAATAAGAGTAGGCAGTAAGCTCCTGAGCTCCCTCTGCTGGTGGCAGACAAAACTTTATCATTTACTATTGACATCTATGCAGGGAATTTGGAACTTTGTATTAGAAAAATGAAGCTCCAAACTTATAGAGACACACTGAGAATTGAGCACATAATATTGGACTCATAAACATCAGAATGATACAATAATAAAAGCTGGAGGTTCTCTTTAAATTCCAGGTCACATCATTTAACAATGATATGCCCCACATCATAGGGCAATTCGTTATATGGCCCATAGTGCATCACTTTCAAATGCCATTTTATAAATGTTTAGCCCCTTGTGTGGAGCATAAATGTTCTGAAAAGCCCAAAATGTAGTCTATAGAGGTAATGTGTAAAGTTGCCTCTAATCTAGAGATATGAAGGCTCAGAATGGTCAGCTATTGTATTGAGTAGAATGAATCTCTGAAATCACTGCCGGAGATATGACACAGAGGTACGGTGGAGTTTACTAGCTGATATGGCCAGCTGTGGTGCAATTTTTGATAGAAAGCTATAGTGTGTGGTCAAATCATGTCAAAGTCACTTGCCTCAGCTTGCAATAGAAGGCGGTGCAGAGCATCACTGAGGGCTCTTGCAAACATGGTTGAGTTGACAAGCATACTGGTGCTGAGGCTTGCATTTATATGCTGAGAGGAGGGGCAGGAGAGTTGACAAAATAGGCAGAACCTGGCTGTAGCTAGTGTGTATGGTGCAACCACGTGTAGTGCCAGAGGGACCTGCTGATGATGCACTTAGCAAGTAAGCCAGAAGGCCAGAGAGGTGTGCTAGTGGTCTGTAGATAGAGCAACAGTGACACAGGGAGCTTGGGTGGAGCTGCGCAGCAAGGCCTGAGTGAGAGAAGCTGGTGAGGTGGAGCAAGAGACTGGGAAGCTTGAGGAGCCAAAGTGATGCTGCATAGAAAGACTTGAGAGTGGAAGTCCGGCAAGCCAGTTGTTGGGTCAGTGTCTGCGGAAATGTTAGTCCAGAGATAAGGGTGACCAGCCAGTAGAGAGTGATTAGCTGCCCTGTGGTCTGGTCAAGACCTGTTGGACAAGGTTGAGCTAAGTGAGAAGACTCATAGACAAAAATCACCCACCACTGTTGGTAGTTGGGTATCTGTGAAAGGTAGTGGCCACCAGGATCCACAGACCTGCAGAGTGGCATCCAATAAATTGACTGCTGCAGTCTCACTAGTGATGTATTGGCAAGGCAGGCTGTGGCAGGGAGAATCCTCCTAGAGACCTACAGCAGCTCAGCAGAATGATCGAAATGCTGCAGTCACTTTGGCACAACCCGACTATGGTGGATTCACAGGAGTATTGTGAGGTCCCCAGCCCTGGTAAAAGCCCACTGACAAAATAGTGTTGTTCTGTAACTCATAAGAACATAAAACACTTTTGCTCTAGAGGTTTGTATCGTTACAGAGGAGCACCCCCCTAACAGATCTGGTCCGAATCAGGTTGAGGCACACATTATTATCAGACTGCGGAGACACAGTGGGGGACACTTATCAAAGACTGGCATTTTACGCTGGTCTTTGATACCTCCTTACAGTGCCTGAGGATTTATTTAATTTATGATGAGGTGCACACCACGTCATAAATTAGGAGCATCCTCTGCTGGTCCATGCGCCTACTTTGAAATCTACTCCACTTCCATGCACCTACTTTTAAATCTACTCCAGTATCTCCTGACTCTGTTTCAGACAAAAGGAGTAATTAAAGATTCCATCCAAAACAGAGTTTTCTTCCAATGAGTTATCCCTCTGTCTTCAGTTTCCAAAATGTTGATCATACTGGTTGTGAGAACTACTTGATATCCTCCCACAAATGGAGACCACCAAAAATATTAGAAACGTATGGTGGTTAGCATAAGCCATAACCTCCAAAAAGTAATCTATGCAAACCCACCCTAGGTCTTCAAGCTGCACCCCTTCTTTTAATTGTTCAGTGAGGTCCTCAGACTCCATGGTGGGCCCTTGGGAATGCCAAAATCATGTCTAACAATAATATCCACTTAAACGCCTATCCTGTCAAATTGTAAAGAGGATGGTTGATCTTTCAAGAGATTAGAGAGGAAAAAAATGTCGATCATATGGGTTTTAGATCTTCTTGATATCTTCCCACACATGACCAGTGGTCAGCCTAAGCCATAACCTCCAAGAAGTCTTCTATGCTTCCTCACCCTAAGTCTTCAAGCCTCACCCTTTCTTTTCATTGTACAGTGAGGTCTTCAGACTTGATGGTGGGCTCTTGTGGATGTCTGACAGTAACATCCGCTTAAACTCCCATCCTGTCAAATTGTAAAGGAGGTGATTGATCTTTCAAGGAATTCGAGAGGAAAATTTTCAAAAAATGAGCCCCACCGTAAACAAAATAATATCATAACCGGCTCTAATCACACAGACACTCAGACAATGGGAACACATGTCCTATTCGTCATATCGTCATCAGAAGGTCAGCTGTGGCTAGTTAGTTATCATTAGCCAGAGCCAATTTAATCTTTGCAATTGCTCATAAATCAACTGAGACACTGAGAGGCCACCCGGTGCCCTTGCACACACCCAGTACTGAAAGGCTGGCAATTCACATCTACTCTTTACCCTCAAATAGCATCCCTCCCCTGCCTGGATCCAGCTTCTCCTACGGCGTATGCATTTCAGTCTGCTCTCAAAAATATTAAGTGATGTCATAAATCACTACGACTGGGCCATCCATCACCATGTCAGGCTGAAGATCAGGGTCATGGGGAAAAAAGATCAGGGGTCAAGCAGAAATAGATAGAGGTCAAAACAGTCATGCATTTCTTAAAACAACTTATTTTATTTTGGTTACAAGACAGGATGAGACTAGAGGGAGAGATCCAAGAAGAACGCGAATTAAAGGAACAGGTGGCCAAGGTGACAGGTTGTCAATACCAAGCCAGGCCAAACAGAACCCAAAGAGAGGGTGTGCATATTCCACCACCATGCTGTGCGCACGCATAGCGGTATCTGTCACACGTGCCCAGGATAAATACCTCCCTTAGACACTGGAATCCTGTAGATATATAGTTACGATACAAAACAAAGCATAATTTGGCCACCAAAACTAAAAAGATACCATTGGACATATGGAAGAATGATGGCCGTATTGGTTGAGCAAGATGTTTAAGAAGTTTATAGAAAAGGAAAACTCAATGGCTCTCAAGAAGGAGCTACAGAGTTAGCCCCGTTTTACTCATCTCAATTGCCCCATCTGACATCCAGAGTTGCTATTAATTAGCCACTATTTGGCATTATATGGTGCCATGTTGAAAAAGTAGGGCCCACTCTTGTAATTATTTAGCTTTACATGTGCAAAGGATGGCACTATATGGATAGTTTGGGTTTTATATGGGCACTATGTGGCACTTTATGTGTTTACTATGGATCTGGGCAATGTAAGGCACTAGTTGGGAACTGTACATACTATTTATGCACATCAGGAAATTAACTGAATAGAATAAGCCACTTGACCAATGGTGGTCCAACCTCTGGAACATCTGCTGATCCAGAGAATAGGTAGCGATGCGGCTCTGTCACAGTTTTTCACTGACAGTCTGTGCAGGAAACTGTACATTACCCCAAGCATTACAATGGAGATAAGCCACAGTTCCCCTGCACACACGGGTGGTTAGAGTGCCGCTCTGCAGAAGAAGACTGTGAGTGAGCAGCAGCACTCAATCACTTCATTCTGATGATCAGCGAGGGATTTAACCCCCACCCATCATAAAGTGATGGCATATCCTATCATTTGAAATGTAAATTGAAGGGGTTGTCCACTTTGGGCAACATCTTTCCATGTTGCAAATCCTCAAGTGACTAGTTGATTGTGGGGTGCTCTGGAGACTAGGACCATTAAGATACGTTGAAAATCTATAGGCATCCATGTCTTCCATGAGGTTACAAGCTTCATGGTTCTTTGTTCTAGTTATAGGGAGGAGTTCCACTCTGGAGACCTCAAGCGACATGAAAAGTTACCCTCCACAGAGGGGTGACTAGGGTGCCGCTCTGCAGAGAAAGACTGTGAAAGAGCTGCAGCATTAAATGAGGGCTCCAAAGGTTTGGCCCCCACCGATCATAAAGTGACGGCCGATCATGAAATATAAATTAAAGTGGTTGTCCACTTTAGGCAACTTCTTTCTAGACTTAGGACATCTACAGTCATGTGAAAAAATTAGGACACCCTTTGAAAGCATGTGGTTTTTTGTAACATTTTTAATAAAAGGTTATTTCATCTCCGTTTCAACAATACAGAGAGATTAAAGTAATCCAACTAAACAAAGAAAACTGAAGAAAAGTCTTTTCAAGATCTTCTGAAAATGTCATTCTACAAAAATGCCTATTCTAACTGAGGAAAAAGATAGGACACCCTCACATGTATTCCCTCTTAAATTGGCTCAGATCTCACACAGGTATATCACACCAGGTGCACATAATTAGTAGATCGTTACTCTGCATGTTGAATGAGGCTTGCCCTATTTAAACCTCAGACATTTAGTTTGGTGTGCTCCTGACTGTTGAAGTGAGAGTGAGCACCATGGTGAGAGCAAAAGAGCTGTCAGAGGACTTCAGAAAAAAGATTGTAGCAGCCTATGAGTCTGGGAAGGGATTTAAAAAGATCTCAAAAGATTTTGAAATCAGCCATTCCACTGTCCGGAAGATAGTCTACAAGTGGAGGGCTTTCAAAACAACTGCCAACATGCCCAGGACTGGTCGCCCCAGCAAGTTCACCCCAAGAGCAGACCGCAAGATGCTAAAAGAGGTCTCCAAAAACCCTAAAGTGTCATCTCGAGAACTACAGCAGGCTCTGGCTACTGTTGATGTAGAAGTACATGCCTCTACAATCAGAAAGAGACTGTACAAGTTTAACTTGCATGGGAGGTGTGCAAGGAGGAAACCTTTGCTTTCCAAGAGAAACATCGAGGCCAGACTGACATTTGCCAGAGATAAAGTTGACAAAGACCAGGACTTCTGGAATAATGTTCTTTGGACAGATGAGTCCAAAATTGAATTATTTGGACACAACAGCAGAGGACATGTTTGGCGTAAACCAAACACAGCATTCCAAGAAAAGAACCTCATACCAACTGTGAAGCATGGAGGTGGAAGTGTCATGGTTTGGGGCTGCTTTGCTGCAGCAGGACCTGGTCAGCTCACCATCATAGAATCCACGATGAATTCTACTGTGTATCAGAAGGTGCTTGAAGAACATGTGAGACCATCAGTTAGAAAATTAAAGCTGAAGCGGAACTGGACCATACAACATGACAATGACCCAAAACATACTAGTAAATCAACCAAAGATTGGCTGAAAAAGAAGAAATGGAGAGTCCTGGAATGGCCAAGTCAAAGTCCAGATTTGAATCCCATTGAGATGCTGTGGGGTGACTTGAAAAGGGCTGTACGTGCAAGAAACCCCTCAAACATCTCACAGCTGAAAAAGTTCTGCATTGAGGAGTGGGGTAAAATTTCCTCAGACCGATGTCGAAGACTGGTAGATGGCTACAAGAACCGTCTCACTGCAGTTATTTCAGCCAAAGGAGGTAACACTCGCTATTAGGGGCAAGGGTGTCCTATCTTTTTCCTCAGTTAGAATAGGCATTTTTGTAGAATGACATTTACAGAAGATCTTGAAAAGACTTTTCTTCAGTTTTCTTTGTTTAGTCGGATTACTTTAATCTCTCTGTATTGTTGAAACGGAGATGAAATAACCTTTTATTAAAAATGTTACAAAAAACCACATGCTTTCAAAGGGTGTCCTAATTTTTTCACATGACTGTATGTCTTTCAAGCTCACTAGTTCCTCCCGAGCTTCTCCTTACCACGGCTCTTTCTTCTAGTTATAGGAAGGGGTTCCACTCTGGGGACCTCAAAGCATATGGAAAGGGGTTGTTAAACGTTTACCATCCCTTTAAGTGTTAAGATTTATGAATGTAAATTACATTTCATTGCAAATGGAGACTAAAAGGTTGCAGTTTGTTTCGGAAGTCTGGAATTCCCACCTATTAGTAGTACCTGCCATAGCTGAGAAAGTAAGGTAATTATCTTGTCAGCTACAAATGATCTAGAAAACCAATAAACATACTATTAACAATCCCCCATACCCGTGTATGTAATGCTAGGAAAAAAATAAAGAGAAATATGTTTGTGTAAGAATTGGCGCCTCTTCTAATGCTGTTTAAAAGGCAAGTCCATCTTCCTACAAGCCCTTGCAAGCGGGTTTGGTTGGGGTATAGTAATGGTGAGCATAGTCCTACTGTAAACATAAAAGAACATATAGAGTAGATACCTTACATAGGTAGATGTAAAGAAACAGCCACTATTTTAGCCAGACCCACAGGGCTATTAAAATAAGCAATCCATATACACTAAGAACTATGAGAAGAAGGGGTCTACAGTATACGAATGTCTCCAAAACACAATAGTGTAGACTATAAGCAATAATTGAATGGTTACATACATTGGCTAAACATATACAGATAAAACAGTGATAGGTGGGTGTCCCACCTACGACGTAGCCTTTGGCCATTGCATCTATGTGCAGAAAAAATAGGGAGGTTCTTTACTGTGGAAGCACAGTCATTCTCTGCCTGGAGGTGGTGGCCACCTCACTAGGCAGGACAGGGGTCATGGTTCGCATTATCAGGGTTTGTTATTCATGATGTCCCCTAATAGCTACAAACCTGTTGATTTCCTCAGTAGTGGTGCTGCCTAATCCCCTCACATACAGTGTTACAGTTTATAACTCAAGGTCCCCATGATGAAATTTTTCTCAGGTAACCCATCAACCAAAATACGATTGTCCAAAGGGAACAATTCCTTTATACTTCTTTCGAGAGAACTATATGAAGGCAGCCGCATGGTCCATAACTAGGTAAAGAAAGTAATGTAGATGTTATTTGTCTATTGTTCACCTAGGGCAGGACATAATTAGGTAAGTAGGTAGGAGTTTGAGAGTTGGTGTCAAAGAAGAGGTTTGGAGGGTGACAGCAGATTCCTACCTAGAAAAATAGATCAGAGTAAAGCCCTCACCCAACCCATCTTTTATTTTTTTTTGTATCTACTTTTTGTGGTTTGTGAGTCTCTGGTTTGTGGCTTTGCACTCTAATGGTAACTCTAAATCTAACTGGTGCAGGAGAAGGGGGCTTCAAGCAGCTCTGGTAGCTCCCTGGTGTGTGGTTTGGCCTGAGCAGTCAGGTGGCAAGTGGGTCTGAGGCAACGTGGCCCCAGCTCTAGAGTGTCGGTGATACGTTCTCCTTTGCTATTTGCCAATAATTTTTGGTATTAAAGCATGTCTATTGTTACAGTTTTTGACAAAATAATTGTTGTGGTAGTTATTGTAGCTTATGTGAAGGTTCCTAGGGTATAACCTGTGTCCTCCTTATGAATTCTAGAGAATAAAGTGCTGCCAACCTTGAGACAGCCTTCCTGAATAATCAAAAACATTGTCCCTAGATACAAAGTGCACTCCATAAAAAAGTTTTGTATGGAAGAACTTGAGTCGTCTACAAAGAGATCGGACCTCAACATTATGGAGCACCTATAGGATGAATTAGTATCATATTTACCAGAGGTACAACCCAGGCTCACTAATGCTCATGTGAATGAATGATCAAGAATCCCATCCATGTGGTCTTCTCGGAAGAGTCAAGGCTGGTATAGCAACATTGGGGGAAATACTGCCATATATTTAGGAGGTGTTCTACAAACATATATAGATGATCTCAGGAACCATGGTTGATAAATGTAAAACATCAATGTCTTGCTACCAAATATATAATGGCTTGTCCTAACACTTGTCCATATGTCCTCTTATAGATGGGTTCCTCTACCCAGGAACCTTTCACTTAGACAGGAGTAAGTCCTGCACTGGTGGACTTGGCTTGGGCATGTAATAACACTCATTTGCAGTTGATCACTGGAGGTTTGGGCAGCTGGACCAGTGGTGATTGACTGATCATCTGGCAGCTTGCTTCAGAGAATGGAGTTGAACCACCTGAGGCAACCTCATACCTAAAACAGTTTAATGTTTTTAAAGAATCCCATTCCAACATTTTGTGGGTCCCACTGGTCCTCTGCTTCTTGATCTCTTTCGTGATTTATTTTCTTTTTTCTTTTCAGTTGGATGATGAGCAAACCTCATCAAATGAGCTCCTAGGTTTGGACATCACCTACTGCATCCCATCCATATCGTATGATTAAAAGCCTAAAAAATAAAAGGGGACAGAGTGAGAATGGTGCCAAAAGGGGGACATTTGGGAGTTAGAACATAAAGGGAATGACATTGCAATGGAAACCTAAGGTTCATCTTCCAACTAGGAGAAAAATTATAGACATGACAATGGGATCCATATAAAAGAGTATGAGAGATAAAGAGCTGCACAGGCCAGAAGAACAAAGAAAAATTATGCGATGGACAAAGTACGAGAAATCACGTCGGAGATAACACTGGAGGCGATGAGACGACTTATCAAAGAGGAGTCAGATATGATGCAGAACAAAAGGGAATAATAGACGGAGCCAGCGTATTTCAGTTTAACCCTTACCACGTAATGTCTGCGGTATAATATACTTACACTGACCATGATTGGTGTTGTAAAAGGGTTTCATTAAAGCGACCCCTGTATCCTTCATCTTCAAAGCTAAAAACTGTGCAAGCCGCTGAATTATGTCATTCGAGGCATATAACGCCTCATAGGACAATATACAATGGCAGATGAGATCACTGAGTAGGCGCTATAATGGAGAGAGGTGAGAGCTTGCTCCTGACCCAAGAAGCTTACACTCTACTGTGGCCTGAATGTTAATATACTCTTGAAACAAATTTCAATTTTTTGGCTTTTGTTTTTCAAGAATTGGCTTTGACAATTTTTTGCTTCTGTTTTATTGGTTTCGGTAAATTTCTTTGCTTTTGTTTTATCGGTTTGGGCAATATTTTGCTTTTGTTTTATTAGATTTGGTAAATTTTTGGGATTGATTCATCATGTGCACATTTTTGTTTCGTTGGAGAAAAAAAAAATTCTATAGGGACGAGGTTTTCTTGGGCGACACAATGGGATATACAATGAGAACCAAAACAGAAGCAGCTGCCAGTCAGTGACTAGACCTTGCGAGACTGGTGGCCCACGTAGATGCAAAAAAGGATTTGTCTGTACCAAGTTTTATTTTTTTTAATTATTGCCTCAGTCCAATTGAACAGCGGATTGACGTTAAAAAGGTGCCCGAGCTAATTACACCTCATTATTGGCCGGGATTAGACTATGCCTAACTTACTCCTAACATCAGCGGGATGGAGGAGGAGCGGGGTTATTCAAAAAGGTTCTGTATTGAAAGCCAAGTTAGTACATTCAGAGGGTGGAAAGAAAAGGCTGTTTTTCTGACTGGGGAGGGCTGGCCTGCATGGGGCCTTTTCCCTATGAATCGCCAAGCCTGGTAATTAAAAGAAGTGTCACACTGTGAAACTCTTCACAGGATCAATAGTAATGGAGACCTCCCTCGAAAGCTCGCCTGCCCCCCCCCCTTACCCTAATACATAGGGGCTCTCTTTCTGAGCTGCCGTGATGGACAGGAGCAGGGCAAGCAGCTATCCTCCACCACTCTGCTCCTTAATGGGGCTATTTGGGATTGGACTCCATTAGTGTGTGACACTATGAAACACAAACTCCATTCAATAACGTGTCACTGTACAAATAGCTCGGGAGGGAAGGCGGGAGCGGCTCGGAAAATGTCTCAAATACTTGTACAAATAGGAAGAAAATATGAAAAGGTAAATCATTTGATATAAAAATATTAGAAAAAAACATTTTTATTATTATTATTAGCAAACCTACTAGCAGAATGTTCCCCCAGAATTAGACCTCATGCACACGAGGTTGACGCAAAACATGGATACCGGCTGTGTGCACCCCGCGCTGGTGTAGAAATGCCTATTCTTGCCTGAAATTCAGACAATTCATTTTTTTTTTTGGAGAAGCAGAACATACATTTTCACGTCACTGGGTGAGGTCCCAGCACCAGTACCAGAAAGCATAAAGACAAACTGAACACCTGCCCGTCTGGGCTGTAACTAACACATAGGTCTCTATCTTGCCTCTAAGCCACTGTTCACCCCATGGACTAGTTCCAGCTCCACATATGGTCCAGCATCCTCCTGGCTGTGACTAACACGCAACCTTGAGGGGATCACGGTCCAACAGCCCTCTTGGCTATGACCACACCGAGCCTCTCAGGCTTCTCTTTTCAGACTCTCCCATCTGAGGATTATTCCAGAAGATGTACAAGTTGTGCATGACTGAAAGTTGTGTTAGACCGAATGATTGATGACGCACAGGATAGTCTGCAGCAGAGGAAGTAAGAATGTCAAAGGTAATAGCCAAATTGTCCAATCTTTTCTACCATTATGATTGTGTTAAAAAGTAAAAAATTACATTTCAGGTTGAGTAGTATAGGACCCATTTCTACAGCGGTGAACCAAAGAGTCAGGTCAAGGGCCTGTGCCCAAGGCAACACCACCGTTCTTCCCTTCGCAGAGGTGTGGATCTCCACTGTGTCTCATTGATATCTTTAGTAAGGAGCTGAAGGTCCTACATCTAGAAGACATCATTGGTTGTGGTGACATCACTTGTCTCTGCCCTAAGATCCAACATTCTCTGCTGATTCTTTTCTTAACATATCTTGATAGCAATCAAAACTCTGGCTGCCCACACCCACCACCAGGGGGAGCTTAGGCGCTTACTGCATACACATTGAAGTCAATAATAAAACAGTATGCAGTTGCTAAGCTCCCTCTAGTGGTTGCTGCAGGCAGCCAGCTATGCAGGGGGTTTGTAGCTCTGTATAAGAAAAACAGGGTTCCAAATGCAATAAGGATACACTGAGAAATTAATTGGCACCAAAAATGTGATCAGAGGTGGACATTCTGGAAGCAGCAGTTGTTCTCCACCTTGTACACGTATTTCCTCTCCCCCCTTTAATCTGATAATTATTTTCTTTGCATTATGACCGTTTTTTGGACTCGATGTGTAAGAAGATGAAGAAAGCAGCTGTAGTAGGTGACTTGGAAATCAGCCGCGGAGCGCTGGCGGCGAGAGCTGCCCGGTAATTTGTTAAACGGAGCGCTAGCTGATGGAGATTGGGTGGAAAGAGATGTCAGAAGGTTTTCATGTAGAGCCTTGGCATGGCATGGAGAAGCCGCTAACTTGTATGCACTAGGGGTCTGGGACAGATGGAATTTTAATAAATTAGACCTGTCATTCTCCAGGATTTCCTAGGGAGCAGGCAGGGGAAGAAAGGACGGTGAACTTTTTGCCTGGAAGTAAAAATGTCATAAAGAAATGGCCATGAAGACTTGAAACCGCTTTACCATTCTGTCCTCTGTCTTGTAAAGTAATTACATTATACTGCACTTATATATCATGTACATACACAGCAATACTCCTAATACTTGTGTGATAAACGGAGATGAGACAAACTAAAGGTGAGATAGAAAGATAAAAGAAAGAAAGAAAAAAAGTTGGTAGATATGAGATGATAGATAGATAGATATGAGATAGATAATGAGATAGATATGAGAAAGATAGATATGGTATACAGATATAGATATGAGATATATAAGTAGATATACAGTACAGACCAAAAGTTTGGACACACCTTCTCATTCAAAGAGTTTTCTTTATTTTCATGACTATGAAAATTGTAGATTCACACTGAAGGCATCAAAACTATGAATTAACACACGTGGAATTATATACATAACACAAAAGTGTGAAACAACTGAAAATATGTCATATTCTAGGTTCTTCAAAGTAGCCACCTTTTGCTTTAATTACTGATTTGCACACTCTTGGCATTCTCTTGATGAGCTTCAAGAGGTAGTCACCTGAAATGGTCTTCCAACAGTCTTGAAGGAGTTGCCAGAGATGCTTAGCACTTGTTGGCCCTTTTGCCTTCACTCTGCGGTCCAGCTCACCCCAAACCATCTCGATTGGATTCAGGTCCGGTGACTGTGGAGGCCAGGTCATCTGGTGCAGCACCCCATTACTCTCCTTCATGGTCAAATAGCCCTTACTTTCAAAGTTTTCCCAATTTTTCGGACTGACTGACCTTCATTTCTTAAAGTAATAATGGCCACTCGTTTTTCTTTACTTAGCTGCTTTTTTCTTGCCATAATACAAATTCTAACAGTCTATTCAGTAGGACTATCAGCTGTGTATCCACCTGATTTCTCCACAACGCAACTGATGGTCCCAACCCCATTTATAAGGCAAGAAATCCCACTTATTAAACCTGACAGGGCACACCTGTGAAGTGAAAACCATTTCAGGTGACTACCTCTTGAAGCTCATCAAGAGAATGCCAAGAGTGTGCAAAGCAGTAATCAAAGCAAAAGGTGGCTACTTTGAAGAACCTAGAATATGACATATTTTCAGTTGTTTCACACTTTTTTGTTATGTATATAATTCTACATGTGTTAATTCATAGTTTTGATGCCTTCAGTGTGAATCTACAATTTTCATATATTCACAGTTTGAACATAGTCCTGTTCGAGGAATCTATAGTGGAATGTGGTCATAAAGAATAGGGATTCACAGTAGTACCATCATTCTAAAATATAACTTTTAATATTTATATATAAAACAGTTATTACACCCTTCTAATATGAAGATAATAAATAGAAAGAAAAAGAAAATCAAAATCTAGGGTCAGATTTAGCTTGCACAATGTTTGCAATCAGGTTAATAGATGTTAGTAAAAACCTCCTGGGGGCAGTGACCCTAACTCTGGCCCTAGTGTAGCAGCCCTGCCTAAATACGGAATAGCCGCCCCTGTTTCTCGTACCTCCTGGTATCCCTAGGTATTGGACACGGTATTGGACACTTGACCGCTTTAATTCCTTACTATCCTTTGTTTAACACTTGGTAACATGGTGTTGTTTGTCACCTACTTTGGGTATCTATATACATTTAATTTCTGTTTTTGTTTTGTGTAGATTAGCCTAGGCGTCCTCATCAGGGTCCCTCATCATACAGGCATCCACTCCTTGCAAGGGTTAACTAGGGATACCAGGAGGTACGAGAAACGGGATCGCCCCTATCGGGGCAGCTATTCCTACAATTTTCATAGTCATGAAAATAAAGAAAACTCTTTGAATGAGAAGGTGTGTCCAAACTTTTGGTCTGTACTGTATATAGATATTTTTATAATGAGTCAAAAACACCTAGATCTATATAGTGATCACCTGGAAGTCAGGGGCCTAGGGGCTAGGGGCTTACTAGGGCCATTTTTATATAGGGTAAGGTTCCGGACGAGGTTGATTTAGTGCCGCCGAGCACTTGTTATTGCCGACCACAGCTATGCTTTTTGATTAACTTTGATCATTTTGCGGGATATCTTTTCAATTCACACGTCCGCAAAATGGGTCAGTATCCGTTCCGCAATTTTGCGGAACGGGTGCAGACCCATTCATTTTCAATGGGGCCGGAATGTGCTGTCCGCATTTGCGGATCCACATCTGCATTTGCGGATCCGCACTTCGCAAAAAAATTGAACATGTCCTATTCTTGTCCACAATTGCAGACACGATTAGGCATTTTCCATTATAGTGTCGGCGTTGTGCGGTCCACAAATTGCACGTTGTCGTTGTCCATGTTTTGCGGATCCGCAAAACACTTACGGACGTGTGAATGGACCCTCATAGTAAAATTATTAAAAGTTACGTTTTATCTTCATGTATATTCTAATGGATTGCCTTCCTTGTACAATGTTATAATATACTTTCTGTGTTAGACAGTATATTATAGTGCATTTGTATTGTGCGGCAGTTGTGTGCGGTTCTGCTGCGATACCGCAGGTATATAGAGGGACAAGCGTTATTGGAACAAATAATTTCTACTGGCGTGATATACCAGTCGTCCCCCAAAAAAACTGATTGAAGCGGGGTGTTATATACCAAGATACTTTCTTTATAGTGCATTTCGGTACTGTATAGTGCATTTGCGCATGCGCATACGCGAAAATGTAATTGCCGATATTTTGCATTGAAAAAAATATATTATGGAGATCGCAAATTCGAATAATACATCTGGTATGTCACTGTCCATGTTGTGGGACTATTTGTGCACTTCTAGTAATTACTTCTTGGCTGCAAATATGAGCTGAAGGTTTTTCAGGTTCGCCTGCCATTAAAATAAATGGGACCCGCCGCGAACTTGCGGTTCGCGAACATTTAATTGTGTTCGTGCGATCGCGTTCGTGAACCGTCCCGGCAGATGTTCGTCCATCACTAATCCAGACCACCAATCAAAACCTCTGCTTATTTCACTATGACGTCAGAAGTGTTTAGAAAAATGTGTCCTGTGTCACGGAGTGTTTTGTGTATTACCCACATGATGATGCACCATAAAATAGTGTTGTATTACCAAAATATGACAGGATCCCAAAATTTAATTTTGGGCCACAAAATCGCATTCTATGATACAGAGCAGATATTGTACTTTGTATCGTAGAAATGACTCCCTGTGTTCTTTGCTCATACTTAACCAAAACTAAAGAAGCCGACTGAAGGGTCTTCTCATTACAACATGTTTATTAGTGACAAAAAAAAAAAAAGTAGACTAGTGACCTACCTAAGAAGAAGGCCGCCCTCACACAGGGGGCACCATTTTACGATAGGAACAACTGCCTATTATAACTACTTTTAATTTAATAAGGATATTTAATTTCCTTTAGACTTTCACTCAGCTTCTCTTGAGGAAGGTTCACTGACCCTCATGGCACAAGAACAAAAATACTCTGTTCTATCATCCACAGTCAATAGACTTCTCTCTTTATATTCTACAAGCAGGTCCAAACAAGACCATACATGGTGGAAGGTATTATGAGACACAAGGGGATATTCATGTAAGATGAGAAGTAAGAGGGTCTTTACATACTTTAATGTGCATATAGGAAAGCTCAAGAGGCTCTCTTAAAATATACTGGATGGAAAAAGATGGACTGTAAACATGGATTGATTGGAAAGTATTCTGGTCCAACTGTTCTACAATGGCCACCAATGGTAGACACCAATATTGACTATTGCAAAATATGTGGAACTTCAATATGTATGGTTCATCTGACTGATCCTGGTCAGCTTTTTTTTTATATCTACTTTGACACCACTAGGTGTTTAGAGCTTCTGTATGTAGCTTCTAACTTTGGTATGAAATGGACACCAGGCTAGAGAAACAGATGAGGATCATTAGATAGAAGCTAAAGGTTTTAAGATAGACTCGAAGAATATAGGCTTCAGGCATAATAAAAGTTGGAAATATCCACATGTATGGTCTAACTGACCAGTCATTGTCCACAGCTATAGCATGCGTCCATATCTTTAAAGTCTACTTGGACACTTTTAAGTCTTTAGGACTTTTATATGTAGCTATAATTTTGGCACATCAGAGAAACAGATGATCACTAGACAAGAGTCTGATCTAGGCCTCAAGCATAATTGAAGGTTTGGAACATCTAAATGTAGGGTTGACTGTACTGGTCCTGGTCTTCTCCTATAGAAGGTCCTCCTGTATTCCATGTCTTCATGGACACCTCTAGATCTTTTGGTCTTCTGGGTGTACAATAAACTACTGTATGCAATGGATACAACATCTGAAAAACAGATAAGAAACACTGGACTGAAGTTAGGTCAAGATGGAGCAAGAGTTGAAGAATCTAGGCCACAAACATAATTGAAGGTTGGCAAGATCTACAAGTAGGCTTGACTGGGCTAGTCCTGACGGTAATCTACAGAGATTCTTGGGCAGTTCAAGTCTACTTGGACACCTCTAGGTATTTTTGTGTTCTGTCTGTACCCATAACAACTGTATGTAATGGATACCAAGTCAAAGTAACAGATGAGGATCACTAGACAGAAGAGAAAGTCAAAAAATCTAGTCCACAAACATAATAAAGGTTGAGGACATCTACATATCACAGAAAAAGGACATACAAGGACAGGGTAAACCACAGTTCCTATCAAGATGTAGACATATAGCGTCCACCTGGCTGGTTCGGGTCTTCACCTATAGAAGAATCACTAGACAAAGAATCTGGGTTGAAGGCTGGTGAGACCAGGATTATATGAAGGCTAGGTCTGAACATTGCTTCATGAGAACTTATCTAATAAAGAGTTTGTTCAGGTTAGAAAACAGGGACGACTTCTTTCCAGGAACAGCACCACCATTGTCTGTTGGCTACATCAGGTATTGTAGTTCAGTCCCTGAACTTCGTTCTTCTTTTTTTCCCCTTGGACTGGTGGTTTGTAGCGTTAAAGAGTGTTCATCGTGCTACAATAATTTGATTTATTTGAGGCAAGAAACGCTATTATCCCATTTATAAAGTCTAACGCTATACGTAACAGGTTACATTACCAGTTTACAACGCCATGATTGTCAGTCCTGAGGGATTTATGGACAGACGCGGCATAAACAGGAATATTAACTGAACAGTAAATTATCAGACTAGAAAAATTCTGATTTTACCACCATATAGTGATCCTTCTTGGATTTCCTTACCGTGTTGATTAGTATTTGAAGGCTTCTCATTGGCTATGGGGATAGTTTTCTACATCACATTAATAAGAGATGGCTCCTATCAAACATTTACACACCCTATGCCAATCACGGGAGGTGAAAACTGATTTTTATTACATGTTGATGATTGCAGTCTGAGGCTGCACTACTGAAAGATTCTGATGACAAGAAGTCCCATTCTGAGTTATGAAAGGTGCAGGGTTGTCATGCAGTGCTCGTGTGGATTCAACGCATCTACCTCTACCTGCTTCAAAATGAATAGGCGGACTGGTCATATAGCTTACATGGTGCCTGATGCCCTAGGAATCCCTGGTGATGGTATCACTAGTGTTTCCCCAATGGTGGTCTAGTAGTTCCCGGTTACGGAAAGAGTTGGTTTCTTATTATGGTCATGCAACCACAATATAGATACAAGCCAGATTTAGGAGGATTGCCCACAAGATACATTTAGTTCAGTGGTGTTAAGGGGGTTGTCCACTTTGCACTATCCACTTTGTTAGCTTGGTCTCCTAATAATAATAAGCTGATGGCAGGGTGTCCTCCAGAAATCATCTGAAACCATGAAAGAACTTTCAGCAGGTGCTCAATTTGCCTGCAGCGCAGGTGAAATCAGTGGACAACAGACATACTTTAGAGCTGCTCTTCTCTCTGGATATTAGACAAGGGTCTTGAGAGCTTTCAAATTTTATATGTGATATCACAGTAGCTTTTAGTCCATCAAATTACTGCCTTGGTTGTAGGATGCTGGTGGAGCTATAGCTAGGCATTATTGATGTTGTGGAAGAGGAATACTTTGAGCCTGGTGACATCATTACTTAGAGCATGGTGACATCACTTAATGTGGGAACCAATGACATCACTGCATCGTTTCTACTGTTATTCTATATACAGTATATGTAATATGTTATGACCATATCTGAATGTAGTGGGACAACGCAGAGCAGTAGAGAAGTCCACAATTACTGCTAATGTTCTCCTCTAAGAAATGTTATTCCCCTTATTCCCCAAAAGCTTTGCCTTATCTCTTTAAACCGGCCAGATTCTTTGTCCTTATTCATCAGACAACAGCGGACAATTAGCTTTGTTTATGTGATTGGAGGGGTCCTTGTGACTATGGCCCCAGGAACATGGCCACGTCAATCAATCAGGAGTCAAGGGTGTTGGAGAGCCTCAGTGCTGCAGGGCGGTAATTGGGAAGGGGGGTGTCAAATGACAGCTAGGGCACCGTGCCAGTCCTATACACAGGGGGACTACTTAACAAGAATACAGTCCGTCATTAGCTGTCACATCAATGTATCCATGTAAACTATAAAACATCTATAACTAATATCTATATTCTCTATCCATATAGTTATCTATTTCACATCTATTTAGTTATCCAAATTATATCTATCATCTATCTCATATCTATCTATCTATCTATCTATCTCATATCTATCTATCTATCTCATATCTATCTATCTATCTTTCTATCTCATATCTATCTACCTAATATCTATCTATCTATCTATCTCATATCTATCTCCTATCTATCTATCTATCTCATATCTATCTCCTATCTATCTATCTATCTATCTATCTATCTATCTATCTCATATCTATCTATCTATCTATCTATCTCATATCTATATCATATCTATCTATCTCATATCCATCTATCATGTATCTATCTATCTATTGTATATCTATTTATCTATCATGTATCTATATATCTATCTAATCTAATATCTATATATTTATCTATCTCATATCTATCTATCTATCTTTCTTTTTTATCTTTCTATCTACTGGGCGCCTATGAAAATGTTTGCGATCCTCAGCATAGTCATAAGGCCACCTACATTAATACATTCATTTACTAATATGTTTTATTGTAATTTCCTTGTATTAATACCAACCTTTGAAAAATAATTTGGAAAACATTCCCCCCCCCCCCTAAAAAAAAGATAAAAAAATACATCAATTATATCCCTTAAATAAATTATTAAGAAAAGTATATTAAATCCTGGCATTAGTAAGAAGAATTTATAGATGTAGAAAATGTATTATTGATCTTAATATTTCTTATATTACTTGTTAATTTGCATTATCCTAAACATATTATTTGTATTATTCATTTACCCTATGATTTAATCTTTTTTTTTTTATGTATTTACTTTTCTCAAGATTTGCAGAAAAATTTCATTTGTATATCAAAGTATGAATTGAAATGTATATTCAATTTTAAAAAAATGCTTTATTCTATTGATTTTAATATTTTTTTTATGTTTCAATAATAATGTCATAAAGTTATATATATATATATATTTATTAGAAATAATACTTTTAGATATGTAATTTATTTCCAATCTTAAAGAACATAATATGTATTATTAGGGGCAAAAAATAAAAAATATAATTTTATATATCATTTAACACTATAATTATACACTTTGTATTGCTTTGTACATCTTGCAAGCTGCCTGGAGAAAAAAAAATATATATACATTCTGTTAAAATTATATTGATATTCTAATTATTTTAAATATTTATCAGAATTATTTATGGTGTAGTAAAAACATACAAACTCTCCTTTTCATCTAATTTTTACCCAAATGATACCATGTTGTCAATATAATAATATAAATGTAAATGAAATATTAAAGTTTATTGTGTCTTAAATTTTATTTCTGATTATTTCTCTCTATTTCTACATTATATGGAGATCGGTTCACACCTCGATGGTGCCATATATTTGCCGTGCACATTTGAAGAGTGTTGCCAAAATGTCTGGACGTGTAGGCTAATACATGCCATGGATGCCATACCCCTGCATAAATCTGCCGCTATGGCACACGTATGTTGGCGATCCAGTTGTATTGGAGTATGCACAGATTGGGGCAAAACCTATGTCACGAGACACAACTTTAGCATACGTTTGGCTTTAAGGGCCTGTCCACATGGGACATTACGGACCTACAGTGCACATGTATAATCCGCACCATGTCACTGTATGTTGTGGATAAGTATCACAGATTTCATCCGGCAATATATAGGGAGCCGTCCGTAGAAATCTACAAGTAATCTGCTGTTCACAATCTGTCCCATGCGGCTGTATCTGAGAGTCAGGCATATACACCAAGTACAGCGACTAATATACATGTAATGTCCAGGATCCAAAATCTTTGCTTATAGTATATCCTCTACTATACAAATGGGTTTACTAACGGAAGAACCCCTATTATATTAATGAATATAACTGTAAGTCTTGCAGTTTTTTACAATTTGTATGAAATTATTAATTTAAAATTATAAAATAAGTAACATATAAAGGTGCATTAACACAGAGGTAGCAGAGCTGAGGTCACAGATAGATAACAGATAGACAGATATCCAATTGATAGATATGCAATATAGATAGATAGATAGATAGATAGATAGATATGAGATAGATAGATAAATATATGAGATAGATAGATAGATGATATATATGAATTACATAGATAGATAGACAGATATGAGATAAATAATACATGATAGATAATAGACAGATAGATATAAGATAGATAGATATGAGATAGATATGAGATAGATAGATATGAGATAGATAGATAGATAGATAGATAGATAGATAGATAGATATGAGATAGATAGATAGATAGATAGATAGATAGATAGATATGGGATAGATAGATAGATAGATAGATAGATAGATAGATAGATAGATAGATAGATAGGAGATAGATATGAGATAGATAGATATTAGATAGATAGATAGATAGATAGATAGATAGATATGAGATAGATAGATATGAGATAGATAGATAGATAGATAGATAGATATGAGATAGATAGATAGATAGATAGATAGATATGGGATAGATAGATAGATAGATATGGATAGATAGATAGATAGATAGATAGATAGATAGATAGATAGATAGATAGGAGATAGATATGAGATAGATAGATAGATAGATAGATAGATAGATAGGAGATAGATATGAGATAGATAGATAGATAGATAGATAGATAGATAGATAGAGATAGATAGATAGATAGATAGATATGAGATAGATAGATAGATAGATAGATAGATAGATAGATATGAGATAGATAGATAGATAGATAGATAGATATGATAGATAGATAGATAGATAGATAGATATGAGATAGATAGATAGATAGATAGATAGATAGATAGATAGATAGATAGATAGATAGATATGAGATAGATAGATAGATAGATAGATAGATAGATAGATAGATAGATAGATAGATAGATAGATAGATAGATAGATAGATAGATAGATAGATAGATAGATAGATAGGAGATAGATAGATAGGAGATAGATAGATAGATAGATAGATAGATAGATAGATAGATAGATAGATAGATATGAGATAGATAGATAAATATATGAGATAGATAGACAGCTATGAGATAAATAATACATGATAGATAATAGACAGATAGATATAAGATAGATAGATATGAGATAGATATGAGATAGATAGATAGATATGAGATAGATAGATAGATAGATAGATAGATATGAGATAGATAGATAGATAGATAGATATGAGATAGATAGATAGATAGATAGATAGATAGATAGATAGGAGATAGATAGGAGATAGATAGATAGATAGATAGATAGATAGATAATAGATAGATAGATATGAGATAGATAGATAGGAGATAGATAGATATGAGATAGATAGATAGATAATAGATATGAGATAGATAGATAATAGATAGATAATAGATAGATAGATATGAGATAGATATGAGATAGATAGATAGATATGAGATAGATAGATAGATAGATAGATAGATAGATAGATAGATAGGAGATAGATAGATATGAGATAGATAGATAGATAATAGATATGAGATAGATAGATAATAGATAGATAATAGATAGATAGATAGATAATAGATGAGATAGATAGATTATAGATATGAATTAGACAGCCATTTATTGCCCTCTGCAGGACAATTTTATTATTACACATTGAATGAAATGGAGCCCCTTGGCGTTACTGTATTAGGCCACATATAGTACATTTTCTGCAGCTGATTTATTGCATTTTTTGGGTTGATTTCCCGCAGATCTCACCTTCTTCATTGCGAAGGATTAAATCCACTGGGGAGATCCTCAGCATAAATTTCAATGCTGCAGATTTACAATACGCAATGCAGGTCAGATTATGCTGCAGAATTTCTTTGGGAATGTACCACATATAAATCCACAGTGTCAAATCCACTACGGGCGGACACGCTCACGCTGCCCCCTAGTGGCAACTAATGACCGCAGCAATACAAAAAAAAGGGTAGTTTTTCAACAAGGGCATCTCTCCGGACCACCAGGACACAGACAACTGCAATCCTGTAGATTGTAAGCCCTCGCGGGCAGGGCCCTCTCTCCTTCGGTCTGTAACTTGTCTTGTCTGTATTATATATGTGCACCGCTTATCATATGTACAGCGCCATGGAATGAATGGCGCTTTTATCATAAATAACAATAATATCTGTGTCCCAAGGGTTTCGGGCTTGAATTGTGCACCTCTGCCTCTGAAGAAATGCCTATAATGGTTAAAAAAATAAGAGGTTGGAATGTGCAAGATTAAATAAAACATCACATTCTCTTCTGATTATTTTATTTAGTTCAATATTTAAAAAAATAAATAAAAAAAAATGACCAAACATTTCCCATATGAGTGAATGCAGAATGGATGTTAATGTATAGCTCATACAGATGCGGTTTGTTGGATTGTGGGACAACGGCGCCACCTGGTGCACACACAGTGCATATAGCTCTTTTATAAATATCATAGGGTTGTCTGAAAGCAGCTGAAATCTCTCTCTTGTCTTTGCTACAATGTATCAGTAGGTAAACCATAAAAAGTCTGGAGTCTAGACACAGAACTGTCCATACATAATAAAAATCATATACATACTGTATTTGGTTGGTCAAATAATACCGCTATACCAGGACAAAATATTACCTCCATACAGTGATTAACTATAACTCCGTCCCTACTGTACAAAGCACAAAGACCAATGTCAACAATGATAAAAGGCAATAGTAATACCACTACACCTTCACCACTACCCCCACGTAGTGATTGAATAGTACCGCTAACACCATGACCACTACCACAACCTCTCAAAAGTGAGAGAAGAATCACTTTACAAAGTCCATTGAGTGACTATATAGTGGTAGATACTGGTTCTATACAGTCCATCTGCGCACTAAATAAGTGATTACAGTCATGTCTTCTCTGATTGTAGTTATTCACTCTCTCTGTTTTCCATGTGGCCCAGACCACCATAATGACTTTTTTTTTTTCCTAAGACTTATGTCTGCAGAGTTTCTTGCCCAGACCCCCTTTAAATCCTGATTTTTTTTCAGCATCATCTCTACATTTTTCCCCTCCAATCCTGGGTCTCTGTGCCCCCCAAAGTATACCAGCAAACACCCCTAAAAAAATTAGTGCCAAATAGTGCCCCACACTGGACAGGACATCAGAGTACTCACCTACAAGAGGTAAATATATTTTATTGTAGTAAATCCATACAGTGCAAAAGAATCATGTGAAGGAAGCACACAGCACATGGGAAACAACCATTTCACATTTCTGGGATTCAGCATATGTACCTTTAAAAAGGCTGTCCACTTTTTGGGGTGGATTTGGTAAAACCCCTTCCTGGGCAGAACTGCAATGGAAGCATACTTACTTGCTTCCTGCCACTGGGTCCCAGATCCCAGGCTTTGGCTGCTTCGTTTGGGTCCTCCGCTGTGAACATCCAACTTGACACCGCTGCAGTTGTAGCCTGCCCCCATTGCGTCATGTAAACACCACTGAGGACCGCAATTGGCTGCAGTGGTGATGAAGCAAACGTTGACAGTGAGGGACCCAAATGAGGCAGCTGAGGGAGCAAAGAATCTGGGACCCAAAGCCAGGGAGCAAATCAGTATGCTATCCCTTGCAGGTCTGCCCAGGAGGTTGCCATATTACCCATATTATGATTATCTCTAGAAATAAACCATTGAATATGGTCTGTAGATTGGTTCAAATTTCAGAGGCTGAGAACATCACTGCAGGTAGGAAGCTTGAGATATTGAGGTGGGGACCAATCTTGGTGTCCACTAAATAGGCATATGGGAGCTTAAGGGTAAGCAGACGGTATCAAATTTTCTTATATATGTTCTACTTTTTAGCCAATCCAAGATGAAAGAAGAGGCCATTGAGGACGTACGCAAGTGGACGATGACAAGGAACCCAAGTGGAAAGATTGCCTTTGGGCTTAAAGTGCAGCAGGACATAGTCATCAAGTAACCTTTTAGTACTTATCTAGCATATTTCTCCTCATGAGAGCACTGGCACGCTGCTTGGTATCTTGGCTGAAGGATGTTGGGTGGGGAGAGAATATTCACGACCATCCATTCCATATAGCCACTTGCTGTCTTGTGATATTAGTTGCCACAGTGGACAGATGAGGTCCTAGATGGTTCATTTTCTCCTATAATCCTTATGAAGGTTGTCTGTGTAGGAAATGTAAGTGTATGAATAGCTTGTCTCTAGATAAAGCCAAATCCTTAATATTAATTCTCTGCTTTTCAGACTTCAGACCACCTGAGAAAAAGAATAGTGTTGATCGCGAATATTCTAATCGCAAATTTTTATCGCAAATTTTCCGATTGCCGATTTTCGCAATCAAGAAAATAATTCAAGTAAGTGTTCGCCTTAAATGTCCATTCTTCTTACTCTTCGTTATTCTGTATTTCATGAATCTGGTGAATATTTGGTAAAGTTAGCTAAATTATTTCATGTCTGTTTTTTTTCCCCTAGGATGAGAATGGCTAACCCCTGAGGAACATACTAAATCAAGAGAAAGTTGTCAGGGCTGTCCGAAGATCTACCTTGGCACCACACTGTCTCATAAGTCTCCCATAGATGCCAGTTTTTACACCTAGACGGTAGTTCTAACCAGTGGCGGTTTGGCCATAGACCCTACAGGGAAATTTCCCGGAGGGCCAATGCCCCAGGGCGCCACCCAAGTCCTCCTCACTGCCGCTGACCGGGTACATAATGAGCTTTTAACAGTAATTAACGCTGTGATAATCAGTTACTCATGTACCCAGCTAGTGACTATGTCCTCCTAAATTCAACAGCTTTGGCCCGCACCTCACCTCCTAAGCCCCCTGCTCCATAGACAACTGGAGGAGGAGGAGGACAGAAGAGGGCAGCTATTGCAGCACGCCAGACCTGCAGGGTATTGCGAAGTGAGGTCACGGTTATGGGCAAACGAGGGTTACTTACTGTTTGTAGGAGAACCCTGGGCAGGCATGCGGCAGTGAAGGATAGGCTGACACAAAGTTCCTCTGGGGCACACTCTGTATGTAGGGACCAGGCCTGATGGTGGACGAGGTGCCCTGGATGTTGCAGGTGTTTTAAGTGCCTGGGGCAAGGTCCCTTTAAGGATCGTGACGCCAGTGCCTGTAACGGTGGCACACCGATTTCCAGTTGTAATAAGTTAGGTACACAGATGGTATGATGAACCAAACTTTGCTTTACTCAAGAACAGTCCAACTTTATACAATAAGATGGCAATACAGTCCCTTGCATCAAGTGCTTCACAAGCAGGCTTATTTCAATACTGGCAGGTATAATCTTGCAAGATACTCGGAGGGCAATAATAATATACACTCAGACCAGGCTGTACCTTCTCCTCAGAAATAGTGTACACTGTTCCTAGAACTCCTGTCTGGTTTTCTATCCCAAGGCCCGGACGCCCAAATGCTGGCTTTTATCCTTGGCAAATAATCTTCCTCCCGTATTTATCCTTGCTCTATACTTATAATCCTTCTGCCCTTCAGCTTACTTGAGTTTAGCTGGAACTCTGGTTCTGCTTGGATTGAGGGTACTGCAGGTTTCTCCCAGGAGGCACATCTCTTCTACTGGGGTGACTCTTCTGAGCTAACATAGGCTCAGGAATACTTCAGGCAGGCTGTAATCCTTGACTAGCCTCCTGGTGGCAACTAGAAGCCTGGACTATCTAGCTGCATGTCAGGAGGAGGCCCTCAGCTTGTCTCTGGCTGGTGCCCTCTCACTTCTGTCTCCACAGACTCCTGACTACAGACTCACTCCTCCCTGTCTGGGCCTGTACATTTATACTAGGGGCTCCCTATCTCCCTCTAGTGTCTAGGATGCTACACTACACCCCAATAGGCCTGCTGCACATGTCACAGGGGAACAATACATATCAAAACACATAGAAAATACATTAAAATGGACGGTTAAATATACTGCCACTGTCACTTAGGAGTAAGAGTACCACGTGGCCCAATTGACCCTTGTGTAGTGCCCACCCCTACCTAGTGGGACACTACACTATTGATGGACACCAGCTTTTGGGGCAGTATATTGTGCTATACTGTGTTATTTGGTTCTGTTAGAATAGTATTTGGCACTATTGTAGTGTTGACCCCACCTTCTGTTAATTTGGACCTTCCTACAAAATTAAGACACTTTTTTTATTTTTCCAGGGCCACTTTAAGTTCCCAGTCCGCCCCCGGTTCTAACAGGTGACAGAAGCCCTTGAAGTCTTTCCAGCTGGACTTTAAAGATAAGGATCATCCACCCAGCAAGAAGACCTACCCAAGTGAATGCAAGCGACACATTGGACGAGGACAAGGCCTACCCGACCACTTACCTTGGCACCGCACGACCTCATGTTTCTCCCAGTCGATAACATTGTAAATATTTCCCATGCAACATGGATTCAAATCATTAAATTATCTCAATTAAAACCCTCCACTGCTTCATTTCAATACCTAAGAGTCAACATAAGCTGTAAACCCTCTGATTTATTTCGATTGATCTTCCAGCAACTGAAAGACTGGGAAAACCTTTATGTGTCCTGCTTTGGTGGTATTGTAGTACTTCCTAAACTATTACACCTTATACAAGCAATCCCAATAGAAGTACCAGAACAATTATTTTCCCACCTGAAGAAAGTCATACTCAGATACATCTGGAAGGATGATCAAAGCAGATTAGCTTATTATACAATTACAAAACCAAAACTAAAAGGGGGATTGGCGGTCCCAGACTTTAAGAAACATGTAATTGCCATGCATGTTGTCAGGCTGATGGAACGGCACATTAGATCCAGGAGAAAGCCGTGGATTGATCTCAAATTCGAGACCCTAGACACAGATAGAACTCTCCTATTTTAGAGAACCAAGGAAAAGCTCTTCCCGCTTAAAAAAAAAATGCAATACCCTTACCATAAACTTGCTTAAATTTAGTATAAACAAAATAAACTTATACCATTGTAGCGGTCAGAGGAGGAAGAGACTGCAAGGCAGGGTTCAAATACAGTACAGCAGACAAGGAGGCTGAAGCAGATACTGGCTTTATTAAAGAACAAAATATAACAGGCCGGAAAATCGGATTAACAGTATTGTGCCGATGCACCAGGGATGCAATCGCCAAATGACAGGAACAGTGATAACACGTTTACATAAGTTTACAGAAAGGATAACTGAACTTTGCATCCAATTGCGCCCCAACCAGCAAGCACATAAAAATACAGGCTACTCTCCTCTACTATTTTCCTGTCTGTCCCTTCTACCCAGGGCACGTTTCTACAACGCACTGACTAAAGTATCCTGCTCTATGACCTATCACATATTAGCACCGGTGCACACTCACAGTTCTGTGGGTAGTTGATTGTCTTGGTCTGGTACGTGGAGGCAGGGGTACTCTGGCTCCTAATCCAGACGCTTGCTTGTCCCAGCGCGGTCTTTTTCTTTCTCTGACTAGATTGCAGGTACATGCATCCACATAGTTCAGCTCTGACAGGAGTAACCCGTCCTGTAACTGATCTCTGAATTGAACGATATCACTCTACTCTGACACACTTTACAGTCTCTGTTGTTCTGTCCCACAGCAGCCAGGAAGAATCACTTTACAGTCTCTGTTGTTCTGTCCCACAGCAGCCAGGAAGAATCACTTTACAGTCTCTGTTGTTCTGTCCCACAGCAGCCAGGAAGAATCACTTTACAGTCTCTGTTGTTCTGTCCCACAGCAGCCAGGAAGAATCACTTAAAGTCTCTGTTGATCTGTCCCACAGCAGCCAGGCTCTCTGCTCACATCAGCAAGGACGCCGCACTCTAGATCTCCAAGCCTGGGAACTTGCACTTCTCTTCACTCTTACTAAGCGACACAGCGGCCTCTTGTGGCTGGAGGAAGGCATCACAGCCTGTGTGAAACCTAATCACTAGCAATGTAACTTGGTGTTTCTAGGGGCTGACCCTTACACCATTACTCCCTTTGTATAGTATAGACACCTCTCTATGTCTCCTAGATTCCAAAAATTAAGAAAAACAGTATCAATGTTCAATATCAAATTGAACTCAGTTCCAGTTAGTAAACTACTTAAAGGAGACTCCTTCCTCTCTGTGCTTGAGTTAAACAAATTATCACCCCTCCATCCGTTCAGTGATAAGGAATCATATTGTTAGTTCAGATGCCTTCAACTCTAGAAAACAACCCATCGCTATGCTACAAAGGCATGTGAGACTGGGCACTCTTTGTAACAGTCACGTCCACACACACACACAGGGGGAAGGATAGTGACTTGCCTCACGAGTCCTGAAGACAGGGGACAACTGGACGACAGTCCCTTACTTAGGATATGTGCAGGGAAGACAGACAAGACAAAATACGGAACGTGAACAGACCGGGTCAGAACCAAGAGAGCTATGCAGTACAAAGGGGTAAGCAAAGAATGGTCAGGAGAAGCCAGGGTCAAATACCAGGAGAGTAGAGAAGTACCAGAGGAGTCCGCAAAGAGTAGTCAGGTGGGAGCCGAGGTCACAATACCAGGACGGATGCGCAGTACAGGAGGAGCAGGCAAAGGATTGTCAGGGAACAGGATCAGGTGAGTATTCAGCAGTCCAACAAATAGCCAGGAACCTAGAAATTAACAGGCAACCTGTGGCCAGCAGGCTGCCTGTATTTATAGTAGGGAGTGAGGGTCATGTGACGTGGCCAGCGTCACATGACCGACAGACCGACCAGTCGAGCACCGAGTGATCAGCTCGGCGCTCAAGGCAGACCTAGGAGCAGGGAGCCTCCCAGCTAGCAAAGCCGCCCTGGGAACGAGGCCAAACACAGATCCTCGCTCCTGAAGCTAAGCAGCAGGTCTGCGGCTGATGGGAGACCGAGTGCGCCTTCGGCACCCCGTTACACTCTTATAGACTATCACCATTATCCAAACCTTTCTTCATAGTACCATAGTACCGGTGGACGCCATCTTCGCCCACACAGGTGACCAGATCGCCTCGCATACTGTATCCAACTAGGCTACCTGCACCCTAACCATATTCTACTTAGGTGTCTGCTTGTCTTGGCCACCGCTTTCTGCGTGGCAATGTCCTACATTGATATACCGTGGACACGCAAGTAGTAGCCATCTTATTAACAGGGAGGTTCCCTGTCTGTTCAATCTATCTAACATATATTTGTTATGCTGTTTCCTGCCTTCACTAAGTACAGTCCCTCTCTGTACCCTGTACAGGTGTACTTAGTACATCAAGCTGCCTCTGTTGGGCAACATCTAACGGGGTCTGGCAGTATACAGACACATTAATGTCACGGAATGTGTACAGGTAACAAGGCAAAACAACATGCATAAATGACTCGCTGGATCCAACAGCTAAGGAACAAAAGGGAGACCCCTGTAGAAGACCTGGCACTTTCCCTGGCTGCTTAGCCTATGCATAGATCCGAATGGTGGAGGTATGCATATCCACGTACCTTGACTATATAACCCCTGAGCACCCTACAATAGTGAGGGAACACGACCACCGGCTCCCTACACCAGACACGGAGGGAGTCAGGGTCACCTGGGATCCAGCAAACAGAAAATAACAGATAACAGTTTAACACTTAACTTTGTAGAGGAGAGGAGAACCAGATGGGCATGCACACACACTCCAGGAAGAAATATAAGCCGCCCAGAAAAGCCTTCTGGGGAAGAATTTAAAGGGAAGCAATTAGTCCAACACATGACAGCTGAGAGAGGCTAAGGAGAGGAGGAGCTGAATACCACAACACAGAAACTCAAAGAGGAGGTTCTGAAAGGCCTCTGTCAGAGCTTCTCAGCTGTCTGGTTGTGACAATTAATTAGCGACCACTCCAGAGTAGCAAACTAGAGGGGCTCAGTATTTATGTAGTTTTTTGAGAGAATCTTCTTTTTAATTCCACGGTTTATATTTGATCTATATTGTTTGACATCAATATCTACAAGAACCACACTTTACAATTTTCCTTGGTGTCCCCTGATGAGCCCTTCAAGTGTTTTGGCGAAACTCGTTGGTGCAGGGATGTGTGTATTTCACACTTCCCATGATTTCATTATGAAATAACTGTGGTACTTATCCAATGTCACGTACCGGCAGGACAGGTAGTGGATCCTCTGGACCAGAGAGGCGATGGCGCGGGTTGTACTAAAGGACCGGTTCTAAGCAGTTACTGGTCTTCACCAGAGCCCGCCGCAAAGCGGGATGGATTTGCTGCGGCGGTAACTACCAGGTCGTGTCCCCTAGTAACAACTCGACCTCTCTGGCAGCTGATAAGGCGTGGTACACAGGGAGAAGGCAAGAGCGTAGTCGGACGTAGCAGAGGTCAGGGCAGGCGGCAAAGGTTCAAAGGCGAGTAGACGGTAGCAACGGGTTCGGCAACAGGCAAGGCAAACTAACACCGTAGGGAACGCTTTCTCTGAGACACAAGGCACAAAGATCCGGCAGAAAGCTGTGGGAGGAGAAGGTATAAATGGGCAGTGCACAGGTGCAGCCTAATTAAGTCAGCACTGCCTCTCACAGACCTTAACCCCATAATAACCCCTTTGGACCAGGCACCAATCACTGGTGCACTGGCCCTTTGAATCTAAGAGTCCCGGCGCGCGCGCGCCCTAGAGAGCGAGGACGCACACGCTGAGACGCTGGAGTGCTGCCTGGGGGCATACGCTGTGAGTGCTCCGAGGCCAGCAGGGGACCCGGAGCGCTCAGCGTAACATCCAAGTGATTTAATGACTCATCGTTTGGTGATTCGGGAGTTGATATGCACATATTAGTGCCATTGTTTATTATTTTTGGTACTTTTATATTTCATTTTTCCCAGATCAGGGCCACTCCAGGGCATCCAGGAGGTTCCTTATACGGGATTGCCGTATTATCGGGGCAGAACGTAGATTGCGTCATCTATAGGGACAGCCCCCCTAAGCATCCTTCATCACACGAATTCCTGCCATCTTTACGCCCAACAATGTGAGGATTGTGTCTGATACAAGAGTATTTTTCTTTTGTTTGTCGTTTTCCTTATAAGTTGTTCTTGTTTTTTTATGTATTGGTCGATTAGGGGCACTCTGTGTGGTTTTTTTTTTTTTTTTCATATTAATAAAGGCTAAGTTTTATAGGATGGTCATCTGTGATTATACTTAACCTCTGTAGACCATCACTAACTATATCACCCTCTGACGGGTTACAGTCTGCACTGTGAGCTTCATAGTACCATCATCATCCATGTAGCATCCCACAAGCTCAGGGGAAAAACTGCATCAAGTCGAATACAAGAAGCACGGTGTCATGGCTGTGATAAGTCTTTTAGAGCATGAGACTCTTTTTGAAGTGCCTTTCTTGCTAATAGAGGGTGGTCCCCATTGGTTAGACCCTCTCTATGGTACCCATATACCCTAAGGCAGTGTCCCCTAACCTGTGGCTCTCCAGTTGTGGCCTGATGGGAGTTTGCAATATCTGGTGAGACACAGGTTGGGGAGTACTGCCCCCGGGGGGTTGTCCACAGGGTATAGTTATCTTCTAGTTCCAGTCAGTGGCATACCTGAAAAAAAGGCAGACCATGCAACTGCTATGGAGGGGGAAGGGGCACACAGAACTTGCTTTTCTCTTCTCTGTCTAAAAAGACTGCATTTCACACAGCCACCAGTAGGGGGAGCTCAATGCATTGAGATTATTACAGCTTCCAAAATAATAATTCTCTATTTATATAGCGCCAACACATTCAGCAGCGCTTTACAATCAGGGGGTTCCAGTACAGAGTCAGAACTAACATAGCAGCAAGAGGAATGAGGGCCCTGCTCGCAAGAGCTTACAATCTATGAGGAGAAGGGGGTGACACAAAAGCAGATATAAAGCTGCATGAGCCAGTCACCAACTGATATCTGCATTGCTTCTGAGTATCAGGCTCAGGGGAGTGAGATTAAGGGGGGGGTTGATTGGTGAAAGGAAAAAGGTTTGATCAGGGGATGTAATAGGCCAACCTAAAACGTTGTGTTAGGGAGTGCCTAATATTGTAGATGTTGTGAATTAATCTAATTGCTTGGAGTACGGCGTTCCAGAGATCTGCCGCAGCTCGGGAGAAGTCTTGGAGCCAGGAGCCATAGGTTTGGATTATGGTGGATGTCAGTCATAAGTCATTGGCAGAATGGAGAGCATGGGTAGGATGGTAGACAGAGATGAGGGAAGAGATGTAAGGGGGTAAGAGCAGTTTAAATTGAATCCTGTACTTTGTGGGCAACCAGTGCAATGACTGGCACAGGACAGAGGCATCAGAGCAATGACTGGCACAAGGCGGAGGCATAGACCGATAGACGGATAGATGAGCCTGGCTGATGCGTTCAGGATAGACTGGAGGGGGGAGAGTCTGGTAAGGGAAAGGCCAATTAGTAATGAGTTACAATAATCCAGATGAGAATGAATCAGGGCAACAATGAGAGTTTTTGTTGTTTCCAAAGTAAGAAAGGGACATGCTGCCTAGGTATGATTATGGTGCCCGGTTTAGGTTTGGTATGGTGCCAGGTTTGATGTCAGGTTTAGGTAGGGTAATAGATGGAGACAACATCAGTAGTTTAGTTTTTGAAAGATTCAGTTTCATATAGAGAGAGGAAATGATGTTAGAGACAGCGGACAGACAGTCACTGGTGTTCTGTAGTACAGCAAGAGTGATATTGTGGGAAGAAGTATATAGTTGGGTGTCGTCGACATTGAGATGGTACTAGAGACAAATCTGCTGGCAGTCTGTCCAATAGGGACTGTGTAGAGAGGAAAGAGGACAGGACCAAGAACTGAACTCTGAGGAACATCAATAGGGAGAGAAGGGGAAGTAGAGCCAGCAAATGACACACTGAAAGAGCATCGAGAGACATTGGGAAAAAACAAACAAAGAGAGAGCTTAAGGCCTATTAGTTGGAGCATGGTAAAGAGATAGTGGTCTATAGTGTTGAATGCTGCAGAGAGATCGAGGAGAATTAGTAAAGAGTAGTCCCTATTGCATTTAGCTGTCAGGTGGTCATTGGTCACTTTGGTGAGGGCAGTTTCTGTAGAATGTAGTTTGCAACGGATCAAGGAGAGAGTTAGCAAAGAGCTAGCGGATAAGGCAAGAGTAGACTAGACGCTCCAGGAGCTAATTTCCTGTTAGATGTTTTCAATTTTTAATTTAAAGTAGGTGGCTAGATCGTCAGCACAGAGGTCTGTACTAGGTGCCTACACTTTTGGATTAAGGAGGAAGTGAAAATTGCCAAATATTTTGTAATGTCAGTAGGTAGGGACGAACAAAGACACCGAGCCCTAACTGGAACCCATGCCAGCTTTCTTTGCCTACGTGCAGTGCAAGCTCTAAGTAGCAAGTCTGCAACCGGTTGACGTTCCCTACTCTGCTATGGTGCGAGACAAACAACACCAAGGGACAAAAACAAAACACAGAATCATACAGAAAGAACCAGGAGGACAGCAAAGTACCATATTGAGAGAGTAGTCAAAAACTCAAGCCGGGATCTAAACTAGACGAGAAGCTCAGTACCAATACGTTAGACAGAGAGTGGTCAAAAGGAAAAGCCAATGTCAAAGCACAAGTAATCCAAAATACATGAACAGGAACCAGGAACACAGCTAGTGAGTCAGAGACTATCACTCGCAAAGATGTATAGCCAGGAAGGGTGTTAAATAGAGCATCGAGTTCCTGAATCAGAACCTGATAGGTCCATGGACTCTGTGCTCCATAGGACAGTTTACAGTCTTCAAAGTAACTGGACGGCTGGGGTGTCAACCAGCCCGCCCTCAATCTCCCCCAGCACACGCAAGCTGCAGGGAGATACAGAGCATTGTGCGGCCTGGAAGTGCGATCATGGTAGTAAAGTAGATTTGTTTGGCGAGGTGAAAGGCAGAGTTATAGGTTGTCAACATGAATTTATAAGGGAAGAAGTCTTGTGGTGCGCATGTTTTTCTCCATAGGCGTCTGGCACTTCTGGAGAATCACTGGAGGAAGTGAGTTTGAGGTGTAAGCTAGGGTTGCTTTCATCTCTGTTTGGAGATTCTGAGTGTAGGGGGAACTACTTCATCCAGGCTGCTTCTGAGGGCATCATTATAGTATTTTGCAGCCAGTTCGGGACAGGAAATAGAGGAGATTGGGGACAGTGATGACTGTAGAGAGTCTGCAAGTTTCTTAGTGTCAATGGCCTGTAGATTTCTGATTGTGTGATTAGTAGGAGTGGGCTGAGATGGATCAGGACTTGTGACAGTGAAGGAGAAAAGTCTGTGGTCAGAGAGCGGAAGAGGAGAGTTCGTAAAGTCGGAATGGGAGCAGAGCCAGAAAAAGACCAGGTCAAGTGTTTTACTGTCTTTATGCCTCTGGGGTTTGAAAGCTATGGAAGTCCAAGAGAGGAGGTTAGGGACAAGCTGGGAGGCAGACTGGGTAATAGGGCTGTTAATGGGGATGATACAGTCACCCAGAATAAGAGTTGGTAGTTCTGAGGGCAAGAAACATGGCAGTCTGGCAGCAAAGTGATCCAGGAACTGAAACAGAACTGGGTGGGTGAGCCAGGGGGTCAGTATACAACTGGCACTCTGAGGGAGAGAGGATGAAAGAGTGTGAGGGTCTAGACCTTAAAAGATGGAAATGAGAGTGATGGTACTGGGGGAATGACCTGGAAAGCGCATTGTGGGGAAAGAAGTGCAGCTACTCCACCACCATGTCTGCCGTCAGGTCTGGGGGTATGTGAAAAGTGTAGGCCACCATAAGAGAAAGCAGCAGAAGAAGCAGTGTCAGATTGCTGAATCCATGTTTCGGTGAGTGCCAGCAGTTTAGGGGAATTAGCGAGAAAGAAGTTGTGAATGTACGGCAGCTTGTTACACACCAACCATGGATTCAAGAGCGCATAGTTGAAAGAGGGAAGAGAGGACGCAACAATTGTTTATGAAATTAGCAGGGTTTCTATGGGAGATGGGGAAGGGGTTGAAATGTGAAGAAGGTGGGCCGTGGTTTGGATATATATCCCTTGAAGTTAGCAGCAAAAGTATGAAGAGAAAGAGCAGATGGTTGTGTGATTTGTAAGAGTGCTTATTATGCTGCACCCTGGAACATGATGGGTTTAGATGATTCAAGAAGGCGAATAAAGCAAGTGAGCTGTACATGGAGGAGGGAAGGAGTGAGGGGCTGATCTGGAGAGAGTGAAATGGTTGTATTAATCCATCAAGCCATCAGCACCTCCTGCATGACATGGAACCAGAAATTTTCTAATGCGTAAAATTATAATAATGACACTGGATCTTTCACCGTGAGAAGATAATGGAGCAGCAGACAGGCGTTCTACAGCAGTTTATTGCCTACAACCCGCTATATGCAGCATTATTCTGTCTCCACCGATGCTGACAAAATACTTCTCTTCCCCCTCCTCAGACAGGTAGATTATAAATTACCTATCCAAAGCTACCAGCGCCTCCATGGATGGAGATGTATAGCCTGACATGACCACCACCTGGTTATGCCTACTGATGCCAGCTCTGTCATATTATATTACAAAATTAAATAAATGTTCAGTTGTGACTAATGGATGACTACAGTGGAGAGTGACAACTAAAGACAGTGCAGTCCTTGGGTCATCCATATTCACACTGGAATACCTATGGCCCACCGGTAAAGCTGACTCTTGGGGCTCACCATAAAGTAACATGCAAACGCACGGTTATTAATTGAATGGCTCTCAACCGGGGCCAAATTCAACATAAGACTGGTCCTGTCTACAGGAGTGCGATAATGACAAACCGATACTCAATAATAGCACAGTTTAAAGATTTGATGGAGTGGGAAGGCTGGTGGAGAATGCTCTGCTAGATACCAATATGAGGACATCCCACAGATTTGGCCATTTTAGGTTTCCCTTTCTTTTAGTCCTCTGTGGGTTATGGGATCTGTGATGGTCTCTACCACAGTCACGTCTTAGTCCTTTCCAACTGCTATAAAGTTTTTCTCAGAGGTATCAGATAGAATGTACATGAGAGCATTCATAAGATTTCAGGATAATGATTAATGGGACTGCAATATAGTAAGGTTCTGGGAATCTCATTGTACCTCTATTGTTTTCAACTAAGTTTTCTTGGTAGGAAGGAAGTTGTCAAGGGTGTCTCCACATAACAAGAGAGCAAGTGGATATGCCCTGAAGTTATGTAGCATTAGGATGTCTTCTTGGTCATCTCCAAGTTCAACTGGAAGCTACAGATAGCCCTTCTTGGACATCACATTTCCACTTTCTCAGGCCTTATTGAAGTGCTATGTCTAAGATTTTCCCAGATTGTTTCTACAGGACCTATATACTTTGCACTGGATCCCATTGGAGACCAGTGATTGAATCGGTGAAGGCAATCATATGTGAGCTAAACGCTGCAGAACAAATATCTCAAATCTCATTAATTTGCAGTTAAGGATAAGTTCACATCAGCCTACATTGCCGATTCCTCCATATTTGCTGGGAAAAAATGAGTGCAGTATACACTAATGGAATATTTTTTTCCCAGTGGAATGATAAACGAGATGACAAAACCCAACGGATCCCATCATGAGTCAGTGGGGTCTATCTGGCACAATTGGTACCGGTCATGTGACAGATCTGGTTCTCCCTCATTTTCTGCTCCTATGATGGAACAGAGATTGGAAATCACAACGCACATATGAGCCCAGCCTAAAATGTAGCTCACAGAGAATTGTCTACTCTAGACTGAATACATCATAGCAAGCTCATAGGTTTATGCCATTTCTCAACTTCTGGATGTAAAGAATTTTTCCATTCACTAAGAGCAAGCAGGGAAGATGATGGAGTATTGAGAAGTGGATGTAATAAGAGGATTCTCTTGGCTTGTAACTCCTGGGGGTTCCTGTTTCTCTTTGCGGAAATCCAAATGTTCAAAAGAATGTTACAGGCAATGCTCCCTGGGAAAAAAATGTATGGAAATGATCTCCTCTCCAGAAGGAAACTCTCTCTCTAGTGCCACCTACAGGTACCTCCCCAAAAGGTCAGTGTCCAGCCTATTAATGAGTATGAAAAATGACCTGGGACATCAGCCAAATCATGTATGTTTCTTCCTTTTGGTGGAGATTCTGATTTGGCTGATATCCCAAGTCATGGCTCTTTACAGTTTTTTTTTTTAACTAATATTAATTTTTTTATTAAAGGCTATGTACACCTTCGGGGGCAATTTTTTATGATTGCATTTTACCCATTTTGGGATAAAAATAATTTTTTCAGTTGGTCTTTATTACAAATATTGAGCAGTTCTGTCACAAAGGGTTAACAGTTTTTCTAGCTGTGGGAATGGTACTTTCACTTTCTGCTGGTCACCTAATAACCCTTATCTGTAATTTACTAACAGGTCATAAACACTTATTTAACCCACATTCTTATCAGTAAGATGAGAACTGAGCCAGTGGCGTAACTACAGGGGAAGCGGCTGCTTCAGGGCCCGGGCTGCCAAGGGGGCCCGGCGCCCCGGCAGCGTGTGTGTTTATTTTCAAGTTAGTTAAATATGATTGATTCTTAATGTTCAGGGCCCCTTCACAGCAGCAGCGGCGGCTGACCAGGCCCCCTCGCTAATGTGATCTAATCTTACTGCCTCCTAAAGTCTCCTGATTTGTCTGGGATTCAAACCCACAAACTCCATGTATCAGTGTATCAGAGGCAAAGCATTTACCCACACAGCCATAAAGGCTGCATTGCAACTGATTGAAAAAATATGAGACTTTTACTGTTATAGCTGGCTAAGTGTACATCTATACACATGACAGCTGCCCCAACACACCCAGCACTGCTATATCTCTACATTTTTGCTGTCCCAGCACACTCAGCTCTGCTATATCTCTATATATGAGCAGCTGTCATGTGTATAGAGGCACTTGATACTGGCACATGGGGGGAGGGGGGTTGGCACCTGATACTGGCACCTAGGGGGGGAGGGGGGGTTGGCACCTGATACTGGCACATGGGGGGGGGGAGAGGCACCTGATACTGGCACTTTTTTTTGGGGGGGGGGGAGAGATGGCACTATGATACTGGGACATGGGGGGGAGGAGAGAGGCACTTGATACTGGCATGTGGGGTGGGTTTGGCACTTGATACTGGCACATGGGTGGGTTTGGCACTATGATACTGGCATATGGGGGGGAGAGAGGCACTTGATACTGGCACTTTTTTGGGGGGGGAGATGGCACTATGATACTGGGACATGGGGGGGAGAGAGAGAGAGGCACTTGATACTGGCATGTGGGGGGGGGGTTGGCACTTGATACTGGCACATGGGTGGGTTTGGCACTATGATACCGGCATATGGGGGGGAGAGGCACTTGATATTGCCACTTTTTTTGGGGGGATGGCACTATGATACTGGCTCATGGGGGGGAGAGAGAGAGAGGCACTTGATACTGGCACATAGGGGGTGGGAAGGAGAGATGCACTTGATACTGGCACATTGGGGGGGCAGATGGCACTATGATACTGGGACATGTGGGGGGGGGGACAGAGGCACTTGATACTGGCACATGATGGGGGGGGGCATCTATGGGGACACTTACTGGCACATTATTGGAGGGCATTATGGGGGACCCTAGGCCGGCAGCCTATCAGAGGCTGGGGGACACTGAGGGACATCTACTGGGGCACTATATATAGGGCATTTTATACTGGTACATTATGGGGGGCACTAGCAGGAAGGGGGGAGAGGAGCACTATGGGGGAATTTACTGGGGGCACTATATAGGGGTATTTTATACTGGCACATTATGGGGGCACTATGGAGACATTACCTCAACTGGGGGCATTGCAAGGGGGTATTTTTGCACTGTCACATTATAAGGAGAATTATTACTACTGGTGGGCTTTATTACTCCCCCATGGTATGACCCCCTAGTAGCAGCACCAGCCTCTCCCTGCTCTGCTATCCCTCTGCCCTGCCTGAAGGAGCAGAAAATTCAGAACCAGCTACTAGATAAACTCAAAGCTGTGCAGGGAAAATGGCTCAATACTTTTTAATCAAGATCAATTGAAAAAAAGGTTTTTAGCTCAAAATGAGTACAATGCAATAATTATACAAAATTGCCAAAGATGTAAAAACAAGATTGATACTTGCTCCACATCGCTCTGGTCATCCGCCTCTGCTGTCTCTATCTTTCTGTCCCCATGCTGTTTACATCCAGCTGTCTAAGGGCATGGTCAAGCCAATGATTGGCTCCAGCAGTGACATGCGACGAATACCACATACAAATCCACAGTCGTAAATCCACAGCATATCCGCTATGTGTGAACATACTCATGCTGCGCCCTCATTAATATCTACCTTGCCCTGCATACCCTCTGTTTCTGCGGCAAGGATACGGGGTATCTTTTTGACAAGGGCATCTCTCAGGACCACCAGGACACAGAAAAGAACAACTGTGTCCCAAGGGTTTTGGGCATAAATTGTGCACCTATGCCTGCGTATGGACTGTACTGAAATGCCTATAATGGTTCAAAAAAAGAGGTTGGAATTTGCAAGATTAAATAAAATATCACATTCTCTTCTAATAATTTTATGTAGTTCAATATTTAAAAAAAAATGGTCAAAAATTTGCCATATGAGTGAATGCAGAGAGATTAGTCAGTCATGGATGTCAATGTATAATTCATTATGCGGCACACAGTGCATATAGCTCTTATGTATGAGCCATAGGGCTGTCTGAAAGAAATCTTTCTCCTGACTTTGCTACAATGTATCAGTGCAGGTAAAGCATAAAAAACCTTGAGTCCACACACAGAACTTCATCCACCTTTCCTCTCAGGGCTGACAAAATGTGACCCTGGGCAAAGTTCAAGATGGAGCCCCAAACACTTGGTTTCTGGGCAGAGTCTATTTGGCTGTAATTTACCAACTGCAATGGTGGCAAGTATGCAAGGGTTGCCAACCGTTCAGAAATAGGGCACAATGGGGATTATTACTGTGAAGGGGGCACAGAGGGCATTACTACTATAAAGGGGGAACAAAGGGCGTTACTTCTATAAAGCGGTCACAGAGGAAATTACTACCATAAAGGGGGACAGAGGGCTTTATTACTATAAAGGGGGACAGAGGGCTTTATTACTATAAAGGGGGAACAAAGGGCGTTACTACTATAAAGCGGTCATGGAGGGAATTACTACCATAAAGGGGGACAGAGGGCTTTATTACTATAAAGGGGGCACAGGGGGCATTACTACTAAAAAGGGAGCATATGAAGAGAAAAAATGGGTATTAGAACTATGAAGAGGTCCCAAAGTGCATTACTACTGTGAAGGGGGCACAGAGAGCGCATAACTACTGAGAGGGGGAACAACTGTTATGGGGGCAAAGAGTGGGCATTACTAA
The DNA here is from genome assembly GCF_014858855.1 of Bufo gargarizans. Lineage (NCBI taxonomy): Eukaryota > Metazoa > Chordata > Amphibia > Anura > Bufonidae > Bufo > Bufo gargarizans. Next base: position 92,053,064 of record NC_058090.1, on the reverse strand, counting down.
TGAGAAGGGGCACAGTGGGCATTACTACTATGAAATGGGCACGATGGGCATTACCACTGTGGAAGAGCTACAGATAGGGCATTACTTCTGGAAAAGGGTCACAGAGAGGTCATCACTACTGTGAATGGGGCACAATGAAGGGATAGGTACTTTAAAGGTTTTCTGTCACCTGAAAAATCGGTATTAAGCTGACTGACATTAGCGATGTGCTAATGTCAGCTGAACATAACTATATTAGTGCCGCCTCACTGCCTGAAGCCTTTATTGAGAAAAACAAACTTTTATAATATGATAATTAGCTTCTAGGAGCGGGTGGGGGAGGGGGGGGGGGTTGAACCTACTCCTAGAGGTTCAGTTTGACCACCTTTTTTGACGCCCTTCTTCTCTTGATTGACAGGGCCAGGGCAGCACTGCTCTCCTCACGGCGGCGAAAATCTCGCGCCTGCACCATCCGGTTCAGCATTCGGTGCAGGTGAAATGAGGGAAGTATGTTCTCCGGCAGCCGGCTTCCTCACTGTGACGTATTCAGCGCAGGCGCAGTGAGGAAGCCAGCAGCCGCCGAGCGTCCCTCCCTTACTGCGCCTGTGCCAAATACTGAACGAGGTGGCGCAGGCGCGAGATTTACTTAGTAGACATGGCCGTAGGGAGGAGAGCAGTAATGCCCCCCCTCCCCCGCCTCCTAAAGGCTAATTAGCAAATTATAAAAGTTTGTTTTTATCAATAAAGGCTTCAGGCAGTGAGATGGCACTAATATAGTTATGTTCAGCTGACATTAGCATATTGCTAATGTCAGCCAGCTTAATACCCATTTTTCAGGTGACAGGTACCCTTTAGGGGGGGCACAATGTGGGCACAGCTACTGTGAAGGTTTAACAGTGAGGGTATAAATACTGTGAAGGTTCTAAAAAAAGAGCATAGATACTGTGAGAGAGCACTGTGTGGGCAAAACTACCATGAGGGGCCAAAATATGGGCATAACTACCATGAGGGGTACAATGTAAATATCATTAGGGGGCACATATCTGGACATAACTACTGTGAAGGTTGTACAATGAGGGCAATGCTACTCTGAGGTGGCACCATTTTTTAAAGTATTGGGAGGGGGGGCAGAGAAAGGATGTTGACGGCGGGGACCTGAGTGAGGCAGCTGTGAATATGGTCTGGAGGTGATTCAGATTTCCAATAAATGCAGTTCCGTGTGATTTTATTATCATGGGAAGTGATAGACATATAAGGTGCAATGGGATAAATGGTCTGGATTAGGGAAACATCATGAAAGGTGACAAAAGCCCAAGTGTAACCACATAAAAGGTCCCCATAGTGATGTGGGGACAAGGGGTGTCCAGTACGTGACGATATCACCAGATCTCGGGCTCTGTGACATCATAATGGCGGTTGCTACTATGTCTCTATAGCAACGGAACCTTTAATCTGATGGAATGTGACGAGTCCAGTAGTGGGATAGACAGCGACTGATACAGTTCTGGGAACCTACCTGCTATTTTACCGATTTTTTTTTTTCTTGCGATTCAATATTACTTCTTACTCATGGGTGAGAGGTACAATTTATACTTTCCTGAGGAGGCTGAGAACATCACTGCAGGTAGGAACCAGTCTTGGTGTCCACTGAATAGGCAAATGGAAACCTAAGGATAAGAGGACAGTATCAAATTTTGTTATATATGTCCTACTTTTTAGCCAATCCAAGAGGAAAGAAGAGGCCATTAGAGGCCATAGAGGAGGACGTCCGCGATTGGACTATAACACGGGACCCAAGTGGAAAGCTTGTCCTCGGACAAGCACAGCACATAGTAGTCAAGTAAGCTTACAGTACCTATCTAGAACATTTGCCTCATGATAGCATTGGCACACTGCTTGGACAGATGAGGTCTTGGACGGTTCACTTTGTTCTATAATCCTTATGAAAGTTGCCTGTGTAGGAAATGTAAGTGCATGACTCTAGATAAAGCCAAATCCTTAATATTAAGGCTCTGCTTTTTGGACTTCAGACCACCTGAGAAAAAGAAGAGGATGTGGACTGTACGTCAAGAGAGAGGAAAGAAACCAGTGTGGGCCTTAATAAGAAACCAGTACCCCGGGAGGTTAATGCTCAGACAGATGGATCCAGAACACCGGATCATCCTCAAGTAAGTATTCGCCATAAATGTCCATTCTTCCTACTCTTCATTATTCTGTATTTCATGAATCTCGTGAATATTTGGTAAAGTTAGCTAAATTATTTCATGTCTTTTGGTTTTTACCCTAGGATGAGAATGGTTGTCTCCTGAGGAAGATACTAAATGAACAGAAGGATGTCAGGGCTGCCCTGAACATCTACCTTGACATCGACCATGCTGTCTCATACAATATGTCTCCCTATAGACGCCAGTCTTCACTACTGGATGGTGGTTCTAGCGGATCACAGAAGCCCTTGAAGTCTTTCCACCTAGACTTCAAAAACAAGGATCATCTATCCAGCAAGAAGACCTACCCAGATGGATGCAAGTAACACGTTGGATGAGGACAAGGCCTACCTGACCACTCACCTTGACACCGCACTGCCTTATGTTTCTCCCAGTCGATACCAGTCTAAATGACTGGGTGGTGTCTCTAATGGATCACAGATGACCTTCAAGGTCTACCCTCTGGATCAAGAAGACTTTGGACAAATGTTGATCCCAGATGGAACAAAATGAAGCCAGGGCCGTCTACCTTGACAACAAGGTGGATATCCACCTACATACCTGAGCTGACATCACATCAATCCTCTACCAACTCCGGGGAAACCTTTGGTCCATGCTCAACCTAAACCCAGATCTAGAACATCCCAGGACATTACAACATATAGACACTGAAGACATTTGTGTTGGGTCAGGTTGGGGTTGGCCAAAATATTTAATAAAGATTGATGTTTTATGATCTTTGCTCTTTCTTATGATCTCATATATTGTATCCTCAGAAAGATGAGATCATATCAGTACTTCAAGTGACTAGTCAGCTGTGTAGGCCTCTTTATTTGGGGAAGCTCCACCAGGCAGAGACCACCCATCAATTGATGTTTATATAAACCTACACCATACTCCAACCCTTGCCTTATGCCAACAGCATCTATATACCATCCCACAGGCTGGGAGATCCAAATACTAGCCCCTTCCTGCATGATCACGAACATGTAGGTAACAGGAATGGTCACAACAATAAATGGTGATCACAGTGTGGACAAAGGAAGAGTGCTCCCTTTTTCCTCTCTCTGTCAGCCCCAGAAGTGTAATAACTGCAGTCAGGCCACGTTCCCTTTCCACAAACTGAACAAACCGGTGCAGTCCATGGAGCAGCGTTGGATGGTGCAGGCTCCCTCCGGTGGTGACTGCCAGCAGTGCAGTCCATGGCTCTGTGCTCTGTGTTGGCTCCATCTAGTGGCCACTAGAGCTATGACCACCATGGGGAAATTAGGTAAAAAAATAAATAAAAAGGAGCATAAAAAAAAAAAAAGAGGGAATATTTATAAAAGAGTATAACACATGCTTGATTGATGGAGTTTTTAGGGAGGGGGCGATATACTTGTTTGGTGCTAGTTAGAGGATCTCCGTATTTCGCATGCCTCTACGCCTGGCGGTATGACGTACGCGAGGATCTTACATGTGATTTTATTCCAGGATCTGTGTCGTCCTTCTTCTAACATATTCTGCACGTTGTTCAACCATCACGGGTATGTCACGTGCTTCAGACATAGTGGGGGCTTCGGTCGACAAGAACCCTGCCAGGATGTCAGAAGGGGGCAGTGTGTCGTCTCTTCGCACTTGGACCGTCCCTAGGCTGATGACGGAGTTGTCCAGAAGGGGTATTTCGTATCCCGCCTCTGCTAGGAAGGCTGAGTTATACCGGTTATTGGTCGTTAACTCAGAACTCTCTGACACAAATCCATCTGATGTTGAATAACTTGACTTCGTCTGTCACGGATGTGCAAACCAGGTTGGAAGCGGTTGAGTCTCGTGGTTTTGCCACTGCTCCGCGGACCATCGATGCCGCTGTTCCTTCCACATCTACGGCGACAGGGGCAGGTGTCCCTGTGACAGCGCCCAGTATTATGCCAGCACATTTTGTTCCTGCTAATCTAAAGAAGGACATCCTGGAAGATAGGGATGTCAATCTAGCATCCTTACTGGTCGCTACCCGGGATCTTTCTGATAGTAGGGTAATTGCCTGTGGGGATGTGTCAGTGATCCTGATAGGCCGGGACCACAGGCTGAACCGCAAGCTCACGGTACCTGAGTTTGTGCTCGCATTTAGTTTGTACAGAGACGTAATCTGTTCAGTTCGTCCCGAGAGAAGGGAAGAACTTGATTTGTACTTATTCAGGATAACGGATAAGTATGGTGGTAGTTCCTTCTACGACTACCATTGTTCTTTCTCGGCCAAGGCAGCTGCCACTTTAAGTCAGTTCCCGTTTCTTACAAACTGGGCCAATATTGATACGGAGATTTTTTGTAGGCATTTCGCCGGGCTTAAGGCACCATCATGCTCCCTGTGCCAATCAATTGATCATTCCACGGCGTGGTGTCACAAGGCTGCTCCGAGTGAGGGGTCTAGTTCTACAGGTCCTGTTCCCGGCCCGTCCGACTCACACAAATCCTCTGGTTTAGTTGACAAGCTGGGTAGACCCATCAAACTACTCAGCAGGTCACAGATTTGCAATAATTTAAACTATGCATCCTGTAACTTCAGTCAGTGCCGCTTGCTACACATATGTACTAACTGCTTCAGAGCCCACCCTAAAGTAGTCTGTTCATTAAAAGCAGATAATAATTGCATGTGTGTTGTTAATATAGTTCGGTTGCAGCAGTTCCTACGCAGGTATCCTGACCCAGGTTTCGTGGAGTTCCTTAGTACAGGATTCACGTTCGGTTTCCACACTGGGATGGTGGCCCTTCCAGATTCCACACACGAGTGCAGGAACCTACAGTCCGCTGACCATCACCCCGATGTCTCCGATAGGTTAATCTCAGCGGAATTAGTCAAAGGTTTCCTGATAGGCCCTTTTTTATCATCACCCTTTGAACGGTGGAGAATCAGCCCGATAGGAGTCGTGTTTGGCAAATTCAGTAGCAAAGAGAGGTTGATTATCGACCTGTCCGCCCCGCATGGTACCCCCATACCTAGCATCAACTCTCTCATTCCATCAGAAGAAGTTAGCATGAGATATGCCACCATAGATCAAGCCATCGCTCTTATCTTACAGTTAGGTCCCAGCACCATCCTTTCTAAAGCTGATATTGCAGACGCCTTCAAATTACTACCGATCAAACCGTCCCTCTGGCAATGGTATGGTGTCAAATGGAGGGGCCTTTATTATTTTGCTTCCAATCTTGCATTCGGGTCTAAGAGTAGCCCGTAGTTATTTGACCAATTAGCCAAGGCTCTCCACTGGATTTTAGTCCATGAATTCCACTGTAGCAATGTTATTCACTACCTGGATGATTTTTTAATTATTGAGCATCCTGACGCTCCCCCCAAAGATCTTCATTTGCTACTAGAGTGTTTCAGACAATTGGGGGTTCCTGTCTCTCCCAAGAAAGTGGAAGGTCCCTCCACAGTCATCACATTCCTTGGTATAGTATTGGACACCCAGAACATGGTTGCCAGGTTGCACAAATTACAGAGAATCAGGGAAGTCGCTCATAATTTCACATCTACTAGAGTGATTAAAAAAGTTCAGCTACAGTCCCTGTTAGGCATGTTGAACTTTGCGATGCGCATAATTCCGCAAGGTAGGGCATTTGTATCTCGTTTACTTTCACTCCTTCCTACAGCCCCTTCCCAGGATAGCAGCATAAGCCTGGACGATATGGTCATGGCTGACTTGAACATGTGGGATCAATTTCTCACACAATGGAATGGCATCTCGCTCTTTGTTCCCACAATATCCGACAACTCCCCCGTAATTTTGTCCGACGCCGCTGCCAATACAGGTTTCGCAGCTATTTTTGGCAACCATTGGTTAGTAGACAGATGGCCAATCGAAGTTAGTTCCATTCCTGTTTTTTTCCGTACCTCAGCAGTGTTTGAACTCTACCCCTTAGTGGCAGCATCCTATACCTGGGGTCAAAGTTGGTCAGGTCAGACTGTGTCCTTCGTGTCCGATAATGCAGCCGTCATCGAGATTCTCAATAGTGGTTCTTCTAAGTCTCCATATGTCATGTTATTTCTTAGGCGCCTGGTCCTTCTGTCATTACAACACCAGTTTCGTTACATAGCTTCACATATAGCCGGGAACCACAACGCAGCTGCCAACGAGTTATCTCGTTTTAATTTTACCCTCTTTTCACAGATCTGTCCAGAAGCCAATGCCGTCGGGGGCCCAGTCCCTCCATACGCTGCTCTAATCCTTCCATAGAAGCTCATCTCGCCACCGCTCGGTCACTGTTAGTCAAGTCCCTCTTGCCCAATAAAGCCAGAGCCTACCAGAAATTTCAGGACTCTTGTCCGCAAGGTGACACAGAGTTTGTTCCGTACATCCTGGCGTTCATAGGTTACTGTCACACCAATCTGAAACTATCCCACACCACGGTCAAGTCCTACCTCGCAGGGGTGCAACATTTTAGAGCTATGAGTTTCACCCAGCCAGGTTCATTGTTTTCAATCCATGCCATTAAAGCTACTCTGAAGGGTCTCGAGAAAAGCGACTGCGAGTCACGCACTCGCCGGCTACCCGTCACTGGCCAGGTTTTCCGCGACCTTTCCGACCTGTTAGACAAAAAACCATTCGGTGCCCTGCATAGTTTGATAATAAAAGCTGCCATGTACCTGGCCTTTTATGGTTTTTTGAGACCGGCCGAGTTTACATCCCCGGCTAACAGTAGCAGATACGTCACTCTCGGTCAGCTCTCGGCTTCCCGAGATGGTTTCATACTCTCGCTACTCACCACCAAGACCTCTCAGGTAGGCCCCCCAACCCAGGTGTTTTACTTCCCGACCTCTCATCATTGGTGCCCCGTGCGCGTGCTGCAACAGCTTCTGTCCTCTCTGCCAAACAAGCCGGCCGACAGTCCCTTGCTACCGTTCAACAATACTCACCTTACCTGTCCCCAATTCATAACTCATATTCGTGTTTTACTGACCAATCTGGCAGTAGACCCGTCCTCAATATCCGGGCATTCCTTTCGCATAGGGGCGGCATCCGCCGCTTCAAGGAATCGGGTTCCAGCACATATAATCAAAAGACTAGGTCGTTGGCGTTCGTCCTGTTTCAGCCGCTACATTCCTTGTATGTATACTGAAATGAATCTTGCTTGTCAGAATTTGGTGTTATGAATAAACGTTTGTATCCTTCCGATATGAAAAGGAATTGTTGTTGTTTTTTGGCCTCCTTCAGCTATCCCTTCAACGTCGCGGTTTCGGCATAACTCTAACCGCTTTAGCTAGCCAGCAGGTAGGAGTCCTTCTTTCGTGAGTGCCCGACCACAAGTGTTAAGGCCGGTTCATTGGCCTGTATTTGTGGGAGGGGCACGGTTGCCTATATCATGGCACCTCTGCCCCTCCTTCAATGAACGACGTGTCAAACTCTCCCACCCTACCCACCCTCAATCTCAGCTTCACACCAAGGGGATGGCCTCCTTCAGCTATCCCTTCAACGTCGTGGTTTCGGCATAACTCTAACCGCTTTAGCTAGCCAGCAGGTAGGAGTCCTTCTTTCGTGAGTGCCCGACCACAAATGGTGATCACAGTGTGGATAAAGGAAGAGTGCTCCCTTTTTCCATTCTCTGTCAGCCACAGAAATATGATAACTGCAGTCAGGCCACGTTCCCTTTCCAAAAACTGAACAAACAGGTGCTTTGTCAATGGCAGTCCACCACTGTGGTCCCTTTAAGGAAAAACTGCGCTAATTCAAATACGTGGGCCACCATGTCATGGTCATGATAAGTCTTTTAGAGTATGAGCTACTCCTGCCAATAGAGGGTGATGCCCAGTGGTAGCCCCTCTCTATGGCACCCATAGGGCAGTGTTCCCTAACCTGTGGCTCTCCAGCTGTTGACTGCGTCTGTTAGGGCATGGTGGGAATTGTAGTTTTGCAACGTCTGGTGAGCCACAGGTTGGGGATCACTCCCCTAGTGCATATGTATAGGGATTGCCACAGGATATAGTTACCCCCTAGTTCCAGTTATATCGCTTCATATCATTTCTGTTTTTCCTATATTATAGTGAATATCTGTACTCTACGGTTTAGTCTGTCGCTGCATATAATAGTCCCTACACCCCCCCCCCCCCCTTCCCTTCTCTTCAATCCACCGGTGTCTCCTACATGACATGGAACCAAAGATTTTCTAATGGGTAAAATTATGATAATGACGCTGGATCCTTCACCGTGAGAACATAATGGAGCAGCAGACAGGCGTTCTACAGCAGTATGATGCCTACAACGCGCTACGTGCAGCATTATTCTGTCTCCACCGGTGCTGATGAGAGACTTCTTTTCCCCCTTTCTCCTCAGACAGGTAGATTATAGATTTTCTATACAAAGCTACCTGCTCCTCCATGGATGGAGATGTATAGCTTGACATGACCACCACATGGTTATGCCTACTGATGCCGGCTCTGTCCATGTTATAATACAAAATTATATAAATATCCAGTTGTGACTAATGGATGACTACGGTGGAGAGTGACATCTACAGACAGTGCAGTCCTTGGGTCATCCATAGTCAGACTGGAATACCTATGGCCCAACAGTAGAGCTGACTCTGAGGGCCCGCTATAAAGTAACATGCAAATGCATGGTTACTTATTCAATGGTGCCCAACGGGGGCACCACTCAACTGTAAGATCGCTCCTGTCTACAGGATCATTGAGTGTAGTAACGACAAACCATGGACTCTTTCATTCTCCTCTAATATGGCCAAAGATCCCCAATTAATAGCACAATTTAAAAATTTGAAGGGGTGGGAAGGCTGATAGATATAGTAGAGTCAGAAGTGCTAAGTGTATAATGTAATTTGTGTGTCGCTCATCCAGCAGCCTCCTTCTTTCCCCTCTTGTCTCCACAGACTTCAATGTTAAATACTGGTCAGCCTGAGAATTATTTTTCTTTAATAAGATATATTACAAAGTTTCTTATAGTCACATGCATTATTCATTTATAAAAAGCTGTTTTATAACTACCGGTACGCTTTAAAAGGATAGTTTCATGAAAACAACCGCTGTCTACTGCTGAATTCAAAGAAAAAAATGACTACAACATAAACAATAAGACCAAAGACCATAGAAGTGTTTAATTCTTCTTTTATTTTACAACTCCATATTCTACATAGTCAGCAAAAGTAATCATAGACAGAGAGGGATTTTGTCTTAATATACCCCCCCCCCCCCGAAACCTAACCCCCCCCCCCCCCCAATAACTGTATACCCCCCTCTACTAGTATAGGGGGTATAATATTGGAAACATAAGGCGACAGCGCCATCTTGTGCATACAAGACATAAATGCATTTGAAAGTCGTAGGCCTTAGTTGTCTATGTCACAAACAGTATATACCGTATCTACACGCACTGTACATATCTACGCACACAGAATATATCATCTATGGGCACATACCTATAGCTATACATACATTTCGGCACAGAAACACACGTGTGTAGACATTTCTTATTTTTTCAATATAACCTGAGTTTTTCTACATGGTTCTTAGATGGGAAGTAGTTTTATACTAAACGGCACCAGAAAAGAGGAAATCAAAGGGATCGAGAACTACAGGGGGTCACCCGGCCTCCATACAGTCTGAGAACGACCAGTCAGACCAGGTGACGTGCAATGTGATGGCGGTTGTACACCACCGGTAACTAAGACGATGATGGATGACTACGGTTGACTATCTGCTCCTATAATGAGCCATTCCGGCCAATGGTAATCTATCTACATTTCATAGAAAAAACATGAATATTTTATGACCCAATGTCACGGGCTTTTCCAGGACTTAAAGGGATTGTCCACTTCTTTACAAGCTTTGGCAGGGTGTCGGACCCTCACCGATCAGATAGTGACGGCCTATCTTGAAGACAGGCCATCACTTGTAAAGGAGTGGACAATCCCTTTAAATAATGATGACCTATTCTAAGGCAGGTCAACACTATCAAATCAGAGGGGGTCCGACTCTCAACACTCTCGATGATCAGCGCCGCAACTTCTTCCTTGGCCTGTGACGTCACAGTAAACAGTCATATGGTATTTCTGCAGCTCAGTCCCATTCAAGTGAGTGGGACTGGGCTGCAATACCAACCACAGCCACTATACAATGGGTGGCGCTGTGCCTGGTATACTGTGGCTCCTTCAAACAGCTGATCAGTGGGGGTGCGAGGAGTCAGACCTAGATCTGCTTTAATCATTGTTCAATAAAAAGTTCTGCAACTTCCTAACATACTTTGTGTTTCAGTCCCTTGTCTTTTTCAAAATCTCTGCTTTCTGTCAATGACTGGAAAAGCACCTGATACTTCCCAGAGCTGAAAGTGTTCTACTTTTTTATTCAGTGTAGGCAACCCAACATGTGCTAAATACATCAGCAGCACACAGTGCCGTATCTTGTGAAACTACAACTCCCAATTTACCTTTGGCTGTCAGGGTATGCTGGGAGTTGTAGCTTCACAACAACTGGAGAACTTTAGGTTGGAAATCAGGAATTTAGCATAATATAAATCTATGAAATGTCCGTTAACCTTGAGGAGGACCCATCCTCCAAGAGGCAAGGAGACTTCACAAAACACGACAGGGTATTCTGATCCCTTAAAGTGATAGCATATACTATGCTATGATTGTGGAAGTCTGGCCTCTGGGACACCAACTGTTCCTGAGAAGGAATGCTGGAAGATTTCAGCTCTGAAGCCTGCAGAATTGAAGCTTGATCTATCGTTGCAGCCCCTTCACAGTCTTTCCCTGCAGAGTGGCTCTGTAGCCACCTGACCATCAAGGGACTGCAGCACTAAAGCAGGTTTTAATTCTGCAGCCTTCAGAGCTGAAATCTCCCAGCCTTCCCTGCTTGTTTTCTGCACAGAGGCTGCTCTGGTCCTGGATATTCTGCTATACATTTCAGAAACGACTTTAATCTGATGTCGAGTAGAACTAAATTATTGTTGATTGTTTCCAATAACAATCTGCAGAATCGTGAATGCAGCTCTGGAGTATAAAACTGGCAAATAATGCCGTGTATTTACAAAGTGACTCAACTGTAGCTGTAAAATAGTGCTCAATGGTTGATGAGGTGAACGAGGCTAGGAAAAGAAGGGGATCTCATGGCAAGAACGTAGAAACTAACCGACCTTCTAGAACATCATAGTCCCTTTTATGGAGAAACTCTGCCTATATGTTACAATAATAATTTACAATCTCTGCCTGTTCCTTATCGGACACCATCAGGACATGAACATCCTTGAAAGGGACTCTGTTCCCACCCGGTTCAGTCTAACGTCGTACCCCTGTATTTAACATTCACTTGAATGAGGCTGAACTGCAATACCAGACACAGCCTATGGACAAAGGTGGCGCTGTTTCTGAAAAAAAAACAAAAACATAACTTCTAATTTTCTACAACTTCTTTATGCACTGCTGGGTTCCTCCTCTATGGAAGGTTATAGTAGTCTTTGGCTTTGGAAGGACCACTAGTAATAGATTCAAGTGCAGAAGCAGCCACATACCGCCAACCTAAGAGGTGCACGTAGCCCTCCTCCCCCATGTAGGGGGTATATATAATGATGTAATCTGATGAGTTATCCTCCGAGCCATAGGATGTCAGTGCAATTTATTGCAAGACGGACATGAGACAAGCATGACATTAATCTGACTCCTTGTGACAGCTCCTTAATCCAATAAAGGGGTGACTAAAATGAGTTACGAGAGACGCTCTGATGAGGCTGCCGTAATTTGGAAAATGGGGGGAGGTAGTGGCGTGGGCTAAAAGCCGAGGGTACGGAGCTTTTGGTAAAATGTTCTTAAGGCACAAAAATAAAATAATGGCGTAACTGGCGCAGCCCCCGAAGCCTATGAGATAAAATAGAGGCTTCATTAGAATAACTCTTCATTAAAGGGGTGGTCCAAGATGTTAAAGGGGTTGTTGCTAGGATATGCCACCAATGTCAGATAGATGCGGGGCCCACACCTACCTCCAGAATGGGACCCCTGAAGTGGGGCAAGAGCAGCCATGCATCATTCCTATGGGACTGACGAAAATAAGCGAATCGCTACAGTACGTCCGTCAGTCCCGTACAAGTGAATGGAGCAATGGCCGCGCTTGCGGAACTCCCATAGAAAGGAATGGAGAGCGCACACCAGGCATGTGCAGTGAGTTCTCCTTCACTTTTATGGGCCAGTTCTGGACATAGGTGCGTGTCCCACCTACCGATATGTCACCAATGTCTCCCCTTTAATATTGATGACCAATCCATAGGCTCCAACTCTTGGCATCCTTGCCAATCAACTATATGAAGAGACTGAGATGATCTGGTGAGACCTGCGGCCTCTTCATTATTTACTAAGCACAGCGCCATACATTCTATAGTGGCTGCCTGTGGTACTGCAGCTCTGTCTCAGTGAATGTTATGTGTAGTACCACGGACAGCCACTATAGAATGTACAGCACTGTGCCAAGTAATGAAGAGGATCAAGCTTCCCCATCAACAGTTAATCAGTCTGGGTGCCAGGTGTTGGACCCCCACCAATCTGATAGTGATGGCTTATGATAAAGGGGTTGTCCCATGAAAAATATTCTACAGTTTTCAAAGCAGCACCTGGATCTGAATACTTTTGTAATTGTATGTAATAAAACATTTAGTATAGTATAGTTATTTGATAAAATGTATTTGTATAGCGCCATCTGCTGTTTGCTTTTTTTCTAATTTGTCTGTCCACCACACTGAGGTGGACATACATGCTCAATTCTATCCCTCAACTGCCACCAGATGCAGAAGACAGAGCATGCCCTCTAAGAAAGGGCACACCTCCTGAGCTGTAAATAGGGATAGCTGCAGCAGAAAGGACACGCCCCTGAGCTACCAGCTCAAGCAGAGCAATAGGAGCAATGACTGGGGAGATCCATGTGAGGTACAGGGCTGGTTCTATGTCACGGTCTCTGTGGTGTGCACCGTGACACGGTTGTCGTGCATGCTGTTGCCAGCGGCAGTGATTGCAGCATGTAGGTGCCTCCTCCTTTCTCCTGGGGCCTTCCCTGTCTGGTGCTGGAGGGGTTAGCTGGTGGGGATTTAGGTGTGTCCTGGGTGTGGCCACAAGGTTTATATTACCTTCCTCCAGCCTTGCTGTGTGCTGGAGCTGTGCTCCTGTACGGCCTTTACTATCTGCTCAGTGCTTGAGGGCCCCCTTGTGGAACATACTGTCATGGTGGGGAGTGGGGGAAAACTCCCCACCGTAAAACGTGGGAAAACGGGGAAGCAGCTAGGCCTGGACACCGGGAAAAGGGAGCTGGTCACCTCCTAGAGCTTCCCTAATCCTCGCCCTGACTCCTAACCATATGAGCGGACCAAGATGGTAGGACAGCTCATACCCAGGAACCTCGGACCCTAAGTCGCCCTCATAATCCCTGGAATAGGTGCAGGGGAGAGATGACTTGTTCTTCCACAACACGGATGAACAGGAGTCTCACAGGCCTAGCAGCAAGGGAAGGGACAGACAGTGCACAGCTACTGCATTGGCAGGTAAGAGCCCAGAAACAACTCGCACTTACATGCCGCGGCAAACAATGACGACCAGAACCCCATGCAGGCAGGATGCATGGCGGCCCCCAGCAAAGCTACACACTGACTAGTGGTTCCCCCTTCTGGGGAACCCTGAGACCCCTTTCCTGAAGCACACCACACTGGGAACATGTCTAGCAAACGTTCTGGACTACAGACACCAACAGACCAGACATGTAACAACCACTAGACAAGACAACAACCACTCATACATAAACATCGTAAAACATATGAAAGGGTAGTGAGACAACGGCATGACAGAGATGACTTTGATGTTCCACAAGGTGGCCCTCAAGCACTGGGCAGATGGTAGAGGCCGGGCAGGAGCACAGCTCCAACACACAGCAAGGCTGGAGGATCACTGAACCAAGCCAATAGGCCCCAGGCAATATAAACCTCGTGGCCACACCCAGGACATACCTAAATCCCTACCAGCTAGATAATTAACCACTCCGGCACCAGACAGGGAAGGCCCCAGGAGAAAGGAGGAGGCACCTACATGCTGCAACCACAACAAGTTGCCACTGGCAAAAGCATGCACGGCAACCGTGTCACGACGCACACCACAGAGGCCATGACATTCTAGCTTTATAAAAAGGAGGTTGTCATGTCCTATATATTATGTCTGATTTTCATTTATCATGGGGTAACCCCTTTAAGCTATTTTTTTATTCTGCTACATTAAGAGGGTGTGCAAGTTTTTAAAAAATTTGACATGTCATAGTGACACGTCAGAAGTTTTGTTCGTTGTAGATCTGGGTGCTGAGACCTCCACCAATTATTAACATGAAGCACAGAAGCACTCAGCAGAGCGATGTGTCCCTTAGTTTCTGACCAGGTCTGTGCACCACTCGCTCTGCTCTCCAAGGAAAGCCAGTCAGAAACAAATGGGCACAGTGCTCATCTTATCATTTTTTTTTTAATTTCCTGTTTACCTTGATATTAGCATACTATGATTACAATAAAAGAAAGTGGAAAGTGTGAAACATCTTACAACCAGTGTCTACATTTTGGGAACAGTAATGGGCACGGAAATCAGGCCTGAGGACTCCTGTGATGAAAAGTGCCATACAGAACCAAAACAGTAGATATCATTGCTTTGAAATAGTTTTAGTCATACACATGTGCATCTATGTGTGCGTGTATATACATAAATATGTGTTTACACAACCACATCTGTGTGTCCCTAATCTCTATCATTCTAGATATAGCTATATAGATATATTTATATATTTCTATTAATACACAATTAGGCAGGGCAAAGTGCTGTAGGATGCTCTAAGATCTACTTATACTTTAAAAATATCTCCCGTTTTCTACAAAATAAAATGTGCCTTTCTCACATTCATATATAATTTGTTGTACATCTATTAGTCTTTTTATTTACTCTGTGTGTGCTTGA
The DNA here is from genome assembly GCF_014858855.1 of Bufo gargarizans. Taxonomy (NCBI): domain Eukaryota; kingdom Metazoa; phylum Chordata; class Amphibia; order Anura; family Bufonidae; genus Bufo; species Bufo gargarizans. The sequence continues at coordinate 92,037,936 of NC_058090.1, read as the reverse complement.
TTGGTAATGTTTTCACCAGTCTAAAGCTCTTTTTGGGGAATTTGTAGCAAAAAATTCCTCTACGATACATTCAATTATCAGTATATTTACGAAGATACATTTTTTTGTAAGTGCTCTGGCCGACAAGCCTCTCAAACTCTGCTGACAATATACAAAATGCGTCACTGTATAATAAAAACAAGAAAAAAAGACAGTAAAACCTGCTACTCAGTTTGCCAGGAGATGGCGCTACAAGACAATGTTTGGATTTAAGGTAGAGCACCATCTGTTCAACACGTTCAAGTAGGTATCTCTAAGTCAACATCTTGACTGACCCTGTTTAAAACCCTGGAAATAATGAGAATTATTTAGTCTCATGACCATTTCATGTTCTATTTGTATTATTTACAATAGATGTTTTTTACATATTTTTTATATAAAACATACACTAAGAATTGATGATGCAAGCCATCTTAGTATTTTCAGAAGCCAAAAGTCACTGAAACGGTAGAGTTTGAGTTTATGATTTTTTTGCAGGTTTCCTTAACTCTAATTACACAAAAACAAGTTATTTGCTTATCCAATGGGATATGAACATTGTATTTTTATTTAAAGGACCCCTAGATGGTTAAATTTTAAAATGCTACATTTCAGAGATCTACCCCTATTTCGGCATGTGTATGCAAAAACCTCACAAAGCTCATGAGAACACAATCGATCAAATAAAAGGTGATCACAACGGAAGCGAATTTCTGTTCATTCCTTCTTCTTGTAGATATGATGATGAGCCACCAAAATGTTGTAAGGTCCTACAAAGCACGAGGAGATTTACATATTTACTTTTGATTTTCTTCATGTTAGAGCCATATTGGTTTTCCATGGTTAAGATTCTTTAATTATCAGATTCGTTTTGAGGAAAGAGATTCTGAAAACTGGTGAGTTGTCTGATTTGTTCTGTTTGCATAGAATGTCTCCTTATGAGTTTCTTCTTGGCTTTGGCGTCAAAGTGTTTGGGAGAACTTGGGGCCACAGGAATCAGTGTCTTCTGGCTGCCATGAACCGGTGAAGGAGCTTTGCCATTAGATCTGATGTCAGGAATCGGAGGGTTGAGGTTAACGTTCAGTGGTGGTAAGAATCCTGGTCTGGTGTGAGATATATGATCTAGAAGAAGTGTCCCAGATCCTCTCCTTTCCAGAAGACCATGGGGTTCTGCGACGGACAGTCATAGGAGAGACAGCGCTGGGAATACTCTCTAAAGATTCACGAGAGGAACTAGTAAAAAGCGTTAGAGGAGAAGCATTGTATTTTCGCCTTTCTAAAGACACACGTCCAGAGTCTGGAGAACCTGGAATAGAATCAGGGCAGAGGTGGGAATCTGATTCATAGTGGTCCATACGTGTCAATTTATGATGAGGAACTCCCCGTAAGTTTGCCCCAATGGTTGGAGCCAAGGTGGTAGTAGATGTTTCCTGAGCCTCAGGTGCTGTGTTGCGCCTTGACAGTGGCTGGTGTAGGTGGCTAAACTGGACTTTGTCAGCCCATGAAGAGTCTAGGCTTGAGGGATCCTCCTCAGATGACTGCTCTCCAGTCTTAAAACAAGATGAATCTTGACCCTCTATGCTGTGACGTCTAGACAGCAAAGGTCTCTTGGTAATGGACATGTTATTTATTTCTGTAATGATATTTTCTTCAGATGCTTCAATGGTAGGCTTCTCAGCAGGAGCTGCAAGATGAGATGCAGCCAAGACTGAAGGAGCAACTAAGCCCCAGGGCTCAGAGTTTAGCCTTTTTAGTTGCTTTTTGTTCACCATCCTTCCTTTAGTAGGTATGTGATCGGAGGTTTTAATCTCTAGTTTGCTGGATGTAGGGCACGTCAGCCTGGTACCCATATTGAAGTTAAATACATCCCGGGCTTCTTCTTTCTCACTTGCTGGGGAAAGAGTTGTTTTTAAGTCAATGTCAGAGGGAGACATACATACTGATGGAGATTGCTTTTCATCAATTCCTGGTGAGGGGGGAGAGTTGAGATACTGCTTTGTCTTTTTGGTCCCAGAAGGAGAAGTGTCAGTGGTTATGATGATTACCTCTTTGCCTTTAGCTTTACAAGCATCCAAGAGGACCCTTAGGGTTTCTCGGTCACCTTTATTAAGGGCATACATAAGAGCAGATGTGCCTGAGTAGTCTTTCATACTGGGGTCTGAACCATGTTCCAACAAAACAGAGACCACGCTGGCTCCAGTCAAGTTGTAGCAAGCGTGCATTAAAGCCGTTTTACCCATCTTGTCAGGCATGTTTGGGTCAGCCCCGTTTTCCAGAAGGTATTTTACCATTCTGGACTTATTTTGGGGGTCATCGTATTTGGCTAAGCAGGCTGCCATCAAAGGTGTTTCACCTTGGGCATTGCCTTCATTGATGTAAGCACCTCCCTCCAGCAAAAGGCGCGTTAGTCTAAATTTCCCCTGCCACACCGCCTTTAGCAAGGCACTGCCCTCTGTATGCAACATTGTAGAGTCTCTCATTGGTATTGTGGTCCAGGAACAGATGGACTATCCGCTAAGCTAAGAAACGAGTGTTATACTTGACTGAAACCGCACATTCCACAAGCAGGTTTTTTTCCTGAAAAAAAAAAAAAATTATGAAAAAGCTATTATTTTGTTATGTCATGCTAAGCCATTAATACGTAAGAGGATAATGTAGTATTGCTGAGACATTTGGGTGGAGAAATGGCAAACGAAGAACAATATGGATAAATATAAGGTCATGCACTTGGGCCAAGGAAGCAAATTGTACACTGGGCAAGACTGCCACTGAAAAACACTTGAGGATATTGGTGGACAGTAAACTTAAATTTAGCAACCATTGTCAGGCAGCTGCTGCCAAGTCAAATTAGGTCTAGAGGAAAGAAAGTTCTACCATTATCATAAATGGGCCTTCTTTACCATTGTAGCAGTAAGACTATAGAGATCTCCACCACAAGATGTTGTGATGGTTGATTCATTGTATATGTTCGAGGCCTAGATGTGTTTCTTGTACATAAAAATATTAGAAGTTATGGGTTCTGGATTTCTGTAGAAGGGTTGTTGATCAAGGGATTTGTTCTAATCTCGACATTCAGAGCCAGGAAATAATTCTTCCTCTAAAATTAGGTATTTGGAGACAGCCTCATGGGGGTTTTGCCTTCTGGATCAACATGGTAAGATTATAGATTGAATCTGATGGACCTGTATCTGTTTTCAACATTAATTATGTCAATATTGTTTATATAGTTTGTCATATGGGAAATTTGCTTTGTGCCCTCCACAATAGTATAAAGCAAACAGGAAGGGGTACAACATCTCCCAAATCTAAAGTCTGATCTTACACCACTTTCCTGACCAATTGCAGGGTTTAAGAGTGGGAGAAGTAGAGAGTTGTAAGACTGGGAGACCATGTATTGTATGTCTCATCGTATAACACAAGCACTTCTACGTGACTTTCCACTGTGAGGTTCTCAGCGTAGGATGGAGGACTTGTGGTATTGGTATATTAGAAGGTCCACATCCCAATTGCTGTCCATGGGGCAGCTTTTCTTATACATGTCTTTAAAAGACAGCTTCATTTTTACTATAGTCTAAAATGCTGCCTCCAGGGATCAGCCATACTTTTTGACCAATTTTGAAGACAGGTTTCCTCTCTGAGGTTGTGGTCTTGGTATACTATACCTCAAGAGGAGTATTCTATGTTGATAACTATTGTGATGGGCTATGCAAAAATGGGACCCAAAACCATTCCTTACACATTAGAGCCTTATGTTTCTCATGTGTAGAGCCAGTAGAAAATGTCCCCCACCCACACCCTCCTGCCCCCAGCCTCTTAGTCCTCCAAAGGTCTTCCTTTGACTTCAGTTAAACTTACCATCAGTTCATTTGAATAATTGCAAATGGAGAAAATTAGGTTTTCATGTGTTGTTTGCAAAGAGCCCCTGACTCTAGGCAGCCCATAAGAACAGACTTACCAAATTATGAATCGACCCTGATTCTTATATAATAAACTACCATACACAATTAATATGAAACTATACCTCTACATATGTTAATACAGTGCAATAAGGGAAGAGAATTTGGGCCACCTGAATGTCCAAACTGTCAGAGCCCAGGAGAGATGCAATAAACATGCCCAGATCTGTAAAGTGATTTTGTTCTCCAGAGGACACAAGGCCAGTTCTAGTAATTGAATAGACTCAGTATAATTGATTGGTGAAATCCATAAAGGAAATTTGCATGTTTCATTTCAGTTTACAATTGTTCTGTGTCTACAGAACAGGAAGTACTGGAAGACTAACATTAAATTACGTCCATTGGAAGATGTTACTTACAACAGACATCTTCGTCTTGTTGTGATTATACAGAGGCTGAAGCAGAACCAAGTCTGTTAGCTTGACTATGTTTGTTTCCTTTAGTCATAGATTATTTATTGCAAATTACTGATGCCAGCCACGGATAACTCACTAGAGTCCAGTGATGGCAAACCTCCAGCAATCCAGCTGTGAAGAAACTACGACTCTCAGCATGCTCCATTCATTTCTATAGTGTTCTGAGAACAGCCAAGGAAGTATACATCTTGGGGGTTGTAGTTTGACCACAGCTGGAGTCCCGGAGGTTAGCCATCAAAGCACTAGACTCTCTAGATGTTTGAGGAGGAAAAATTGACGGTGCCTCTTAGCAGATCGATGATGGTTTCTGTATGCAAGACCGATATTGTTCTAATTTGTGGCTAATCATGGTGACAGGACTGTCCAAGCCTACAAAATTATGGATAATTTTAGAGGAACTCATCACTTGTATTTGTGAAGGATCATATGGGATTACTAAGCTAGAAAACTCAGTTAAGGACCAATACTTTGGGTGCCTTTAGTCTACCCAAAAATATACGAGCAAGATATACTGGAATGGTGGTTAAGTCGGAAAGGCAGAGTTTGAGGTTCTCTACATAGGTGAAGAACCTCCAATCTACTTCTCTGTAAGGACTCTTATCATTTCAGTTTCTTCTAGCTATCATCTGGGCTGAGAGACCTCGGGTCTTTCTGCTAAAAACGTATGCAGCAGGGTTAAGGACGGTGAATTAAGGTGGAGGTCATGAAAAGGGCCCTACAATCCTCATTGTGTTACCCACAGTACAACTTATTCAGGAATCACTGAACCCCAGTGGTGGATTAAAAATAGTCTGGGCTATTGGGTTAGAAAGGTCATGGCACCTTTACAACTTTCTATAGTCATGATAAAGTATAGCTAGGTTAAACAGTTGTCTGACCACATTTGTAAAAACATCAGAATGATGTAAAATAAGTAATAATCACCTTACCGATCCCCGTCACTCCTGTTCAGATGCCTCCCCATTTCCCCACCATCTCTGTACTTCCTCTCAACATGAACACGTGACACTGCAGCTCAGAGGCCTGTAATGGTTGCAGCGTTCACATGTCTGTGTCAAGAAAGACCAGACTGTAGAGGCCGGTAGGAAAGCAGGAAACATTGAAACAGGACTTGCTCCCTGGGTTCCATGGAGTTTTTTTAAATATAAATATCACATGGATGGACAACCCCTTTAACGTATTGTTAAATAAAGGCTATGTGTTTTAATGAATGTTGCTTGAGAAGCTATGGTCCCTCTCTGGACATAGGACCCTTGGGTATGCTCCAGAAGCTTGAATAGTAAGTCCAACCCTGCTCTGCCGTTTTCTATCATAACAGATGGGAGGATGGCATGAACTGGCAACAGGTGGTTGGTCCATCCATGAGAATTAGGCTACAGTACCCTGCACCACCGCTACTAAGTACATGATGTGCAGGTAGATAGCACCACGTAATCAATGAAGAGGCCCCAGAGCTTCTTCAAGCTGCTGACTGGTAGGGTGCCGACGTGTGTCAGACCTGCTCCAATCTGATATTGGTGGACTGTCTTGAGTAGGAGAAAAATTTTGCTTTTAAGTCATCCTGAGAAGGTAGATTGACAGTGCTTCTGAGAACATGGACTATATGTGATCAGTAGGGTGCTAATCGAATACTGATGACCTATCCTGGGAATACGCCATCAATGGTAAAATCCTATTTAATCAGTACATTCTTACCTCCTGTTGCTGCTGTATAAATAATGGAGACGTTTTTTTTCCAAAAAGTTGCATTTAACAAAATGACTCGAAAACCTTCATTATTTTCAAGCCTTGTGTTATAAGATTCACACATTTCAAGCGCCAGATACCAGAGTCACGAGTTGTTTGGTTCCTTGTGTCTCGATAACTGAAATGATGTAACTGTAGGATCGGTTCCAAAAAATAAGATTCTAATGATTAAAAGCAGCCAGAGTGGGGCACGGTGCAGAAAATCTCAGCATTATTCTCAAGCTGTGTCTTCATAAAAGAAGTAACCGATTCAGCAATTGCACAAGCCATTGTCTAAAATCAAATAAAGTGGTCACACCAACGAGAGGAATTGGTCACATCAATGGGGGATTGGGCAATCAGACATTACCTAATCACACGTTACCCTACAAGTGGATGGTACAGTTCAAATTATGATCAGTCTATAAGACCCAACTGCAAAGCCTTGGCATTTTGCCACTTCACTTTGGCCAGTAATACAAGGACTCTATAAGGCATCAACCAGCTAAAGCTCCATGAGCTCCAGATATCAGATCATTTAAGATGTTAAAGCTTCGAAGGCTCTTCCAGTTGGTCAAAATGAGAATGTAGAAGAGGTAAAGAAACAAATCAGCACAGTTTATACAGGCAACATGCCATGGACTTTTAGGGGCAATGTGGCCACTCGCAGGGGTACTATGGCTGACACGGTTATGGAGGCAATAAAAATTTGAAGAATTTTCCACAGAACACTTTTTCAGAGATCATCATGTATTGAACCTATTTTGACCATATTGCAAAATTTTGGAAAACATGCAGCCCTGTTCTTGAGGTGGCCCAGAAAATGGGGCCTAACAGTAGACTCCCAAATAAAGATCACAGTGGCCTTGTTATTTTACTAGTCCTGACAGTCAGTAGTGATATAGTCAATATGGAACCCATTGCTTTTTTTTTTATCTCTGCCACCAAGGCTAGTTGGAACCAGTTTTTTCTCAAGTGCTGCTCTTCTCTATAGTGCCTCCTCAGGCAAAACAAGGCATTACAAGGAATCCATGGACATTATTTTATTGCTTTTAATGCATACCAGATGTCCTACAGAGACCAAAACCTCTGCTTGGTGGGGCCTTCATAACTTTAGCTAATATAGAAGACACCTTCTTTAGGACAACATGCTGGCCCAGAGCATATATTATATAAAAAAGACCATACCTTTAAGTTTGATGGTGCTAGCAATGGAAAAGACTATCAGATAGTAAAGGAGGGAGTCTGATTTTGTAGATATTGCCGGTATGCTGATAGTAAGGATTTTCAATAGCACCAGTCCAGATAGCTATCTCCCTAGTACAGAAAATCACTGTGATGCCATAGAAGCTACAATATTCTGCAATATATTGACAAGTGAGAGATTATTTCAAAAATTAAAGAGATCAATTACCAGAGGCGCATAGCTATTGTTTCCCTGAAATATGTAAATCCATGCAATATATCCTATTGATCCTGAGAGGATCAATACAATCTGTTTTCCGCAATATTTGCCCTAATTTGAACAAGCCACAATGGCTAATGCATGCTAAATTATATAATAATTACCTTTCTCCTTCCTTCCTACCCTCGGAGGGTATTTTCAGAGAGACAAGTTATGCATCACTGCCCCTAAATTCTTCTGATTTATCCGCCTCGTGGAATGACAAATTGGCAGCATGTCAGATGACCAGAGCTGTACTATAATATTGGTTCTTTTGAGGTAGTGATTCTCCTTGGGGAGATCCAGATGGTGGTGAGTCTTAAGGGCAATGATCCCTGGGTAACAAGTATGCAAATTAGCTCTACTGCAGAAGAAAGAAAACTCTCTCTCCAGTGCCACTCAATGTCCTACCGAACCAGGGGTGTAGTTAAAACTCACGGGCCCTGGTGCAAGAGTTCAGCTTGGGCCCCCATTCCCTTAGTGCTTGTTGGCAAGGGGCAGGGGAGCACATAGCCTTCCTGCTGCCAGAGGCAAGGGCACCCCCTCATGCCAAATTTTTGACCTAACCCCTTCCCTCCAGCCAGAGGTGTAAATTAACCAGCATGCACTTTCTATAATGCCAGTGTCTTATGTGGCACAAGGGTTTTTGGGCCCCCTCAGGCTCCTGGGCCCGGTAGCGACTGCTACCTCTGCACCCCCTATCAAGAGCCTCAAAACATGCCTAGTGATTTTTTTGTCAAACTAGGGTCTTCTCCAAAAGGACATACTTCCTTGCATAGTCCTGAAGGCCACCTCAGTATCTTGAATAGAAGAACACAGCAGTGCTTCACATTCTGAGGCTTCCTTTCTTTCAATTTGGCTTTTCAGTTTTAAGAATTTCTTGGACTACTCTTTGACATCATACATACATTTGTGGACCACTATAAAACTCAACCACCATGTGGCTCTCCCATTGGTGGTTGGGGAAAAAATGGAACATTGGGATTCCTCCCCAACACCGAGAACCCGATTACTGGAGATCAATATCATCCAAGAACATTCATAATATAGAAGAAAGCATGTGACTGCTATGGGGCTCATGGAAACAGGAGGTCCAGACAGGTTGACTTTGTTTTAATTGGTGTTGACAACCTGTGCAGGGATATCCTTTCCGTCAAATCATGAAAGGAGATAGGGGCAAACACGAAGTCCTTCTGTCTCAGGTGGGCTAGGAGTGTAGTAATGTGATCCAGCTTTAATCCCTGTTTTCTGGGATTTTCATATTGACGGCCTATCCTCAGGATAGGTCATCAATATGAGATTGGTGGGGATCCAACTCCCAGTACCCCTAGCTGTTTAAGGCAGTCATGGAACTCCCCGACATTCTGGTGAGCACCATGGCCTCCTCCAAGCTTGTCAAGCACAGCACCGTCCAGTGGATAGCAGTTGTGCCGAGCTGCGCGTAGGCCATGTGATCGAGAAGGAGGCCTACGAGCTCACATATCGCCTTGCCTCTCCATACAACTAATCAGCAGAGGTTCCGTGAGTCGGACCCCATCTGATCTCATTTTGATAACTTATCCTGAGGATAGGCCATCAATAGGAAAATCCTGGAAAACCCATTTAATCTTTGCTACAGGGCCCCCGCTCTCAGTAGTCAAAAAGGTTTGATATATGGGATGGTAGCTTTACATAGACATGCATAGTCAAGCGTCACAAAAATATGAATATTGGTCCATGCTCATGGCAATATTATAGGGGCATAATATGCCTCCTAATGAATGCTATGGGACCATATGGTGGCACACAGATTTTTTTCTTCTCACGGATTTATTGTAGTATGTTTCATTGCATACTATAAATTACATACATTTCCCCCCTAGAAGCAATGCAAAGTACCGTACTGCAGCTCATGGAGTTGTTTCTGGACTCGTAGGGCTTCATATGGCACCATACAGTGATGCTCAGATCTAGATTACAGGGGGTGTTTCTATAGGGGGTGCAGAGGTAACAGTTGGGCCTAGATCATGATATCTAAGGAGACCAAAATGCTGCTCTGCCAGAAGATGCCGGTATTATAAATAGCCAGTGGCGGACTTTAGCACCGCTTGACACGTGAGGGCTCCCTGCTGGCCACAAGAGATTGGCTGAAAAAAAGGACAACCAAAGGGTCAGCTGCACGGGGGCCCACGGGAAGAAAAGCCTTTCCAGGCTCTACAGCAGAAGTGCCCAGGTTGCATTGATAAACTGAGAGTGGGACTTAGCGCCCTGACAGGGGTGGAGCTTAGCACTTCAACAGGGTGGAACTTAGTGGCGCAATGCACGCCCCCAAACCTAACTTTCCTTGGGGTCCCAGGAATGCCAAATCCACACAGCACATGGTAGGTGGGGTAATCTGTTATAGATTTTTCATCTGGCCCCAGGAACTTAAAGGGGTTTTCCAGGATTTTGATATATATTTTAATATCGAAGTACTGGAGAACCTCTCTAACTTTACATAATTTGCCGATTTAGGTGCAGGAATGTTCCAATTAACCAGTGTGGGGTTTTTGTGGTCTGTTAATGGACAGTTAGCTCTTTAGAGGCATAACTTGAAAAACTTGGGCCCTACACAAACGCTATATAAGGGCCCCAAACTATTACCTGCCCTTAGTGTCCACTTTAGCGGCACCCATCAGTCATCAAAGTTCAAAGCCCATATCCAACTCCTAAGATTACACCTTTGGTTTTGTTTCTGACATGTCGGACAATTGTATATTGCCCCCAGCCCTGCTGGTCATTATGGGAGCATTTCTAATAATACCAGGAATGGAATTGCTATTTATGCAGTACCCCAGTATATTCCTTAAAACAGTCGTAAAGATGGCGCTTCACTTGTTTCATAGAAGACCAGACCCTTTGATAGTAACCTTGCTCCTGCAGTGCCCCACCAGCCCACGCCGGCAATCAAACTCAATCATTTTCCATTATAGTCGATGGTAAATGATTGCTTTTGATTACACATCAGCTCATTCCCTTTTTTTTTCTAATATATCTATTTTATGAGTTCAAAGCTCTATGCGCTCGTCATGCTGCCGCTCACTGTGCAAGGGGGTGTTTTGATATTGCTATCGCTTACAAAGAACAGGAGTGTAACCACTCAAACGCCATCATATTACCAATTCAAATCCTTCTTTATAGCATTGTGTTATGCAAATCCTAGGGTCGTTTTTTTTTTTTCCTGCACACGTTCAGAGCTCAGGCCAGGAAAGTGAACAAGGCCGTTATCAATGAATAATTATTCATTAGGATTATTATCTGCTTATTATTTATTACTAGGAGTAATTGAAAATTACGACCCATCTGCACCTCAAATCCCAGTGAGTTTTTTTTTTTCCCCCCTAGGGGGTTATATATTTTTAGCAACATTCCAGTATTATCAGTTCTTTCTTACTCTGCAATATGCTGCAGCGCATGGAGATCTTAGCAAATAAACACAAGGGGTGGGCTGGTAGAGTTAATTAGCGTACATGGGTAATTATGCATCCAAACGAGGCCTGTCCGTCTCCCCTGTTACACGTTAATATCTCATTAGTTATATTACCCAAAAAAGCTGATAATAAGTCCAGGAATACAGTTTTGCATTAAATAAATAACAATAAGATAATAAATTAACAAAATATAATAATAATACTTATTATATTATATAAAATGTATAAAATACATTAAAAAATAAACAAAAATATAAAAATAATTATAAATATTTTAAATAAATATTATAATATATAATATATATTAGAAACATTATAAATAAAAATATTAAAACAAATATTTAAATAAAAACAATAAATAAAATAAAGACAAAAACATTTTAAAGACATATAAAAAAATAAATGAACTAAAAATTATTAAAAAATAAAATAAAATAGTAATATTAAAATAATAAATATTTCTAAAAATAAATTAAAGTAGAAACATTTAAATAATAAATAATAAATATTAATAATATTAATAAATGCATATATAATAATAAAAAAAAGATTTTAAAGAAAAAAATATTAAATATTAAAATAATAAAACATTTAAAATATTACAGTAATAATTATTATTGAAAATATATATAATTATTTTATTGTTTGTTTCGTAGGTATATGTTAAAAAAGAAAATTCTAATTTTTTTTTCCACATTTTTTAGACAAGAGAATGCTTACTGTGGCACCTTGAAATGGCGCTAATTAAAATAACTAAAATCTCCTCCTCTTTACAACTTGTAAAAAATAAGATATACTGTCCCTGGGGCAAGTATAAGCTAGTTGTAAAAATCCTAGTTGCCTCAACGCATTGTAACCAGGTCTTCATGGCCTTTGCCGATTAACCCATTTTGAGCGATTTCTGAACCGCCTTTTCATGAGTCTAAAAATAAACAGGGTGGCGCCACAGATATTTCTTTTCTTCATCTCCCCCTATTCTATGATTCCATATTTGAGTCTCACCCATCTCCCCGTCCAGATCTTACAGCCAAATGCTCTCTAATGGATGGGGGAATCTAAAAAGAAATAATTAAATTAAATAAAAAATACAAAAATAAAATAAAAATACAAAATATAAAAAAGCACAAAAATATATAAACAAATAAATACAACTGAAATAAAATGAAGAAAAAAAATGTGAATATTCTAAAAATAAATCATGGTTAATACATAAGACCTCACTGATGGAATGCAATAGAAGCAAAGGGATTTTTTAGACAATAGTAAGCAATGCCTCCCCCCCCCCCTTCCCCTCCAGTACCAGTCCCAGCATCTGTGCCCGGAATTACGTTGGCATGCATCCCTGCAAACACGCATAGATGGTTACATAGGGTTAGTGGCTCACCTGGTAAGCTTCTCTCCCTGCTAGATCAAAGCTTGCATGGAACACAGCTTCGCCCCATACACCATCTCCTTTGGCTTGAAGGATCCTTGTATATTCCCACTGTAAATTCATGTCTGGAAAGGAGAAAGAATAGACTTCCCTTTGTAGGGGAATGGATAGGGTAAAAAAAAATTCAGCTATTTTTAATGCAAAAAAAAAAAAAGGGATAAATCTATGTATTGCTTTAAAGAAATGGGGTGTATGGATGTGTGACAGAATAATCCTATGTCCCCCCCCTGTTGCAGGCTGCATGCGATCTGGTGCCTGCAAGTCACTGTCACAGAATGAACAGCCCTGAGAGACCCACGGAGGCTATTTTTAGCTCCTTTCCCATAGAGCAGAAGTAGATATTCCATTAAAATACACTGAGGCATAACACTGCACCACTATCCAGAGTCCAGGGCTCCCGCATCCTCCAACCCTGCTCTGCCTCTTATGCAGGATGCTGGTTCCGGGCACAGTTCTGCACATTAACTCCTTGGCTGCACATCCTTGCAGAGAGATCTAGGAGCAATCTGATGACATGCGATCTGGAGTGGAGGAAAAGGATAAAAAAATAAAATAAAATCTGAGAACGGAAACATTTTTGCATTAATAGCGTATTCCAGCGTGCATTTTTTTTTTCTCTCTAAAAACAGCGGTCCATGGGTTACGCCTGGTATTGCAGTTTAGCCGCAATCACTTCATAGAGACCGAGCTGCAATACGAGGTGCAACCCATGGACCGGTGGGGCGCTGTTCTTTTTGCTGATGCACACTGGATGCGCACACAACCGGTGGACAGGTGGGGCGCTGTTCTTGGAAGAAAGCAGCCACGTTTTTCCAACCTTTTATGCTTTTTTTGCCCTAAAAATTCTATATTGATTAAGTTAGAATGTAAGCTCTTGTGACGAGGTTGTTCGCTTGTACTTTTTGGATTCTTTTGTTATCTGATCACCCTCGAGGGTGTAATATTTGCCTAAGGCCTAGTTCACACAAACGTTTTTTTGCAAGTGTACGGGCCGTTTCTTTGTGTTCCGTATATGGTCCGTATACGGAACCATTAATTTCAATGGTTCCGCAAAAAACCGGAATGTACTCCGTATGCATTCCGTTCCGTTGAAAGATAGAACATGTCCTCTTATTGCCCGCAAATCACATTCCGTGGCTCCATTCAAGTCAATGGGTCCGCAAAAAAAATGGAACACATACGGAAATGCATCCGTATGTCTTCCGTTTCTGTTCCGTTTTTTCTGAACCATCTATTGAAAATGTTATGGCCAGCCCAATTTTTTCTATGTAATTACTGTATACTGTACATGGCATATGGAAAAACGGAACGGAAACACAACGGAACTCAAAAACGGAACAACAGATCAGTGAAAAATGGACCGCAAAAAACTATAAAAGCCATACGTTCGTGTGAACTAGGCCTAAGGACTCTTTCACACGACCGTATGGCTATTTCAGTGTTTTGCGGGTCCGCAAAAAACGGAACGGAAACAGAAGACATACGGATGCATTTCCGTATGTGTTCCGTTTTTTTGCGGACCCATTGACTTGAATGGAGCCACGGAACGTGATTTTCAGGCAATAATAGGACATGTTCTATCTTTAAACGGAACGGAAAAACGGAAATATGGAAACGGAATGCATACGGAGTACATTCAGTTTTTTTTGGGCGGAATCATTGAAATGAATGGTTCCATATACGGACCGTATACGGAACGCAAAAAAACGCCAGTAAACGGGGGGAGGAGGCCTATTTCAGTGTTTTGCGGTCCGTTTTTCACGGATCTGTAGTTCCTTTTTTTGTTTCCGTTGTGTTTCCGTTTCGGTTCCGTTTTTCCGTATGGCATATACAGTATACAGTAAATACATAGAAAAAATTGGGCTGGGCATAATATTTTCAATAGATGGTTCCGCAAAAACGGAACGGATACGGAAGACATATGGATGCATTTCCGTATGTGTTCCGTTTTTTTTTAGCGGACCCATTGACTTGGATGGAGCAACGGAACGTGATTTGAGGACAATAATAGGACAAGACTCAAAATGTAGCGGAACGGAAATGCGGACATACGGAAACGGAATGCTCACAGAGTACATTCCGTTTTTTTGCGGACCCATTGAAATGAATGGCTCCGTATACGGACCGTATACGGACCGTATACGGAACGCAAAAAGCCCTAATGTTTAGCCCTAAACAGTCAACGATAAAATTAGAAAAAAGAAAAACAGCGCCACTCTTGTCCATGGGTTGTGTCTGGTATTGCAGCTCAGGTCCTTTTATGTGAATGAGGATAAGCCGCAATACCACACACAACCTATGGGCAAGAGTGGCGCTGTTTCTGGAAGAAAGCACCCATGTTTTTCTAATCTTATGCAACCCTTTATGCTTCTTTTGCCCTAAAAATGTAGATTGATCAAGTCAGAATGTAAGCTCTTGAGACAAGGTTTCTTGCATGCACTTTTTTTTATTCGATCACAGTCTAGGGTGTAAAATTTTTCATAGCCACAATGATTTAGGCCCAAAAAGGTAAAGATAATGAAATGAGAAAAAATTAAAACAACACCACTCGTGTCCATGGGTTGTGTCTGGTATTGCATCTCAGGTCCTTTCATGTAAATGGTGGTTGCTAATTCTGGAAAAAAGGCAGCCATGTCACTAATACCATAGCCATACTTTGGCTTCCACCATGGTAGATGATAAAGAGACTGCCCAAACAAGTAGCCACCATAGTGTGAAGGTGGTGGGTCACTGTTTATGGTGAGTGGTGACCAATATATGTATGAAGGTGGGACACTACTGAGACATGGCACCTGTGTCACAATGATAAGTCTCTGCCATACAGTAGATCTACCTCCACTTCTCCTCAAAGTTTCTTGATCTCTTGACCTGGGTCACCACCAGCGTTGGACTGGCCCACCAGAGGAGACTCTAGTGGGCCCAGTCTATGAAGTCATAATGCCCCCCAAAGGTCCAAGAGAAGAAATGCATTTGGAGCTGCTTTTAAACACTGTCCACTAGGGTCTAGATCTTTTTGGTTTTGAATCAATTAGACATTATCGATGATATAGGGGTTGGGGCCCACCAGTCCGACGCTGGTTACTTCCAATCATTAGGTGACCATAGGGACTATCAATGTATTATATAAATCATACTTGCTTTCCAAAAAGAGGGAGACCTTCGAAAAGAGTGGGAAAATCTCCTAGGCAGAGTACAGAGGGCTGTTTTTTCTTGGAAATATGTGGTGCCAAGATGCCACGTCCTTAGATGCAGCCCCCATGTCCAGAGTGCCTCAGGGGGCAGAATGAAGGATGAGAGGGGGCAGGGAACCATATGAAAAGGGTGGGATATTGTATAAAAGGGGACATGATTTTGGTGATGAGAGGACATGCCTTGGAAAAAGGGGCATTACCCCCCTATTAATTTTACTGATCCTTCAATTTAAATGTTGGGATTGACCAGGATCAGAAAAAGATGGCTGCTGTCTTCCATCAATAGTGCCACGCTTGGCCATCTGTTGTACTGCGTGAGGAGTTGTCTCCAGAGAGATTAATTTTTATATACAGTATATGGTGCAGAATTTGGTAAAAAAAAATCCCTCACCACTTCTATCCGCTCGGCACCCAGAAAATAACTGGAGATGCCTGCACAGCCAGTCATTGTCCTCAGTGGTGAGCAACCTTCAGCCAGTGATTGGCTTAGAAGGCATCTGTAGGCACTTCCTGTGTGTCAAGCCGGGACCAGGAAGAGGGCAGCAGTTTGGGACCTGGTAAGTGCTGGCAGAGGTGGCTTTGGCATTTCTGGAACCCTAAGCAAAGTGGTGACTGTTGCCTCGCTAAGCTCTGCCCCGTCTCAGCCACTAAACCCCCGCTAAGCCCCCTCTCAGCTTAGCAGGGCAGTCTGCTCTACAGCTGGGGAGGGCTCCTTCCCTCCCCCCACTGGGGCCCTGTGCATAGGCAGTATGTCCGCCCCTAGTTTATCCTTTTTTTCATCCATTTGTAGCCAGCAGAGGGCCCCCTGATCTCTGGCTTACATGGTGGTAAAGTCCGCCCCTGAGCGCTGGAACGGCAAAGGTAGGGGATAGGCAAAGTGAGTCATTTTTTTTTTTTGAATGGTTTTAACCCATTCTATCCCATATGTAAAGAAAAATAACTCTGTTCACAACCCTTTAAGTTTATACACCATTCGGCTCGTGGGGTTCACAAACTTTTCCCTAAGCCAAAGATCTGGCGCCATCGCTATGTCATCTTTCCCCATCTCCTCAGATGGAAGGGTGAGTTAACACTCGGATATTACAAATACATGTGTTATTTTACCAAGGCTTTGTCTCCAGACCCATCATGATGTCGGCTGCCCCCCATTTACGCGCCGCCAGCTGTCTGCCTGTCCCTCGCCGGCGTATATACTATAAAAGGGGGAGAAATGCTTTAACAGACATGATTTCAGTTCACACATAAGCTCAGTGTGTGTCTGCTCTGAACCCTGTCTGATCCATTGTACATTCATCCTGCCGTTGCCATGGTAACACGCCGGCGGATTGTATTGTTGGCTCTGCGCTCGCATTTCCCAATACATACTACTTTCTATATCCCGATGTATGAGGAGGGCTGGAGGAAAAAAAAAAAAAAAGACAGCTCGTATTATTTCCCATCCTCATCCCCTCGCGCTTTCTATTTTTTGACTCGTATTTCGGCCTTGCGTCAGCCGGTGTAACTATATCGGGTTCAATATGCATCAGCATGTGAGGCGGAGCTGTTGTGCACGCACGCACGCACAAAAAAAAAAAAAATTCCACCCAGCTCGGAGGTTATATAAAACTTGAATAATATGAAATCAAATATAACGAGACGCTAGTTTTAACGAGAGGGCTATGAAAGCAAAATTATATTTGGATCGTAGTCTCGTCCGTAGGTGGGGGATTAAAATAGGGGGGGTTGGTGACTCAAAAATATGCTGCTGTCTCAAGCATAAAGGACCGTATGATCCACCAGTGGGGGGATTAGGAGAGATTGATGGAGGAAAACTCTATCTGTTGCCCCTAACAACCAATCACAGGGCAGCTTTTATTTCGTATTCTGCTCCTGGAACATGAAATCTGCGCTGTGATTGGCTGCTAGGGGCAACAAAGACAACTTAGCTTACGGACGGATGGATGAAAAAATCTGCCCTAGTGTCTTGTCACTATGTAGGCATCAAGAAAAGAAGGGACGTAAAAAGATTTGAAAGTTGGCTTTGTAGGAGAATGATCAGGGCACTCCCTGTGTAGGAGCCCTGACCCTTTTTGTTCATCACTCCACCCCCTGTGTACCATGCTCTGCCCATTTGGTGCATTGCCCTCTTTGTATGACCCTCTCCAATGCACTTTGGGTACCCAGGCTGCATCTAATGATATAGCATCCCAACCCCACCGTTTGGGAGAAAAGCAGCCCTCCAAGCAATCTCTGGGAGATCTGACCGTTCTTCCAGGAGACCAGGAGGACTCTTCTTTTTCCAGGAACCTCCTAGACATTCAGCCTCCAGGAGAGTTGGCAAGTGTGGGTTTAGGTATTCAATAGGAAAAAATGAGAAAAGAGATAAATGCAGAGACCTTCAGGCAAATGTGTAACGGATCTCCTGACACACCGACTGGGAAAGGTTTCTAAAAAAATACTGAGGTCTGAAGGAAGACATACTACATGATCTGCCAAGGTATTGAGATCCGTCATAGGGTCTCAAAACGCTTCAGTTTTGTCCCCATTTATTGTCAATGGGGACAAAACGTAACTGAACAGAACGGAGCATTCCGTTCCGGTCTCCGGGATGCGGAGCAAGACACAATCAATCCGTCCCCCATTGACTTTCAATGGAGTTCATGACGGATCCGTCTTGGGTATGTTAAAGATAATACAACCGGATCCATTTATAGCGGATGCAGAAGGTTGTATTATCAGTAACAGAAGAGTTTTTGCTGAACCCTGTCGGATCCAGCAAAAACGCAAGTGTGAAAGTAGCCTAAGGTCATTTAGTACTTGGAGGTCAACTACATTACATACATGTCAGAATGTAGAATGCAAAAAAGAAGGATTGCTAAGACCCAAGGTTAAGGTGGGTCAAAAGAATCTAAGTTCTAAAGAAAAAATTACATCATGGACCACCAGTCGAGTACTTCCAAGTCATTGGGAATGATACCAGTATGAGAATTGTTGGGTAGTGGCCAATGAAATTACTATAGGAGGTACAAAGGTTGCACTGGCATCTACCTTAAGGGTTCCAAGGTGGTTCCACCATCTAGCAGAACATTAGTGTTCTTCATTAGGTGCAAAAGTTATGGGGGAAAGAGGGTCTGATTTAGATCAGAAGCCAAAAGCTTCACACTACTTCCTAACCTATGTCTTTCCAGCATTCGGGAGGGTGAAAGAGTACACCATGAGACTTTTTATTTTTGCAAACAACAAAATGGACCCAAATATACCCTAAAGGAACTACATCAGCACTATCTGAAGCATAATATTCTCCCCCCGCCCCCCCCTTGGACCATATCTTGGCTGACCTTTGGATGCTTGGTGCCCTATGCAGTTCTATTCATACCCCCTAAATAATATCATGTACAAGGTAGCCATACCATACAGTGCCCAAATGGCACTGCCTAACCACTAACCAATAAACTAGGTCATGTAGCTGAATTAGTTATGGCTGCCTTTACATGGGTTGAAGAACCATGTGTGGGATTGGGGATGAAGCTTGGATGCCCAGGCTAACAACAGCAGCTGTGCCCCTTTCAGAAGGACCAAGTGTGGTTCCCAATGCAACCAATTTTGCTTTCCAAGGGTCCACCAGTATGGTTCATACTATTATTTTCTATACTTTAGGAACACGAGTGATTGATAGTCAATAATTCTAGGCATTATGTAGTGGAAACCAAAGAAAACTAAGGGAGAACATAAACCACCTTGCAGTTGTCACCTTGGTAATTTTTTAACCATCCACACCAGGTCTTACAACAGAAAATCAGGTGGACAACCACTTTTGGATGCCTAAAAACCTTTGCAATCATATAAAGTCTTAAAGACTAGAATATAATACCATCAGAGTGCTTACCACTACATCCCATAGATCGAATATAATACCATCAGAGTGCTTACCACTACATCCCATAGATCAAGTGCAGCATGTCACATTCTCCTTGGGTTGCACGTCGGCCAATGTGTTGTAAGTGTCTTCAGAGGGTGGAATAATGAAGAGAGGCTTCATACTTATCTTTCTGTCCTGATGATCTTTCAATAGCACTTGAAATGTGTATTGCTGTGAGTGACATCATCAAGGGCACTTGGTTAAATTGCTGTCAGGCATGGGATATGATTGTAGACAACCAGCTTTTCCATTCGGCTCTGTGGAGGAGAGAACTTACTGGTGGACACTGGCACAGAATTTCCAACAGTTCTCAGTAATATTGAGAATATTGAAATATTTGAAGATGTCTGAAGATGTCTTGTTTTTGGACACACATAGAAGAGTAGTAAGGTAGCTGGAGTGCAATACTTAATACCTGCAAACCCTAACAGAGTTCTCCACTTTGGACAACTCTAAATTTGAATTGTATTACCATTGATCCAGCAGGAGGAAGCCCGGTAGACCACCATTTTTGGATGCATAAACCGTAGCAGATATTCATTGATAATTTAAGTGGGTACTTAAAATTGGGATTTCTAAGCTATGTAAGGTGCAGAGGTGGACTGGCAACAAATAGACTTAGGCAAGGTGCAGATTAAACATGTATATGAATAGCCCCTTGAAAGAATATTTCATAGCCCGCAACTGTAAACAGCAAAGGTTTATCAAACTTATTAATATGCCCTGTTTGCAATAATTATCATGAACTTAAAAGTAAACATGCACATGTTCAGAAGGTGAGAACTATTTTCTTCGGATGGGCCCAAGGAACCTCAGTCAAACTCAGTTAGGTGGTATGATCTGGAACATCTACTGGACAGCAAGGATTTTATATTTGGGCGGTGAACATTCAGTAAATGGTATGGTCCACCCTTGGCTTATCCATACCTTGTATCCACAAAATTTCCCTTTACTAGACAGTCTAAGCAAGATACAGTCCCAACTGATCATGCCTTTCAAAAAACATCTGACATATCATAGTGATATGTCAGAAGGTTCAATCAGCAGATGTCACGGCCATGGTCATGGTCGTGACTCCTGAACCGCAGGCTGTTGCCTGCGGTTTGGTTTAGTTGTTCAACCACAGGTGAGGGCGGCTAGTGTGTTGCCTCACTTGTGGTTGCCGCGGGCAACAAGTTGTTTTGTATTGTTGCAGTATAGCAGCCTGTGCTGGTGCTAGGCAGCTGGCTGCAATGTGCATGCGGTTGCACCTGGCAACCTCTCTGTTAGGTGTGTGTGTATGTTATGCACTTTGTATGTCTGGTGTGCACGTGGTTTATGTAGGTGTGCACTGCGACACTTCCCTTCACTGTGGCTGCCCGTGGCAACGTTTGGTGATGTGTACATGTGGTGGCAGTGTCTCGGCCTTCTGGCTGACTCCCAGGTCATGGTTGCCACGCATGTCGTTGCCTCCGGTAACAGCTGCAGTGTGATGTTTGTTTGGACACTTCCCCTTTAAGTGGTTTCACTCCCTGGTTAGTGTTGGAAGGGTTAATTCCCTCTCCTGTGTGTGTCTGTGTGGGTGTGGCCACTTTGGGCTATAAAGCCTCTTTGGAGATCAGAAGCTGAGGGGTTCTTCAGCCATGCTTTGCTGGAGACACCCTCCTGGTAATTCCATCTGCCAGTGGGGGCCACCCTTGTGGTCATAAACAAATTGTTATGTATTGTTTATACACGATGTTATGAGGATGTGTTTGTTTCTTTTTTTTTCTTTTTTGCACACACACCACACAGGACGCCAGGTGCAACCGCATGCACATTGCAGCCAGCTGCCTAGCACCAGCACAGGCTGCTATACTGCAACAATACAAAACAACTTGTTGCCCGCGGCAACCACAAGTGAGGCAACACACTAGCGGCCCTCACCTGTGGTTGAACAACTAAACCAAACCGCAGGCAACAGCATGCGGTTCAGGAGTCACGACCATGACCATGGCCGTGACAGCAGAGGTCTGTGTACTGAGACCCTCACTGATCTCTGAAATGAAAGTGCAGATGTGCCCAGCTGTGCACCTTAGGATGTGGTCAGCTCTCCTTTGAGAGGATGAGTTATTGTTGTACTGACTCATAGACCTTCTCTAATACAGTGCTCTTCACAAAGAGCCGAGTGAAGGACAATCACAGCCAAAGAGTCACAGCACCTAGTTGAGTGCTTCTGTCCCTTCATTTCAGTCTTCCGTGAAGGTCTCAACACCCAGACCCCCACCGATCCAAACTTCTGACATTTCACCATGAGATGTTTGACGTTTTTTTCTAAATGACAGTTATACTTTAAAGGGGTTGTCTGGGATTTTTTTTCTATATTTCCACCCAGCTAGCAGAACTTGTGAAGAAAAACAAACTTACCAGCTCCTTACTGATTGGTTCTAGCTCCTGGGCTATCTGCACCGCACTTCTGGTACCCATAGTGTCACATGCACCACTGCAGCCAGTGACTGGCCTCAGCTGGTGACATGTCCTCAAGGGGCACGTGATCCATCAGTGATGAGCCACTTGGAAACGCATTAGCATTCAGGTCAGTCATTGACTGCATGTGGAAGTTGACAGATGGGGACTGGAAGTGCAGTTCCAATTTGTCTGGGAGCCAAGGAGCCATGGCCGAGTGGTGGGGAGCAGGTAAGTATATTTCTCTTCACAGGTCTTGCTGGCTGGGGGTGGGCTTTAAAAAAAACTTGCACAACCCCTTTAAAGACATTCTTCATTACCACTGAGAAGAATGGGACTGGCGTGTTTGGGCTGGTTACACCAAAAATAGATCTGAGAATTGCATTATGCAAATGTAGCCCGCTCAGTAGGACAGATTGAAGCAGGAGAATATTTTTAGCTGAAGTATAAATACTAGCCCAGGAGCTAATTTCTACAGTATATAAAATAATCCAGTTCAAGATTGACAACATGTTGAATTATTACATTTTTCCAGATTATTGAAAATTAAAAAATCTCCAGTAACTGAACTAGTCACTACAATATCCTCAGGTCTTTGACCAGGCAGCACTTGACCCTTAATATCACCACTCAGTTTTGTCATTGACCCCAATTCTTCTTAATATTTCCTAATGAAAATGGCATGTAGAACTCTTTTTGACAAATTAGCAGCATGTTTGTGTTCCCAGGTCCCCAGAATTTTACTATCATATTGGCTCTCAAGAGGTACTGATTCACCTTGTTGAGATCCAGGGGATAGGGCAATAGTCCCTGGGAAAAGTAAGAAAATTAGCTCTCCTATAGTAAAAAGAAAACTGTCTCTCAAGTGCTACCTACAGGAAGCTACCCTACCAGTCAATGCCTAGTGCTTTGAACCATCACTTAGGTTGTCCATCAAAACAGAGTAACCCATCTGTAGACAGATGTTTCAGAGTTGTTGCTTCTATATAGGGTTTCATATGGAATGGGCAGAAGGTTGAATTTTCCTCTTACCACATAGACTGCCCAATGTAGCTGCATGAACCCATGAGAAAAGGAGACCCAGCTCAGTCTGACCCAAGTCACGGCAACATTAGCAAACAAATTAGGTAGTTATGGCTGAAGGTAGGGACAGCTTAGGAGTGTGCGACCCATCATCCCTGCTGGTGACCATCGCTAGTGATTGAATAGTAATAGAATAGATTGAAAATGTAGTATTACATAGCTAATATTAAACTGCTTTGTGTGGAGCAAATGGATGGACAACCCAAAGCAGTTCTTAGGTATTTAACATCCTAATTACTTATCAGTCATACCTACACTGTATATAATGATAGTACTTGACTACAGGTCCCAGGTATCTTCTTCTGAACTTATAGCATCTGAACCCTGTGGCTGCCTTTCACTCATGTGGACATATGATGGTAAAAACTGGTATGACCACAAGTAAATTAATACATGGAATTCAATATGTATTCTGCTGTGAAAGTACCCTTGGCCATGAGGGACTAGAAACACTATGCCACTGATCACCAGGGACCAGCTTCTGCATTTACCACTGGACAACAAGGACTCAAATTTAATGTTGTCTCTAAGAAACAAGAACAAGACTCTGGATTAACCACTAAACACTGGAAATCGGATTTCAATTTTTCCAATATAACACTGATCACAGGTTCTGGATTGACCTCCGAACACCAGGAGACCAAATCTAGATTTATCACTTATCACCAAGAACAAGATTTACAACTAAACCACTGGATTTGTATTTATTCACTGACCACCAGAGACTGTGCAGATTCAGGTTCTAGATTTACCACTGGACACTAGGGACCCAAACTACACTTCTCACTAAACGGCTATGACTAGACTCTGGCTTTACCTCCAATTACCAGATAAAGAATTTGTATTTATCCACTGATCACCAGGGAATGCACACACAACATACCATTGATCACCAGTGACCAGGTTCTGGATCTACCACTTGACACCAGGGACATCTACTTTTTTCACTAAACACCGAGTACCATACTCTGGATTTACCATTAAACACTACAAAATGAATTCTTAAATAACCACTGACCACTGTGGATTGCACACCCATTATACCACTTCTCATCTATGATAAACCACAGATCAACAGGGAGCCTAGATTTATCACTGGATACCAGGGGCCCAAAACTAGGTTTATCACTAAATACTCTGGACTTACCACTAAACAAAGGAAACTGATCACGGACCACATTGATTACGGACCAGGTCCAGTTGGCACCAGGGACGACTTGAAACTGCACACCCATTATACCCCATTTATAATTAACCGCTGCTTACCAAAGACTCTAGTCTGGATTTACCACTCAACACTCAGACTAAACCACTAAACACCAGGGACTGAATCCTGCATTAATCATAAGGAATATCTCAAGCATCAAGACGGTAGTATTTCTAAAGATGTGTTGGTCAGTGGAAAAGGAGATAACATGTCCAGCCCTCTTTTTAGGAAGTAGTGGTGGACCAGATTTTCAACCCATCTTCCATGCATCTTTGTAATGAGTGAATTGAAAGGACCACCTTCCAATTTAACTTTTAGTAGGAACTTCCTACTCCTTTAATTATATTGGATATTGGCTCTTACATGTATAACTGTGATAGGAATTCCAGCTCTTAGGAGATGGTGATAATAATGAAGTAGACTTCACTTACATTGTTGAGGGCAACTAATTAATTGTCCAGAAATTGACTGCTTGTGTGGACTTTATTCACTCTCTTCCCACCTACCCTGCTGGATGCTCCTGGAGTAAGATCTCAAGAACCTCTACGAGTTATGCAACCTGGACGCACAGACCAAGGCTCACTAGTGGCTTTGTTGTATAGGATGTGAGGAGCAGAATGTTGAATTTCTTTTAAAGACCATAGACAATGCATGGTGGTCGGTAATTGGTTGCTACGGGCATCGTAACTTAGATGCATCTCCTGTCATTGATTAGTGTGGTTGCAACATGCTCACATCTTAGTTATTAGGTATAAGGGATGTAAAATAGCTCATATCAACCAAACTAGAGACACCTCCAAACTAGAGACACCTCCAAACTAGAGACACCTCCAAACTAGAGACACCTCCAAACAAAATAGTTCATATCAACCAAACTAGAGACACCTCCAAACAAGGGTTGCTTTTCTTTTTTGGAGGAGTTTCTGGTTTGGCTGATGTGAGCTAATTTCATACTTTTTTCCCCCAAGAAACATGACCTACTGGGTCTGAAAACCAGTATCCCTTGAGCTTAGTACCAGACATAACATGTTCAAAACTGGTCTTATCTACAACCTAGAATGCATCAGTGGCATAATGGTGCATTAGGTGTGTTGTGAACTCGCGTACTTGCCACCTAGCAAAAATACAAATGGGAATACCCAATGCCAATCTATCGATGCCGGGGTATCAGCTCTTGTGTCTGAATGGTCTGTATCCTAAGAAGGCAAACTAGATGACCAGGGACCAATGTAAATGAATATATTCTCTGTACAGAAGAAGTAGAAGTAGGAAAATTATAAAACCATCCATTGCATGAAACTTGTTAACCTGACCCTCTCTTCTTGGCTGGACGGCTCCATGTGGGCACACAAGAGGATGTTTTTGCCACCTAATTACCTGTTAAATGCTCATATTGAATAAATGCATCCCTGCTGCAATAAGAAGAGAGGCTGCAGGAGTAGATGTACATGTGTCTTCTGCGTAAGAATAGAGCGGGCCTTTCACATTTTTAGCAGCGCCTGCCTCCCACTCAGCTCTCTGGGTACCGAAATAGAAGCTGAAAACATGCAGGAGAGAACAGACAGAGTTGTGAAACCCACCATGAAAAATGACAGCATGAGCTTACCTGACTGAGCAGGAGGAGGTGTTTTTAACTCTTACAGGGACAGAGGAAGAACAGAGTCTGAGGGTACAGGATTATGACTGATTTGTAGGAGATAGCTGATGGTTCCTGGACACTTGGTTGGGTTGGTCTGACTGGGTTTGGTATATCAAAATCCTAATACGTCCTATGCCAAAGAGTGAGATGCAAGATCATGATTTAATAGGGGATCAAGTGTCTCGTTAGGGCATTTCGCAGAGTTAAAATGTGGTGACCTCCTTATTAGCTAAAGCCAGGATCTCTTGGTGCTGGTGGGCCACAAGATTCACAGTGACATTTGAGCATAGTGTCTCATGTGCAGTCATCAGCATGCAGACCCTGGGATCTAAGCTTAGAAAACTGCACCCTGCTCAGATGCAGATGGCGCTGTGAGGAAGCATGGGGGCCATCGCCTACATATTTGTAAATGACCCCAATAAATGGAGACTCAATCAGTAACTCTGTCGGTTTTGTTCTTGTTGTCTGTTCTCCATCCACCCACAAATACGACTTACCTAGCAGTGCGTAAGTACAGAACACTCGTCATCTGGACACATTAAACTCCAATAGAAACAGACGGGTTTAGTCATCTGAGCACAGAGCTTAAAAACACCATCCTTCAATACAAACCATTCAGAAAGGCTTTTCTATGGATGCCAAGGTCATCACGCCTAAGATAGACACTTAATAGACAGAGGTATTTTATGTTCCGATCTGTCCTTTACCAATGAATTTCATTCTCAATTATCCTTCACAATCTGATCTGAGGAAGGAAGGACATTTAGCTGGAGGTGCAATTTATATGGTGGTACATATTAACTGAAAACAGGAAATACTTTCCTAAGGAAATTTCCAGGACTAAAGCTGTGATGTCCTTTGGAATGACCATCCGTGTTTGATTAGAGGTGATCCAACCTGGACTTGGCCATATAACACCAAGAAATATGTTGATTTGTATGACCACCTTTAGAATTTGGAGGCATGTTTTCCCAAACACATTCAACAATATTGAGGTCCAGGTTCTGGGGTGGATAGTCCATTGATCTAAAATGTTATCACGTTGTTTGATATGTCTTTCTAAATCCAGTTGACATTGTATTAAAATTCGTTTGCACTTATCAGCATTCAAACGAAAACAAATTACCAACTCCAAATGTTGTCCTACATCTGTAAACGTTCGATGATTCCTCCATCATGTGTGATTGATGGCTGTAGACATGAATCGAAAGGTTCTTCATTGCTTCGTTCGCAGTCATGTTGTCACGGAAGGTGTACAGGAAACAAGACAATGCAAAAATGAATATATGACTCACTGGATCCAAAACTAAGGAACAAAAGGGAGACCCCTGCATAAGACCTGGCACTCTCTCTGACTCTGCTCAGCCTATGCAAACACCCCAATGGTGGATGATCGCATATCCACGAACCTCGACTATATAACACCTGAACACCCTACAACAGTGAGGGGACACGACCACCAGCTCCCTACTCTAGACACGGAGGGAGTCAGGGTCACCTGGGATCCAGAAAACATAAAATCACAAATGAATGTACAACACTTATCTTGTAGCAGACTGGGAAATGGATCAGCATGCACACACACTCCAGGAAGTTGTATAAACCGCACACTAATGCATTATGGGGAGGAATTTAAAGGGATGCAATCAGTCCAACTACAAGACAGCTGAGAGAGGCTAACGAGATGAGGAACTAGAAACCAAAACAAAGAAGCTCAAGGAGGAGGTTCTGAAAGGCATCTGTCAGAGCTTCTCAGATGTCTGGTTGTGACACATGTCGCCTACTGCATCTTCCAAAGATCTTGCAATCACACTCATCTGTCCAAAAAAACCTTGGTTCAAAACATTCTGTCCAAAAAAAACTTACTCCCCATCTCGGATGTTTAGTTTTGGTGTCTACTGTACATTTTCTTCTTTGTTTTGTATTTGTCTACATCTATGTATTTTTTTAAAGCTGCACATCCTTTCAGACCCATGAAGTTGACGTTTCAGTAGATGTTTCTCAGTTCTAATGCAAGAAAGGAGCTATATATTCTTATACTGAATCTCTCGAAGAGCCTGGTGGTGCCTGTTTTGGTAGTCTACCAGGGCGTGCTTTGGAGTTAGGAATCCCATCATATATCAACCTTTGATTTTTCCTATTTCCACTTTGGATAATCACTATTTTGAAGGCCTCTTCATAATAAGCCGAGTGTCCCTCTGTAAACCCCCTGGAAACCTGGCAGTAAGTGTTCATTTTCCTTGAAGTTCCACCACAGGGGAAAAGAAGGATTACACAGTGTCCATTCAAATCAATAGGTTTAATACAAGCGAGATGCTGCTTATAATCTCTCTATACTCTGACCAAGGGAGAAGGATCTGGAATACAGGATTCCTTGGAGTTGGCCCCTCGTTCTTTATTAGAGCTCTTAAGTTAAAGCCCCCTGATGCCCTTGGATACAGTGTGTAAACATTGGACAGTGGTGTCTCCAGGTCCATGTGAACCATCCTCTTCTGTGCTAGTTCTGAACAGTGGCTGAAAACACTTTACTGCATGCACAGATATAGGAAGAAGAATATCCAGTATCTGAGCAAGCACTTAACATGTTCAGCAGCCGAGGAAGTGGTCAAGTGGATAAATCACATGACAACTGCCATCTTTACAACTATGGGCGCAGAAACCACCGCCATCCAGTCTTTACACACCCGACCATGAACAGCCTGACAAGCTGCAGTATGGGATGAGGCGGTTTTGTGTGCTAGAACACAACAGGTAGAATTTTAACTCTGGTTTCTCCAATACGGTATATAAAGCTGGGCTTTCTAAACAAGACAACCCCTTTAGTACTGTAGATTATCTTATTTCTAATCTCCGAAGAAGTAACTCCATTTAGTTGCACTTCAGAAGGACATTTTCAGATACTTCCTGGCGAATGTGGGTGAAGGGGAACATAACGCTAGGGTCACCTTATGTTGGAAGGACACAGCTGTAACTCAACTGGAAGTATGAAAATGTTAAAGTCGCAGAAGGGTGCACGAAGAATTGAGAAAATAAAATACTGATAATATTTGCTAATAGATTTGACACTGAGGGGTTTCCTCGCTTCTCTAACTCTTAAAGGGGTTGTCCAGGTTCAGCTCCCATAATTTCACCCAGGCAGCCGCCCCTGACATGATGCCCATGATGCCCTTTGCCCTGCGCAGGATCGGGCAGGGCAAGGGCTCTTTTATTTCCTATAACACACTGCCGGGCGGAGGCTTCCGCCCAGAATTCTGTTCGGTGACGTCACCGGCTCTGATCGGCGATCTTTAGCTCTGGCCTATCCGTTTTACAGGCTAGGGCCGTGCTAAATCCCACCCATCAGTGCCGGTGACGTCACCGGGCTTCCTGGCAGCCCCATGGAGAGCCCGGTACGTCACCAGAACTCCTAAAAATGCCTTTGCCCTGCCCGATTTAGTGCAGGGCAAAGGAGAGCATCGGAGCATGAATTGCTCCGATGCTCTTGTCAGGGGGGGCTGTCTAGGTGAAATTCTGGGGATGTCCGGTTTCAGCTCTGAACCCAGACAGCCCCTTTAAAAATTGTGTTTTTCTTTATGCATCATTTTACTCCAAATATTGGAGCCTCATGGTATAAAAATTATTCTGAAATTGTGTGATAAAAAAGAAGAATGCCCCAAAATATGATAATTTTTCTGTTCCTTGTGGAGTATTTTTTATTAACAAGAGCAATCCTCAGCAATCCAGTTACAATGTAATGACTTCTTTTGAAGCTTTCCGCAACAGCTGTTATCAGACAAACCTAAAGTGCCAATTTGCTGAATGTTTCCGAGGCTCTCATTGAAGACTTTAGATGGTAGAGTCGGCTCATCTTGTGATTCCCTCATCATGAGGAGAGTATACAAAAAGAAGAGGATATTCGGAGTCCAGAACACAAATTCTCATTTATAGTAGAAGGACTAGAACAAGAGGACATCAGAGGATCGGCTGCACCAAAGGACCCCGCAGCGTGGTCCTACTTGTGCATCTAAGTTTAGACATGGGAGGGAAACACAGAGATGGTCACCATCGGTGAGACACTGACTCTGAACCAGTTTTCTGCCGGACCCCACTGGTTATCCGGCATATTTGCCGTGACATAGCAAGGTGTCAAGGTGCCTATATTGTGTATACTGCCTTCAGTTTTGTGTATATTGGCCACCTTATTTAAAGTCCACGCAATCCTTTTTTCCATACATAGACACCTGATATCCCTTAATGATTCCTGACAATTAGGATAAAACTTGTCAACTTGGGAATGGTGTAAGGGACAGCTTTAGGGTGTATGGCTGTTTAAGGGTAAGGTTCCATATGGGGTCTCTCTTATCAGGGCAGGTACTTTGTATTACTTGGGTACGTTGTGAAAAGGCCCCCTCTCCTTTCAGAGGCAGCATCATTACGTTAGGCTGAGTTCACATATGTGCTGTAAACTCCAGAAGTTTACTGTATCTGGCATATCCAGATATCATTATGCACCGTCAGATCCCCATTCAGTATAATGGGATTGACCTGCTTTCCGGCATATACGCCGGCTTTTGGATGGACAAAAAATGTTGCATGTAGTATTTTTTCTCTGGCTGAAAGCCAGAGTATCAGAGTATTGGAGTTCACAACGCAGATGTGAACACAGGCTAACCCTTCATCCTTGCAGCAGTATCGGGTATCCGACCCCACTCTGGACCTTTCAGTTACCTATTGTATCCAACTAATCAGACATCGGTGTTTGCACCATGCCGATTGATCCCATTTTAGTCTTCCAAGTTTTCAACATGCAGGTAAGACCAACTCTGGTTGATTCCTTTTTTTGTGGGAGATCTTTCTATTCACCAGCAGCATTTTATTTGTTTACGAGATATATGACCCTTTTGGTTGTTTGATAGTGACACTATAAAAAGTTACATTTTATGTATTAATACCCCCGCCCTTACTTATTCCTCCATTTGCGAAAATACAGAGGTCAACAAATTCCAACGATTTGGCATCCATGAAAAATAGTTCTAAAAAGCCTTTTTAAACTGAAGTACTCCAATGATCCAGATACGGAAGTGAAGTTCTCTGCCGGTTAAGGCCTTGAAATCTGGACAGATGGTGTTGAAAATCTTCCAATCCAATATAAGATTATTAGAACAAAGTTGCTGACATAATTACAATTTCACACATAAAGTAACATTACTGGGTCAAGTTGTCCCACCAGAGGATCCTCAGAGGGATAAGGACCTATAATGATAGTGAGAACCATCAACATTAGGACTCATGAGGTCTAGCCTAAAGCAGTTGCCCCACAAAAAATATTCTACAGTTTTCAAACCAGCACCTGAATGTAAATACTTTTGTAATTGCATGGAATTAAAAAAATTGTATAGCCAGTGAGTTATTCAATAAAATTATCTGTATAGCGCAACTTAATTTCTTATTTCTTTGACCTGCTCACTGAGAAGGCCGCACATGCTCAGTTTCATCTTTCAACTGCCACCTGAGCTGTGATAGGGAGAGTATGGACACGCCTCCTGAGCTGTGATAGGGAGAGCATGGACACGCCTCCTGAGCTGTGATAGGGAGAGCATGGACACGCCTCCTGAGCTGCAGCAGAGAAGACACTCCCCTTATGCTAACAGCTTGATATAGATCTAGCAGAGCAATGAATGGGGAGATCTCTGGATCCATGTGAGGTACAGGGCTGGTTCTAGTTTTGTTAGAAAGTTATTGTCATCTACTATATGATGTCGGATTTTCATTGTTTACATTATTCATGGAATAATCCCTTTAAGGTAACCTCTATTGAAGCTGAAGTAGAGAAGCCATTATTGAGGATATAACCCATGTGAACTTCATGAAGGTGGAGGATGGGTACAAAATTGTTCTCTGCTGGTCCAAGGTTTGACATCTGGTGGTCCAAGAATGTTCCAGATCCAGTTTTCAGAATGTTACTGGACTTTTAAACTAAATCTGCACAATTTTCTAGAATGTTCAGTGGCTCGGTCATCGAAATAGAAGCATCACCCCATAAACACATCAGAATTTAATGCACTTTATTAGAAAACCATCAATTACATCCTTTTGACACACATCGTCACATCGTAGTAATATGGACAAATGAATGTTCTTTCACTCATTTACATTGATTTGTGAGAGTCTAACCTCTTAGACCTTCTGCGAATAGCATAAAGTCAGGGTTGTGGCGGCTGCTGAAGCAAAATAGTGCCTTCTCTGTTACACCAGACAGTGTAGGTCTTGTGTATATGTACAGTGAGTGGTGCTTGAAAGTTTGTAAAGCCTTCAGAATGTTTTTTATATTTTTGCATAAATTTGACCGTAAAGTAGAAAAAGATAACCAAATCAAAGCAATGAGTCACAAATATTAGACTTGGTCATTTATTTGAGGAAATTGAGTCAATATCACAAGTCTGTGAGTGGTAAAAGTATGTGAACCTATGCTTTCAGTATCTGGTGTGACCCCCTTATGCAGCAATAACTGCACCTAAACATTTCTGGTAATTATTGGTTTGTCCTGCACATCGGCTTGGAGGAATTTTAGCACATTACCCATACAAAGCAGCTTAACCTGTGTTGTGTTGGTGGGTTTCCTCCCATGAACTGCTCATTTCACTGTCCTTCCACAACATTTCTACTGGAATCAGGTCAGGACTTGGACATTCCAAAACTTCAACTTTCTTCTTCTTTACCTTTCTTTGGTTGAACAACGTGTCTTTAGGTTCGTTGACTTACTGCATGACCCATGTTCTCTTGAGATTCAGCTCA
The DNA here is from genome assembly GCF_014858855.1 of Bufo gargarizans. Taxonomy (NCBI): domain Eukaryota; kingdom Metazoa; phylum Chordata; class Amphibia; order Anura; family Bufonidae; genus Bufo; species Bufo gargarizans. Next base: position 92,005,280 of record NC_058090.1, on the reverse strand, counting down.
TGAACAGAAGTCCTGATATTTTTCTTTAGAATTTGCTTGTACTGTATAATTCAGAATTCATTGTTCCATCAACAATGGCTATCCTTGCCCAGATACAGCAAAACAGTGCAAAGCATGATACTACCGCTACGGTTTCTCACAGAAGGGATGAGGTTTTTATGCTCGAATGCAGTGTTTTCTTTTCTCTTAACATAACGATTCTCATTTAACCCCATAAGGACCAGCGCCGTACAAGTACCGCGCAACCGGACGTGACTTAAGGACCAGCGACGTACATGTACGGCGCAAGGTCCGTGGGGCCCTGGGGAACGATCGCCGGGAAATCGGGGCACCACGGCTGCTCTTACGGGTCAGGGGAAGGTGAGCACCGGTCTCCTCCGAGGTGAGGCAGGAGACACCTGTGTTTGGGGTCCCCTGCCAGCGCTGCGATTGGCTGGAGCAACGCTCCAGCCAAAGGCAGCGCTATAGCTGCACAGGAAAGGGCAGAACCTCTCTGCATGCAGCCATTCTAGCGGGTGACTGCATACAGAGAGGTTCTGTGCTTTTCTGTGCTGCTGTTGGCTTGCTGGGACTTGTGGTGCACCACCAATGCTATTTAACCCTTTCCTGCTGAAAGAAGAGAAGAAGAATATCTAGAATTGCTGCACTGATTATTTTTTTTTCCATTTGCAGCTGTTTGAGATCCCTAAACCACCCTCTGTCCCTGTCTCTTCCCGCCAGAGTGAACCCTTATGGACCCCACCCCCTGACAATTATCAGCCCAAAATTCCTGAGTTTGTGGGCAACTCAGGGATTCAGATAGACTGTGCGGGCTTCACAGAAACAGATTTTTTCAAAATCTTCTTCTCTGAAGATTTTGTATATGTAATGTGGCCCAAACCGACTTATATGCCCAACAATTCATTGCCGAGAACACTACTTCAGCATGCTCTAGAACCCTAGGTTGGACCCCAGTAAGTGCAGCAGAGATGATGAAGTTTTGGGAACTCGTGCTGCATATGGGCGTTGTAAAAAAAAAACGATAGGCAATATTGGAGTTTGAACATTTTTTACCAGACTCCAATTTACAGTAACATCATGACCTGGAAGTGAATTGAGTCAATTAGTAAAGTCCTACACTACAACAACAACTCACAGTGCCCACCCTAAAATGATCCAACATATGACCGTCTGTTCAAGGTTAGGCCCGTCATTGACCACTTTAACACCAAGTTTGCTGAGGTGTACAACCCAGATAAAAATGTCTGTGTAGATGAGTCCCTATTACTGTTCAAAGGGAGGGTTAGATTCCACCAGTACCTGCCTAGCAAACGGGCAAGGTATGGCATAAAAATATACAAACTTTGTGAGAGTAGCTTCGGGTACACCCACAAGTTCCGCATTTACGAAGGGAAAGATTCCGGGATAGAACCCCCAGAATGCCCCCCCCGTCCTAGGAGTTAGTGGGAAGATCGTGTGGGACTTACTGCACCCACTGCTGGATAAGGGTTACCACCTCTATGTGGATAACTATTATACCAACATACCCCTATTCATGTCCCTAACTGCCAGAGTATCTGTGGCTTGCGGCACAGTGTGCAAAAATCAGAGAGGCCTCCCTAAATCCCTGGTAGGGCAACCACTGAGAATGGGTGAAAGTAGGGCTCTCCTCCATGAGAACATGCTGGTGGTTAAGTACAAAGACAAGAGGGACATCTTTGTACTGACCACCATTCACACTAACGCCAGCTCCCCTGGCTCTGTATGTGGTACCACTACCACTGTTCCCAAACCAGTTTGTATCCTGGACTACAACAGGCACATGGGAGGGGTGGATCTTTAAGATCAACCAAAAAACATTACTCTGTCCTCCTTCTCCTTGACCTGTCTTCTACCTTTGACACTGTTGACCACTCCCTTCTGTTGCAAACTCTCTCATCTCCTGGCCTCACTAACCTGGCCCTCTTCTGGATTACATCATACCTCATAGACTGGACGTTTAGCGTCTCTCACACCACCTCCTCATCTCATTTCCTCTCTGTTGGTGTACCGCAAGGCTCTGTCCTCGGGCCCCTGCTCTTCTCTATCTACACTTTCGGCCTGGGATATCTCATAGAGTTCCATGGCTTTTAGTATCAGTTTTACGCTGACGACACACAAATCTACCTCTCTGGCCCAGACATCACCACCTTACTATCCAGAATCCCACAATGCCTATCTTCCATATCATCCTTCTTCTCCTCTCGCTTTCTAAAACTTAACATGAATAAAACAGAATTCATCATCTTTTCCCCATCTTGCTCAACCCCTCCAACAGACCTATTTATCATGATCAATGGCTGCACACTCTCCCTGGTCAACCAAGTTTGCTGGCTTGAAGAGACCTTGGATTCTGCCCTCTCCTTCCGACCGCACATCCAAGCCCTTTCCCACCACCTGCCGCCTCCAACTCAAAAACATCTCCCGCATCCGCGCTTTCCTCAACTTTGAATCTGCGAAAATGCTTGTACATGCCCTCATCATCTCCCATCTAGACTACTGTAACATTCTCCTCTGTGGCCTTCTATCTAGCTCTCTCGCACCCCTCCAATCTATCCTCCACTCTGCTGCCCGACTAATCCACCTCTCACCCTATTATTCCTCTGCCTCTCCCCTCTGCCAATCCCTTCACTGGCTCCCCATTGCCCAGCGAATTCAGTTCAAAATACTAACAAATACATACAAGGCCGTCCACAACCTGTCCCCTCCCTACATCTCTGAGCTACTTTCCCGATACATCCCCACACGCACTCTCCGATCCTCACAAGACCTCCTTCTATCCTCTCCTCTTATCACCTCTTCCCACAATCGCCTCTAAGATTTCTCCCATGCATCCCCCATACTCTGGAACTCGCTGCCCCAACATATCAGACTCTCACCTACAGTGGAATCCTTCAAAAGAAACCTAAAAACCCACCTTTTCAGACAAGCCTACAACCAGTGACCCTGCTGCCTCCATACCGCCATGACCAACTTTACCATCACCTACTGTGTCCTTCTCCTATACCATGTGGATTGTAAGCCCTCACGGGCAGGGCCCTCTCTCCTTCTGTACCAGTTTGTAACTCGTCTTGTTTATGATTAGTGCAATTATCTGTATTCTGTATGTATACCTCTTCTTATATGTACAGCGCTATGGAATGAATGGCGCTTTAATAATAAATAATAACTTCTGAAGCCCTACAGCGCCACACAAAAAACTAAAGTGTGGTACAAAAAGCTGGCTGTACACATTGTACCTACAGATGGCAATGTGCAATGCGTACGTGCTATTTCAATCTGCAGGCCACACAGGAACTTTCCTTCAGTTCCAAGAGGTGGTTATCAAGGCCCTCATTTTTCAAACCCCAGGCCGGTGAGGGTCCCAGTACTTCTGGAAGTCATGGTGCCCGTGTCGTACCAGGGCAACATTTTCCAGGTCAAGTCCCCCAGACAGCAAGAAAGGGAAGGACCCAAAAAAGATGCAGGCTGTGTCACAAAAGAGGGATAAGGAAAGACACCATTTACCACTGCGACATCTGCCTGAAAAACCTGCCCTGTGCATGCAGGAGTGTTTTAAAATCTAGCACTCTTCCATGGAATATTAATGTAATGTCATCCTTCATGCTCCCTGTAATTTTTCCACTTTATATCTGATTTAGTCCACCTCGCTTGCATATCCAACAACCACTACATATTCTTTTCTGTGAGACAACTGTTAGGTCAAAAGTGCCCTTTCTACCCCTTACAAATGTTCGTACGGGGGTGCTCTTTCCAAAATGGGGTCACTTCTTGGGGTTTTTAATTTCTGGAGACCTCAGGAAATTAATGCGACATGGCAGCTAAAATCCATGTCTGCCAATTCAGGCTTGCCAGCAAAATCCATATTTTGCTGTTTGCCTGCTGTGCGCCCATACAGCAGGCTACAAGCACATATGGGGTGTTTCCTAAATGGGGAGAAAATAGGGAACACATACTTGGGTGCATTTTCTCCTTTGACCCCTTGTGAAAAAAAATTGGGGTCTGCTACAAAAAATTTTTCCCCCCCAAATGTGTGCTTTAAAATCAATTAACAAGTGTTTCTGCCTTCTGTGAGACACCTGTTTGCTGAAAAGTACCCTTTCTACCACTTAAAATGTCTGTACGGGGGTGCTCTTTCCAAATTGGGGTCACTTCTTGGGGTTTTTAATTTCTGGGGACCTCAGTAATCTTTTTAATGCAACATGGCACCTAAAATCCTTGTCTATTTATTCAAGCCTGCAAAAACCATATTTTGCACTTTGCCTCTAGAGGCCTGCTGTGCGCCCATACAGCAGGCTACAGGCACATATGGGGTGTTCGCAGAATGTGGAGAAATGGGAAACACATACGGGGTGCATTATCTCCTTTAGCACACGGAGTACCTTCCATTTTTTGTGTGGACCCATTGAAATGAATGGTTCCGTATACAGTCCCCAAAAAAAAAATGGAACTGAAAGAAAATACTTTCGTGTACAAGAGGCCTTAACAAGTGTTTCTGCCTTCTGTGAGACACCTGTTTGCCTAAAAGCACCCTTTCTACCACTTAAAATGTTCGTACGGGGGTCCTCTTTCCAAAATTAGGTCACTTTTTGGGGTTTTTAATTTCTGGGGACCTCAGGAATCTTTTAAATGTGACATGGCACCTAAAATCGATGTCTGCCAATTAAGGTCAGCAAAATCCATATTTGAATTTGAATGAATCTAGAGCCCTGCTGTGCGCCCATACATGATTTTTTGAGCACATATGGGGTGTTGCCGTATTCGGAGGGAAATCGGGAACTAAATGTGGGGTGCATTTTGTTCTGTTAACCCTTGTGAAAGTGAAAACTGTGGGTGTAAAGCAACTTTTTATGGAAAACATTTTAATTTTTCCTTTTCACTGCCAAGTGTTTCCTAATTCTGTGAAACGCCTGATGGGTCAAAGTGCTCACTACACACCTTTAAATATTCCTTGAGGGGTGTAGTTTCTGGAATGGGGTCACTTTTTGGGGGTTTCCACTGTAGGGCCACCTCAGGGTGTCTTCATATGCGACAGAGCTCCCAATTACCATTCCAGCTAAATCCGCTCTCAAAAAGCCATATGGTGCTCCTTCCACTCTGAAGCCTGCTCTGCGCCCATACATCATTTTTGGAGCACACATGGGGTGTTTCTGTAAACTCTAGATTCAGGGTAATAGATTTTGAGGTTTTTTTTGGCTGTTAACCCTTGATGTGTTGCAAAATAAAAATAAAATTTAAAATCTGCAAAAAAAATGTGAAATTTCATTCCCATTTTCCTTTAATTCTTGTGGGGCACTTAAAGGGTTAACAACGTTTGTAAAATCAGTTTTGAATAGCTTGAGGGATGTAGTTTCTAAAATGGGGTGATTTATGGGTGGTTTCTAATATGTAAGCCCCAGAAAGTGACTTCATAACTGAACTGGTGCTGAAAAAAATTAACTTTTTGGAAATATTCTTAAATATTTTAAGATTTGCTTCTAAACTTCTAAGCCTTCTGACGTCCCCAAAAAATAAAATTTCATTTTCAAAATGATCCAAACATGAAGTAGACATATGGGGAATGTAAAGTAATAACTATTTTTGGAGGTATTACTATCTATTTTTTCATATATAACGGTGAAATATATTTACTCAAATTTATGACTATCATGAAGTACAATATGTGACGAGAAAACAGTCTCAGAATGGCCTGGATAGGTAACAGTGTTTTAAAGTTATCACCACATAAAGTGACATGTCACATTTGTTCAAAATGGCCTGGTCCTTAAGGTGAAAAATGTGTGGGTCCTGAAGGGGTTAAACCAAAAAGTTATATTTTTTTCTATCTATTTTATATCTGACCACAAAACATTGCTCCAAAAGTCCTCTGGCTTGTCAAGGTGATCTATAGCAAACTGCAGACGGGCAGCAATGTTCTCTTTGGAGAGCAGTGACTTTCTCCTTGCAATCCTGCCATACACACCACTTGTGTTCAGTGTGATAGTGGACTCATTAACATTAACTAATGTGTGAAAGGCTTCTAGCTGCTTTTGTGACCTTGTGGACTGTTACACCCCTTCCTCTTTTTTTTTTTTGTTTATTCCTTGTTTGGCCTTCATTCCTGGAGAGGGTAATAATGGTCTTGTGTTTCCTTCAAGTGTACAAAATCTGTCTTACTGTGGATTGATGGAGTACAAACTCGTTATAGATGGTTTTGCAACCTTTTCCAGCCCCATGAGCATCAACAACTCTTCTTCTGAGGTCCTCAGAAATCTTTGTTCATGCTATGTACACTGTCATAATTGTGTTATGAAGATCAGACTGATACATTTCTGTTCTTTAAAGAAAACAGATCACCCCATCAAACCTGGTTGAAAATATGACTGGTTTCATCTTCAAATGTTAAGCTATTCCTAAAAGTTCACATACTTTTGCCACTTACAGATTATTTTCCTCAATAAATAAATGACCAAGCCTAATATGTATGACTTTGTTAGTTTTGGATATCCTTATCTACTTTAAGGACTTGGGTGAAAATCTGATAGTAGTCACATGACTACACTCCTCATCTTTATTCCCATGCAGTAACATGACCTATCCTCCGCCTCTGTCCAGTCCCCCATCCCTGCTGATACACATCTCCCGCCGGGCCGTGCATATCAGTGCTGTCCCGCCTTCTGATTCACGGATTGGCTGTTCGGAAATAGATTGGCGGGCAGACCAATAGTTCATACACATTCACTAGCGCGGTGACGTCATCATTCGGCACCGATAGATCTGCGTTTTTTCACGTGCAGAAAAGAATGCTATATGGTAACTATAAATTAATCTACGGCCCAGGGGGTCATAGCGGCAACCGCTTATTGTCACGTGTCCGCGGGTGGAGGGCCGAGCAGTCAGTTCGGATCAATGTGTGTTATATTCTCCAGCTTGGAGAAATACCTAGAATGGGACATCGTTCTAAAGGGTCTAAAAGTTTATAAAACTTTGGCGGGAGATGTAGTAGATATAAATATCTTAAGAGAATGGGATGAGCTGTTCCATAGTTTCCCCCGAAAAACAATACAATTTATCATTGAGAAAAGAAAAAATAGTCTAATAAAGATCAATAAGGAGATTGTGGATCTGTTTGAAACCTTAAAAACATTCTCAAATCATCCTGATATTATCCAATTACAAAAATATATCAAAAATAGAATTGAAATAAAAGAGGAGGAAATAATACAGAAAAAAAAATGTGAAAGAGACTCAATCCCACAACTTACTATGGAAGTAAATTTTAGTGGGGTAATGGATAAACTAGGATTTAGCACCGTGGATGAAATCATATGTCAAGACACACAGTTACGGAGCAGGGACCTTACAATACATAATACTAGCCCAGAAACTCCCAATATACATAATCAACCAAAGAACCCAATTCCGCTTACCCCAATAGTACATATCAATACCAACCAAAGAAATGAGAATGCAAAACAAAAAGAAAAAAGAGGATATAGCCCTCTAGAAACCACTAATAGATTCAGCCCATTAGAGGATATACCTAGAGACACAGGATAACCCAGATAGGGTACCATCAAACAAAAAAAAATATCAGCTATAGTGCCGCACTCAAAGGTAAAACCACAAATATTTATTATACACCTAAACGAAATACACCTGAACCAGACAGGACTAAAAATAAAATTTAAAAAAGAATTAAAAAGGCACGATAATCAAGAAAAGGAAAAAAAGAGGAAAAAGGGGAGGGAGAATTTCCAAAATACATAACCTGAGCAAGTATAAACTAACAAAAAGCTATATAAAATTACTACAAAAAGGCCTTAAATTTGCACCATCTGCCAATTCCATCCCTTTGACCCCTTCATAGGCATTAAAAAGTTTCTGCGCAACCTGGCCCTTAAAAAATACTTTAAAAAAAAATAATAATATGGGGGCAGGAAGTGACGAAAAAGAAAACGAATGGTACAAATAACAAAAATTAAGACAAAAATAGGAAGAAAAATATAAATCATGACAAAAATCCTTGCGAGAATCCGCAACGTAAGCTGGATAAGTCAAAAATTGAAGAGAATCTGGCTTTTCTGAATACAAATCTGAAGGTGAAATCTAGTTTCAACCCAAATAATGAATATTCAGAAGCTTTTAAAATGCTAGTATTGAATGACTTAAGAAATATTAACCCAAAAAAAGAAAAAAATACACTCATAATTTAAATAGAGATAAACAAGAAAGCATAAAAGTATTACAGAGGAATAATGACAGCCCAGCAGATAAGGGCGGAGGCATTGTGATACTGGATTATATGAAATATTTTAACGAATCGATGAGACTTTTGGGTGATCAAAAAACATACAAAAAATCTGATCCAACACAGGTATACAAATTAGGACTGAGTAAGTTGGCATGAAGGGGGAAAGAACAAGGAATTATCACCAAAGAAGAAGCGCAGTTCATAAATATCCAAACCCCTAGAACAGCCAACTTTTATTATTTGCCAAAGACTCATAAGAGTGAAACGCAACCACCAGGTAGGCCCATCATATCGGGCATAGGCAGCTTCACATCTAATCTGTCTAAATACTTTGATGTGATTTTACAGAAATACATACATAAACTTCCAGCTGGACCCTGCCATTTTTCACCTTAAGGACCAGGCCATTTTTAGCAAATCTGACATGTGTCACTTTATGTGGTAATAACTTTAAAACGCTTTTACTTATCCAGGCAATTCTGAGAATGTTTTCTCATCACATATTGTACTTCAAGACAGTGGTAAAATGAAGTAAATAAAATTCATTTTTATTTATAAAAAATACATTTACCCAAACAATTAAAAAAAATTTGCACATTTTCAAATTTCTATTTCATTACTTTTATAATAGATAGTAATACCTTCAAAAAAAGTAATTACTTTAGATTCCCCATATGTCTACTACATGTTTGAATCATTTTGAAAATAACATTTTATTTGTTGTGAAAGTTAGAATGCTTAGAAGCAAATCTAAAATTTTTAAGAACATTTCCAAACCCCAATTTTTTCATGACCAGTTCAGTTATGAAGTCACTTTCTGGGGCTTACATATTAGAAACCACCCATAAATCACCCTATTGTAGAAACTACACCCCTCAAGCTATTCAAAACTGATTTTACCAACTTTGTTAACCCTTCAGGTGCCCCATGAGAATTTCTAAATTTCACTTTTTTTTTTTTAGCAGATTTTACATTTTCATCTATTTTTTTTCCAACACATTAAGGGTTAACAGGCAAACAAAACTCAAAATCTATTACCCTGAATCTGGAGTTTACAGAAACACTCCATGTGTGCTCAAAAACCGAAGTATAGGCGCACAGCAGGCTTCAGAATGGAAGGAGCACCATATGACTTTTGGAGAGAGGATTTAGCTGGAATGGTAATTGGGAGCTATATCGCATATGAAGACACCCTGAGGTGGCCCTACAATGGAAACCCCCAAAAAGTTACCCCATTCTGGAAACTACACCGCTCAAAGAATATTTCAAGGTGTGTAGTGAGCACTTTGACCCATCGGGCATTTCACAGAATTAGGAAACGCTTGGCTGTGAAAATGAAAACATAAAATTTTTTGAAGAAAAAGTTGCTTTACACCCACATTTTTCACTCTCACAAGGGGTAACAGGACAAAATGCACCCCAAATTTTGTTACCCATTTCCCCCCGAATACGCCAACACCCAATATGTGCTCAAAAAATGATGTATGGCCGCACGGCAGGCTTCAGAGTGGAAGGAGCACCATATGGCGGTTAGGAGAGAAGATTTAGCTGGAATGGTAATTGGGAGCTATGTCGCATATGAAGACACCCTGAGGTGGCCCTATAGTGGAAACCCCCAAAAGTGACCCCATTCCAGAAACTACACGCCCGTACGAACATTTTAAGTGGTGGAAAGGGTACTTTTTACCAAATAGGTGTCTCACAAAAGGCAGAAATACTAGACAGAGGATTTCAAAGCACACATTTGTAAAAATGAAAAATTACTAGCAGACCCTAATTTTTTACTTTTACAAGGGGTTAAAGGAGAAAATGCACCCCAGTATATGTTCCCCATTTTCTCCCCATTCTGCGAACACCCGATATGTGCTCGTAGCCTGCTGTATTGGCGCACAGCAGGCATCTAGAGGCAAAGTGCAAAATATGTTTTTTGCAGGCCTGAATTGGCAGACATGGATTTTAGCTGTCATGTCGCATAAAAAAAAAATCCTGAGGTCCCCAGAAATGAAAAACCCCAAGAAGTGACCCTATTTCGGAAACAACACCCCCGTACGAACATTTTAAGTGGTGGAAAGGGTACTTTTTACCAAATAGGTGTCTCACAGAAGGCAGAAATACTAGACAGAGGATTTCAAAGCACACATTTGTAAAAATGAAAAATTACTAGCAGACCCCAATTTTTCACTTTCACAAGGGGTTAAAGGAGAAAATACACCCCAGTATATGTTCCCCATTTTGCGGACCCCCTATATGTGCTCGTAGCCTGCTCTATTGGCGCACAGCAGGCCTCTACAGGCAAAGTGCAAAATATGTTTTTTGCAGGCCTGAATTGGCAGACATAGATTTTAGCTGTCATGTCGCATTAAAAACAATTCCTAAGGTCCCCAGAAATGAAGAAGTGACCCCATTTCAGAAACAGCACTCCTGTACGAACATTTTAAGTGGTGGAAAGGGTACTTTTTACCAGACAGGTGTCTCACAGAAGGCAGAAATACTAGAGAGAGGATTTCAAAGCACACATTTGTAAAAATGAAAAATTTCTAGCAGACCCCAATTTTTTACTTTTACAAGGGGTTAAAGGAGAAAATGCACCCCAGTATATGTTCCCCATTTTCTCCTCATTTTGCGGACCCTCTATATGTGCTCGTAGCCTGCTGTATTGGCGCACAGCAGGCCTCTAGAGGCAAAGTGCAAAATATGGCTTTTGCAGGCCTGAATTGGCAGACATGGATTTTAACTGCCATGTTCCAATAAAAAAAAATTCTGAGGCCCCCAAAAATTTAAAACCCCAAGAAGTGACCCCATTTCGGAAACAGCACCCCCGTACGAACATTTTAAGTGGTGGAATGGGTAATTTTTACCAAACAGGTGTCTCACAGAAAAGAATATGTAGTGGTTATTGGAAAGTGGATATGCAATCGAGGTGGACTAAATCAGATATAAAGTGGAAATATTTCATGGAGCATAAAAATTAATATTCCATGGAAGAATGGTAGATTCTGAAGCAGTCCTGCATGCACAGGCCAGGTTTTTCAGGGCAGGTTTCGCAGTGGTAAATGGTGTCTTTCCTTATCTCTCTTTTGGAACACAGCCTGCATCTTTTTTGGGTCCTTCCCTTCCTTGCTGTCTGGGGGACTTGACCTGGAAAATGTTGCTCTGGCACAACTCGGGCACCATGACTTCCTCCCCGGCCTGGGTTTGAAAAATTAGGGCCTTGATTACCACCTTTTGGAACTGAAGGAAAGTTTCTCTGTGGCCTGAAGATTGAAATAAGATGTACGAATTGCACATTGCCATCTGTACCATGTGTACGGCCAGCTTTTTGTACCACACTTTTGTTTTTCGTGTGGCACTGTAGGGCTTCATAAGTTGATCTGCAAGATCCACCCCTCCCATGTGCCTGTTGTAATCAAGGATGCAGTCTGGTTTGGGGGTAGTGGTTGTGGTGCCTCGTACAGCGGCAGGGGAGCTGGCTCTAGTGTGAATGGTGGTCAGTACATGGACGTCCCTCTTGTCCTTGTACTTAACCACCAGCATGTTCTCATGGAGGAGAGCCCTACTTTCACCCATTCTCAGTGGTTGCCCTACCAGGGATCTACGGAGGCCTCTCCGATTTTTGCGTACTGTGCCGCAAGCCACAGTACTTCTGGCAGTTAGGGACCTGAATAGGGGTATGCTGGTACAATAGTTATCCACATAGAGGGGGTTACCCTTATCCAGCAGTGGGTGCAGTAATTCCCACACAATCTTCCCACTAACTCCTAGGATGGGGGGGCATTCTGGGGGGTTCTATCCGGGAATCTTTCCTGTCGTAAAAGCGGAATTTGTGGGTGTACTTGGAGCTACTCTCACAGAGTTTGTATATCTTTATGCCATACCTTGCCCGTTTGCTAGGCAGGTACTGGCGGAATTTGATCCTCCCTTTGAACAATAATAGGGACTCATCTACAGGGACATTTTTCTCTGGGTTGTACACCTCTGCAAACTTGTTGCTGAAGTGGTCAATGACGGGCCTAACCTTAAACAGTCGGTCAAATGTTGGGTCGTTTTGGGGTGGGCACTGTGATTTGTCATTGTAGTGTAGGAATTTTCGGATAGATTCATATTGCTTCCAGGTCACGGTCTGACTGTAAATTGGAGTCTGGTAGAAAATGTCAGAACTCCAATATTGTCTAACGTTTGGCTTCTTTACAACGCCCATATGCAGCACGAGTCCCCAAAACGTCATCATCTCTGCTGCGTCTACTGGGGTCCATCCTAGGGGTCTAGCGTATGGCGAACTAGGGTTCTGAGCAATGAATTGTTGGGTGTACAAATTGGTTTGGGCCACCATTAGATTTACAGAATCTTTAGAGAAGATTTTGAAAAAATCTAGCTCAGTGAAGTCCGCACTGTCTATCAGAATTCCTGAGTGGCCCACAAAATCCGGAATTTGGGGTTGATAATCGTCAGGAGGTGGCATCCATGTGGGGTCACTCTGGGGGCGCCCTGGGGCGCCTTCTAGAGGGTCCCTCATCATCGGATGATGATGATGAGGGGGTAGAAGAATAGAGGAAAGTGGCATCCTTTCTCCCTCACTGCCAGACTCGGTATCGGAGGCAAGCATGGCGTATGCCTCTTCAGCTGAGTATAGTCGTTGGGATGGACGGGCCATTTTTATTTTATTGGGGTGTGACGTGTGAAATGTGGAAACCTTTATTTCGTGTGGGGTGTGTATGTAGTGTTTTCACACGTGAAGGGGCTTGTAATAAATGTGAAAAAAAGATTTGAAGAAAAGTTGTAAAAAAATAAATAAAAAAATGTATTTCTGCACAAAAAAGTGTTCTGCAGAAAAAAAAAACTTGCAGCACAAACTGAGCAGACGCGATCAGTAATGGACACTACTGATCGGTGCTCAGTGGTTGCAAAATGCACGTACGCTGATGGTGCGTTTGTGCAAAAATCTAAACTGACACTAACTGAAATTGAGATATATATAAAACTAACTACCACTAACTGCAGTAATTTTTTCACACAAAAAAATGTGAACAAAATATATAAATGTGCAGATGCTACTGAGTACACTACTGACTGGTGCTCTGCAGAACGCACACAGACCGCGTGTGCGTGCAAAAACTGTAGTATAAAACTTTACTACAAGCTTAAAATTTAACTTTTATCTATATATATATATTTATATAAAGCCCTAACTACCAGTTCTTTTTTAACCCCCCAAAAAATGAAAAATTGGCAAAAAAATCAGCCCAAATAATCTGCAGGTGTAAATCAGGCAGGTACGCACTGAAAAGCACTTGGCGGTCACAGCTCGCACACGAAAAAAGTGATGCAGAGCTGAAAATCGTAAAAAAATAAATAAAAAAATACCCAAAAAAGTGCATGGACCAAATGGCGTCCGTAAAAAAAAGGATGGGGGGACAGGGGGTGGAAAGGGACAGGGAAGGAGGGATCTAGAACAGCTGCAAATGAAAAAACAGCACCCCGTAAGTTATAGGAGATAAAATACCCCAATATCCCTGTTTCATATTTAAAGGGGTTTTCTCATCTTAGACAATGGAGGCATATCGATAGGATATGCCTCCATTGTCTAATAGGTGCGGGACCCACTGCTGGGACCTGCACCTATATCGAGAACGGAGCCCCGAAAGTGAAGGAGAGTGCACTGCGCATGCACAGTCGCCCTCCATTCATTTCTATAGGGCCACCGAAAATAGCCGAGCGCTGGGTCGGCTATTGCCGTCTGCCCCATAGAAATGAATGGGAGCATGGGACACGCATGCGCGGCACACTCCCATTCACTTCTATGAGAGAGGCGGGGCTTAGTGATTGGTGGTGGACGGACCACGGGAAATCTGGGGTCCTCCAGCCACAGAGCTCCGCGCTCCGTTCTCGATATAGGTGCGGGTCCCAGCGGTGGGACCCGCACCTATCAGACAATGGGGGCATTGTCTAAGATGGGAATACTCCTTTAAGAAGGCAAAAAATCTGAGAAACCTAATAGCCCCCTCCATTAAAAGAACAAATAATGGGTTAAACAAGCCAATAAAGCCCAATAATAAATCTGGTTTCTTCCCCTGTAAAACACGCAAGGCCTGTCACCTTCTGAAAGTAAATGCACCGATAAAAACAATAGAAAGTGCTAAAAAAGTATTAAAAATTGAAGGCTATCTTACATGTCCTACTAAGGGTGTTATTTACTTCATAAAATGCCCATGTCAAAAAGTAAATGTGGGCAGAACCAAAAGAACATCGCAGATCAGAATAGGGGAACATATTAAGAACATATATAAAAAATTCGAGGGTCCTCCCCTTTCACGCCACTAAACAGAAACATGGGGGGGTCTTTTGAGGGGTCCATCTTTGGAGCAATAGAACAAATAAAACCTGATCATAGGGGGGGGGGGGTTATATTAAATTAATGTCAAGGAATAAAACTAAACGGATCTATAATCTAAACAGCCTCAAGAGATCGAACGGTTTGCTTTTTCATAATCATATACATAATCCACTTGTCTACATAAAAGAACTATACCCTCAGGTGGGTGTATATATATATAGATATATGTGTGTATCTGCCCCTTTATTATCTGTATATATATTGGCCTCTTATATGGCCAATAGGGATATATATTCCCTGTATGGCCAGTGGGCACATATATATGTCCCAGGTATATGTGTGAGTATATAGATAGATATGTATGGGCACCCTAATATCCACATGCTTATACATATATATATATATATATATATATATATATATATATATATATACACATATATGAGATTGGCCCTGTATGGCCAGAGGGAGGAGGTCCTAGAGTGTTATATATATGTGTGTGTGTATGCCCATGTCTATATATACTTATATGTGTATACATGTGTATATATAATATATATAGATACACCCCAATTATCTATGTGTGTGTATATATATATATATGGGAACATTAGCCCTGTATGGCCAGAGGGGGGAGGTCCTAGAGTGTTTATATATATATGCCCATGTCTATATGCATGTGTATATATAATATATAGATAGGCCCCAGTTATCTATGTATATATACTCATAGGTGTGCCCCCCTCCCCAGCCTAATCTCCCTGCAGAGGGAAGATGCTGACCAGGAAGCGCGGGCTGGCGCGGTGACGTCATATCGCCGCGCCAGCCCACGTGGGCTCGTCGTCCCCAGCAAGGCAGCTGCGCTGAGCAGTGAGAAAGCGCAGCCAAGGCTAAGATTCCCCCAGACCAGAGAAGTTGAAAGCAGAGCAGCCACAGGAAGAAGAGCCAGAATCCTGGATTGGCTGAGTATCCCTGCAATTAATAACCCCTGCCCTGCCATTTAACCCTCACTGGATAAGAGGACAGCTCCATTGAAGAGCAGGAGGAAGTGGAGCCTTGCAGCCTGGCTAAGTACCTGCCTCCTATCCCTTGCCTTAACCCCTGCTGTGCCTTGCTCCCCTGCCCTGTATGGCTAAACCCCTGCAGCAGTAACCCCTTCACTGCTGCTGCCCTGTATCCCCTGCAGCAGGTTAACCCCTTCACTGCTGCACAGAACTCCAGCAGCTGTCCCTGCAATTAGACCCTGCCCAGTAGAGCAATCATTACGCCAGGTGTTAACCCTTGCAGTGCCACTACCCTGGACTGCATTGTGATTAACCCTTTCTACCCTGTAGGGACAGTGTATAAGTGCAGTGTGTGTAGTATATTGCGGTGTGCGTCTATGTGTATATATATTTATGACCCTGGATATATAGATATAGCGTAATAATAGACTGTATATTTGTATTTGTTTTAATAAATATACCTTGTTAATCGTAATGCAGTGTATAGTATTTTTGGTAGGCGCCGTAGTATAGTAGTAGTAGTAGTAGTAGCAATAGCGCAAGTAGTGTAGTCCAGGTAAAGTTAGGATTTTCCTTTTAGTGTATAAATAGGCGGAGTCACCAGTAGACGACTCACGCCCATTTATGAATATTAATTATTAGAATTAACTAAAATATGAATAATTAATATTTCCCTTAACAGTTATAAATAACAATAAATTAGAAACAATAATGAAAATCTCTTCCTATTAATTTAATCAAATACAGATGGAAAACTACCAAGGGACGATAAAAAAAATATGCGCATATTGCGCTGTCGCCCACATAAGGGTGGAGAGTTGGTAACCATGGGAACAAGCGCCCATTTATTTGCGAACAGGATGAACCGCAACTATCCCTGAGGAAGCAATACGTTGATTGCGAAACGCGTCGGAGGAAATTGTGGTCCAGGCAGGCAGCCGTACCCAGTGTGACGTCACGCGGAAGTCTCGCTCCCTAGGATTGCCAAGCGTAGATCTCTCGCGCGTGCGTCACCGTCCGGGACCGCGCGCGCGGTGGCAGAGGAGACTGAAGACCGTTGACCTCCTGAGAAAGTCCACTGTACTCTAACAGCACTCGATTATTAGATTACACTAGAAAGAGTCAGCGCGGGTCTAGCATGTTATCTTCAGTCTACAAGGAGCATCACGAGACTACAAGTCCCAGCATGCTTTGTACAGATTCCTGCAGATTTAGAATCTGATCCCCCCCCCCCCCCCCTCATTCTCTATAACAGTGCCCATAGGATAGGAGATGAGTGGATCGGTGGGCACACATGCTTTGATGTATTGGTTATTATGTGACCAAGGTTTGTCCTGATTGGGGAAGGATAGAAATTCAAAGGGGTTGTCCAGAATACTCTCCAGAAACTGCACTGCATTAATTGCCATGGCAACCATCCGATGTCCAGGGAGGTCCCATGATACTGGGCGTCAGATGGTTTCCGCATCAGCACCTCTGTAAATCCAGCAGGAGGGCAGGCGTGGGAATGGACATCCCCCTTTAAATTAGATGCTGAGCTCAGCTGGGGATTTAAAGGGGTTATCCAAAACTTATTAAAAATAGGCATGGCGTGTGTGTAAAATTGAAAAAAAAAGATCTTACCTTTTAAAAGCATTATTAACCCCTGGCGACTTTTTCTGCAGACCTGCAGCGTGGTGGGAATCGTACTTACCTGACCCCTGCCGTCACTCAGGCACGGGCACCACAGGTTTTGGGTCTCCCCGCGTCAGTATCCGGTCTGCCACCATTGACTAGCCGCAGTGGTTACATGACACTCGTGCATCATCTTACTGGGTAACTTGATGCATGGGGGACACATCACTGCTGCGTCTAGTCCAATGCGGGGAGACCTGCGGCGCTATAGGGGGAGCTAGAACCCAGCAGCGGGGATCAGGTACGTACAATTCCTTATCCACTCTGGGGAGCCTGAACCCCTTTAAAACATCCCGCTGGTCCTGCGCGGCAGCTCTAATGAGCACAGTTCAGATCCCCGCAGGGTCTGCACTGATGACGTCACACTGTTATAGTTTTTATTGTGTTTTAATATTTAATTTCATTGCCATATACTGATCCCTCAACTTTTTTTATATATAGTTATTTCTGCAGAGCTGTGCAGGGGCTCGATCTGTAGTTTTATTGATACCATTTGAAAGTGTATATGACTTTGATTGCTTTTTATAAAAAAAAAAATCACTTATATTAAGCCCCCTTAGGGGACTTGAACAAACTATTGTTAGATTGCGTGTCCCATAGACTGCAATGAATTAACATTGCAGACTATGGGGCATTCAGTATGTTTCTCTGGAGCCCTGGTACTTGCATAGGGAATACAGCTGGTATGCGGAAGTGTTGTCATGTTCCCCTTGCGGGTATGGACGTTCCTTCGCCTGGGTCTGAACCCTGGCATCTCTCTGTATTTCACACAGGTTGCGATTTTATGTTTTTAACCAAGTGGAGCGGAGAAGATGGCGGGGCGGGGACGAGGTGCGGGACGGGGACAGATGACGTTTAACGTTCAGGCTATCGGCATCGGAAGGGGTGAGACATTGCCTCCACCCACCCTTCAGCCGCCCCCTCTGTTTCCTGTAAGTCATGCTTCAGACTTTTCTTTGTATATTAAAGGGGTTGTCCGAGTGTTTAATACTGATGACCTATCCTCAGGATCGGTGATTGGTTAGGATCTGACTCCTGTCACGCCCGACGATCAACTCTTTTTGAAGAGATTGCGGCCTGTGACATCAGATCAGTGGGGGTCCGACTCCCAGCACCCCTGACAATCACCTGTAGGAAGAGCCGCAGCACTGTAGTGAACCCTGCTGCCTCTTCCTTGGCCTGTGAGGTCACTTTGCCTTTCTCCCTCTCAGGCCCATTCAAACGAATGAGCTGCAATACCAAGCACAGCCACTATACGATGGGTGGCGCTGTGCTTGGAATAGCCCTTTTAGCTGCCGGGGTGACAGGAGGTGGCCTCCACAGATCAGGTATGGATGACCTATCCTTGCATAGATGCATTTACAATGGGTCTTTGTAGAAAGTAGATAAAGTATTTTTTTTTTTTCATTTTCAAGATCTCAGCTTGCTGTCAGTGAATGTAAATACCCTTGTTTAGATCCACAGGTTATAAACCTTTGCCGACTGACATCCCTGTGCAGTCTAGTCAGTTGTCTGTGAGCTCAAAAGGCTGATGTGTGCTCCCACTCTCTGGCAGCAAGCAGAGATCTTGAAAATTGGGAGGAATTGGAACATGCTGCATATTATAAAGTTGCAGAAGAAGAGACTTGGACAGTGATTACCTGGTGTAATGGCACCACAATGTATGAGGGGCCAAAGCGCCGCCATCTTACCAGTGTCTTCCTGTGCCAGGCCCTGGACTTTAAGCCGGTGCCCCTACAGACGGGCGAGGAGGTAGAATATATGCTGGCCTTAAAACAGGAACTGAGAGGAGCCATGAAGAGCCTCCCGTACTACATCAAACCCGCAGCGCCCAAAAAAGGTACCATTCACTTCCTTGTCGTTTTCAAGGTCTCTGCTTGCTGTCAAACATTACATAAAGAGGGGAGAAAACCTGTCCAGACAATACCATCAGGACTGGTTGGTTTTCAGCCCCTTCTTTCACTGACGGCAAGCAGTGATCTTGTAATTAGGATGAGATTTTTATTAATTTCTTTAGATATGTGGCATAAGGCTAGAAATTAAATTGGATATGTTCTTCTGCAGTGGCAGCTTTTATCTTTTGTGGACAGCAAGTCAGGGGGTTACAGCCAATCAGAATGCTTCTTTCATTTGCAAAAGGGTCTATAGGTGGGTGGTCCTGGGCAGGTTTGTGGGGTGTTACTCATGTGGGGCTTAGATGCCCTGAATTTACCAATTTAAAAGTTGGTGAGTATGTTTTGAGGGCAGACCGGTTGCGTGACTGGCGCCGGTCACCTCCTATCTCTTACGGGATCCAGGAGGACATCCGAAGCACACCGCCAAAGATTTTTTCCCGTACTGAACATTCTCGTTTGGTAAATTCAGGAATTTATGCCCTGGTAATGGCCCAAACCCAACCAGAACCACCTACTTCTGGGTGCGGCTTATTCAAGCCACACCCATCTCTGACCCAGGACAGCCCAAATTTGTCACCAAACATTAAGGACAGGTCCTGCTAATTTGGTACGATTTTTTGGGGTTCTTTTTTTGGGGGGAGGGAGTTGCATTGACATTCTCCTTTTTCTTAGACCACACCCACTTTGGCATAGGCCACTCCTTACTTCATGACATCCCCCCACCCCACCCTTTGAACATCTGGGCATCTGCGCTGTGTCTGATGCAGCATCCCGGTGCCCCGGAGGTCTCTTGTTTTTTCAGGAACCTCATGGACTTTCCAGGAGAATTGGCCCAGTGTGGATATTGGCCACCCGCAGTTAACTGTATTGTCTCACTAACAGGGTTGCTTAGCAACAGATGCCAAGGGGAGTAGGTGACTACCATGCCTCTGTACTAATATATACATATATATATATGCAGCGCCTCTAGTGGTGGTGTGAGGAATACCACAAGGTAAGACTGCCCTGTGCTAAAGAAACCAAACACAATTCCCCTATCAAGTGCTTGACTTCAAGTCCCATCAATAACCTACAAAGAGTGGTTGACAAACATAGACTATCCCTTTAATTACTAAAATACTAAGGAGACGTCTCAAAACTAGCTCAGGTAAAAAAGTGTAGTAGTTGCCCGTATCAACCAATCAAATCACTGCTGTCATTCTCCAAAAGGCCTGTGGGAAATAAGAGGTGGAAGCTGATTGGTCTACACATTGCAGGGGGATGTATCAGAGCTGTTGTAATGGTAGAAGTGGAGGAGTTGCCCATAGCAACCAATCAGGCTGCTGCTTTCATTCCCTAAAGGGCCTGTGAAGAGGTGGAATCTGATTGGTGTACACATTGCAGGGGCTGTATCAGAGCTGTTACAAAGGAGGGAAATGGAGCAGTTGCCCATAGCAACCAATCAGATTGCTTCTTTCATTTGCAAAAGGTTCTCTGAGAAATGAGAGCTGGATTCTGATTGGTTGCCATGGGCAGCTGCTCCTCTTTTTCGTTGCACCAGTTTAGATTCAGCTCCTTTATATTGTATATGTCAGATTCCTTCCACATTACAATAAAATTCCAGATTATCATTTTTTTCCAGATTACTGGACAGCTATTGGAAAGTATTTTAGAGATACAGTGTGGGAGATGGTTTATGGAACGGTCTTAAATTCCTTTAATCCGGCACCGAAGTGACCGGCAGTGTGTAGGATTAGGAGATTATTCGGGATTATGGGACGGACTTTCTGAATGACCAGGTGCCAGATTAATGGAATTTGTTTGTAGTCCCCCGCCCCCCATTTTATTGTTTGGTGGTGGTGAGGGATGAGCCTCCAGCTGACATGTCTTCTCCATAACCAGAGATTAATTAGTGGGCGTCCATCACGCCATCTGTCTGTGCGTGGAGTTAACGAGGGCAGCGTCCGTGTACAGCCTTATAAATAAAGATGGTTCCTGTTTGTATGTCATACAGCAGCGGTGACCACCCGGAGGCTGCGGCTCGGTCACCTGTGATTAGTTGGCGACTGCCTGTCTCCGGTATTGATTGTGCCTGCCGGTGACGCACGCTGCCTCTATTTTTATCTTCTCCGTCTTTCTCCCGCTCAGATGTGGGGCGATACTCTGATAAATATCAGACGTCTGGACCTGTGGACAATGCCATCGACTGGAACCCCGGTAAGATCCCGCCGCGCCATTGTGTTCACAGCAGAGGCCCCCATTGTAGGTCAGAACCGCAGAGCAGTGATATCATTGCGGCCATGGAGATGAGGGGATGGGATATACTCAGGATGGCGGTGTATTCACTGTGGGGGATAGAATCAGAGGTGGCTCATCCATAGAGCCTTTCAGAGGACCCCCAGAAGTAGTGCACATCCCCGAATTTTAAGACTATCCCAGTAAATTTAGCTCGTCCCAGCCTAAAAAAATAGGCAGGGCTTGTAAGAAAGAGAATTATATAATGTTATCTGGTGTGAAAGTAATGGACCTCAGCAGCGGTCCCCTTAAGGGAGTAGGTTCGATCTCCTAAGTAAGTAGCAAACAAAAAGTGCGGGAACCGCGCTCTACCAAACAGTTAATGTCAGTTCTTGAACCCTACAACCATAGAGAACCGAAAGTCTAATCCAGCTCGCAGAGGCGTTGTTCGCAGAAAGTTAATGTTCGTACGAAAAGGTGTATAAACCGCCTCCTACTGGTCCACAGATCTTACAGGGCTTGTAAGAACCCCACCCAGAAGTGGGCGTTCTGAGGCGGGTGCGCTTGTTGCCTGATGGCGAATCTTAAATGTTCCAAATCTATCAACATAAATGTTAGTAAGTAAGTTAGTGCTATGGGCAGGGCACCCATGAGTAACGGAGTGGCGCCATGCTCCCTCCATGAATAGCTCCATCCCCGGGGCTCCCCCATGAAGGACATCCCCCAGCCCCATGATTCCTCCAAAAATGGTGTCATCCATAGAGCTCCCACCCTGGACTGCGTACCATAAGGAGAGCTCCCCCTATGAATAGCTCCATTAAAATGGCTTCCCCCCAAGAATGACGCTATCAGAAGGGCTCCTTCATGAATAGTGCCATCCGGAAAACTTCTGCTCCCATGAATAGCGCCACCGGAGAGCTCGCCCATGAATAGCGCCATCTGGAGAGCTCTCCCATGAATAGCGCCACCTGGAGAGCTCTCCCATGAATAGTGTCATCTGGAGAGCTCTCCCATGAATAGTGTCATCTGGAGAGCTCTCCCATGAATAGTGTCATCTGGAGAGCTCACCCTATGAATAGCGCCATCTGGAGAGCTCACCCTATGAATAGCGCCATCTGGAGAGCTCACCCTATGAATAGCGCCATCTGGAGAGCTCACCCTATGAATAGCGCCATCTGGAGAGCTCACCCTATGAATAGCGCCATCTGGAGAGCTCACCCTATGAATGGAATCATCTGGAGAGCTCACCCTATGAATAGCGCCATCTGGAGAGCTCCCCCTATGAATGGAATCATCTGGAGAGCTCACCCTATGAATAGCGCCATCTGGAGAGCTCCCCCTATGAATGGAATCATCCGGAGAGCTCCCCCTATGAATGGAGTTATCCGGAGAGCTCCCCCTATGAATAGAGTCCACCGGCGAGCTCCCCCTATGAATAGAGTCCACCGGCGAGCTCCCCCTATGAATAGAGTCCACCGGCGAGCTCCCCCTATGAATAGAGTCCACCGGCGAGCTCCCCCTATGAATAGAGTCCACCGGCGAGCTCCCCCTATGAATAGAGTCCACCGGCGAGCTCCCCCTATGAATAGAGTCCACCGGCGAGCTCCCCCTATGAATAGAGTCCACCGGCGAGCTCCCCCTATGAATAGAGTCCACCGGCGAGCTCCCCCTATGAATAGAGTACATCGGCGAGCTCCCCCTATGAATAGAGTCCACCGGCGAGCTCCCCCTATGAATAGCGCCATCTGGAGAGATCCCCCTATGAATAGCGTCAACTAGAGAGCTCACTCTATGAATAGCGCCATCTGGAGAGCTCCCCTTATGAATGGACTCATCCGGAGAGCTCCCCCTTATGAATAGAGCCATCTGGAGTAATCCCCTATGAATAGCATCATCCAGAGAGCTCTTATGATGAATGGCGCCCTCTGAAGGTATTCCCTATGAATAGCACCATCTGGAGGTCTCCCCCATGAATGGTGCTATCTGGTGTTCAAATGGTTTCCCCAATAAATAGCGCCATCTAGAGAGTTTCCCCCATGAACAGCTCCATCTACAGAGCCCCCCACCCATGAACAGCGCCATCTAGAGAGCTTCCTCCCATGAACAGCGCCATCTAGAGAGCTTCCTCCCATGAACAGCGCCATCTGGAGAGCTTCCTCCCATGAACAGCGCCATCTGGAGGGATCTGCCGATGAATGGCAGCATGTGATGGGCTATGTCCTTGAATGATTCCAACCAGTAGCCGCTCCTCCCCAGTGAATACTTCCATCCGTAGTGCCCCAGGAATAGTGCCATCAATAGGACCACATACAGGGGCTCCATATCTCCTATATATAAGACATGCTGATGCAGAAACCTGGCCTGTCTCTCTTCTAGATTGGACTCTTTTGCCTCGGGAGCTGAAGATCAAAGTGAGGAAGATACAGAAGGAAAGTAAGTGATCACCCCCGATGCACTACTCTATATAGGTCATGTCTCCTTTAAATAATTTTAATGGACCCCCTTTGTCCATATGTCCCCTACGGGCTTCATAGGGGAAACAGGAAGGGCAGTCCCCCTCATGGACCCCTTCTATTATCCCAATTTATATGTAATTGCCGGATCCGGTCTGTAATCCCGCAGTCAGCCTGAAGTGGCTGATAACAGAGGACAATAGCTGCAGCCAACAGAAATCATAGCGTCCATAACCACCAGTAACCATTGAGTCTGCCGCCCTCTAGTGGCTCCTTCTGGTAAGGACACTGGAGATTTCTAGTCTCGGCTTACGTTACTTCCTTACTCTACCTTTTGGATATTCCTCCGAATTTTAGCCCCTTTTGCTTTTCCCACAGAATCCGCCCTCATTCTCCCAAAACACAAGCAGAGGGTCCCGCTGGACAAGGAAGAGATCATTAAGAAGCTGGAGGTAGGTGGAGATTTCCATTATAGACACATCCTGTGAGGCATAGCTGCTGTTGGTGGTGCGCAGGAAAGTGAAGAGCCACATGGCCCCTCCCCTGAGGACCTGCAATCGAGGAGGAGGTAAGTAGATATATGAATAGTGGATTGCTGCATGAACCTGAATCATGTAGTGTCTCAGCAGCACAGAGTATTTTTCTTTGGGGGGGGGGGGCTGTACAGATGGAGGCGGTGAGGATAGTGAGAACAGGGAGGCATGTAACAGGGACAGTATCATGATGTGTGGAGGGTAATGGAGATGTAAGTAAAGGGTTCTCAGCAGCACTGAGTATTTCAGGAGAACGCTGCTGCTGCATGTAGGAGGCAGTGACATGTCCGCCCATGCGGTGGGGATAGTGAGAACAGGGAGGCATATAACAGGGATGTGTGGAGGGTAATGGAGATGTAAGTAATGGGTTCACAGCAGCACTGAGTATTTCAGGAGAACACTGCTGCTGCTGTAGGAGGCAATGACATGTCCGCACATGCGGTGAGGATAGTGAGAACAGGGAGGCATGGTAAGAGGGAGGCATGTGACAGGGACAATGATGTCTGGAGGGGAATGGAAAAAAGTAGTGAGGTCACAGATAGTTTAAGATATAGGGGCAACTCTGCAGCACAGAGTATTTCAGGAGAGCAGTGTGCTGATGCTGTAGGAAGCAGTGACCTGACCACATATGGTGACAATACTGAGAAAAAGGAAGGCATGTGACAGGGGCAGTGTTATGAGGTCACAGATAAGTGTAAGACATAGGGGATCTCACCAGCACAGAGTATTTCAGGAAAGCAGTGTGCTGATGCTGTAGGCAGCATTGACCTGTCCACACATGGTGACAATACTGAGAACAGGGAGGCATGTGACAGGGGCAGTGTTACGATGTCTGGAGGGTAATGGAGACTGAAAGTGAAAGTGGTGAGGTCCAGATAAGTGTAAGACATAGGGGGTTCTCAGCAGCACAGAGTATTTCAGGAGAGCAGTGTGCTGATTCTGGAGGAAGCAATGACCTGACCACATATGGTGACAATACTGAGAACAGGGAGGCATGTGACAGGGGCAGTGTTATGAGGTCACAGATAAGTGTAAGACATAGGGGATCTCAGCAGCACAGAGTATTTCAGGAGAGCAGTGTGCTGATGCTGTAGGCAGCATTGACCTGTCCACACATGGTGACAATACTGAGAACAGGGAGGCATGCGACAGGGACAGTGTTACGATGTCTGGAGGGTAATGGAGACTGAAAGTGAAAGTGGTGAGGTCCAGATAAGTGTAAGACATAGGGGGATCTCAGCAGCACAGAGTATTTCAGGAGAGCAGTGTGCTGATTCTGGAGGAAGCAGTGACCTGACCACATATGGTGACAATACTGAGAACAGGGAGGCATGTGACAGGGGCAGTGTTATGAGGTTACAGAAAAGTGTAAGACATAGGGGATCTCAGCAGTACAGAGTATTTCAGGAGAGCAGTGTGCTGATGCTAGAGGAAGCAATGACCTGTCCACAAGTGATGCCGATACTAAGAACAGGACGGTATGTGACAGAGGCAATGATGCCTGGAGGGGAATGGAGACAAGTGGGAAGTCGCAGATAGTGGAAGGAGCAGGCTGCCACAGCAGCACAAAGTATTTCAGGAGAAGTGTATGCAGAGTATGTGGGAAGCTGTGACCTGTAGCAGAACGAAGGTGAGCACAAGCTGCTAGACATGCAGTGGTAGGAGCAGGTTACCAGCAGCACAGAGCACTTCAGAAGGACAGCATGCTGAGGCTGCCGGAGGCAGTGACCTGTCCACGTAAGGGGGCACAGGGTGGCATGTGACAGGGACATTGTAATGGTGTCTAAAGGGGGAAAGGGAGGCAAGCGGGAAGGCACAGACAGAGAGTGGAAGGAGCAGGGGATCTCGGCAGCACAGAGTATTTCAGGAGAGGAGCCTATTCATTAGTTTGATTACGTTTAGGAGAACAGAGCTTCATGTGTTGTGAAGCGGAGGATGAAATGGGGAGGTCAGAAGCAGACAGTGCCCCAGCAGCACAGAGCATTTCAGGAGACATTGAGCCCTCCATTCCCTGCAGTCAGTACCCAGCATGCACCTGTCACATCACTGTACTGTCACGCTGCGTATGTCAACAACCCCCCCTTAACCTCCTGCGATCAGCGTGGGAATGATGAAGCAGGAACAGCAGCGTTTTTGCTGTCACATTCCCCCACCCGGCAGCCATGATTGCTGTATTACCAGACGAGTCATCAGTGCCTCAGACTACACATGTCAGCGTCCTCCAGCAGCCTCACCGCCTACAGGAACATTCCTTTAATCCGGTAGACTTGATCCGTGGAAAGTTTCCCAGTGTTCCGGATTATCGGACGGATATAGCAAAGCATTTACCACATGTACAGATGTAGCAGAGCCGAGCGTGTCTCACGATGTGTCATCCTTGGTTGTCTGTTCAGCTGCACGTCAGCAGCAGGGCCACAACCACTTCAGCTCTGCTACATCTGGGCACGGAAATGTAAAATAAATTGGCCAGTGATTGTCAGCGTCTGTATACCCAACGTGGTGACAACTGATGGGGCTGCCGTGACAGCTTCCCCGCTAGTTGTCACCCAGCTTTCCCAGAATCCGGAAAGTACTAATACTCTCAACCTGCTCCAGTTGGGAGTTGTAGTTTAGTAATTCAAGTGCTCTGTCTTCTCCAGAACCTGGAGAAGAAGGAAGAGGAAGTGAGCTCCGAGGAGGAGGAAGAGAAGAAGAACGAGGAAGAAGAGAAGGAAGAAGAGGAAGACTATGATGAAGAGGAGCATGAGGAGGTAAGACTCTTCTGCAATAGGGAGCATGCTGGGAGTTGTAGTTACAGCAGCTGGAGCGCCGCAGGTGGTTAGAAATGCTCTTTATTATCTTATCATTAGCTTTTATATCCACACCTCAGCTGCTTCAGAACCTCTTTCGGGACTTAAATGTTGATGACCTGTCCTCAGGATATGCCATCCATATCAGATTGGTGGGGATCCGACCCCTGCACCCCTATCAAAAACCCCTTAAAAGGAGCTCCAGCACTTGGTGAACAGTCCGGCCCTTCCCCCACCTGTGGTGTCATGCCCATCAGTCACATGGCCTTTCTGCCTCTTAGTCCCCTTCAAGGAAATGGGACCGAGCTGCAGTGCCAAGAACAACCACTATGCAAGGTATGGCGCTGTGCTTGGCCCACAGTAAAGCAGTCCCTTCACAGCTGATCTACGGGAGTTCCGAAAGTCGGACCCCCACCAATCGGATATTCACAACCTGTCCAGAGGATAGGTCATCAGTCTTTAAATCCCCCAAAAAAACTTTAAATGGTAATACGTTATAATGTGCCCCATAAATGCGCCCACCCGCTCTCACCCCACTGCTGTCCTTGCAGGAGACTGATTACATCATGTCCTATTTCGACAACGGTGAAGAATTCGGAGGAGAAAGTGATGACAATATGGATGAAGCTACGTACTGAAGCCCCACCCCTGCCTTCTCTACAATGGCTCCTCGGGGGCGGAGTTTCTCCACAACTCAGGACGATTTTAAGGGATTTTATACAGAACTTTTAGCGTTTTAATCTGTTTTATAACCTAAAGACAGAAGTTTTTTGGGTGACCACCAATAGAGCAGCCATTTCTTTGCTCTCCAGCTTTCCCAGTGGCCTGAATGGGTAATTGACTTAGTTATAAAGTGATACATAACTGAGGGAGCGAAAATGATTATTTTAACGGTTGTCACCCAGAAGCTATGCCATGTCTGTGAACCCATCATCAACCATGCAGACGGGAACTCCACCTTCAAAGGGTGGAAAAATTGAGGTAACTTTCTAGCAGCGCCTCCCTTGTCAATGGGCTGTGTCTGGTATTGCAGCTTCACCCCATTCATTAAATGCAGTACCAGACGCAGCCCATAGTTGCACTGTTTCTGGAGGAAATATCGTATGTAAAGGAATTGTCCAAGATTAGAAAAACATGGCTGCTTTCATAAAAAAAAAAAAAAACAGCGCCACCCCTGTCCACAGGTTGTATCTGGTATTGCAGCTTCACCCCATTCATTGAATGCAGTACCAGACGCAGCCCATAGTTTCACTGTTTCTGGAGGAAATATCGTATGTAAAGGGGTGGTCCAAGATTAGAAAAACATGGCTGCTTTCATTTAAAAAAAAAAACAGCGCCACCCCTGTCCACAGGTTGTATCTGGTATTGCAGCTTAGTCCAATTCAATTCATTGATAGTGAGCTGCAATAACAGACACAACCCATGGGCTCTCTTCTTGAAAGAAACCAGCCAAATTCTTAGGCCTCTTGCACGATTTTTCCACGCGAGTGCAAAGCGTTTTAATGCGTTTTGCACACACGTGAGAAAAATCGGCATGTTTGGTACCCAGACCCGAACTTCTTCACAGAAGTTCGGGGATCGGTGTTGTGTAGATTTTATTATTTTCCCTTATAACATGGTTTTAAGGGAAAATAATAGCATTCTTAATACAGAATGTTTACTAAAATGTCCATTGAGGGGTTAAAAATAATAAACAAATTTAACTCACCCCATCCACTTGGTCTCCTCTTCTTTCTACTTTCTTCAGGACCTGGCTAAAGGACCTTTTGATGACGTCACTGCGCTCATCACATGGTCCATCACCATGGTGACGAACCATGTGATGAGCGCAGTGACGTCACCACAGGTCCTTTTCATCAAAAAAGAAAGACGACATGCCAGGCTGAGCGATCAAGTGGATTAAGGTGAGTTTATTAATTGTTTTTTTTATTTTTTAACCCCTCCATCACTATTGTACTATGCATTCTGTATTCAGAATGCTATTATTTTCCCTTTTAACCATGTTATAAGGGAAAATAATAAATATTGGGTCCCCATCCTGATCGTCTCCTAGCAACCATGCGTGAAAATCGCACCGCATCCGCACTTGCTTGCGATTTTCATGCAGCCCCATTTATTTCTATGGGGCCGTGAAAAATGCACAATATAGAGCTTGCTGTGAATTTCACGCAACGCACAAGTGATGCGTGAAAATCACAGCCCCATAGAAATGAATGGGTCCGGATTCAGTGCGGGTGCAATGCGTTCACCTCACGCATGGAATTCTCGCCCGTGTGAAAGGGGCCTTATAATCCTGGACAACCCCTTTGGTGGGGGTTCGTGAACTAAGACCCTCCCCAGCCACAAAAGTCTAGGAGCGCCGATCCAGCGTTCATCCAGAAGGTGAAATATATGTTAAAAAATAAATAAATAAAAAGTGAAATCTGTGCAATTAGAAATAATAAAATATCAGATTGTCGCCTTTTATATTTCCTGGTCATGTGTGTATATAGTATGGTCCAGCAGGTGGCGCCACACTTTAAGACATCATCTGTATGTATACGTGAAGAGTTGTCCGGACTGCACAGGTTGACTATGTTCAGCAGAATACAGATAGATTTTACCAGATATCATGGGGGTCACTCTCAAATTCTGGCGCAGGCGATAATATGATGATGCTGAAAACCGACTTACCGAATTACCAGCGACCTCCTTAAAGGGGTTGTCCAGGATTTTAATAAAACTTCCATAAAAGCATGATTGGTATAAAATAAAATAAAAATCTTGACTTACCCGTTACACATTGCCCCCATCCACGTGCAGTAGGTCTGTGGGCAATGTCACATATTATTTTATATGTGAGCATTGTAATGATCTGCGTGTCCACCAGGTGTCGCTATTCTCTGCAGAATTCTCTACGGCTCTGTACACAAAGTTTCTTGGAAATCACTTGATTTTGGAAAGTAAACTGAAAGCATCATCCAGCCGCATGTAACCCCTGCGCTCCCTTCATCTCCTGGGCCTTCCATACAGTTTTAATTTAATTTTAATTTTTTATTTTATTTTCATCTCAGTTTGGCTCATCCTGCTTGGCAGCAGATATTGTGGTAGAGAGGGGTGGCACGATGCATTTCGATATGCCCCCTGTGACGTCTGACAGCACGACCACAACTGCCCATAGCTGAAATACCATTCTCTGTGCAAATTCTTCTTGCTGACTTCATGCATCATGTGATGATGTCATACTGTTGGAGGCGGGGCCCACCGCTAGGTATACCGTATGGATACGGTGGCCCTGTAAGAACCATTTGGAATGGTAATCAATATAGGCGACTATAGCGCAAACTGGCATGTGATGGCGTTGAAATATTTCTCCATGATGTGCCAGGGCCAAGCTGCGGCTATTTTTATGAGGCGCATTTTCCATCACAGCAGCCCAGGAGATGTCACCGCCCGATGTTCAGTGGCTTCTAGGAATGACATGGCTCGGGTCCAGATCCTTAGAGAATGGCCAGGGCGCTCCTTCACCTGCTGCAGCGGGCGTCTCCAGGTAATCTGCAGAGAACGCCGTGTACTTCAGGCTCCATAATCACAAACATCTCAGCGGAACGGCTCCGCTCACAATGAATCTACCAAGAGCAGAGCCACAGGGACTAATGTAAGGAGGCATCCAATGTACAGCGGCCCCGGTTCACGTCCCCGACCATCTCACTGCGACCAGACTACACCTCCAGACTGCTGTTATAGAGGGCGCTCCAGACTATACATCCAGACTGCTGTAATAGGGGGCGCTCCAGACTACACATCCAGACTGCTGTTATAGGGGGCGCTCCAGACTACACATCCAGACTGCTGTTATAGGGGGTGCTCCAGACTGCTGTTATAGAGTGCACTCCAGACTATACATCCAGACTGCTGTAATAGGGGGCGCTCCAGACTACACCTCCAGACTGCTGTTATAGAGGGCGCTCCAGACTGCTGTTATAGGGGGCGCTCCAGACTATACATCCAGACTGCTGTAATAGGGGGCGCTCCAGACTACACCTCCAGACTGCTGTTATAGAGGGCGCTCCAGACTATACATCCAG
This sequence comes from Bufo gargarizans, assembly GCF_014858855.1. NCBI lineage: Eukaryota > Metazoa > Chordata > Amphibia > Anura > Bufonidae > Bufo > Bufo gargarizans. Next base: position 91,974,069 of record NC_058090.1, on the reverse strand, counting down.
ACTGCTGTTATAGGGGGCGCTCCAGACTACACATCCAGACTGCTGTTATAGGGGGCGCTTCAGACTATACCTCCAGACTGCTGTAATAGGGGGCGCTCCAGACTACACCTCCAGACTGCTGTTATAGAGGGCGCTCCAGACTATACATCCAGACTGCTGTAATAGGGGGCGCTCCAGACTACACATCCAGACTGCTGTAATAAGGGGCGCTCCATACTACACATCCAGACTGCTGTTATAGAGTGCACTCCAGACTATACATCCAGACTGCTGTAATAGGGGGCGCTCCAGACTATACCTCCAGACTGCTGTAATAGGGGGCGCTCCAGACTACACATCCAGACTGCTGTAATAGGGGGCGCTCCAGACTACACATCCAGACTGCTGTTATAGAGTGCACTCCAGACTATACATCCAGACTGCTGTTATAGGGGGCGCTCCAGACTATACCTCCAGACTGCTGTAATAGGGGGCGCTCCAGACTACACATCCAGACTGCTGTAATAAGGGGCGCTCCAGACTACACATCCAGACTGCTGTTATAGGGGGGCTCCAGACTATACATCCAGACTGCTGTAATAGGGGGCGCTCCAGACTATACATCCAGACTGCTGTAATAGGGGGCGCTCCAGACTACACATCCAGACTGCTGTAATAGGGGGCGCTCCAGACTACACATCCAGACTGCTGTTATAGGGGGGCTCCAGACTATACATCCAGACTGCTGTAATAGGGGGCGCTCCAGACTACACATCCAGACTGCTGTTATATAGGGCGCTCCAGACTATACATCCAGACTCCTGTAATAGGGGGCGCTCCAGACTATACATCCAGACTGCTGTTATAAGGGGCGCTCCAGACTACACATCCAGACTGCTGTAATAGGGGGCGCTCCAGACTACACATCCAGGCTGCGGTTATAGGGGGCACTCCAGACTATACATTCAGACTGCTGTTATAGGGGGCGCTCCAGACTATACATCCAGACTGCTGTTATAGGGGGCGCTCCAGACTACACATCCAGACTGCTGTTATAGGGGGCGCTCCAGACTATACATCCAGACTGCTGTTATAGGGGGCGCTCCAGACTACACATCCAGACTGCTGTTATATAGGGCGCTCCAGACTATACATCCAGACTGCTGTTATAGGGGGCACTCCAGACTACACATCCAGACTGCTGTTATAGGGGGGCGCTCCAGACTATACACCCAGACTGCTGTTATAGGGGGCGCTCCAGACTGCACATCCAGACTGCTGTTATAGGGGGCGTTCCAGACTACACATCCAGACAGGCAGTCTATTTGTTCTCTGTACAACTTCGGGCCCCTATTTCCGCACCTCCCTTATCTATTACTACTATACGATCACTAATGTGAATGAACACTTTGCCGTTGTCACCGTGTTAGAAATCACGTATGTGATCTTTGGGATGCAAGATATGAGACACATGTTTTATCATGTGCATGGGGCTCTGGAAATATGCAGCGCGCTCTAGGGCTTCCAGCTATGCAGACCTGTTTGTCATCTATGTTTGGGCAGGAGCTGGGAGAAGAGGAATTTATTCTAGGAACTGGGCTCATAAGATGTCATGGAAGATTGGACTTCAAGGACGAAAAACATGCATAATGTGTATACTGAATATAATCATATTCAAATAAGTATGAGATAATATTTACCCCCAGTACATATTAGTCATATAAGTCGTCCTCTTCGCTCCCCGCTCGGGCTAACAGGGGAGTTTCCTAGGAGGAGACTACCACTATGGCCTCCATATGCCCTAACAAGCCATAAGGATAGAAGTTGTGAGTGGACAACCCCTTTAAGTGCAAAATTGTTTGTGCCTTTAAAGAGTTAATCTCAGTAGCATCGGCATCAGGGGTATGTGTCTCACTTCTGGTGCCTCATGGATTCTGGGTGGCTTTTATTTGTATGGAAGAACAGAATGCAAAACTATCAGGGAAAGCAACCTCAACCGTCAGGTCATGGCTGCTTCTCTGATTCTAGGTAATTGCAGTTGGTCATGGGGTAAAGCCACCCTTTTGAGGCATGGTGGATAGCATAGGGGCAACCTGTGGTTATCATGGGAGGTATGTGATCTGAGAGGAAGGAATCTGGGAGGCAACTCCTCTGCCATAACTGGGAGAAGCCTCCATGGTGGTCTGGGCCAGAAGGAAGACACAAGGAAAATGACTTACTACGATTAGAAACTATGGCTTCTGTGAGTTATTGGATTTAAAGTGGGTATCCCAAAGATTGAGGCTTATTCTCTTTTATCCCCTGTCTGATCAGTGGGGTCTGACCACTGAGACCCTCACCGATCACAAGAACAGGGATTCTGTGCCCTCCAGTATGAATGGAGCAGCTATTGAGCATGCACACTGCACGCAAAGTGCTTTACTCGTCTTCTCTGTCAGCACCTGATCAGTTGTATATGGCGGTATTAACCATATATAAACATTTTGATATTAATGGCATAACCTCACCCTCCCACCACCAACCACACAACCCATGCCCATCAGCTTTTACCTTGTAGCTCCACAGCTCCGTCCATTGTGTAGTGGACAGAGCTAGTAAGTGCAGCGTTGTTCCCAGGTCCGTCCACTACACCATAGACGGAGCTGCGTAGTCCCGGCGCCATAGCTATAAGGTAATAGCTAATTGGCAGAGGTGCGGGGTGTCGAACCCGCACCGATCTGATATTGATAGCCCATTTATATCAAAATCCTGGTCAACCCCTTTAAGAAAAATCATTCCATTACTTGCAGATCTCTTGCAGCGCTTGTCCCTTCAACCCTCTGCATCCCTATAGTGATCGACATGAGAATAAGGCCTCATGCACACGACAGTTGTTTTTCTCGGTCCGCAAAACGGGGTTCCGTGATCCGTGTCCGTTTTTGTTTCCGTGTGTCTTCCTTTATTTTTGGAGGATCATGAAGGAAAGTAAAAAAAAATCTAAGTCAAGTTTGCCATGCAAATGATAGAAAAAAAACGGACGCGGATGACAATCTTGTGTGCCTCCATGTTTTTTTTACTTGAATGGGTCTGCGAACCGTTGTCCGTGAAAAACATAGGACAGGTCATATTTTTTTCACGGACTAGAAACGCGGATCACGGACGCGGATGACAAACGGTGCATTAGCCGAGTTTTCCACGGACCCATTGAAAGTCAATGGGTCCGCAGAAAATCACGGAAAACGGAACAACGGACACGGGACACAACAACGGTCGTGTGCATGAGGCCTAAGAGTCAGATCAGGGGTCAGATAGTTCTGTGATCGCCAGTCATGGTCTGATTGTTAATCTTTACTCCTATGATCAGGGTTTGCTGCGCTCATACGTGTCCTGTTTCGGTCCACGTATTGTAAAAGCTTCTGTCCTTTAAAGAGACGTGACCCCTTAGCGTGTTGTGCTGTTCGTGTGATAGGAAGTGTGGGTGGGTTCATGTATAGAACATTGTGTGCTGAGGACGTATAGGATATGGTGGCGGGACCCTATAGCCCCTCCTCATTATGTACAGACCCAAGTCAAGATCTAGATGGAGCTGGATCCTCCGCACGTACACATCCCCCCCACCTATATTGTTATGGAATGTGTAATGAATGAGGGAGACACGTTGTCTACATATGACCAGGTCCTGATCACATCTGTTTTATGTTCATAGATTCTATTTGCAGCCCTATCCCCCATATCCTCCATCATAACCCTCAGAAGACATGTTACTCAGCTTTCCAAGGGTCCTGAAGGGCACACATGCCTGCGGGGACTGGATCCCTATAGAACTGAGACAGTGAGAGATTATCTCCACAGCTTCATGATATCTCACATACAGGACATGCACTGCAGGGAGATAACAGCGTCCTGTCCCTTTAAATTTCCTCTTCCAGATGTCACTGCTCAGCAGCCAATGGGATCGCTGGATTTGAACTTGAAAGGAAACCAACGGTCAGTGGTCCTCAGACCGTTACAGGACGACGAGAGGTGAAGATGGACGCCGGTGAGATCTCACCCCCCTCATCTGACATCTCCCATGAGGCTTCACATTTATCCTAAATCCTACCTGCCCCAGACACCACTAGGGGGAGCTAGCTGTATATAAGGCTATACATCTGGGTGCAGTGAGCTCCCCCTAGTGGCTGGTGCAGGACTCCCAAATTCTGTGCTGCCAGTAGTGTTTATTGAGGGCCCTGTGCTGGGAATTGGGGGCTTTCTGTTTGCAGTATTGTAAATGGGGACAATGTGCTGGCTCTGGAAATGGGGTATTTTTTTAAGTGTTGTTAATTGAGGTATTTTACTGTCTTTTTGGGGTGAGTTCTGTTCTCCTGACTCCTGGGAAGGATACATTTAGAAATAAACCTGTCATATATCTATATAGGGTCCAGTACAACCCAGTCTGCGTTATGGGGGAGATGGATCAGAACTGGTGCAAAGGAAAACTGGCTCAGTTGCCCATAGCAACCAATCAGATTCCACCTTTCATTTTCAAAATGAGTTTTGAAAAATGAAAGGAACCATCTGATTGGTTGCTATGGGCAACGGAGCCAGTTTCCCTTCATATCAGTTGAGATAAATCTCCCCTGTGTGTTATGTGCGGTATTACGTATATGGGCCCTTCTGCTATAAGGGACACTACAGATACCCAGTAAAGACGGCACTATATATACAGGGAGTGCAGAATTATTAGGCAAATGAGTATTTTGACCACATCATCCTATTTATGCATGTTGTCTTACTCCAAGCTGTATAGGCTCGAAAGCCTACTACCAATTAAGCATATTAGGTGATGTGCATCTCTGTAATGAGAAGGGGTGTGGTCTAATGACATCAACACCCTATATCAGGTGTGCATAATTATTAGGCAACTTCCTTTCCTTTGGCAAAATGGGTCAAAAGAAGGACTTGACAGGCTCAGAAAAGTCAAAAATAGTGAGATATCTTGCAGAGGGATGCAGCACTCTTAAAATTGCAAAGCTTCTGAAGCGTGATCATCGAACAATCAAGCGTTTCATTCAAAATAGTCAACAGGGTCGCAAGAAGCGTGTGGAAAAACCAAGGCGCAAAATAACTGCCCATGAACTGAGAAAAGTCAAGCGTGCAGCTGCCAAGATGCCACTTGCCACCAGTTTGGCCATATTTCAGAGCTGCAACATCACTGGAGTGCCCAAAAGCACAAGGTGTGCAATACTCAGAGACATGGCCAAGGTAAGAAAGGCTGAAAGACGACCACCACTCAACAAGACACACAAGCTGAAACGTCAAGACTGGGCCAAGAAATATCTCAAGACTGATTTTTCTAAGGTTTTATGGACTGATGAAATGAGAGTGAGTCTTGATGGGCCAGATGGCTGGATTGGTAAAGGGCAGAGAGCTCCAGTCGGACTCAGACGCCAGCAAGGTGGAGGTGGAGTACTGGTTTGGGCTGGTATCATCAAAGATGAGCTTGTGGGGCCTTTTCGGGTTGAGGATGGAGTCAAGCTCAACTCCCAGTCCTACTGCCAGTTTCTGGAAGACACCTTCTTCAAGCAGTGGTACAGGAAGAAGTCTGCATCCTTCAAGAAAAACATGATTTTCATGCAGGACAATGCTCCATCACACGCGTCCAAGTACTCCACAGCGTGGCTGGCAAGAAAGGGTATAAAAGAAGAAAATCTAATGACATGGCCTCCTTGTTCACCTGATCTGAACCCCATTGAGAACCTGTGGTCCATCATCAAATGTGAGATTTACAAGGAGGGAAAACAGTACACCTCTCTGAACAGTGTCTGGGAGGCTGTGGTTGCTGCTGCACGCAATGTTGATGGTGAACAGATCAAAACACTGACAGAATCCATGGATGGCAGGCTTTTGAGTGTCCTTGCAAAGAAAGGTGGCTATATTGGTCACTGATTTGTTTTTGTTTTGTTTTTGAATGTCAGAAATGTATATTTGTGAATGTTGAGATGTTATATTGGTTTCACTGGTAAAAATAAATAATTGAAATGGGTATATATTTGTTTTTTGTTAAGTTGCCTAATAATTATGCACAGTAATAGTCACCTGCACACACAGATATCCCCCTAAAATAGCTAAAACTAAAAACAAACTAAAAACTACTTCCAAAAATATTCAGCTTTGATATTAATGAGTTTTTTGGGTTCATTGAGAACATGGTTGTTGTTCAATAATAAAATTAATCCTCAAAAATACAACTTGCCTAATAATTCTGCACTCCCTGTATATACTGCATGATCATATGTGATTACTATCCTCTTATATGTAACGTGAATGTCCGACTTTTATCATCAGGACATTTTTTATGTTGATTCATTTCTTGATATATTTCTATAGTGATCAGAGCTCTGTTTTACTGATACAAAGCTCCAAATCCTCAGCACTGATATAAATGGTAACATTAGCTCTGCCTGCAGACACCACTAGAGGGAGCTCAGGACTGATGACTGCCTGTACAGTGCGCTCCTCTGCTCCCCCTAGTGGTGGCTGCAGGAAGCTACAATTTATCATTTTATTCTAAGGCTTTGCAGGGGATTTGGAGCTCTGTATGAGGAAAGCTGATCTCTGTCTGACTGCTATAAAGATATATGAAGAAGTTATAACTGGTTCTTCAGGACCTCCATATTACCACCCCTAGGACTGGCCATCAGTGTGTGATCACGAGGGTCCTACACCTGGGAGGACATTCACTGCCTTTATCAGATCTGTGACTAAGTCTCTTTTATGGGTTAACAGATCGCGCTATGATTTCTTCAATTCTTGACGAGTACAGGATTGGAGCAGGCCGCACTTCTCTGGAGGTAAGTAGCTTCATTGTAATCTGGCCCTTTGTCCTATCAGCCATGAGGAGTGGTAAGTGGTCACTTACTGTATTCTCTTCTCTTTAGGACATCTACTGCCTCCAGCATTGCATCTATGGCCTGACACCCTTCATAAGTGAGTATTTTTGGTAATAAGACTCGACTATGAAAACTTGATCTGATCTCGAGGTTTAGACTGATCTGAAGTAAACTCATGATCTGGTTGTCTTCTCTCTGCAGCTTATCCCCGCACCGAGGAGGAGAGAGACCAACAACGTCTCATCTACTGCATGAGATTCCTCCCATCTCCAATCTTCAAGATGGAGGTGAGTGATCCTACTGCCTGTCATATTGTCCTCCAGATTCCTCCATGTTCTGTCTATAGATGTGAAGGTTTAATAGGAACATCTGATAGACGAGTGACTGAATCTGTTCTCAGCGCCTCATGCCGACCAACCCAGAAGCTCAGAGGAAATACCTGCCTTTCCCACTGGAGGAAGAAGATCCAGAGCCGGCACTGATGATGGCAAGCCAACTGTGCGAAGACCTGCCGGTGGAGAAGGCTAAGAGAGAGCGAGAAAAGGCTGAGACATCCCGGGAGCAGCAGGATGAAACGACTGAGAAGAAGTCTGCAAAGGAGCAGAAAAAACAACAGAGGATGGTGAAACTGGATGTAAAGAGCAAGAACCTGAGAAGAGTTCAGCATCAGCCTGGAAGAAGACAGAAGATCCGCCAGCCAACCACCTTCCAGTATGTCAACACCAACCTGAGAGGAAAGAAGAACATCCTCTGGACCATCCTCTTCAAACCATTCTGCCGGTGAAGAATGGTAAGGAGCTGTAAGACCACCAGCAGCAACCAAATTTTAAAGAAAATTCATAGTAGTTAAATTAATTAATACTTAGAATATTGTAATAAGCTCGAGGGTAGTAATATGGTAATAAATCTATAATAAATAGTAAAAAGATAAAATATATAAAAAATTAGAGGTTTGATCCAGGGTTCTAGGACTGATCGCCTTTTCCCGGGGTCGAGAAGGAATTTTTCCCCTGTGACACGAATTGGCCGAATGTGTCCAGGGTTTTTTGCCTTCTTCTGGATCAACTACATTAGGGATAGGGACCTAATTTAGGGATAGGGATCCGGGGGCTTGATCCAGGGTTCTAGGACTGATCGCCCTTTCCCGGGGTCGAGAAGGAATTTTTCCCCTGTGACACGAATTGGCTGAATGTGTCCAGGGGTTTTCGCCTTCTTCTGGATCAACAGGTTTAGGGATAGGGACCTAATTTAGGGATAGGGATCCAGGGGCTTGATCCAGGGTTCTAGGACTGATCGCCTTTTCCCGGGGTCGAGAAGGAATTTTTCCCCTGTGACACGAATTGGCTGAATGTGTCCAGGGGTTTTCGCCTTCTTCTGGATCAACAGGTTTAGGGATAGGGACCTAATTTAGGGATAGGGATCCGGGGGCTTGATCCATGGTTCTAGGACTGATCGCCTTTTCCCGGGGTCGAGAAGGAATTTTTCCCCTGTGACACGAATTGGCTGAATGTGTCCAGGGGTTTTCGCCTTCTTCTGGATCAACAGGTTTAGGTGTAGGGACATAATTAACAATAATAGTAATAGTTCTAATACCGTAGTCTTATAATAAATAATAATAGTCATTAGTGTTAGTGTAGGGACCCACTTGAAGGAGGTCGCCGTGACGTGGCAAGTGGGCTTATACATTCTGATAACAATGTATACTAAGAACCTCCTGTCCATGGTTATAGCAGCAGTAGATCCACAACATGTGGATGTGATAGAAATAAATGATTATAACTTAAAGGGGTTATCCCATGATTCATGTAAAAAACTAGAATCAGACATCATATAGTATATGACAACCTCTTTCTAACAAAGCTAGAACCAGCCCTGTACCTCACATGGATACAGAGTTCTCCCCATTCATTGCTCTGCTACATTTATATCAAGCTGGCAGCTCAGGGGCGTGTCCTTTCTGCTTCAGCTCTCATACTATAACAGCTCATGGGGCGTGTCCTTTCTGCTGCAGCTCTGCATCTATAACAGATCAGGGGGCGTGTCCTTTCTGCCGCAACTCTCTCCCTATCACAGCTCAAGGGATGTGTCCTTTCTGCTGCAGCTCTCTCCCTATAACAGCTCAGGGGGCGTGTCCTTTCTGCTTCAGCTCAGGAAGTGTTTCTGTTCTGCTGGAGCTCTCTCCCTATCACAGCTGAGGAGGTAGTTGTAGAATTAAACTGAACATGTGCGGCCATCTCAGTGAGCAGGACAAAGAAATTAGAAAAATAATGTGTTATGGGGGCACTGTGAATGTCACTGTTATGGGGGCATTGTGGATGTCAGTGTGGATGTTCACGTCACGCATTGCACCCGCGCGGAAAACTGGTTGTGTGAAAGGGGCCACACCATACCAGACAGTATCATACAAGATGGGATTAGATACACAGCTCAGCATGCTGTATCATACATGATAGGATTAGATACAGAAATATGTGGAAGTGCTTGCGGATTCCAGCTGTTTATTGCACTCCTGGATGGTGAGGGTCAGTGATGTGATGTAGAGACACTAGCAGGATTCATGTGTGGGTGTAGTACGATGGCCACAGGAGGTGTAGTGGGCGGAGCTTCTGCAGACTGATCAGTGTGGGGGCGGGGCCAGCCTGTGACTCATCACTCTGCAGAGCAGTCATGTAAACAGGAAGCTGTGAATGTAAACAAATCTGCCAGAATAGTCTGATGCCCAGACAAGGGGATGGAAAGCACAGACATGAAAAACAGGTATAAGGGGCATATATATGCATGATGAGGGGTGTTAGCGGCACACAAAAATAATTTTATATTGAGACCAGACAACCTCTTTAATAAAATAAATTAATATAAAGATTTTCACATAATATTTATAATCATCAATTCTTTTGGTTCAAATTCCACCTTAACATTTCATTTCTAGGTCCAGACTTCTAAACCAGGGCTTCATATACCCTTTTCAGAAGTAAATGAGAACATTTTGCCCTGTGCTTTCAGTGACCACTAGGTGGCACTTACTGTATATGAATTTGTATACCCCATCTGCGGTAAGAACCTAAGTTTCCCCTTCCCCAGTGGCTGCAGGCCTGCAGAATTTTATCAGTCCCAAATATGTGAGACTGTAAATATGATAGACCCTCCCACTGGTGACATCACACCATTAACCATGCCCCTTATACATATAACAACGGTTTGGATTTGAAAGAAAATTTCCATTATTGACCAAAATCCATCGGAGTTATATCTTGGATTTAAAAGTATGGAACAGAGACTACTGCGGATGTCTCACAATGCATAAAATAAAAGGTGGCCCCGCCCCTGAGGAGCAGAAAGTAATTGAGGTATTGCTATGGAATGGTGGGGTGTAAAGAGAAGCTAGAAGGTTCTACAAGATTTTCCCATGTTGCCTATAAAGGGTAATACTTGTATTGCACATGCTGTGGTCAGGGGTTGTTAGGAGGCAGTACTTTGTTATACAAAAAAAATTAAACAGAAGAAAACCTGTCCATGGTGTTTGTCAATCTGTTCTTGTGTCACGGCGGGCGTGCACTCCGAATAACAGATAACGCACCAACCAGGCTCTGGACGAGAGACAGGGGAAGGATCACCTCCTAGCTAATCCCTGACCTCTTTCCCTGCACTGCTCAGCCCACATACAGACCTTGAAGGTAGGTGTGATGTGTCCTCCAGCCTGGGCTGACAAAACCCTGAATTCCCTGAGATGGTGAAGTGGGGAAATAGGAGCAGCCTGCTCGCACAGAACCTGGATGGGAAAGATGACACAAAACAACCAAACTAGAAATGACACTTATCTTCCAGAGCAGGAACAGACAGCCAACCTTCCCTACTAGCTTCCCAGACCACAATGATTAGTATAATCCGCTCAGATCACTTGGCTGGAGTGCCATTTAAACTAATGACTCCACCCAGTGCACCTGATGAGAGGCGGATCCAGCACGGCACCAAAACAAACACTAACTTCGTGCTGCTATCCTGGCCGACCTCCGCACATCGTCAGAGTGGGGCATGACATCTTGTCCTCCTGGGTGGAACTTGTATGGATAATGTACTGGCTGTCATTATTGTTTGGGACCTTCAAAAAGTCTTGTTGGATCAAAGTTGAGTAGAACATTATAACCCCGACCCCCACCACCTGTCCAGCTTGTATTGTCCCACAAAATATGTTATAAATTGGGCAGGATTAAGTAAATATGCACGAAGGTGGGCAATCTGGTGGGGTTTGTGGGCATACTCAAGTGGATAGGGGTGGGACTTAAAAGTTCTGGTAAGTTCAAGATATGTAAGCCATACCCCCAGGAACAACCTAACCCCTTGAACCCTACTTATAGGTAGGGCTTACAAAGCCTTCCCCTTTTTTTTTTTTTACCTTGGACAGTCCAAATTTGCCAGGAATGTCTATGAAAATTGAAGACTTTTGGCAACTGTGGTACAATTAATTCTATTAATGCAACAATTTTTTTTTGTCACTGGAGAAAAGGTGGTGATTCCTCAGTTAAAGAGGTTTTTCACTCAGCACAATCCCTTTCCATATACCACTACACTTCCCTTACAAAACGTAGACATGCCAACAGCCAGACCCATGGCAGACACCACCACTTCAGGGGAGCTACGTCATAAAAGATAGTGACCTGGATAGACAATCCCTTTAAATATCCCCCTCCCCCCCAAAAAATTAAAAAAATTAAAATGTCCTCCACTGGTGACTGCCTTTATGTTAGGTTGACTGTGACATGATTTCGCAATCCTCCACAATGCCCTGTGGAATTTTCCAGTTTCATGAGTGTTACGTCTGTATCTGTAGGACGCTGCATGCCTCATGGGTTTCGTCATCGTTGACTATCAGTCAAGGCCAGGGCGGCAGCCATGTTTTGATAGTCAAAGGAAGATAGTGATAGGGAAAGGAAAAGTGAAAGTGCGGCTTCTCTGAAAGTATTGCCCTGAGATAAGCTTGCGGGATGGATTGTACCTCACAGACACAACATGTTTCACTGACACAATCATGGAGGTCCTTGGGGACCACATCCACATAATAATAATAGGAGTCCGAGATAATATGCAACAACCTAACATCACCCAGGTATCATCATAGTGATTATTCTGGTTACATGGTGGAACCCTCAGCGATCAGCTATGGAGGAACCTCTCATCTATTGCTCAATATCTCTGCAGCACCACCACAGGTGGAATTAAGTATTACACATTGAATTGAACTGGCTGTCCATATAAAGTATGTTTTTGTTGAGTCCTCCAAAGGGAGCTGCACATGGGGATTGTGCCAAGCTTTTCCCCGAATAGAATCTAAACCTGTATGGTTATGTAGTTATCTCCAGAGGCAATGCAGATTCATATGCCAGGGAAAATACAAAAATCATAGGGCCCCATTGTGTCATGTAGATATATATATCTGGATAGAGAGCTCTGTTTTCCTGATTTGATGAATAACATTATTCTAGATGCACACGGCCACCACTAGAGGGAGCTAACTGTACATGGATTTATACAGCTAAGGGCTCATTCAGACAGCCGTATGCTGTCCGCACAAATACTAAATGCTATCCGTTTTTTGGGGGATCAGCAAAAAAACGGATAACATTCAGTATTTTTGCGGACCCATAGACTTCAATGGATGGGGCCATGTCCTGATTTTCACGGACAAGTATAGGACATGTTTCACGTGTTTTGCGGAACCATGGAATAGAAAAGTGCCCCATGGAAGTAAATGGGTCAGCATCTAATCCGCAAAAAAACGGATCCGCATTTTTGCGGATAGCATACGGCCGCCTGAATGAGCCCTTATACTGAGATCAAGGGGGTAATATAAATCTGTATGCAATCAAAGAGAGCCGACCAAGCAGTTCACTACTGTGCTTTTTCTTACCACAGGCCCTGTGGCCATTGCGTGTCATGGCTCTATGGGTTCTCTGGAAATTTATAAAATTACTGAAAATACTTTTTGCTTTATTATAAATAAATTCTCAAATATCTTTTATTAGTTATAATTGCTTATGGGAGCAATGATCTGGGAAAATAAAATGGCCGCCGGCCTATTAGTACACACAAAACCTGTCCTTATCACACAGGAGGACAAGTTACTTCAGAGCACTGAGGTAAAGAGCTGCCTCATCCTCCTCTCTGTACTTCTTGTCAGGGATTATGATCCTGAATTTTACAGATGATAAGATCTTCAGCTGAATCTCCATAGGAATTGAGTTGATTCGGACACAGCTGAAGTAAAGAGAGGACGGACATGACAGGCCTTGGTAGAGTGAGCTTTACATCAGCCACACTCCACATCCTCTCTGTACTTCATGTCTCCTCATGAGCTCCATTCCTACAGAGAAGATCTTATCATCTGTATTCAGAATCCTAATCCCTAACAAGCAGAGCAGAGAAGAGGATGAGGCAGCTCTTTAGCTCAGTGCTGTGAAGTAACTTGTCCTACTGTGTGATTAGGACAGGTTTTGTGTGCACCAATAGTACGGCGGCCATTTTATTTCTCCTGATGATTGTTCTCCAGACAAAACGAGCCATTATAACTATTAAAAGGTATTTGGGAATATTTTCTATAATAAAGTAATAATTTTCAGTAACGTTTTTTTATTAATTCTCAGAGAACCCCTTTAACACAGGTCAGAAGAGGCCAGAGAAAGAATTAAAAGACCTCACGTGATCAATTGACACAGCTGCAGGTTTGTTCCAATGTATCATGTCAAATCATTGCATGTAAGTCCTATAACCCATGAATTTCCCTTGGATCTGGTCCAGGGAGATGTTTCCTGTTTATAATTCTCTCTACTGGACGCGACCTTTTCTTCTTTCCTGGAGAAGGAAACGAGCAGAACGTTTGATGAGCCAACTCAGAAATGAAAGCTCCTTCTCCGCTCTGCTACATTTTATATGACTGCGTTATAATGGCAGGAGCAGCACTCATCTTAGTCACATTGCAGTGGGCGAGGTGCACTGCTAACCACAGATGGTCAGGCTCTTCAGCTGTAAGAAAACAACTCCCACCATACTCCAATACCCGGGGAGTTGTAGTTCTGCTGTAGCTAAAGAACCACAGTTTGAGGGCTAGGAAAGAAATACTTAAGTAACAGTGGCCACCACAATGCCCGTATAGTAGTAATAGCCACAGTATCCCACAATAACAGCCCAGTGCCCCCATAACAGAGGCAGCCACAGGGTCCCTATATGGCTCAGTGTACACAGTCGTACAATTGCTGTGTAAAGGAGCCATATACCAAGGGTCAAGACCAGAGTTATGTACATAGAGTCTATTGGTGACTGCTCAAAGCTCCCATAGCTAGACTATAATAGTGCCAGCCACAGTATGAAAGCCAGCCATAGTGCCCCTATAGTAACAAGTATATTACCCCCATAACTAAGCCAGCCATAGTGCCCCTGTAATAACAACAAGTATATTACCCCCATAACCAAGCCAGCCATAGTGCCCCTATAATGATATCCATGACTGACTGCTCCTGGCCGACATCTATAGACACCTACCTGGGTACAACTGCTCCCCATGCTGGGATTCCTGGGGGTTTCATCCGAGTCTGGTCCCCGCAGATTATCTCCACAGCTTCATGATATCTCACATACAGGACATGCACTGCAGTGAAATAACAGCGTCCTGTCCCTTTAAATTTCATGTGACACGATATGGCTGAATGTGTCCAGGGGTTTTCGCCTTCTTCTGGATCAATAGATTTAGGGATAGGGATCAGCGGGTTTGATCCAGGGTTCTAGGACTGATCGCCTTTTCCTGGGGTCGAGAAGGAATTTTTCCCCTGTGACACGAATTGGCTGAATGTGTCCAGGGGTTTTCGCCTTCTTCTGGATCAACAGGTTTAGGTGTAGGGACAAAATTAACAATAATAGGATAGCAGTAGTATAATAAGGGGAATAATAGTAATAGTTCTAGTACCGTAGTCTTAAAATAAATAATAATAGGATAGTCATTAGTGTTAGTGTAGGGACCCACTTGAAGGAGGTCGCCTTGACGTGGCAAGTGGGCTTATACATTTTGATAACAATGTATACTAAGAACCTCCTGTCCATGGTTATCTGAGCAGTAGATGGCGGTACAACCTGTGGATGTGATAGATAGAAATAAATAAATAATTATAACAACTAAATTTGTATAAAGATTTCTACATAATTGTCGTAATCATTACTTCCACTGAAACATTTCATTTCTAGGTACAGACTTCTAAATCAGAGCTCCATATCCCCTATGGAGAGGTAAATTAGAACATTTTGCCCTGTGCTTTCAGTGACCACTAGGTGGCACTTACTGTATATGAATCTTTATAGCCCCATCTGCAGTAAAAACCTAAGTTCCCCCTTGCGGTGGCTGTAGGCCTGCAGAATTTTATCATTGAAAGAGGTTGCCCTACAAAGACAATCAATACCAGATAGACCCTCCTACTGGTGACATCACACCATTAACCACACCCCCTATATACATAA
This sequence comes from Bufo gargarizans, assembly GCF_014858855.1. Lineage (NCBI taxonomy): Eukaryota > Metazoa > Chordata > Amphibia > Anura > Bufonidae > Bufo > Bufo gargarizans. Next base: position 91,958,740 of record NC_058090.1, on the reverse strand, counting down.
AAACATATGTTGGATCTGATAAAAATTTTGATTATTAACCAAGAACCATCATAGCTATATTTTGGAAGAAAATGTATGGAACAGAGACTACTGCACCTTCTCACAATGCATAAAATAAAAGCCCGCCCCCGAGGAGCAATACTCAGTAGACACAGGCCTCCTGTGCCTAATGGACTGTTCAGCCCATGCTTTTGCTCTTCTAAATCTAGTCTACTTCAATAGTAAAGTCATGTGTGTTAAAAATGTATTCAGGTAGTTAGAAAAGGAAAGTAATTTAAGTGTTTCTATGGAACGGTGGGGTGGAGAGAGAAGTTAGAAAGTTCTACAAGACATTCCAATGTTGCATGCAAAATGTAATACTTGCATTGCACATGCTGTGGTCAGGAGTTACTTCCCCATACTGTGCTTGATGTTATGTCAGGGGGAAGACACATGGGTATTTTAGTCCCCGTGTTTGAAGATCCTTATGAACAATAACCTACAAACATATAATAAAAGTGAACAGAAGAAAACTTGTCCACTGTGTTTTCCAATCTGTGGTTGTCCTTCCGGGTGGAACCTGTATAGATAATGTAGTGGCTGCAATTAGTGGTTGAGACCGTCAACGATTCCAAATATGTTGGATCAAGGTTGAGTAGAACATTATTCGCCCGGCCACTTTGTACAGTATTGTCCAACAAAAATATGTTAAAAAGTGGGCAGGATTATGTAAATACACATGAAAGTGAGCAATCTGGGGGGTTGTGGGCATAGTCAAGTGGATCGGGGTGGGCCATGAAAGTGTGAATGGGGATGTAACTGTTGGGAGGTGTTGTTGTTTGTCCATAGTTTTCGATGAGGACCTGATAGATAGATCTTCGGCCATTGGCGATGTATCCTTAGATGGCTATGTAAGCCCCGCCCCCCAGGAGCAACCTAACCCCTGGTACAGAGGAAGCCACAGGGTCCCTATATAGCTGAATGTACACGGTCGTACGATTGCTGGGTAAAGGAGCCATATACCTAGTGTCAAGCCTGCATCATGTACATAGAGCCTATTGGTGAATGCTCCGAGCTCCAGCTCATAGTGCCCCTGTAATAACAAAGCCACCCATAGTGCCCCTATGAAAGCGACAGCCAGAGTACTCCCATAACTAAGCCAGCAATACTTACCCTATAATAGTAGCAAGTATAGTGCCCCTATGATAGGGGCCCCCATAGCCAGCCCAGCCATAGTGCCCCTATTACAGCAGTCGCCACAGTGTCCCCATAACTGATCCTGTCATAGCGTCCCTATACCACATAATGATGTACATATTATTTGTCCATGACTGACTGCTCCTGCCCGACACCTATAGACACCCGCCTGGGCACAACTGCTCCCCCTGCTGGGATACTGGGATGATTCCTCAAAGTGTGTTGCTATAGGGGTCGCAGAGTTAACAGCTACATCCTAAGACACCAGTACTATAGATGGCACATGGTACTGTAGCTGGGGCCCCGGTTGCACATTTTGCTTTGGGGCCCCCAGAGCTTCTTGTGTCATAGACGAATTTATCGCAGCTTCATAGGGAATCTGCTCACCAAAGCCAAGAAACAAATTGTTCTGCTTTTTTCTTGAAACAGGGAAGTGGTTTTGTTGTCCTATTCGTGACATGAGGAGGGTGGGGGTAGTATTACACTAAGTCAGCTTCTGCTAGAAATCCCAGCCAAACTCGAGAGACATCTGTGTCCATGCTGCGTCAGCATTCCACCCTACTACTGTATGATTACAAGTGGTCACACTCTATGGTGAACTTTGAGGGGGGTATAATACCATCGGTGGTAGTTTCAGGGATGGTCCAGACCCTACTAGAGGTAGCCAATATTGGTAATCCAGGGTATCTGTGCATAACCTGCAGCCTCGCCCCATGCATTACTATAGACGCTTACTCAGGCCTGTATATGGAGTATTTCTATATACATGAAGCAGGGTTTCAGGAGATGCAATGTTAGATGACTATCATTTCACCAATCCCAATTACAAGACATGCCATCATTAAAGGTATTATAGAAATTATGCAATTCTTGCTGCATGCAACCACCACTAGGGGAGCTAACTACGTATAGATTCATATATCTGTATACATCTTATTGTCACGACTGAGGATGGGGAAAACCCTCAGCCGTGCGATGCCAGAAGATGTTAATGGATACTCAGCCAGAACAACAGAAATAGGGAGCGGGTCACCTCCTATTTTGTCCCTAATCTGACCCTAACTCCTATCCGTATGAGCCAACCCTGATGGTAGGAGGGCTCATACACCGGAACCTAATATCCCTACCACATGTACAAAGACCAAACGTTGCCACGGGCAGCCACAGGCGAAGGGAAAATGTAAGAGTGCACACAAAACATAAAACACAGTGCACACCAGACATTCAGAGTGCATACAAACACCCACACAAACCAAAGGCAACCGCACGCATACCTGTTGTCCGCGGCAACCGCACTTGAGGCAAACAGCAAAGGGCCCCCAGCTGCGGTTGACACAACACCAGACCGTGGGCAACTGCATGCGGCTCCCAAGGAGTCAGGCCATGAACATGGTCGTGACACTTATGCAGTGAGCTCCCTCTAGTGTTGGGTGCAGGTATCAGCAAGGGAGGGAAGTACTGGGCCCCCTGTGACTAGGTACGATGCTGTCGAAAGACCATTCTTCCACCCTGTCAGGGATGTCTGTTAACACTGAGACCACCAGAATACCTGTACCTTTAAATAGAATGTATTAGGTGCAGAGGGACTGCGAATAGGACAGCGAGGTGATATTACATGGATGCTCCTGCTTCTCTGCACAGAGCCAGGAACGTGTTGCTGAGGTCAGTTTTCGGGATACGTCAGACACCTGGAACGGATCCCAGACAGGAGGCAGGGAGAGAAGTTCAACTGTCTATGAATTAAAGACTAGCTTCCCCGCACGTCCACATTTCGGTGCGAGCTAGGCAAAAAGACACCGAAAACTGCATACACAGGTTGTGCCGCCTAACCTATCCAGACTCCTGCCTGGTATGAAGTCAGATTAGGCAGGACCTGTTTTTGGATGTCAAACTGGACTCCTGTAAGAAACATTCCCATCCAGTAATATATGAGCTGTATATGGGGTGTTACTTTGACAATATATGGCGGTATTATATGAGCTGTATATGCAGGATTATATTTTGACACTGTATGGCTGTATTATATGAGCTGTATATGCAGTGATATTTTAACACTATATGGCGGTATTATAAGAGCTGTATATGCAGTGTTATTTCAACACTATTTGATGGTATTATATGAGCTGTATAGGCAGTGATATTTTGACTCAATATGGCGGTATTATATGATCTATATATGCGGTATTAATTTGACAATATATGGCAGTAGTATATGAGCTGTATATGCGGTATTATTTTGCCACTATGGTGTATGAGCTATATATATGCAATTTTATATTGAAACTACATGTGTGTATGCAGTGTTATTTTGACACTGTTTGAGGGTATTATATGAGCTATACATGCAGTGGTATATTGGCTCTATGTGGCGATATCATATGAGCTGTATATGCAGGGTTGATTCGATAATATATGGCAGTATTATATGAGCTGTATATGTAGTACTATTAGAGTGGTATTACATGAGCTGTGTATGCAGTTTTATATTGACACTATATGGTGGTATTATATGAGCTGTAAGCACTATATGGCAGTATTATATGAGCTAGCTATGTAGTGCTATTTGACACTATATGGCAGTAGTATATGAGATGTCTATGCAGATTTGTTTTGCACTATATGACAGTATTATAGGAGCTGTATATGCAGTATTATTACCCCTTTAAGGAATAATATTGTCCCTCTAGTATAAATTACTAAGAATATTAGTCGCCCGGGAGATGTTTGACCGGTATAAATGCATTCTGCCTGCGACATATTTTCCCCAGTAATCGTACTAACTGCAAAAGTCCGGCGTCTGATAATCCAAAGGGTCTGATAAAGCTGCAACATAAGCTGATGACTAGAGAGAAGCGATTGGGAAGTGATTCTTCCTACTATAAAACCGCAATATCAGCAGATTTTGTGCTAACTTTTCATTTTTGGGCATTTTTTTATGGGTGTTCTTAACCGTCCAGCAGTCTGGAACATCCGATAATCCAGCACCTATCAAATCTCATTGCGGATGGCTCACATAAACCTGCACAGCAGTGCACCGAGGCCTCCCATTGCTTCTGCTGGAGCAGGATCAACTTTCCATAGGAAGGAACCTTATCTGGGGGAATTAACCATGACACCGCTGGAAAATCCCACATGAAGAGAAAGCAAAAGTTCTACTTCGCCGCCAGCTAGGTCTTCTTCTAAGAACACTTTCCCATGAGTCATGGGAGATGATTTTTGGACACCAACTTAGAGTCTAATAATAGATAAAACAGGGGGGATTTTAAAGTCTGCGTTTATTTATTTTTCCTTTATCGAATTACAAAAAAAAAAATGAATAAAGGCGTAATAAATAAAATGTAATTACCGTGCCACTAAAAGTTCCTCTACAACAGGCATGTCCAAACTGCGGCCCTCCAGCTGTTGCAAAACAACAACTCCCAGCATGCCTGGACAGCTTACAGCTATTAGGGCATGCTGGGAGTTGTAGTTTTGCAACAGCTGGAGGGCCGCAGTTTGGACATGCCTGCTCTACAAGAAAGACGCTTTGTATAAATCCATACATATCTAATACACCTCACAGCTGAGGGTTTGTTTCAATCTCATCCCGTCTAGTGACCCCAGATCAATACATCTTCCTGCACTGATACATTGTAGCAAACTATCAGGGCAGGAGAGAGATTTGTGATCTATCATAAGAATGTCTACACTGGATACAATGGTGGCAAAAATCTCAGCTTCAGCTCTGTACTGGTTGTACACAGGAACGCTTCCATTCACTGACATCCAGCAGAGATGTTGAAAACGCTGAGGAATTGGAACACGAAGCGCATTAGGAAGTTGCAGTAACATGCAAATGGTGGAATTTAATTACAGGGGGGGTAGCGGTAACCTCTGTTTATTACGCTCATGACAGGTCTGAACTGGAAGGAAATGAAGATGTTTTTCTGCTGCTTCTTCTATTTCACAATCCGGATTGAGCAGAAACCACAGGAACGCCAATAGCCACGTGTCCTCACCTTCCCAGGGCCAGGAGACTCTGAGTGTGCATGTGTTCTCAAGGGGGGAAACCAGCTTATCTCCCATGAGAACAAAAGGATGGGGCAGATTGAAATCCAACTGCGTGATCCTTATGTCCTCTGCCATCTGTCATAAGTAGCCCTCTATTCATACTAGATGGTCAGTCCTGCAAAAGTCAGGGCATATGACTTCTAAAGTCAGGGACTACAAGTCGTCTGGAGGTTTCAACAGAATGTAAGCACCTAAATGGTGAATCTTTGCTTGATTATATTGGACTCACACTGTAAAAATCCTGGTGGTCCAGAGTCCTGACATATAGTCCCTGGTGGCTCAGGGGAATTTCCAGTGGTCCCTGGTGCCCTCAAAGCATAGCATCCAGCTCCTAGAAGCTTAATGAAATACAGTCCTGTCCCTGGTGGCCTAGTGGCACATTCTCCAGTTTCTTCTTTATTGGTGGCCCGCCCACTTAGCATCTATTTTCTGCTGGTCCACTGCCCCTACATCCAGTTCCTTGTGATACAGAAGCATCCATTTTAAAGTGCTCAGTGTCATAGCATCCAGTTCCTGGTGGCCCGGTGGTATAATGTCCAGGACCTGGTGTCCTAGAGCTAGATCAGGTTTATAGCACACACCGTGTAGCTACTAGTGTCTGAGATATAGCATGTATTTATTGTGCAATGGCTTAGCTTGTAGCCTGGTGGTACAGAGCCCCATCGCCCAGTCCTTGATGGTTCATACTTTTGTGGCAGTCATATTATGCTCAGTCCCTGGTGGCCCAGTGTAATAGCGTCCAGAACTTGATGGACTTGTGAGTTAGGACTTAACATTCAGTTCCAAGTATCTCAGTGACATACCATCCAATCTCTGGTGGCCCAAGGGCATACTCCTTATCTCCTAGTGACAAAGCATCCTCCAGTTTCTGGTGTCCTAGTGGCATAACATCTTGTCCCATCAGCAAAGGCTTAGTATGTAGCCTGGTGGCCAATCCATCCTTGATGATCCGTTCTTTTGTGGCACAGTTACATGATGCCCAGTCCCTCGTGGTCCAGTGAAAATGCGTCCAGTTCCTGACATCCATTCCTTGTGATGATATCCCATTCCTAGTAGATCAGTGGCATATCTTTAGTGGCTCAGGGGAATACTCTTCATCTCCTAATGACCCAGTGGCAAACAGTTCTGTTTGTGCCCTAGTGACAAAACATTCTCCAGTTTCTGATGGTCCGATAGCATCACCTCTAGTTCTAGTAACTCATTGGTATTCCTTCTAGTCCCTGGTGGCCCAGGGGAATCATCTGGTCACTCAGTGTCCAAAAGTCCAGCTATTGTGGAAGAGACACCGTAGGCTCACCACCGTTTCTGGTGACCCAGTGGCATAACCTCCATTTGTACAATGTAGTCCCTAGTGCTCCAAGGGAATACTGTTCATCACCTAGTCCCTGGTGGGCTAGGGTAATACTCTTCATCTCTTTGTGACCCAGTAGCAAACAGTTCAGCTAGTTTGACAAAACATACTCCAATTTCTGGTAGTTCTATGGTATATCCTCCAGTTTCTAGTAGCTCAGTGGCATACCATCCAGTCCCTGGTGGCTTAGAGGACTACTCTTCATTGCCCAGTGTCCCAGTGCCATACTGTCTGGTATCTGATGGTCCATTGTAAGTGTCCAGTAAACAACAACCATTATATGTAAAGTTGTTTGATACTTTAGGGCCATAGTCCATTCAGGAATTCGGGACAGCTGGGTGACTTACATGTTATGTAATCTTACGAGGGGCGGTGGTGTGCACCTCGGCGGACAACTTCTCTAGGATCCCTGTGGAATGTAATGTGTAGTTGGACTTGTTTGTATTTTCAGGAACATTCTGCTCCTGTGAGGTAACGCGTCCGCCTTCTGTACATACCTATAGGAAAACAGCCTGCACGCCGCTGATCTCCAGGCCCACATCTTGTTTTCATAATTGTCTTCAAAATAGTAGGTAAATATAATAGCAGTTGTCAGGAGGCCATCACCCCCACGTCAGATATGGCGGAGCGGAGCAACAGACGGAAATAATTACTGCCATATATTTATAGAAATACATTCCAAAAACTCTTTTGTGTGCTGCTGAGCCAGTGTATCTGAGCCTATCAGGTGTGATACAGTCTGCTGAGCCAGTGGATCTGAGCCTATCGGGTGTGATACAGTCTGCTGAGCCAGTGTATCTGAGCCTATCAGGTGTGATACAGTCTGCTGAGACGGTGTATCTGAGCCTATCATGTGTGATACTGTCTGCTGAGCTGGTGTATCTGAACCTACATGTGTGATACAGTCTGCTGAGCCAGTGTATCTGAGCCTATCAGGTGATACAGTCTGCTGAGCCGGTATATCTGAGCCTATCAAGTGTGATACAGTCTGCTGAGTCGGTGTATCTGAGCCTATCAGGTCTGATACAGTCTGCTGAGTCGGTGTATCTGAGCCTATCAGGTGTGATGCAGCCTGCTGAGCCGGTATATCTGAGCCTATCAGGTGTGATACAGTCTGCTGAGTCGGTGTATCTGAACCTATCAGGTGTGATGCAGCCTGCTGAGCCAGTGTATCTGAGCCTATCAAGTGTGATGCAGCCTGCTGAGCCGGTGTATCTGAGCCTATCAGGTGTGATGCAGCCTGCTGAGCTGATACATTTAATGGCTAATTAAGATTTTCACGTCCATGTGCTGTCCGAGTGTAGTACGGACATAATAGGCTTAGTAGTTACCATGTGCAATAATGTCTGCTGAGCTGCTGTATCTAAGCCTATCATCTGTGATACTGTCTGCTGAGCTGCTGTATTGGTGTAGGACACTCTAAAGTCTCTTAGGACTCATATTTTTTTCTGTCTCCGCTCTCCTCCTTCCCTTTCAAGCTTTTTTGCACAATGACAGCAACAGTAAATAATGTCAGTGACACTGACATATATAGCTATGGGTAAACGCATGGTAGACGGTGTTAACAGACTGGCTGTTTAAAAACACACCTCACCGTTGGACTTATGATTTTTAAAATTAAAAAATGTTACTAAAATTGTCCCTTACTGGGGGCAGATGCTTGCCCATGTGTATACACACACTGCAGTATTGGAAGAAATTGTTGCTTGTTCTGAACAAGCGTCCCAAAATTCTCCCTTTTTTGGGAGCAGCAGCAGTGCAGCGTAATACTTCACAGACAAGGCAAGAGATGTGTGGCTGTGGGAGAGCAACTGGTACGGCAGCAGGAATACAGTATGGACCATGATTGCAGGCAGCAGTGGCGGATCTATTCATCGGCCTCATCCGGAGGTGTGTGAAAATCCTTTCGGATTAATGCCTCATTCAGTTTGATAATGTGATGTTTTGCACGCTGGCGGAGGACAAGTTTGTCCATTTGGGTGTAATGATGTCACCTGCCTTGCTGAAAATCCTCTCTGAGATGACATGCAGCTTGCCATGCTCATCAACTTGCTAAAGGACCCAGTTCCGACTCCGCTTCCTACTACAGTAATTGGCCATGGCCATTGTCATCATCAGTCTCCTCCTCCTTCACTGGTAGTTCCTCATCCTTTTATCAGTTGGGGGCGTGGCCGGTGAGTTCCGGATTTCGTGGGTGAAGCCAGTGGCCACCCTATCCAGACCACTAAATTTATCACTTGTGCCATGCAGGAAGCATGTGTTATTTCTCCTAAATGCCATGATGTCCCTGCCATTGTCGCTGTCCATGTTGCCCAGTTGTAATTAGCGGGGAGACATTCAGCGGGATATTTGCTGCTTCATACGCTTTAGCAACTGACCCGCTGTGTGGCTCCTCTCACCCAGAATCATCAGTTCTAAGACAGCATGGTGAGGTTTCAGTTTACAGACATGAAAGGAGGTAGGGGGAGTGGAAGCAATGCTCTGTTCTGCATCTGTTGGGGATGGGAGGATGTCCATAGAGGAGGACGTGGAGTTGGTGGATATGGAAACCAGACCAGACTGATACAAGTGTGGAGGTGTCAATATAACTTTGCCACGTTGCTATAGTACTGCTGCAAAAAATAATGACCAGGTGGGCCATGAAAGACATGGACTATCCTTGGCTGTAACTGCTGCTTCAGGTGTCAAGGGTTTAGTGCACCTTGCCACACAGGGACCATTCCATGGAGTGGCTCACATTCTCTGCCACGTCAGAGTACAAGGCACAGATGGCTTTTCTGAGGAAATAATGACAGCTAGGTATCTTCCATCTAGGCGTAGTGCAGCCATCAGCTCCCTATAGGCAGCAGACTCTACTAAATAGTAAGGCAGCGACTGCACCACCAGCAATTTGTCCAGGTGAGAGATAAAAAGAAGTGCCACAGCCTTCTCAAAGCTCCCCAAGCACAGCGCCGTACATTGTATAATGGCTGTGCTTGGTATAGTGCTCAACCCCATTCACTCGAATGGGGCTAAGCTGCTCCTAGGCCATGTGACACATAAACGTGTTGTCACTGGCCTAGGGAAAGCAGATTGAAGGCCACAGCTTTACAGGAGCGCCGCTGCCTTCTCAAACAGCTGATTGGCAGGGGTCCCAGGTTTCAAACCCCAACCAATCAGATACTGAAGACCTTTTCTGAGGATAGTTCATCAGTAGGAAAATCTTTGGAAACCCCTTTAAGCCTGCTCAACAGAGGATTGCTGGGCCTTATAGTTGTTTAGTGGCCACACATTCCATTATTGATGACTGGCGACAGAGCAGAGGAGGAAGAGTAGTCTGTGGTTGAGAAAAAGTAACTGATAATAATGATGTCAGTTTGGGTAGAGCACTGCTGCAGCTGGACACTTCCTCTGCCAGTTAGGGGAATGTCAGCTCCAGTAAGCAGGGGACCAGGAGAGCAGGGCAGGCCAGACAGGTGCTGGTAGTGGGAGACTCCATTATTAGGGGTACAGAAAGGGCGATCTGTCACAAAGACTGGGATCGTCGAACGATGTGTTGTCTTCTTGGCGCTCGAGTTTGACACATTGCGGATCGGGTTGACAGATTACTGGGAGGGGCTGGAGAAGATCCAGCAGTCATGGTCCATATTGGAACCAATGACAAAGTTAGAGGTAGGTGGAGCGTCCTTAAAAATGATTTTAGGGATTTAGGTCAAAAGCTTAGGGCAAGGACCTCAAAGGTAGTGTTTTCCACAAGCCACACAAGAAAGGCAGCGGGAGATTAGGGAGGTTAACAAGTGGCTCAAGAACTGGTGTAGGAAGGAGGGGTTTGGGTTCCTACTTCTGGGCCAAATTCTCTGTTGGCTACAGGCTCTATCTTAGGGATGGGCTGCACCTCAATGGGGAAGGGGCAGCTGTGTTGGGGGAGAAGATGGCTAGAAGGTTGGAGGAGTGTTCAAACTAGGGACAAACAATTACGTTATAGGATGGGAAGATAGAGACCGGGGGCGAGGTAATGGGACTGGGGGAGGAATGGAAGGAGGGACTAGAACAGTTCAGAAGGAAAGGTGTAGGGTAAAAAATATACATAAACCTCTTAGATGTATGTATACTAATGCCAGAAGCCTGACTAATAGAACTGGAATTAGTGATGTGTGAGGAGGACTATGACATAGTGGGAAGAACTGAGACATGGCTGGATGATAGCTATGACAGTGGGAAGAACTGAGACACGGCTGGATGATAGCTATGACTGGGCAGTTAATGTACAGGGTTACAATCTGTCTTGAAAGGATTGCCAAAACCGGAGAGGTGGAGGGGTCTGCCTTTATGTAAAGTCCTGTCTAAAGCCCACAGTCTGAGAAGATATAAGTGAGGGACATGAACATGTGGAGTTACTGTGGGTAGAAATACATGGAGGCAAAAACAATAATAAAATACTAATAGGAATTTATTATAAACTACTGTAGAAAAGCGCAAGGGGCCGTCATTGACGGAAGATATGCGTCACCGAGGTTACTGGCCTCGGTAAGGGAAGAGCCAGTCAATTTAAGTGTCAGCGGCAGCTAGTGCTGACTGACAGTATTGGTTATTTAGTGTGGCTGGAAAGCAGATCTGGGCCGGCTCTTACTGGGAGCAGCCAAAGTGCAGGGTGGGTGGCCGTTCCCCACGTTCCAGGCTGGGTTTTGGCTAGGGATATAAAACCCAGCCAGCAGTCTCAGCTGGGTGTGGATTATCCTCCATTTCACTGTAAATATCTGTGGAGTCTCTGTGGTTTGGGATCTGCATAGTGTGTGCCATACTAAAGGGCTGAGAGAGACGTATTGCTGGGAAGCAGGCCCTAAAGCCTGTTTGGGACTTCTACTGCCAAAACCGGGTGACAAGGTGAATGCTTTTTGTTCTGTGGACTTGGCATGATGTGAATGAACACCAAGACGACAAACTGTCATTTTTGTTTATCTGTAAATAAACATTGCATTGTTCAAGTCAAAGACTTTGTTTTTGCCTCTGTACTGCGTCCGCTAATCTGCCTAGCAGAGCGAATCCCCACACCACCTAATATACCAGAGTCCACAGAAAATCTACTACTAAACGAGATAGATGGGGCAGCAGATCATAATGAGGTCGTTATTATGGGGGACTTCAACTACCCAGATATAGACTGGGAAACTGAAACCTGTACATCTCATAAAGGAAACAGGTTCTTGGCAATAAACAAAGACAATTACCTTTCCAAACTGGTTCAGGACCCGACTAGAGGGACGGCCATACTAGACTTAGTATTAACCAATAGACCTGACAGAACAACAGATGTGCAGGTCGGGGGACACCTGGGAAATAGTGACCATAAAGTAATAACCTTCCAATTGTCATTCAAAAGAGTGTTTCTTCAGGGAGGAACGAAAAAAAAAAATTAAAAAAAAATGATAAATTTTGCTAACTAAGAGAGGCCATAGGCCTAACTAACTGGGAAAAAGTCCTCAAAATTAAAAATACAGCCACAAAATGGAATATCTTTAAAAGCATCCTAAAATCTAGTTGTTAGAGGTGCATACCGTATGGGAATAAAAGATTAAGGAACAAGAAAAAAACAATGTGTATAAATAGAAATGTAAAGAAAGCAATAAATGACAAAAAGAAAGCACTTAAATCACTAAAACAGAAGGGTAGTGAGAAAGCACTGAAAAACTATAAAAAATAAAATATGTAAAAAACAAATAAAAACAGACAAACTAGAGACCAAGAGATTAATTCCCAAAGAGACCAAAACTAACCCTAAAATGTTTTTCAATTATATAAATTGTAAAAATTATAAATCTGAAGGTGTCGGCACTTTACCGAGTAATGAGGGGGGAGTTGCAGAGAGCGATGAGGAGAAAGCAAAGCTATTAAATATTTTTTTTCTCCACTGTATTCACTAAGGAAAATAAACTGTCAGATGATATGCAGAATAAAAAAGTAAATTCCCCATTAAAAGTGCCCTGTCTGACCCAGGAAGAAGTACAGCGGGCGTCTTAAAAAGATTAAAATTGACAAATCGCCAGGACCAGATGGCATACACCCCCCCCCCCCCCGTATCCTAAGAGAATGAAGTAATGTCATAGACAGACCCTTAATTCTGATATTTAAGGACTCTATACTGACACGGAGTGTTCCACAGGATTAGCGCATAGCAAATGTGGTGCCAATATTCAAAAAGGGTCTAAAAACAGAGCCCGGAAACTATAGGCCGGTAAGTTTAACATCTGTCGTGGGTAAACTGTTTGAAGGTTTTCTAAGAGATGCTATCTTGAAGTAACTCAGTGAAAATAAGCAAATAACGCCATATCAGCATGGCTTCGTGAGGGATTGGTCATGTCAAACTAATTGAATCGGTTTCTATGAGGAGATAAGTTCCAGACGTGACCGCGGCAAATCAATGGATGTCGTATATCTGGACTTCTCCAAAGCATTTGACACTGTACCACATAAAAGGTTAGTATATAAAATGAGAATGCTCGGACTGGGAGAAAACGTCTGTATGTGGGTAAGTAACTGGCTGAGTGATAGAAAACAGAGGGTGGTTATTAACGGTACACACTCAGATTGGGTCCCTGTCACTAGTGGGGCACCTCAGGGGTCAGTATTGGGCCCTATTCTCGTCAATATATTTATTAATGATCTTGTAGAAGGCTTGCACAGTAAAATAGCAACTAAACTGTGTACAGTAATTAACACTGAAGAGGACAGTATACTACTACAGAGGGATCTGGATAGATTGGAGGCTTGGGCAGAGAAGTGGAAGATGAGGTTTAACACTGACAAACGTAAGGTTATGCATATGGGAAGGAATAATGCAAGTCACCCGTACATACTAAATGGTAAAACACAGGGTAACACTGACATGGAAAAGGACCTAGGAATTTTGGTGAACAGCAAATTGTAGAAACCAGTGTCAGGCAGCTGCTGCCAAGGCCAATAAGATAATGGGTTGCATCAAAAGGGGCATAGATTCCCGTGATGAGAACATAGTCCTACCACTTTACAAATCACTAGTCAGACCACACATGGAGTACTGTGTACAGTTCTGGGCTCCTGTGAACAAGGCAGACATAGCAGAGCTGGAAAGGGTCCAGAGGAGGGCAACTAAAGTAATAACTGGAATGGGGGGACTACAGTACCCTGAGAGAGTAGCTCCGCCGTTATTGTTTCGGCATGCTTGATGCAAGCGTTTCCATGAGGTGAGTGGGAACATTTTTCCAAGTGGTGAAGACGGCCGCACGAAGGCCATCTACTGTCTGGAACTGTCGTCCGTTTTTGTAAACTTCCCTTGCCATCCATCCCCAAAGGTTCTCAATTGGATTTAGATCAGGGGAACACGCAAGATGGGCCAAAAGAGTGATGTTATTCTCCTGGAAGAAGCCCCTTGTCCTGCGGGCATTGTGTACTGTAGCGTTGTCCTGGTGAAAAACGCTGCGTGAAAAAAGCGTGAAAACGCAGCATGTTCTATATTCTGTGTTTGATTTTCACGCAGCCCTGGCCCCATAGAAGTGAATGGGGCTTCAGTGATAAACACATTGCATCCGGAAGCAAGTGCAGATACAATGCGTTTTTCACTAACAGTCGTGAAAAATGCATTGCACCCGTGCGGAAAAGGCTGAACGCAATCGCAGACAAAACTGACTGAAGGTGCTTGCAAAATGCACTGAACACACCCGGACCTAATCCGTCTCGCTCGTGTGAAAGAGGCCTAATACAGAGCCTGATAGACCAGCCAATATCCTCCCTCCTGATTGGCTGCAAAGCATTGTGGGCAAGAAAGCCTGAGCCCCGCCCAGCGTCATGTGATCCTCCGTCTTCATTCTCCCCGCCCTGTTTCCCTCACTAGTGTACTGAATGGTAAAGGTAAAATGGCGGTGCCATTCTCAGCGATCTGTCTGAGGACAATCACCAACACTTTGGATTTGTTTAAAAGAAGAATTCTTGTGAAATTTGTGACTTTGCACCTTTCTAATGTGAAATTAGGGGGGCCACTCGACCCCAAACATTTTAGGACCCTGGACATTGTAGGCCCTGCCCTCAACCACATTAGGCCATGCCCAACCCGGCTAAGCCACGCCGATCTCTGACTGGAACACCTTAAGGTGAGCTGTGCGGGGCCGGAGTGACGCGTCCGCCGCCTCTACTGGTGAGAGAGAAGTCCGCTAAGACAGAGCAAGAAGGGCACCAGTGTGATACTGAGCTGAGCTGCTGTATCTAAGCCTATCATGTGTGATACTGTCTGCTTAGCTGCTGTATCTAACCCTATCCTGTGTGATACTGAGCTGAGCTGCTGTATCTAAGCCTATCATGTGTGATACTGCCTGCTGAGCTGCTGTATCTAAGCCTATCATGTGTGATACTGTCTGCTTAGCTGCTGTATCTAAGCCTATCATGTGTGATACTGTCTGCTGAGCTGCTGTATCTAAGCCTATCATGTGTGATACTGTCTGCTGAGCTGCTGTATCTAAGCCTATCATGTGTGATGCTGTCTGCTGAGCTGCTGTATCTAATCCTATCCTGTGTGATACTGTCTGCTGAGCTGTGTATCTAATCATATCATGTGTGATACTATCTGCTGAGCTGTGTATCTAATCCTATCCTGTGTGATACTGTCTGCTGAGCTGCTGTATCTAAGCCTATCATGTGTGATACTGTCTGCTGAGCTGGGGTATCTAAGCCTATAATGTGTGATACTGTCTGCTGAGCTGCTGTATCTAATCCTATCCTGTGTGATACTGTCTGCTGAGCTGTGTATCTAATCATATCATGTGTGATACTATCTGCTGAGCTGTGTATCTAATCCTATCCTGTGTGATACTGTCTGCTGAGCTGCTGTATCTAAGCCTATCATGTGTGATACTGTCTGCTGAGCTGGGGTATCTAAGCCTATAATGTGTGATACTGTCTGCTTAGCTGCTGTATCTAAGCCTATCATGTGTGATACTGTCTGCTGAGCTGGGGTATCTAAGCCTATCATGTGTGATACTGCCTGCTGAGCTGCTGTATCTAAGCCTAATATGTGTGATACTGCCTGCTGAGCTGCTGTATCTAGGCCTAATATGTGTGATACTGCCTGCTGAGCTGTGTATCTAATCCTATCCTGTGTGATACTGCCTCCTGAGCTGCTGTATCTAAACCTATCCTGTGTGATACTGTTTGCTTAGCTGCTGTAGCTAAGCCTATCATGTGTGATACTGCCTGCTGAGCTGGTGTTAAATAAGCCAATCATGCGTGATACTGCCTGCTGAGCTGCTGTATCTAAGCCTATCATGTGTGATACTGTCTGCTGTATCTAAGCATATAATGTGTGATACTGTCTGTTGATCTGTGGTATCCAAGCCTATTATGTGTGATACTGTCTGCTGAGCTGGTGTATCTAAGCGTAGCATGTGTGATACTGTCTGCTGAGCTGGTGTATCTAAGTATCATGTTTGAAATGATGTATCTACGCCTATCATATGTGATACGGTGTGCTGAGCTGGTGTACCTAAGCCTAGCATGTGTGATACTGTCCGCTTAGCTGGTGTATCTAAGTGTATGGTGTGGGATACAGTCTCGGAGCAGCACAGTGCCACTACTACCTGAGGACTTATGTTACCTGTTCTTCAGGGGAAATTGCTCAGTAGGATGGAAACCCTTGCAGTCCAGATGATGGGAGTAGTTGTGCGGAGATCCCCCTGTTCTAGAGTCAGGTACATGACAGGACAGATGACGGGACTGCATGTGCAGAGACCCAAGTACATGACAGGACAGATGATGGGAGTAGTTGTGCGGAGATCCCCCTGTTCTAGAGTCAGGTACATGACAGGAGAGACGACAGGGCTGCATGTGCAGAGACCCAAGTACATGACAGGACAGATGATGGGAGTAGTTGTGTGGAGATCCCCCTGTTCTAGAGTCAGGTACATGACAGGAGAGATGACGGGACTGCATGTGCAGAGACCCAAGTACATGACAGGACAGATGATGGGAGTAGTTGTGTGGAGATCCCCCTGTTCTAGAGTCAGGTACATGAAAGGAGAGATGACGGGGCTGCATGTGCAGAGACCAAAGTACATGACAGGACAGATGATGGGAGTAGTTGTGTGGAGATCCCCCTGTTCTAGAGTCAGGTACATGACAGGAGAGATGACGGGACTGCATGTGCAGAGACCCAAGTACATGACAGGACAGATGATGGGAGTAGTTGTGCGGAGATCCCCCTGTTCTAGAGTCAGGTACATGACAGGAGAGACAACGGGGCTGCATGTGCAGAGACCCAAGTACATGACAGGACAGATGATGGGAGTAGTTGTGTGGAGATCCCCCTGTTCTAGAGTCAGGTACATGACAGGAGAGATGACGGGACTGCATGTGCAGAGACCCAAGTACATGACAGGACAGATGATGGGAGTAGTTGTGTGGAGATCCCCCTGTTCTAGAGTCAGGTACATGAAAGGAGAGATGACGGGGCTGCATGTGCAGAGACCAAAGTACATGACAGGACAGATGATGGGAGTAGTTGTGTGGAGATCCCCCTGTTCTAGAGTCAGGTACATGACAGGAGAGATGACGGGACTGCATGTGCAGAGACCCAAGTACATGACAGGACAGATGATGGGAGTAGTTGTGCGGAGATCCCCCTGTTCTAGAGTCAGGTACATGACAGGAGAGACAACGGGGCTGCATGTGCAGAGACCCAAGTACATGACAGGACAGATGATGGGACTGCTGGTCCCATCAGTCGGAGGCGAGGTCACCCTCCATGTATAGAGTACAGTTGCTCTCGGATATTCTTGGCTTTCTAGTCCTTCCCTCCTTTCCATCTTCCAATACCAGCTTGTTTGTCCACTTCAATGGCATCTTCCTGAAGGGCACACGTGCTGCCAGTACTGTGACCAAAACATCCTGCGCTATGTGGGGCAAAGGTCCGCTGCCGGTGCCAGGCTCATTTCACACCTCGCCTACCTGCCAATTACCCTCCTGCTAATGCTTTTCACCTTGGAGCTATGTCTCAATGACAGCTTATTACATGCTCTGCTAACCTGTTTAGTGGGAACATGCAGTTACTTTCGGGTGCATTGCACTCACCATAGATTATAGCGGTAGGTCGCATTTACCATATGACGGCATTAATCAAGCACCTAAAAAAAAAAAAAAATCACATCACTGTGGGGTCTCTATTGCATGGGCAGTCATCTACAGCTAATAATATCTCCGAGTCACAAGAGGATTAGATGGTGGGAAGGTGGGTCATAAAAGAACTGGTTGCCATACCACTGGACCACCAGGGACTATACACTGTAAAGCAAGTAAATTGCATACTGTAACTAAAAGTCTTATACATTTCTCCTGTTTAGGAACGTTCCTCATCTTTGGTAGCTTTACGATATAATCGTTTTTTGTTCTTCTCAGGGTTACGACACGGTGATTGCACAAGTCTCTGTTAGTTTCTACGGAGGAGGACTCTGTTTTCCCTGTTTACATACCAAACACCTGTTTGTCATTTAGACTCCAAACATTAGGCAGGTTCTGGAAGGTGAGCATAAGAGGCAACCATTATATACTGGAGGGGGGGGGGGGGGGTTATATGCTGTAAGCTAGAGATGAATCATTACATTCTATGGGAAAGTTTTGTGGGCATGCTGTGTGACCTTTGCATAAGTCATTGTGCAGGGAAGGGAGGAGGTAAGCCATGACCATCACTTATAGACTTCTATGAGAAATTTGGCGGGCATGCTCTGTGACCTATGCAGAGGTCATTGTGCAGGGAGTGAAGAAGGGGAACTGTGACCATTTTTCATAGACTTGTATGCAAGAGTTTTGTGGGCATGCTGTGTGACCTTTGCATAAGTCATTGTGCAGGGAAGGGAGGAGGTAAGCTATGACCATCACTTATAAACTTCTATGAGAGAATTTGGCGGGCATGCTCTGTGACCTATGCAGAGGTCATTGTGCAGGGAGTGGAGAAGGTGAACTGTGACCATTTTTCATAGACTTGTATGCAAGAGTTTTGTGGGCATGCTGTGTGACCTTTTCATAAGTCATTGTGCAGGGAAGGGAGGAGGTAAGCTATTACCATCCTTTATAGACTTCTATGAGAGAATTTTGTGGGCATGCTCTGTGACCTATGCAAAGGTCATTGTGCAGGGAGCGGGGACGGTGAACTGTGACCATTTTTCATAGAATTGCATGCAAGAGTTTTGTGGGCATGCTGTGTGACCTTTGCATAAGTCATTGTGCAGGGAAGGGAGGAGGTAAGCTATGACCATCACTTATAAACTTCTATGAGAGAATTTGGCGGGCATGCTCTGTGACCTATGCAAAGGTCATTGTGCAGGGAGTGGAGAAGGTGAACTGTGACCATTTTTCATAGACTTGTATGCAAGAGTTTTGTGGGCATGCTGTGTGACCTTTTCATAAGTCATTGTGCAGGGAAGGGAGGAGGTAAGCTATTACCATCCTTTATAGACTTCTATGAGAGAATTTTGTGGGCATGCTCTGTGACCTATGCAAAGGTCATTGTGCAGGGAGCGGGGACGGTGAACTGTGACCATTTTTCATAGAATTGCATGCAAGAGTTTTGTGGGCATGCTGTGTGACCTTTGCATAAGTCATTGTGCAGGGAAGGGAGGAGGTAAGCTATGACCATCACTTATAAACTTCTATGAGAGAATTTGGCGGGCATGCTCTGTGACCTATGCAAAGGTCATTGTGCAGGGAGTGGAGAAGGTGAACTGTGACCATTTTTCATAGACTTGTATGCAAGAGTTTTGTGGGCATGCTGTGTGACCTTTTCATAAGTCATTGTGCAGGGAAGGGAGGAGGTAAGCTATTACCATCCTTTATAGACTTCTATGAGAGAATTTTGTGGGCATGCTCTGTGACCTATGCAAAGGTCATTGTGCAGGGAGCGGGGACGGTGAACTGTGACCATTTTTCATAGAATTGCATGCAAGAGTTTTGTGGGCATGCTGTGTGACCTTTGCATAAGTCAGTGTGCAGGGAAGGGAGGAGGTAAGCTATGACCATCACTTATAGACTTCTAGAGATGAATCATTACATTCTATGGGAAAGTTTTGTGGGCATGCTGTGTGACCTTTGCATAAGTCATTGTGCAGGGAAGGGAGGAGGTAAGCCATGACCATCACTTATAGACTTCTATGAGAAATTTGGCGGGCATGCTCTGTGACCTATGCAGAGGTCATTGTGCAGGGAGTGAAGAAGGTGAACTGTGACCATTTTCCATAGACTTGTATGCAAAAGTTTTGTGGGCATGCTGTGTGACCTTTTCATAAGTCATTGTGCAGGGAAGGGAGGAGGTAAGCTATGACCATCACTTATAAACTTCTATGAGAGAATTTTGTGGGCATGCTCTGTGACCTATGCAAAGGTCATTGTGCAGGGAGCGGGGAAGGGGAACTGTGACCATTTTTCATAGACTTGTATGCAAGAGTTTTGTGGGCATGCTGTGTGACCTTTGCATAAGTCATTGTGCAGGGAAGGGAGGAGGTAAGCTATGACCATCACTTATAAACTTCTATGAGAGAATTTGGCGGGCATGCTCTGTGACCTATGCAGAGGTCATTGTGCAGGGAGTGGAGAAGGTGAACTGTGACCATTTTTCATAGACTTGTATGCAAGAGTTTTGTGGGCATGCTGTGTGACCTTTTCATAAGTCATTGTGCAGGGAAGGGAGGAGGTAAGCTATTACCATCCTTTATAGACTTCTATGAGAGAATTTTGTGGGCATGCTCTGTGACCTATGCAAAGGTCATTGTGCAGGGAGCGGGGACGGTGAACTGTGACCATTTTTCATAGAATTGCATGCAAGAGTTTTGTGGGCATGCTGTGTGACCTTTGCATAAGTCATTGTGCAGGGAAGGGAGGAGGTAAGCTATGACCATCACTTATAAACTTCTATGAGAGAATTTGGCGGGCATGCTCTGTGACCTATGCAAAGGTCATTGTGCAGGGAGTGGAGAAGGTGAACTGTGACCATTTTTCATAGACTTGTATGCAAGAGTTTTGTGGGCATGCTGTGTGACCTTTTCATAAGTCATTGTGCAGGGAAGGGAGGAGGTAAGCTATTACCATCCTTTATAGACTTCTATGAGAGAATTTTGTGGGCATGCTCTGTGACCTATGCAAAGGTCATTGTGCAGGGAGCGGGGACGGTGAACTGTGACCATTTTTCATAGAATTGCATGCAAGAGTTTTGTGGGCATGCTGTGTGACCTTTGCATAAGTCAGTGTGCAGGGAAGGGAGGAGGTAAGCTATGACCATCACTTATAGACTTCTAGAGATGAATCATTACATTCTATGGGAAAGTTTTGTGGGCATGCTGTGTGACCTTTGCATAAGTCATTGTGCAGGGAAGGGAGGAGGTAAGCCATGACCATCACTTATAGACTTCTATGAGAAATTTGGCGGGCATGCTCTGTGACCTATGCAGAGGTCATTGTGCAGGGAGTGAAGAAGGTGAACTGTGACCATTTTCCATAGACTTGTATGCAAAAGTTTTGTGGGCATGCTGTGTGACCTTTTCATAAGTCATTGTGCAGGGAAGGGAGGAGGTAAGCTATGACCATCACTTATAAACTTCTATGAGAGAATTTTGTGGGCATGCTCTGTGACCTATGCAAAGGTCATTGTGCAGGGAGCGGGGAAGGGGAACTGTGACCATTTTTCATAGACTTGTATGCAAGAGTTTTGTGGGCATGCTGTGTGACCTTTGCATAAGTCATTGTGCAGGGAAGGGAGGAGGTAAGCTATGACCATCACTTATAAACTTCTATGAGAGAATTTGGCGGGCATGCTCTGTGACCTATGCAGAGGTCATTGTGCAGGGAGTGGAGAAGGTGAACTGTGACCATTTTTCATAGACTTGTATGCAAGAGTTTTGTGGGCATGCTGTGTGACCTTTTCATAAGTCATTGTGCAGGGAAGGGAGGAGGTAAGCTATTACCATCCTTTATAGACTTCTATGAGAGAATTTTGTGGGCATGCTCTGTGACCTATGCAAAGGTCATTGTGCAGGGAGCGGGGACGGTGAACTGTGACCATTTTTCATAGAATTGCATGCAAGAGTTTTGTGGGCATGCTGTGTGACCTTTGCATAAGTCATTGTGCAGGGAAGGGAGGAGGTAAGCTATGACCATCACTTATAAACTTCTATGAGAGAATTTGGCGGGCATGCTCTGTGACCTATGCAAAGGTCATTGTGCAGGGAGTGGAGAAGGTGAACTGTGACCATTTTTCATAGACTTGTATGCAAGAGTTTTGTGGGCATGCTGTGTGACCTTTTCATAAGTCATTGTGCAGGGAAGGGAGGAGGTAAGCTATTACCATCCTTTATAGACTTCTATGAGAGAATTTTGTGGGCATGCTCTGTGACCTATGCAAAGGTCATTGTGCAGGGAGCGGGGACGGTGAACTGTGACCATTTTTCATAGAATTGCATGCAAGAGTTTTGTGGGCATGCTGTGTGACCTTTGCATAAGTCATTGTGCAGGGAAGGGAGGAGGTAAGCTATGACCATCACTTATAAACTTCTATGAGAGAATTTTTCATAGAATTGCATGCAAGAGTTTTGTGGGCATGCTGTGTGACCTTTGCATAAGTCATTGTGCAGGGAAGGGAGGAGGTAAGCCATGACCATCACTTATAGACTTCTATGAGAAATTTTGCGGGCATGCTCTGTGACCTATGCAGAGGTCATTGTGCAGGGAGTGGAGAAGGTGAACTGTGACCATTTTCCATTGACTTGTATGCAAGAGTTTTGTGGGCATGCTGTGTGACCTTTTCATAAGTCATTGTGCAGGGAAGGGAGGAGGTAAGCTATGACCATCACTTATAGACTTCTATGAGAGAGTTTTTCGGGCATGCTCTGTGACCTATGCAGAGGTCATTGTGCAGGGAGTGAAGAAGGTGAACTGTGACCATTTTCCATAGACTTGTATGCAAGAGTTTTGTGGGCATGCTGTGTGACCTGTGCATAAGTCATTGTGCAGGGAAGGGAGGAGGTAAGCTATGACCATCACTTAAAGACTTCCATGAGAGAGTTTTGCGGGCATGCTCCGTGACCTATGCAGAGGTCATTGTTCAGGGAGGGGAGGAGGGGAGCTTTTACCATCAATTGTAAACATCTATGGGAGAGTTTTGTGGGCATGCTCTCTGACCTGTGCATAGGTCCTTTTGCAAAGATGGGAGAAGTTGAGTTCTGACCATGACATAGATTTTAATGACAGAGTTGTGTGGTCATGCTCTGTGATCTATGCAGAAGTCATTGTGCAGGAAGGGGAGGTGGTGAACCGCTACCCTCACAAACTTCTATGGGTTATGAGTTTGCTCTGTGATCTTTGCAAAGGTTATTGTGCAGGGAGGGGGGGTAGATGAGTAGATAAGCTGTGATCATCATCTATTGTGAATGGTGGATCCTGTATTACATATATATATATATATATATATATATATATATTAGTTTAAGGACCCGGCATCGCTCGGGTATATTTAATCTATTTCATTTATTGTTTGTGTGTGTCATTAAAAGATATCAACACTCTCCACTATAACAGTGACATCTGCAGCACCCAGTTCCTTAACACTGACCCCCCCTCCCGATAATTAGACCTCCACAGCAGCATACCCCCTTAACTTTGACCTTTATAGCAGCCTTCCCCTTTAACAGTGAGTTTCACAACACACCACCCCCTTGACAGTAACCTCCACAGGGGCCCGTCCCCTTAACAGTGGCCTTTACAGCAATCTGCTCCTTAAAATTGACCTCCATAGCGGACCATCCCCTTAACTGTGACCTCCACAGCAGCCTGCCCCTAGGGTGGCCAGAGGTCCAGTTTTAGGCCAGACAGTCCAGCTTTCAGACTCTCTGTCCTCTGTCTGGCGCAGGACCTGGACGGACATAAGGATGTCCTTTTGAACAGCTCACTCTCAGACAGCAGCACTGTGCTGTCTGAGTCTGAGCTGCAGGGAGAAAGTCACCGTCCCTCCCACCCCTGCAGCTGACAGAAGTTGATTTTTAACTTTATATTTTTCAATCCCTGTCAACTGAGGAGTGGGATGGGGGCGTGGCCTAACGAGATCGGGGGCATGTCCTTTTGAACAGCTCACTCTAAGACAGCAGCACTGTGCTGTCTGAGTCTGAGCTGCAGGGAGAAAGTCACCGTCCCTCCCACCCCTGCAGCTGACAGAAGTTGATTTTGAACTTCATTTTTTTCAATCCCTGTCGACATGCTGCAACACCATAGACTCTCATTATAAAAATTGTCGGATGACATTGGTGCGACATCAATGTAGCAGTGTAGTTGTGCCCTATGTGTTGTGCGACTTATTGTCGTTGTGTAGCCCTAGCTTAAAGCTGACCTACAGCAGTGAAGAAAAATGGCTGGGTTGTTATGGAAACCTGGAGTAAAACTGTGTGTATGTGGAGACTAAGGGTCTGCGAGCTTCTACTGGCTGATAATGGACATGTGACCATGTGTATGGCAGTTGGGATATGAAGAGAAAGACTTGCAGGCTTGTATTGGCTAATGCAGGTCATTTTGGGGGGAATATCTCAGGAACGGTACATCCTAGAGATTTCTTTCCAAGTAGCAAGGGATGTGTATACCAAGTTTCGTTGAAATCGATGGTTGCGTTTTTGAGTGATCGCGGACCATACATACATACGTCCTTCTTTATATATATAGATTATATAAGGAGGCTCACAGTGCCCTTGGAAAGCTCCAGCCAAGTTCTGCAGGACTCTCTGTGAACTCCTGCCAAAGTCTTGCCTAAAAGATAAGGGAATATATGTGAGAACCCAGCGACTTGTTATTTTCTTACTTATCACAGAGAACAGCTCATTCCTCCATCAGACCGCATCATCTTGTTTTAGAAACTGCTGCTGTACGCAGCCTGTTCCTGAAAAAGGAGAAAGCCACAGTCAGGGGCTGGAGTCAGAACCCGGCCAAGATCCGTGAGTCAGCCCCAGGCTCATCACGCAGGCAGAGAGTGATCGGCCCAGCTCAGCCAATCACAGGCCGCCTCATCTTCTCCTCCAGCCAATGAGAATCCGACTGTTCTCTGGACCACTGTTGTCTTTGGCTCAGCAACCTGAACTATTTTCACAAAATTTCTGGCACTCTTTGTTATCCTTGTTTGGGTAGCCTACAAGTCAAGACCGGGTTATAGCCTGAGCCTGTGGTAAGAAGATAGGAGCTGACACCTGCTATCCCCCCCCACCCCCACCACCACCGCCATAAATATCAGGTGTCTGAAATTAGTCGCCTCGAAATGCGTTGAGAATCCATGTAATGATATAGATATGAGATAGATAGATAGATATGAGATAGATAGATAGATATGGGATAGATAGATAGATAGATAGATATGGGATAGATAGATAGATATGAGATAGATAGATATGAGATAGATAGATAGATAGATAGATAGATAGATATGAGATAGATAGATAGATAGATAGATAGATAGATAGATATGGGATAGATAGATAGATAGATAGATATGGGATAGATAGATAGATAGATAGATAGATATGGGATAGATATGGGATAGATAGATATGAGATATCCCCTGTCATGTCCACTAATATAAATAAATTACCCCAGCACCTCGTTCTATAATGGAAAGTGGTGAGCATCTTTCTTTTAGTCTTAAAGGGGTTGTCTATTTTATTTATTTTTTCAATAAGGATCCCCTTATAATAAGCTGATTGTGTTGAATCACTGCTGGAACCCCCAAAGATTACCTGTAATCTATAGAGGAAACTGTCAACAAGTAGTCCGTTCTCCTACAGCACCTCCACAGGGGGGATGAAGTATTGCAGTCTGCTCATTGAAATCAATGTAATGTCCATGTAATGCATGGACATGCTTGGTCCTCCTGAGAGAGATGCTCTTTGTAGCTGCTCCCCATATGGTATTTGTAAATGGGTTTTCATAAAACTGTAATTTTGTCACCACCTGGAATCTCTAGGTTACTGGATGCCGGGTTAGAGAATTAATGCGTGTTGTATGATATGTGCTCTGTAATAATGTTGTTGACTCGATGAGGAAGTGGTGACTCATAGACACAACATGTGCTATTTGTAGCCTGCGGACAATAGGAAGACTCTGCAGCACACTGCCAGCACATGCTCCCCTCGTGGACAGCCGGATTGGCCAATCAGAAAACCGATGACATCATCAGTCAACCAATCAGGAGCCTCCTGACGGGTTTAGGGAAGGTCGGAGCTGCTCGTGGGAGAAGTTTCTCATAAACAGAAAAGTTGTCTCCACTTGTGAAATGTTCTTGCTGTGTTTTTCGTCGTCTGTGCAATTCTCCTAAAAAAAAAACCCCAGAGGACCAGAGAACAAGATTGGGTTCACCTGGGTTAGGCAACTCTCACCCCCACCGGACAGATATAGCTTTTTACAATCTATGTAATGTCCACAGTTATACACAAGAAATGGTCACCTATGGTGCCACTCAGGGGCTGGATGACGCAAGCCCCTCCCATATGACTCTTTTCCGACCAATCAGCACAGTTATGTATCACCTTTGTGAAAATAGTTCAGGTTGCTGAGCCAAAGACAACAGTGGTCCAGAGAACAGCCAGATTCTCATTGGCTGGATGAGAAGATGAGGCGGCCTGTGATTGGCTGAGCTGGGCCAATCACTCTCTGCCTGCGTGGTGAGCCTGGGGCTGACTCACGGATCTTGGCCGGGTTCTGACTCCAGCCCCTAACTGTGGCTTTCTCCTTATAGGCACTTTGGGGGTTCGTTTAGTGGGCACAATTGAACCCTCTAGATGGGCATTGACAGGGCACATGTACGATTCCCTAATGTACCAGAACCTGCCCCAGGGAAAAGGTCCATTTAAGTGGATTTAAAGGGAGGTGACAGGCATCAAAACTAGGGTCATGAACAATGAGCACCGGGACCCTCTAACCATCATTATATCTCTACCTCACCCCCCCCCCCCCTCCCTTCCAGGCACTATTTCTTGGGTGCATGTATGATTCCCTAATGTACAAGAACCTGCTCCAGGGACAAGGTCCCTTTAAGTGGATTTAAAGGGATACATTTAGGTCTGGTGAGAGGCATCAAAACGATGGTCTTGAACAATGGGCACCAGGACTCTCTAACCATCATTATATCTTTACCCCCATCCCCACCCCAAGGCACCATTTTGTAGGTGCATGTATGATTCTCTAAAAAAAAATAACACGTCACCATCCTCCTAGAGAACTGAGATCCACCTCAGCCTCCCTTCTGTCGGTGCCAAGAACCCGCCTCAAGACAAGGGGGGACAGACGTTTCTCAGTATTGGCCCCCAAGATTTGGAACTCCCTCCCAGAACACATTAGAACAACATCAAATTACCTGGAATTTAGGAAGTTGGTTAAGACCTGGCTTTTTGTGTAGGATGACGTAGGGGCCCACCAATATAGCCGTCGACAAGCGCTTCGATCGGATTGAGTTCCTCTAGAGCGCTATACAAGGACTTAGTAACATAACATAACAAAGTACAAGAACCTGCCCCAGAGACAAGGTCCCTTTAAGTAGATTTAAAGGGACACATTTTTTAGAAAGGCTGGTGGGAGGCATCAATACCAGTGTCATAAACAATTTGCATTGTGACCCTCAAACCTTCACTTATTCAGTTCTTTATATACCCTTCAACATCCCCCCCCCCCCCCAAGGCACCATTTCTTGAATACAGCCTCAACTCAAGCCCAGTTATGTCAACGACATTCACCGTACTCCCCCTCTGACAATCTTCCATGATGGACTGGTGATGAGGTAGTCCCTAAAAGTCCCTGTTTTCTGGATTTCATCAGTCCTCTATATACCCATGGCCCATGGCTTAAACATCCTATATTTCAACATTTCCCAAATCTCTAAGAAGCTTCCACACTTTGGCTGATCTTGCGTGGACTGCTTGATCATCTAAGGTTCACAGAGGTGTCCCCAATCTTTCCAGATATCGCATTTGGCTGTTGAATTTCAATGGGTCTTTTGTTTTTGAGGGAGATAAGCTGCCGTCAAATGTCTGGCAGAGGCCTACTCAAGAACACATGCATGCTTGGCTGGGCCGAATGTGCACGTGCGATTACAGAGAAGAGCTGCGGCTCGTTACACAGTTTCCAGATGGACTGTGTCTTTAAATTAACTCTGACCGTCACATAGGGAGCTCTTAATAGGATTCTTCCCAGATGCGCTGATAATTAGAGCGGATGTGTCCTTGGACCTACAATGTGTACAAGGATGGATCTCACAGGAAAGAAAATTCTGTCCTGACGTGTGATGGAAACCAGATTTTGTCCTTAAAGAGGACCCGTCACGCTGGTGGCAACATACAGTATCTTCTGAGAGAACGTAGCTTTGGAGGTACTGTTTTTCCTTGAAGTGATGCAGAGGAGTATGGAGACCTAGTTTTCAGGAAATGCCCTCTGGGTAAAAAATATGCAAATTAGAGCATACCATTCACACCCATCTGTAGACAGCTGTTTCGGGGGTCTTGCCCTTCATCAGGATGCAACAACTATGTGGAGAGGAAAATGTCTTCCAGGTAGACGCCATGTTTCATACAGTGGGGCAAAAAATTATTTAGTCAGCCACCAATTGTGCAAGTTCTTCCACTTATATAGATGAGAGAGGCCTGTCATTTTCATCATAGGTATACCTCAACTATTAAAGAGACAGAATGAGAAAAAAAATCCAGAAAATCACATTGTCTGATTTTTTAAGAATTTATTTGCAAATTATGGTGGAAAATAAGTATTTGGTCAATAACAAAAGTTCATCTCAATGGTAATGACAGAGGTCAAACGTTTTCTGTAAGTCTTCACAAGGTCCTTACACACTGTTGCTGGTATTTTGGCCCATTCCTCCATGCATAATCTCCTCTAGAGCAGTGATGATTTGGGGCTGTCGTTGGGCAACACGGACTTTCAACTCCCTCCAAAGGTTTTCTATGGGGTTGAGATCTGGAGACTAGCTAGGCCACTCTAGGACCTTGAAATGCTTCTTATGAAGCCACTCCTTCGTTGCCCGGGCAGGTGTGTTTGGGATCATTGTCATGCTTAAAGACCCAGCCACGTTTCATCTTTAATGCCCTTGCTGATGGAAGGAGGTTTTCACTCAAAATCTCACGATACATGGCCCCATTCCTTCTTTCCTTTACATCGGATCAGTCGTCATGGTCCCTTTGCAGAAAAACAGCCCCAAAGCGTGATGTTTCCACCCCCATGCTTCACAGTAGGTATGGTGTTCTTTGGATGCAACGCAGCATTCTTTCTCCTCCAAATTGAATTGAGTTTTATCAAAAAGTTCTACTTTGGTTTCATCTGACCGTATGGCATTCTGTCAGTCCTCTTCTGGATCATCCAAATGCTCTCTAGCAAACTTCAGACGGGCCCGGACATGTACTGGCTTAAGCAGGAGGACACATCTGGCACTGGAGGATTGAGTCCCTGGCGGCGTAGTGTGTTACTGATGGTAGCCTTTGTTACCTTTGGTCCCAGCTCTCTGCAGGCCATTCACTAGGTCCCCCCGTGTGGTTCTAGGATTTTTGCTCACCGTTCTTGTGATCATTTTGACCCCACGGGGTGAGAACTTGCGTGGAGCTCTAGATCGAGGGAGATTATCAGTGGTCTTGTATGTCTTCCATTTTCTAATAATTGCTCCCACAGTTGATTTCTTCACACCAAGCTGCTTGCCTATTGCAGGTTCAGTCTTTCCAGCCTAGTGCAGGTCTACAATTTTGTTTCTGGTGTCCTTTGACAGCTCTTTGGTGGTCTTGGCCATAGTGGAGTTTGGAGTGTGACTGTTTGAGGTTGTGGACAGGTGTCTTTTATACTGATAACAAGTTCAAACAGATGCCATTAATACAGGTAACTGAGTGGAGGACAGAGGAGCCTCCTAAGGAAGAAGTTACAGGTCTGTGAGAGACAGAAATCTTGCTCGTTTGTAAGTGACCAAATACTTATTTTACCGAGGAATTTACCAAATAATTCATTAGAAATCCTACAATGTGATTTCCTGTATTCTTTCCCCCCATTCTGTCTCTCATAGTTGAGGTGTACCTATGATGAACTTGCACAATTGGTGCTGACTAAATACTTTTTTGTCCCACTGTATAACCGCTGCCACGTAATAGAGGAAGCGTGACGTTATTACTGGAGTCAGGGGTATGGAGAACCTCAGCCGTAGAGAAACCCACTTCTCCTTCCACATCACCCCACTATATGACTCCTGTAGTGCTAAGAAGCGGGCGCCTCGGGGTAACCTGAATATTCAGGCTGACACAAGCACCGGGGGAGGACAACCTGTTCCCTTAAAGGTGCAGTACTCAGTGTGTGAGGTGTTTACTCCATGTCTTAGGTGATAGGAATGCAGCAGTGGGAAGAACATTACTCTGAGTAAGAAAGAGGAAGAAACAACCACGACAGGCAACGCATGGCCTTCACGTGAAAATGCCTGGCAGCCAATCAGGCGGCAGCTGATCTTGCCCTGACGTCCAATCACAGCACTATGCTGAGGCATGCAAGACGCTGGAGGCTTCTCACTATGTGGCTGCCAAGTGCTGCACAGATACTGCGGATCTTTTACTTTCACAATGAAGTAATATGTCCTATTTCCTTCATATAGCCGACATGAATTCCCCCTAAATGAGGCTGGTGAGATAGATAGATATGAGACAGATAGATAGATAGATAGATATGAGATAGATAGATAGATATGAGATAGATAGATAGATAGATAGATAGATATGAGATAGATATGAGATAGATAGATAGATATGAGATAGATAGATATGAGATAGATAGATAGATAGATAGATATGAGATAGATAGATAGATATGAGAGAGATAGATAGATAGATATGAGAGAGATAGATAGATAGATAGATAGATATGAGATAGATAGATATGAGATAGATAGATAGATATGAGATAGATAGATAGATAGATAGATAGATATGAGATAGATAGATAGAATGGAAAGTAGTGAGCATTAGTGTTGATCGAGCACCAAAGTGCTCGGGTGCTCGAGTAGAACGCTTTGGGATGCTCGGGTGCTCTACAGAGCACAATGGGAGAACCCGAGCAATAAACCAAGCACCCCCTGCTCTGAAGAGGGGAGGGCGTCTGGTTCACAGGAAAAGGTCAAAAATTGATGGAACCACGACTGAAATGGTTCGGGAACAGCATGGGGAGGAGGTCTGGATGCATCTTGGACTCCCAGGTCGCTGCTGGGGACGATGTTGTCTGAGTAGTACACCACTTTTACAGACTGACAATAATACGCACCAAACCGAAGATAAAATCGATTTTAGATGAAAAATTGTTAGGAAACATTCTTTCCTGTATATTTACTTGCATATAAAGTGCAAGTGCTGCCAAAAATTACAAGGAAAAGGCACTCCGATACACCCTTTATTACAAAAAAAGGAGGGCATCATACACACCCTTGACAAATTATGATTGATGGCCTGCTGGTGACCATCAAAAACATTAGGAGCAAGGGCCTGCTGGTGATCTGACCATGGAAAAAATTATGGGCGAGGGCCTGCTGCTGAGCTGACCATCGAAAAAATTATGGTTGAGGGTCTGCTGCTGAGCTGACCATCGAAAAAATCATGGTTGAGGGCCTGCTGATGACCCTCTAAAACAGGAGCGAGGGCAGCCTAATAAGCATGTTGATATAATGGAGGAGGAAGAGAAAAGGAAGATGGAACCATATACCCTTTTTGTGGAGGAAGGGGTGCATGGGAATACAGTGTATTCAGCACATTATAAACAACACATGCCTTTATGTTCAGCCGCTTTCCTCTGAGGAGGGGGCAGGGTCAGGGGCAATCCAGGCCTTGTTCATTTTGATGAGTTAACTGGTCAGCATTTTCAGTTGACAGGCGGATAAGCTTATCAGTTATTATGCCCCCAGCAGCACTAAATACCCGCTCTGACAAAACGGTGGCGGCAGGGCAGGCCAGCACCTCCAAGGCGTAGAGCACCAGTTCATGCCACGTGTCCAGCTTGGACACCCAGTAGTTGTAAGGCACAGAGGGATCACTGAGGACGCTGACATGGTCTCCTAGGTACTCCACCATCTTCCAAAACTTTTCCCTCCTTGTGACACTATGCCGCGCATCAGGGTGAGGGTGCTTTCGGGGTGTCATGAAACTGTCCCAGGCCTTGGAGAGTGTTGCCCTTGCCTCTGCTGGAACTGATGTGTGTTTCCCTCCCCTCCCCTCCTCGGTTGCCCAAGAAACTACGTACTCTGCTGCCAGCGTTGTCAGCTGGAAATTTTTGGAGCAATTTTTCCACAAGGACTTTCTGGTATTGCCCTATTTTGCTCGTCCTCTCCACCACAGGAATGAGAGATGAGAAGTTCTCTTTGTAGCGGGGGTCGAGAAGGGTGAACAACCAGTAATCGGTGTTGTCCAAAATTTGAATAACCCGAGGGTCACGGGAACGGCAGCATAACATAAAGTCTGCCATGTGTTCCAGAGTCCCAACAGACAATACTTCGCAGGTCCATCAGGAGGAATGACTCTCAATCTCCTCATCCTCTTCCTCAACCTGCTATGGGTACTACCCTCTGTAGCGGAGGCACCCGTCTCCTGCTCCTCCTCCTCCGCATCATCATCCAATTCCCGCTGAAAAGACGAAATGAGGGTGGTCTGGCTATCACCCTGTGTAATGTCTTACCCCATTTCCACCTCTTCCACATGCAATGCGTCCGCCTTCATTGTAAGCAGCGAGCGTTTCAGTAGACACAGAAGTGGGATGGTTACGCTGATAATAGCTACACTTGTAAAGGAACCGCAAGCACTCTCCAGTCTTCAATTTCCAAAGGTTTATTCACCAACACAATGCGACGTTTCGACCTGTGTGGTCTTTTTCAGGCTTGAGCTCAGGACTGACTCCCGACACGGCTGGCGCACCACCACATTAAGGAACGGTATTTACCCTTTTTTCCGTTGTGCTGCTACACTTTTTTTTTGACATGTTACGCTGATAATAGCGTCATCGCCGCTCACCATCTGTGTTGATTCCTCAAAGTTGCGTAAAACCTCACAGAGGTCAGACATCCATGCCCACTCGTCGATTGTGAATAGCGGAAGCTGACTGGAATGGCGACGACCATGTTGCAGCTGGTATTCCACTACTGCCCTCTGCTGCTCACAAAGCCTGGCCAACTTGTGGAACATGAAGATCCAACGCGTCCTCACGTCGCACAACAGTCGGTGGAGCTGGCAATTGCAAGCGCTGCTGCAGCGTTGCCAGACCGGCGGAAGCTGTCAATGGCTTTCAGAAATGGGCACACACGTGGCACACCTTCACCAGTAGCTCAGGCGAATTGGGGTAGGTTTTGAGAAACCTCTGAACCACTAAGTTGAACATGTGGGCTAGGCATGGTATGTGTGTGAGCTTGCCGAGCTCCAAAGCCTCCACCAAGTTCCGGCCATTATCAGACACAACCATGCCTGGTTGTAGGTTGAGTGGCGAGAGCTCAGTCTGGTCCCTTATCCCCTGCCACAGCTCTGTGGCGGTGTGCTGTTTGTCACCTAAGCAAATAAGTTTCAGCACGGCCTGCTGGCCGCTTCCCCACTGCAGTACTACACATGCTACCAGCTACTGACTGATGGCTGACTGGTGCTGAAAGATGATAATTCTGAGGTGAAAGTGGAGGAGGAGGTGGAGGAGGAGAAGGGGGGGTTGCAGCCACTAATGTAGGTGGTGGCGGAAATCCCGATGGAAGCAGGGCCCGCAATCCTTGGCGTCGGTAGCACCTGTGCCATCCCAGGGTACGACTCGCTCCCGGCCTCCACAACGTTCACCCAGTGTGCCGTCAGGGGAATGTAGTGTCCCTGGCCAAAAGCACTTGTCTATGTGTCAGTTGTTAAGTTGACCTTCCTAATAACTGCGTTGGTCACTGGTCAGGGCATGGGTAATGTTAAGGGACACATGCTGGTGCAAGGCGGGGGCAGTACACCCGGGAAAAATAGCGGCGGCAGGGGACTGAGTAACGAGGGACCGCCACCACCATCAGTCTGCGGAAAGCCTCAGTGTCCACAAGCCTAAATGGCAACATTTCCAGGGCCAGCAATTTTTAAAGGTGCGCATTTAGTGCGATGGCCTGTGGGTGGGTGGCTGGGTATTTGCGCTTTCGTTCAAAGGCCTGGGGTATGGACATCTGTACCCTGCGCTGGGACACAGAAGTGGATGTGGTCGCTGATGGTGCTTGCGAAGGTCCAGGAGCAGCGCAGGAGGTATCCGGGCCTGCGTCTTGGACAGGGGATTGGCCAGCACGTAACACAGGGGAAGAGGAGGCAGCAGGGTGAATGGCAGATACTGATTGTGGACCCAGGCGTTCGGCACACCTACTAGGGTGCTTTGATGCCATGTGGCGTATCATGCTGGTGGTGGTGAGGTTGCTAGTGTTCACGCCCCTGCTCATTTTGGTACGGCACAGGTTGCAAATCACAATTCTTTTATGGTCCGCGGTTTCCTTTCAAAAAGCTCCAGACTGCGGAACACCTACCCCTTGGCAAGGGAGATTGCCGCAAGGGGGTGCTCCGGGGAACAGTTGCAGGCCTGTTTGGTGTGGCCTGCCTTCTCCCTTTTGCCACCCCACTGCCTCTTCCAGCCTGTTGCGGTGCTGCGGATCCCTCCCCCTCTGTACTGCTGTCCTCGCATGGCTTGCCACCTTCCCAGGTTGGGTGTCACAGGTTAAGGGGAAGGGAAAACACCAAATACACACCACAATGAATAGACAACAATCTAGGACTCAAAAGCTAAGAAAGAGGGATGGTGACCTCCTAGTAATCCTTAGGCCTTTCCCTAACTCCTGCCAGTATGAGCAGATCCTGATGGTGGAAATACTCATACACCGGATACCTAAAGCCATGCTAAAACTGACGAGCCCTAGGATAGGTAGCAGGGGATGAGACAGCTGGTTCCTTCCAGAATGAAGGAACCTGCATCTCCCTGAGGCCTAGAAACAACACACACCAGATATAAAAAACAGCGAAGACAACAAGTACTTAGCATAGAGATGTATGGAGAAGCAGGAGATCCAAGACAAACCAGCACTAGCAACTCCAAGCAGAAACTATCAACCGCATGGTCAGCCGTGTGAGGTGGATCTAAATAGACCCTCATCACTGATAACGAGCGGCACCTGAGGAGAGGTAATATCCTGCCAAACAACAACATACATAGTGGAAAACAGAGACCTGTCAGATAGCCTCACGTGCAGCAAGTCTATCCGATCTTCTCACCTCTCTCACAGGAGGTACCGTAACATTGGGTCAGTGATTTCATCGTCCACCACCTCCTCTTCCACTTCCTCACTCTGGTCATCCTAACAAGAACCTCACTTAATGACAACTGTGTGTCATCCTCATCATCAACCTCTTGAGACACTAATTGCCGTTGACTTATTGGCAACTGTGTCTCATCATTATCATCCACCTTGTGAAACACTAATTGCCGTTCCTCACCGTCATCTTCTTCTGACTGTGGATGCTCAAGAGTTTGGAAATCAGTGCACAAGATCTCCTCATGTCCCTCCTCAAGCGGGAGTTTGGCGAGAGGCCCAAATCAAGTGTGGGATCACTTGTTTGCCAATGGTGGGATGAAGGAGGATCAGGGTGAGGATTCTGTTGACCAGACTCTTGGCTACTGAGAACGGACTTTGTGGAAGACAGAGTGGTGCCTAACCGACTGGAAGAAAACGTTATACAGGAGATGTAGCGCAGGTAATGTCGCTGTCAGCAGCGGCCAAACAATTGCGCTGAATGTCACAGATATTTAGGATGCGCAAATGTA
Source organism: Bufo gargarizans (assembly GCF_014858855.1). NCBI lineage: Eukaryota > Metazoa > Chordata > Amphibia > Anura > Bufonidae > Bufo > Bufo gargarizans. The sequence goes on along the minus strand of NC_058090.1, from coordinate 91,923,339 downwards.
ACATAACAGATGGAGCAGAGGTTATGTCACTCTCAGCAGCGGCCAAACAGGCAGGTTGCGCTAATAATATATATTGCAGCAAGATAAAACAATAGTCCTTAAAAGGACTTTTGGGTCTCTAACACCTTTCAAAAGTAAAACCCTGCCTGAAAAAATAAATAAAATTCTGTCCCTACACTATCTGCTCCTTCTGCTGCAGCTCTCCCTGACTAAGACTGAGCCAAACCAGGTGTCATCGGGTGCTATATAGCACCCGATTACGCGTTCCGGCCAGCCAATCACTGTAATGCCAGCAGCCAACATTGCTACAGCATTAAAGTGAGTGCCAGTACTTCCCCGCACGTGCGGGGAGGAGACTCGATGCTCCAGTCAAAATGGTGTTCGGCCGAGCATGCTCGCCCAACACTAGTGAGCATCTTTCTTTCATGAAAAGGGTTTTCTATTGTAAAAAATCTTTTTTTATTTTCTTATTTTTTATTTAATAAGGATCCCCCAACAATAAACTGATCGTGTTGACTCACTGTTGGGACCCCCCAGAGATTACCTGTCATCTATGGAGGAAACTGGCAGCAAGTGATAGACAGATATGCAATAGATAGTAACTAGTGTTCAGCGAAGCAAGGTACAGATTATAGATCCGAAGTCGCTTCAGTCAAAACTTTGCTTGACTGCTGTACGGAGATCCGTCTCCATACAGCATCCAAATGTACGGGCTCCGACGAGGTGAATAACTTCAGCCATCGATTTTTTTTAACTTGAAAAACATTTTAAAACTTGAATCTGAACTCGGCTTCGGTACCAAGATACGGGCCACAACAAGTCACGGAGCAGTGGTTAGCGGAGAGTGATGTTGTGCTGCATGGTGATATCGGATGCTGAGGAGGAGGTATTTTGTGCTGTATGGTGATATCGGATGCTGATGAGGAGGTATTTTGTGCTGCGTGGTGATATCGGATGCTGATGAGGAGGTATTTTGTCCTGTATGGTGATATCGGATGCTGATGAGGAGGTATTTTGTGCTGCGTGGTGATATCGGATGCTGACGAGGAGGTATTTTGTGCTGTGTGGTGATATCGGATGCTGAGGAGGAGGTATTATGTGCTGTATGGTGATATCGGATGCTGATGAGGAGGTATTTTGTGCTGCGTGGTGATATCGGATGCTGATGAGGAGGTATTTTGTGCTGTATGGTGATATCGGATGCTGATGAGGAGGTATTTTGTGCTGCGTGGTGATATCGGATGCTGATGAGGAGGTATTTTGTCCTGTATGGTGATATCGGATGCTGATGAGGAGGTATTTTGTGCTGTATGGTGATATCGGATGCTGATGAGGAGGTATTTTGTGCTGTATGGTGATATCGGATGCTGACGAGGAGGTATTTTGTGCTGCGTGGTGATATCGGATGCTGATGAGGAGGTATTTTGTGCTGCGTGGTGATATCGGATGCTGATGAGGAGGTATTTTGTGCTGCGTGGTGATATCGGATGCTGACGAGGAGGTATTTTGTGCTGCGTGGTGATATCGGATGCTGACGAGGAGGTATTTTGTGCTGCGTGGTGATATCGGATGCTGATGAGGAGGTATTTTGTCCTGTATGGTGATATCGGATGCCGATGAGGAGGTATTTTGTGCTGTATGGTGATATCGGATGCTGAGGAGGAGGTATTTTGTGCTGCATGGTAATATCGGATGCTGATGAGGAGGTATTTTGTGCTGTATGGTGATATCGGATGCTGATGAGGAGGTATTTTGTGCTGCGTGGTGATATCGGATGCTGAGGAGGAGGTATTTTGTGCTGCGTGGTGATATCGGATGCTGAGGAGGAGGTATTTTGTGCTGCGTGGTGATATCGGATGCTGAGGAGGAGGTATTTTGTGCTGCATGGTGATATCGGATGCTGAGGAGGAGGTATTTTGTGCTGCTATGGTGATATCGGATGCTGATGAGGAGGTATTTTGTGCTGCATGGTGATATCGGATGCTGATGAGGAGGTATTTTGTGCTGCGTGGTGATATCGGATGCTGATGAGGAGGTATTTTGTGCTGTATGGTGATATCGGATGCTGATGAGGAGGTATTTTGTGCTGTATGGTGATATCGGATGCTGATGAGGAGGTATTTTGTGCTGTATGGTGATATCGGATGCTGATGAGGAGGAGGTATTTTGTCCTGTATGGTGATATCGGATGCTGAGGAGGAGGTATTTTGCGCTGTATGGTGATATCGGATGCTGATGAGGAGGTATTTTGTGCTGCTATGGTGATATCGGATGCTGAGGAGGAGGTATTTTGTGCTGCTATGGTGATATCGGATGCTGATGAGGAGGTATTTTGTGCTGCGTGGTGATATCGGATGCTGATGAGGAGGTATTTTGTGCTGCTTGGTGATATCGGATGCTGACGAGGAGGTATTTTGTGCTGCGTGGTGATATCGGATGCTGATGAGGAGGTATTTTGTGCTGCATTGTGATATCGGATGCTGACGAGGAGGTATTTTGTGCTGCGTGGTGATATCGGATGCTGATGAGGAGGTATTTTGTGCTGCGTGGTGATATCGGATGCTGATGAGGAGGTATTTTGTGCTGTATGGTGATATCGGATGCTGAGGAGGAGGTATTATGTGCTGTATGGTGATATCGGATGCTGATGAGGAGGTATTTTGTGCTGTATGGTGATATCGGATGCTGAGGAGGAGGTATTATGTGCTGTATGGTGATATCGGATGCTGATGAGGAGGTATTTTGTGCTGCGTGGTGATATCGGATGCTGATGAGGAGGTATTTTGTGCTGTATGGTGATATCGGATGCTGATGAGGAGGTATTTTGTGCTGCGTGGTGATATCGGATGCTGACGAGGAGGTATTTTGTGCTGCGTGGTGATATCGGATGCTGATGAGGAGGTATTTTGTGCTGCATGGTGATATCGGATGCTGATGAGGAGGAGGTATTTTGTGCTGTATGGTGATATCGGATGCTGAGGAGGAGGTATTTTGTGCTGCATGGTGATATCGGATGCTGATGAGGAGGTATTTTGTGCTGCGTGGTGATATCGGATGCTGATGAGGAGGTATTTTGTGCTGCGTGGTGATATCGGATGCTGATGAGGAGGTATTTTGTGCTGCGTGGTGATATCGGATGCTGACGAGGAGGTATTTTGTGCTGTGTGGTGATATCGGATGCTGAGGAGGAGGTATTTTGTGCTGTATGGTGATATCGGATGCTGAGGAGGAGGTATTTTGTGCTGTGTGGTGATATCGGATGCTGACGAGGAGGTATTTTGCCCTGTATGGTGATATCGGATGCTGACGAGGAGGTATGGATGGGGCCCCAGCTAGGTCTTTGCTATGGGGCCCTCTCACACAGACTCATGGCACTGCATACAAGCCTGTGCGCCCAGCAGTATACTTAAAAATAGCGCGTGAGTCATGTGGCCCCGGTCCAGCCAATGAGAGTCAGCAGCTGAGCGATTATGTCACAAGACAAACCGGTTCCCATTCTGATTTCACCTTTGCTCCACTTTGTTCTGCCAGTGATGAGCGGTGGCTAAAAAATTGAAAAATTCTTCTACAATGAGCAAAAAGTAAGAAAAAAAAATGTCTGTTAACGCTTGACTTTCCTGCACACCCGCTCCTGAAATACACTGTGCTGCTGGTAGGCTCTACACCCCCCCCCAACCCCCTCCCTCCCCACAGGTCTGCATTCCTCATATCATCCTGTTTGGACTGAAACGACCACGCGTGTATACAGGCCAATGCTACTAATACTCTGTGCTGCTGTCTGGCTCGACATTGTGAGGTCTTAGAAAGGGTAGGAAAGGGCAGTAAAATGCCAGGCCCCCTGACGGAAATCCAACGGACCCCCATTATAGTCTGCCGGGCGTCACTCGTGTCCGTTATGCAATGGGAAGCCACCGCCATTAGAGTGTCGGAAATACTTTAAACACTTCCCTGCGCTGATACATTGTAACAAACCCTCCTCGCAAGAAAGACATTTGCGTTGGTTAGGTATGTAGCCCAATGAGCACGGTGTAGACTGGAAGTATTAGGTTTGCACGGGTTTTCAGCTCGTGTGTGTAAATAAGATTGTCCACATTCACTGACAGCAAGCAGAAACCTCCAGTTTGACAGATGTTTCTGCTATAATACGTCCTGGCTATAAAAATCCGGTTAAACTGGGTAATCAGTGACTACGGCTGTGACTATGTGCACGTAGCACCCCGTACTCTTCGTGCAGCCAGACGAGCGGCATCGGGCCTGGCGCAGCCCCTTATCTCCAGAGCGCAGCTCCGCGCTGACTGATAAGACAAGGGGTATTACTCTGCAGATGAGAACTTCCTCATGTCGCATGCACAGTTTATTATACTAAATATAGAGTACCCCTTTAAATCTCTATCTCCAAAACATGCTTGCTTTATATTGGGCTAGTAATGTAACCGTGGGGCCCCCTAGCACAGCTTGTAGGGGGCCCCACTCTGCAATGGATGGTCACTTCACTATCGAGTAAGGATACAACTTCTTCTCCGTGCCCTAACATACTCTGTGCTGCTGTGAGAACATCAGCTTCACTTATGCCTGTCACAAACATAATAACATTTCACTTCCTGAAATACTCTGTGCTGCTTTTTACCCCCCACTACTTCTCTCCATTTCCCTCTTTCTGTCATCAGGTTGGAGTGCAAATTAAAGGGGTGTCTCATCAAGACCACTTTTTTTATATTTTGTAAAAAATCTAGGACCCTTGTTGATGAATCCCCCCTCCATCATCGTGGTCTAAGGGGGAGAGGTCTGTCCGGCCATACGACTCTCCACTCATAGAAGGGACCCCCCCCCCTTTATGAGCTGTGTATGTCTTGAGGAAACACAGTGTTACACTCGGGGCCAGGAAGATGAGATATAGGGAGCTGTTTGCTTAGCTCCAGAATGATGGATCAGGTCTTGAAATGCGTTAGTCTGAACATTTTTGTTATATTTAATGTAGGAGGGACGAGAAGTACGGCTGAGCAGCCCTTGGTGCTGGGCATTCCCTTGTAGGGCGATGATCCGGGCTCCGGTTACGCTGTTGTAAACAAGTTCTCGGAAGAGCGCTGCTCCCGCCTGCATCCTATCGGAGGGGACAGCTGCAGCCGCAGGAATCCGTAAACAGCTCCCAGAGAGGAGAGCGCTAAAAGTGCTGAGCGAACACCTACAAATACACTTGTTTTTCTGCTTCCAAAATACACCTTCTGAAGAAGACGGTGGTGTGCCAAAGTCATCTTATTATAAACAGTCTGACAACTGCTGGGCTTCTTATAGAGAGGACAATAGAGCCAGAGACAGTGTATCTAAGCCTATGAGCTGGTGTATCCAAGCCTATCACGTGTAATACTGTCAGTTAAGCCAGGGTATCTAAGCCTATCATGTACGATACTGTCAGCTGATCAGGTGTATCTAAGTCAATCTGTGTGATGCTGTCTGTTGAGCTGTGTATCTAAGCCTATCACGTATGCTGCTGTCAGCTGAGCTGGTGTATCCAAGCCTATCACGTGTAATACTGTCAGTTAAGCCAGGGTATCTAAGCCTATTATGTACGATACTGTCAGCTGATCGGGTGTATCTAAGTCAATCTGTGTGACGCTGTCTGCTGAGCTGTGTATCTAAGCCTATCATGTATGCTGCTGTCAGCTAGGCTGGTGTATCCAAGCCTATCATGTGTAATACTGTCAGTTAAACCAGTGTATCTAAGCCTATCATGTATGATACTGTCAGCTGATCAGGTGTATCTAAGTCAATCTATGTGACGCTGTCTGCTGAGCTGTGTATCTAAGCCTATCATGTGTGATACTTTCAGCTGAGCTGGTGTATCTAAGCTTATCATGTGTAATACTGTCAGTTAAACCAGTGTATCTAAGCCTATTATGTACGATACTGTCTGCACGGCTGGCGTATCTAATGCTATAATGTGTGATACTGTCAGGAATGCCAGGGTATCTAACTCTATAATGTGTGATACTGTCAGCTGCATCTAAACTTATCATGTATGATACCATTTGTATCTAAGCCTGTCATGTGTCATTCTTTCTGCCGAGCTGATGTATCTCAACCTATTATGTGTGATACTGGTATCCATAAGCCTATCATGTCCGCTGAGCTGATGTATCTAAGCTTCTCCCCATTGAAGAGCCACATATGCTCAGCCCTATTGTCGGGAGAGACAGCTGTCGGCCGAATGATCGATACCTGAACCTGGGAAAGATGGGTCATTCTACTATTGCCGCTCCCATGAGCTGGCCCTCAGCTTTTCTAGAGTCCTAAATGGAGAATTTTAGGACCCTGTCCCCTGTCACGGCATGACGCCCCGGTGATATGGCCGCTGCAGACGTGCTCTCCGTGATATCCTTAGTCTGGGGCTCTGGACATGATTGCACATGGCAGTGTATAGGAGTCTGCAGGCAGGATGCATGAGCACAGCGGTATTTTCCACTGGTGAGCGTGCCCAGTAGTCGTGAAATGCGAGCCGCTACGGTAATGCGGGGAATGCCATTCTTCCCGTACAGCCATGTCAGGTTAGGTCAAATTGTGGTCTCGGTAACTTTTCACACACATTTGGCTCCTCAGATAACCTGCTCACCAACGGACATCAAGAAGAATGGAACAAACAGTCTGTTCTCTTTACGCCGGTCATTTGTCAGCAGCCATTTTGCAGGATTCACGTGTGGTACAGTTGGCTAAGCTGGTGTATCTCAGCCTATCAAGTGTGTTACTCTCCCGAGCCAAGTATCGAAGACCATCACATGTGATACTGTCTGCTGAACGGATGTATCTCAGCCTATCAAGTGTTACTCTCCCGAGCCAAGTATCGAAGACCATCACATGTGATACTGTCTGCTGAATGGATGTATCTTAGCCTATCATGTGCAAAACTCTCCAGAGCCATGTATCTAAGACTATCATGTGTGATACTGTCTGCTGTGCTTGGTATCTCAGCCTATCTCACAAGATACAGTCTCTGAGAACTCCACAGCACCAAAGTTTCCATCACACAGTGTTTGTAAATAAATTAAAAAGAGGGGGTCCTATGCATTGCTGAACTTCTCGCTAGGCACTTGAGGACACGTGCCTAGGGTGGAGCCCACCATCGGGGGCAGCACAAGAGAAACAATTATTTTTTTAATACACTTTAACCCCCTTTATTCATGTCAACCTAGTTGCATGGGGAGGGTGGGTTGTAGTGGTAGCAGAAGCACCAGTGAGTGACGCGTCTGTGAAGCTGGTCTCTGGCAAAGGGTTATTAGGCCCCCATTGTTATTAAAAGTAGGCAGAGCCTTAGCAGGAGTGGCCATGGCCACACACGGTTCCGAATTATACACTGCCTAGGGCAGCATGAACTGTAAATACGGCCATGGTCCTATGGATTTACTACCGGCAACCGGGAAGAGAGATGATTGTTTCGTTACATGTACTTGTGATCGATTGCTCATATCTGGCCTGGTGGCACTTCATATATTAGCAGTCTACACGGGGCAGTCAAAGGCTTTGGAAGTCAAAATGAACAGCCATCCAAGTAATCCAAGGACGGGTCAGGTAGTCCAAAACGAGAAGCAGCCCTCGTCAGGGGCTTTGGCTCACAAAAAGCAGCCCTGATAGGGGTAATTACTCGAAGCCACAACATTTCCAAGAGGTGTCGATAACATGCGCATCAATATATTGTACAGGAAGACATAAACTGATCATAACTTTGGGAGTGTGTGATGGCCTGAAACGCGTCGGATGAAAATCACTTGCAGTGAATTAGAAAAAGCCTAGTTTGGCAGGAACTTTCTCGCTAGTTGATGTCTGTAGTGATGGAGCAGACACCGCTGTGCCGCTCTCTCATTATTCTTTGTGCTTGGCTCGATGCTATCACAAATGATGCCATGGCTACAGGTACACCCTTGTATTGTGCGCTAGAAAAAGCAAAAACACTGGAGTATTGGGCAGTGCGGAGTATAGCGTGAGGTCCATCAAGAGAGAGCTGTAGATTGACTCGTAGAGATACAGCTTATCTCTTCTGTAAGACGTTCTGGAAGGAAGCCAACTCTGAACACCACGGTGAAGAGGAACACAGTGGCTATACTCAGATAACATGTTTGTTTACAGGTTGTTCCAGCCATTGCCGGGCTGTCTGCAGCTTTGTATTATGCGGCTGTTCAAGTGTCACATTCACAACTCACAATAGTATACGTAAAGGGGTAAAAGAGCTGATGAAATGTAGCCCTCGATGCTTATCCGATGGATGCGAGGGTGCGGTTGGAGTCCTTTGTTTACTCGTTGGATTGGTTCTGAGTGCTCTTCCTTCCAACTTTTATTATAGACATAAAAGATTCATAGAAAGCAGGCAAAGGAACATGCAGGAAATACAATCAATGTATCCCCTGAACTTCATGGCAAAGGCTTTCAAATATAATTTTAGGATATGCATTCTAGTAGTTCAGGGGGTCTACATACTCATGTTTGGATAATGAAGGGCTCTTTCAAGTTTAACAAGGTCAGACTTGATAATTCCAAAGAAAGCAGGTAGAAGACCATGCAGGAAACAGAAACAGTAGGGGCGTAGCCATAGGGGGTGTAGAGGTAGCAGTAGCTGAGGGGGACCAAAGACCCTTGTGCCCCATCAGAAGACACTGGTATTATAGAAAGTGCATGCAGGTCAACTTACACATCTGGCTAGAGGGAAGGGGTTAGGTTAAGAATTTGGCATAGGGGGTGCCGTTTAAATTTTTGCCTCAGGCAGCACGAAGGCCATGTGCTCCCCTGCTCCTGGCCACAAAGCACTAAAGGAAGGGGGCCCAAGCTGAACTCTTACACCAGGGCTCATGAGCCTTTAGCTATGCCCCTGAGAAACAGACAATGTCTCCCCTGAAATTCATGACAAACGCTTTCAAATATCATTTTAGGAGATGTATTATAGTAAGTCGGGGGTCTACATACTCATGTTTATATCATGGTGAACCCTTCTGAGCGTAGTAGGGTCATACTTTACAAATCCATAGAAAGTAGGCAGAAGATCATGCAGGAAAAATAGACAATGCCTCCCCTGAACTTCATGACAAAGGCTTTTAAATATCATTTCAGGAGATCTAGGTTGGGGGGGGGGGGGAGGTCTACAAACTTATGGTATATTATGGAGGGCTCTTTTGAACGTAATAAAGTCAGACTTGACAAATTCAAAAATTAAGTATTGGTGACCAGCCAGTCTACAATGTGCAACCAAGGCGAATATGCCATAGCTAGATGCTATGGTGTTTTAGCAGAGAGGAACCCAACCATAGTTGTCCTCATTCCATTTGGTATTAGCAGGCGAGAACCTGTGTACAGTAGTGGCCAAAAGTTTTGAGAATTACATAAATATTGGAAATCGGAAAAAGTTGCTGCTTAAGATTTTATAATAGCAATTTGCATATACTCCAAAATGTTATAAAGCGTGATCAGATGAATTGCATAGTCCTTCTTTGCCATGAAAATGAACTTAATCCCCCAAAAACCTTTACTACTGCATTTCATTGCTGTCATTAAAGAACCTGCTGAGATCATTTCAGTAATCGTCTTGTTAACTCAGGTGAGAATGTTGACGAGCACAAGGCTGGAGATCATTATGTCAGGCTGATTGGGTTAAAATGGCAGACTTGACCTGTTAAAAGGAGGGTGATGCTTGAAATCATTGTTCTTCCATTGTTAACCATGGTGACCTGCAAAGAAACGCGTGCAGCCATCATTGCTGTTGCATAAAAATGGCTTCACAGGCAAGGATATTGTGGCTACTAAGATTGCACCTCAATCAACAATTTATAGGATCATCAAGAACTTCAAGGAAAGAGGTTCAATTCTTGTTAAGAAGGCTTCAGGGCGTCCAAGAAAGTCCAGCAAGCGCCAGGATCGTCTCCTAAAGAGGATTCAGCTGCGGGATCGGAGTGCCACCAGTGCAGAGCTTGCTCAAGAATGGCAGCAGGCAGGGGTGAGCGCATCTGCACGCACAGTGAGGCGAAGACTTTTGGAAGATGGCCTGGTGTCAAGAAGGGCAGCAAGGAAGCCACTCCTCTCCCAAAAAAACATCAGGGACAGATTGATCTTCTGCAGAAAATATGGTGAATGGACTGCTGAGGACTGGGGCAAAGTCATATTCTCCGATGAAGCCTCTTTCCGATTGTTTGGGGCATCAGGAAAAAGGCTTGTCCGGAGAAGAAAAGGTGAGCGCTACCATTAGTCCTGTGTCATGCCAACAGTAAAGCATCCTGAGACCATTCATGTGTGGGGTTGCTTCTCATCCAAGGGAGTGGGCTCACTCACAATTTTGCCCAAAAACACAACCATGAATAAAGAATGGTACCAAAACACCCTCCAACAGCAACTTCTTCCAACAATCCAACAACAGTTTGGTGAAGAACAATGCATTTTCCAGCACGATGGAGCACCGTGCCATAAGGCAAAAGTGATAACTAAGTGGCTCGGGGACCAAAACGTTGACATTTTGGGTCCATGGCCTGAAAACTCCCCAGATCTTAATCCCATTGAGAACTTGTGGTCAATCCTCAAGAGGCGGGTGGACAAACAAAAACCCACTAATTCTGACAAACTCCAAGAAGATGATTATGAAAGAATGGGTTGCTATCAGTCAGGAATTGGCCCAGAAGTTGATTGAGAGCATGCCCAGTCGAATTGCAGAGGTCCTGAAAAAGAAGGGCCAACACTGCAAATACTGACTCTTTGCATAAATGTCATGTAATTGTCGATAAAAGCCTTTGAAACGTATGAAGTGCGTGTAATTATATTTCACTACATCACAGAAACAACTGAAACAAAGATCTAAAAGAAGTTTAGCAGCAAACTTTGTGAAAACTAATATTTGTGTCATTCTCAAAACTTTTGGCCACGACTGTAGACCTTCATTTAAGAGACTTGCGATGACCTTGCACAAACATTATGGCAGTAATCAGCATTAAGTCACTTATTATGTAGCACTTCCTCTTTCGAAGATATCTAAAGGTTGCCATAAAATGTATATAACTGTCAGCTGAACCAACAGATTTCGCCAGAAGACCAGCCAACCATCTGCTGTGTATGGGTATGCCCGGGCACTTCCCCACAGGATTTGTAGGGCGAAAGAATAGTCTGGCATGTTGGATTTCAACCCCTTTTTCTCAAGGAAGATAAGCCTTTAGAGGTGACTGGCATCAGCTTATTGTCCTCTACCTACCAAGAACACAATCACACTGTCCCCGAGAGTACATGTGTATGTAAAGGAGCCGATTATCGTGTACATTATCGTTAAATCAAGGAAAATTGCACGATTATCAAGCAGTGTAAAAGCAATGAACGATAGAGTGACAACCGATAGATTTATTGTTGGACGTTAACGATTTCATACATGTAAACAGGAATCGTTCACTGCTCCCCACTCAAATTTTGTTTGTGTAAATGCAACAGTCTGCTTTACAAACAATGGAATATGCGATAGAAATTACAATTTTGTGAACGATAATTGTCGCGTCATTGTTGAAACATTCACTACACCAAGAAACGACTTGTTTGTAGCTCAATCGTTCTGATTATCGCCTCCTATAAATCTACAGTAAGAGTCAGGAAGATTAGTTGTAGGTGGAGTGAGTGTCCAGTAAAGTGCATAGCCAGCTTAAGAATTAGGGAGACGTTGAGCCATGACCCCTGTCATTGCTAAGGGTGGTCCAAGAAGCTTCACTAGAGTTGCCAAGCCACTTGATCATTCATTGTGCTCTTCCGTTCAGATATCCTATGAGGGACTTTGGAAGAGGGACCACTTAGTGGGTGCAACTGAACCCACCAATTATTTGCACCTTTTCGTTTCTTCTTTAAACTTTTGGGATAAAGGAGCTAAAGTGAAGTGATGCCTCATCTAGTCGAATTGTACCACTTTATATTCAATGCAGCTAAAGGAAACCAAAGGTCTCTTGATTTAAACCAGATGTTAGACAAGACAAGATAGACCATATGTATCTATAAAAGAGCGAGTCGTCAAAAAGCCATAATGTGCCTACAGTAAATATTTGCCTTCCATCTGGTATACTAAATGAAAGCCCACAAACTGAAAAGCAATAGAGCTCCCTCTGATCCGTCACCTAGTTACATATCCTTTAGAAATGATAATCCTGTATGTTCTGTCTGGACCATCTGGCTAAGTGGCTAGCAGTTTCCTTGCAAAATGTTTGCTGTTTCTACGTAACCAACCAGGTGCGACATCATATTTATTTTTACTACGCAAGTTTTCTCTCTGTGCAGTCCATTACGATTTCCCTTCTGGGTCCAAGCCCATTTTTACCACAAGAATAAATTACTTGATTGAATAAAACCTAAAAAGAGAGTTGGAGACCTACGCTTGCTTTGCTGACTATTTATTTCACTCCATAATTCCAGCCTACAAAAACTGAAAGGAACTTCCTACGCACCTTTTTGAGACAGAAAGTCAGTGGTTCCTTATCGGTTCCAGGTTTCTTAGCCCCAAGTTGTAGACTAGTTTCCTACAAACTTCTAAGATCACTTAGAGAAGATGCACAGCCCTATCTGAAGCCTCATGCACACATCCGTGGTGGGAATCCTCCGTCCCCGTACCGGCCCTAGAAAAACCCTAATATGCCCTGAGACACAATAAGGACCTAGTTACCCCAATGTACATACAAGGTAAATGAAGGGCTAAGAGCCGGTGACTGTCCCACCCCCCACTTCTCCAAACCTGTGGAGGACAGGAAACGGATAACACCAGAAGATAGGGCTGGTTAATGCAAAAATATATACATGGCAGTCTGGATATCACATGTCCACACCATATATCTTTGCATCAACCAGCCCTATCTTCTGGCGTTATCGGTTTCCTGTCCGCCACAGGTTTGGAGAAGTGGAGGGTGGGACAGTCACTGCCTCTTTATTAGCCCTTAATTTACCTTGTATGTACCCCCTGATGAACCCAAAGCCTGGGGGAAATGCATCGGGGTAACTAGGTCCTTATCATGTCTCAGGGCATATTAGGGTTTTTCCAGGGCAGGTACGGGGACAGAGGTTTCCCACCATCAGGGGATGCCTCCGGGCTGAGGACCAACTTAGGATCTTTGTAGGGCAAGAATGTTGTCTCCCTTGGTCATTTCCTCATTCTTACCCGCTCCTGGACCCAATGATCATTTGAATTAGGGGAGACCAATCGGAGTCTTTTTTTTTTGAAGGATATCAAATAAAAGTATATATGTTTTAAGGGTTCTAATTGCTCATGTAGATTTTTCGTTACAATACAACCACATGCATCCGGCATGAACGGATCCCAGTTGTATTAGGTCTTCTATAGCCATGACTGATCTGTCTTGGACACCATTGAAAGTCAATGGGGACAGATCAGTTTTCTATTGTGTCTTGCTTCACACCACATCACGGACAGAAAAACACTGCAGGCAGCAATTTGGTGTCCACCTCCAGAGCGGAATAGGTGACTGAACGGAGGCAAACTGATGCATTCTGAGCAGATCATTTTCCATTCAGAATGCATTAGGACAAAACTGATCCATTTTGGACCTGCTTTTGAGAGCCCATGACGGATCTCAGAAACGCTAGTGTGAAAGTAGTCTTAGTTTCTTGTGCTGATCTCTATCTAGGTGTTGTGAAACTGCCATCCCTGCATGCCCAAAACAGAGTTTTGTAGTTCCACAATAGCTGAAGACCACTGCTCTATTCTATGTAGACTTCCTCAAAGCTATATGTTCTCCCCTCTGCAGAGTCCTATGTCCACAATCACATCAAAGCCCTCAGATGACTTTTGTTTACTGTTGAACCTGTCATTTTAATACCTGGATTATTCCACCCAGCCTTTAAGTGTCAAACATTTATTCACAAGAAACATATGCTTTATTATCATATTGTAACTTTTTATTTAAAATTAAAAAAGGACGAATGCCCAAAACAGGGCCAAATATCACAGTACAAAATAGATAAAACTGTTACAGATATACAAAAAAATAATTCCACTATCTCCTCGTTGCAAGAATACATTCAAGAAATAGTGTACAAGAAGTCTTGTAGATGTGCAGTGCCATGGTACAGTACAAATACTAGTTAAGTGCATCCTTACGGATATGTAACAATACTTAAAAGCAGGCAGACCTCTGAACAAAAAAAAAAAATTATATAAATAAAAATAGGTCAAGAAAAAGGTTTACCAAGGAAACAAAGCAAGCATGTGGCAGGTCCCACAATCTTTGACTGAAGCTGCTTGCTATGAATCTCTGTATAACCAATCCAAGACCAAAGTGCACTGAACAAAATAAAGTATGGCTTCTAATAAACTGCAGCATTTTTTGTAAAGCCCTTTTAAGTCATAAAAAAAATTTGAAGGCTATACCCCACCCCCTTAATGCAGCTGGGGGGTGGGTTACAGATTCCCTTTATTGCTGATATGTTTTAACGATACCACAAAAAGAAAGGTTTCGGGAGTGTCACAGTTTGCGATTACAAAATAAAAGGATGGCCTAGTAGAAAAATAGGCAGTCCATTTTTGCTACCGCAAGACAACGGTTGCATCGTTGACACCAGGAAGACCTTCAGGCTAAAGCAACAGAATATGCCGTATGTGTAGTGGTTGAGTCAATTATCAGCCCTAAAGAAAAGTATTAGCTTACACGATTCAACGCCAAGTGCTTAAACAAAGTGTAACACTGCTTCAATTATAATACAAAAAATAAAATAAAACACTACGCCATCTTGAAGACAGTCAACAAAATGCTTGTTACATAGTCATGCGGCACGTTCCGCTAAGAGCAGTATACGAGTTGTGCTCAGGAGTGGGCGCCATGATGCACCAAGATCAGGAGCAAAAATATACATAACAAAAAGTTATTTTCAAAAGGCAAAAAATTCTGTTTGAATAAACTCTTCGTAGAGAGCGTTGACAGAGCATGGCAGATGGGTGCCCAATTGCCCTTGGCTGGAATGATGCAGTTAAATGTGTGCATATATACATACAAAAGGCACCAGAAGATGGTAGATTTTTTTTGCTCCTACTTAGATTGAAATACTTCGACTCAGTAGAATAAAAATAAAAAAAAGTTTCTCGACTTAGAAACCAGCCATCGTTAATAACTAGTTTTAAATCAGAATCCAAGCCCTGTTTTCAGTGAACTAACAGTGCTTTGGAGTGTCCTCTCCATCTGCTATACGCCCACGTGACCCCAGGTGGTGGGCAAAGCAGGCCAGCCCTATCTAAGACTGCATTGGTATGGCACACCTGAAGAAAATGGACAGTCTATGGGTGGCAGGCTAGTCAGCCATATGACTTTGCATTGTTTTCAGCTTCTTGAAACGAACCTCAAAAGGATAAGGCCATACGAGGTCGATAGAGAAACTGCTTGTAACAGTGCTTTATAACAAAGTTCAGAATGACGGGCAAGTAACCAGTCAAGTGCCTCTTGTTCGGTTTAATTGATGCAGGTGTTCTTATTGGCATCAACCTGGATGGTAAAGGAAAAAAAAATAAGTTTAAGATCTACTTTTAATTCCACGTTTGGCCAAAACAAGCTTGACAAAAGTGCTCTTAGGCCTAGATTCTTACCTCTGTGTAGGTTGGTGGTGGCATGAACTTGAACTCTGGAGCATACATGAAGATGGGACTGTCACAGATACCGTCAAACTCATCGATCAGAGGAGCCGTTGGGCTTTCTATCCTGTGGTCTTCAGGCACAATGTCCAAATAACTTGGTGGTGCTATATAGAAAGAGGAAATGCTTAGATCATTGTTCCTTCACAAGGTCAAATACAATACAAAAATAACCAAATGAAAAAATAAATAGTTAAAAATAAAATATATGTACCTTCTGGAGTTCCAGGGATGTTTAGTTCGACCCAGCTCATTTCAGAGCTTGCCTGACTGGCCATGCTAGAGCTGCGGCTGCTGAAACCAGATGAACTGCTGCCAATAACGAGCGGCAAGTCAAGAATGACCTTCTTTGCTCCAGGAACACTGACGTAGACCTGTAATAAAATCAAAGCCAGTACATTAATGTGTGAAGTTTAGGCCGCATGATGTTTAAGCTATAAAAAGGTAGAACACATTTTATTTTTTAATTAGTTAATAAGTAGAGAAACTACATACCAGTAAAGAGTACTCCACTCGCAGGATGTTACAACCAAGGATGGATGGCTTGATCTTTGGGACACGGATGCTCTTTCCTCTCCAAGAGTCTGTCATTCCAGAAATTATGTGATTTCCTCTCACAGCTACAGAGTTTCTGAGTGAAGACTTTGGTCAGACCATTGGCCAAATAGGTGTGCTTGGCGACTAATGGCAGCTTTAGGGACCACAATACGAGAGCAGGTGTTCTCAAAGTTAGCAGAGATGCAGATTTCCTCACCTAGAACCGAAAAGCCAAAATGTTAGACCATCATCCACTGAATAGAGTCTTGAAATTCAGTAGAAGCAATTAGTTCAAAAACTGCAATAGGTGACTTACCTTCACAAAAACCTTTGCGGTTTATACTGGCACTCATGGAGA
This sequence comes from Bufo gargarizans, assembly GCF_014858855.1. NCBI lineage: Eukaryota > Metazoa > Chordata > Amphibia > Anura > Bufonidae > Bufo > Bufo gargarizans. The sequence continues at coordinate 91,906,825 of NC_058090.1, read as the reverse complement.
TGTGTCCATCGGGAATGAATAAGCAGGTCATCTTCTTGTGCTTCTTGCCAGAAATGGGAGACTGTAAAAAGAGGAAGTCCGGTTAGTCTTTGTTCAATGGTCAGGAAAACTAGCAGAACAGATGATTATCTAATTATGTTGACCTCCTGACTTGTGCTGTTAATTTTCAACCCAAATTACAAAATGATACACAAGTTTAACACAGATGTTGGCGTTATCCAGGTCAATTAGATACCATCGACTAGAAGAAGCGGCTACCAATACTCTACACTTTTGGATTGCAATATGGAGACCCCTGTTAAAAAGATCCCATAAATAGCAGAGAAGGATGACCATCTAATGAGTATGGTGGTGTTCAGACTTTCAGTGGGGGAAAAAGAAGTCTAGGGCTAATGGATTTCAACATTCACATCCTTCTGGTCTCAAGTAGATAAGCCAAAGCCAGAAGTGTGTGCAGCAACTTATTCTCCAATCTCTATTGAGAACACATTTAACCAAGTCAAATCTTCTTGTGTGGGTGGATTGGGAGGTGGTTGGCCAAGACCGCTATCTAAAGCATATGGCCAGCCTAATCTACACAACATAACACAAGATACTTACCAATAGATCTGGAGTGTTAACATCCACAAAGTCAACCACTTCGAATTTCTTCCGCGCTTCTTGAGCTGGGTGTGCCGGACGTTCAAGGAATGCCTTCACCCAATATTTTACAGATCCATACTTCCCCTTGAAAGTGGTACCCAAAGGCCTGGAAAAATATGGATAAACTAGGTTAGTCCACCTGCATCATCTTCAACCTTTGACCTACACATCATATGGCTGGTGTACATGATAACTCACCCCTGAGGAAGCTCAAATCCAAATTTGTATTCGTAACGGTTTCCGGGTCTCAGGATTACAGAGCCGTCAGAATCTGCAGGGGAGGAGCAATGCAAAAAGTGTTAAAATGTAATTACTATTGACTTTAGAATAGTATGTCACATCTAGAGTGCAATATTCTCTCTTGGATCTGGGTCAACAGCTGGATCTGAATAGTGGAAACTATGCCACCGAGCATGTTCTGCCAATGGCCTCTAGGGGAATCCTAACGCTCACTGCATCAGGTTTCATATACAGTACATGATACAGTACTGACCTAATGCTGCGAGCACGGCCAAGGAATCTGAAGCCAAGATACTGCTCATGAAGAGCATGCTGCCACCAATGATTTATATGAGCGGCTGCACGGTCATTAATAGACAGACCCATCCCTCAGGTTTAGGCAGGACGTTGATTTTGCTAATTTTGTGCCCCCCCCCCCCCCCAATCTTTAGTATTATGAATGATAGGTGGACATATCCAACCCGACCTACAGATTACGCATTCAACTGTATAATCAACACATCTAGACAAGGTAGTGCATACTGGCACTTGTAGTCCCCCCCCCATACAACATCCCATATCAGAGTCATTCCGTAATGATCTTACACGCCTCGATAAATAGTCAAGAACGAAGATCATTGCCGTCGCTGCAGATAAATGCCCAATAAATGTATAGAAGCAGTAACGCATATGTATGTAGCATGCAATATCCCATTGGAACCCCCCAAAAAACCTATAATGCTCTCACCAGTCGGCTGCTCTTCCATGTGCAGGGTCTCCTCGTATCTCAGGTACTCCATCTCCTGCTTGCAGTGTTGGGATGCAGAGGACCACAGGACCTTGGCCACTCCGCAGGCCAGCAACTTGACAGCTGTCACCCTGGTGACCTCACATACTTCCACCAGCACCTTGCCAGTCACCTTATCTCCTCCGCAGTAGACTTTCTCGGGGTCAGTGAAGACCACTTCAAAGCACTTAATTTTCTTGAAGACCACCATAGTGACTAATATTCTGCTGTGTCCCTTTGATAGACTCAAAAGACCACTGATAAAGTTGTTTGTATTAGTTGCTGTAGCTATCGGTATGCCTCCTATTGTCTATTGGCCGCTAAGACACCAGCGCTGCAAGCTCCTCCTCGGTTCCAGTCAAAGCGCTTGTAAACAACATGCGGAAGTTCCCGGCTTATATATCCGCCCCTCTCCAAGTTCCGCCCCCTGCTTCCACGTGCAGACAGGACTGCGAGTCGTGCTCTCCTCGTGTACAGCGCCCGCATTGGTCCGCTCACTGTTGTTCCCAGAGCGTCCGGCCAATGGGAAGCGGCGGAGCGGCGCGTGGACAGAGCATGGAGGAGGCAGCGGGAAGTCTGCGGTGGGCGGGGCCTCCCGTGTTCATTCCTTGAGGTGTTTGTCACAGAGAGGAGGCGGGAGAGGGGGGGCTAGTCTGGGAAAAACAGGGAGGTGAAGGGAGGAGCGCGGTGCTGTCAGCCTGACCGCTTCATGACAGGAATTCTTCAGGTAGACCTTACTAGGAGCTGCTGTGGGAAGCTGACAGGGGACTTTCAGTCATGGGCGCCTTTAGAATGAGAAAATGAAGTAAAACGTCGTGTACTTTGCATGTTTTCATTGCCCATGTGTGTGGAAGCATAGCTATGACCTAAGTCTATGAGGTAAAAATGACTTCTACCTTCAAAATGTGACTACAATGAAGAAAAGTCAGGGAAGCAGCCGCCATTTACCGCTTCCCGGCTGACTTTTCATGGTAATGTTATGGCGACGGACCCATGGCGCCCGGTATCGGTACGTCAGAAACGCGTCTGGTGCCGAATGAAGAAAAACTGCACCTTTTGGGGTCACACCTGTACATTGCATTGTTAGGCTGGCGTCACACATAGGGTTTTATGGCATCTGGAAGTTTTTTGCAGCATTTTTTTTTTTTAGACAAAAAACAGTTCCACTCAAGATGTTGCAGATTAAGATGGCCGCCAGTCTCGCGCAGGTGCCTTTACTGTGAGTAGCGGCGAATGCACGATTTTGCCTCATAACGCATACAGGCCAAGATACGTTCTGATTGTGGTGTGCGCCACTAATCCCCGGTTCATATTCGTAATTAAGTATAAGCAAGATTAGGATGGTCCTGCAATACCGGCCGCCATCTAAGGGCTCTTTCACACTTGCGTTGTTAGGATCCGGCGTGCACTTCCGTTGCCGGAAGTGCCCGCCGGATCCTAACAACGCAAGTGAACTGAAAGCATTTAAAGACTAATCCGCCTTCAAAATGCGTTCAGTGTTACTATGGCAGCCAGGATGCTATTAAAGTCCTGGTTGCCATAGTAGGAGCGGGGAGCAGCATACTTACAGTCCGTGCGGCTCCCGGGGCGCTCCAGAGTGACGTCAGAGCGCCCTATAAGGATGGATGACGTGATCCATGCGATCACGTCATCCATGCGCGTGGGGCGCCGACGTCATTCTGGAGCGCCCCGGGAGCCGCACGGACGGTAAGTATACTGCTCCCCCGCTACACTTTACCATGGCTGCCAGGACTTTAGCGTCCCGGCAGCCATGGTAACCATTCAGAAAAAGCTAAATCTCGGATCCGGTAATGCGCCAAAACGACGTTTAGCTTAAGTCCGGATCCAGATTAATGCCTTTCAATGGGCATTAATTCCGGATCTGGCCTTGCGGCAAGTCTTCAGGATTTTTGGCCGGAGCAAAAAGCGCAGCATGCTGCGGTATTTTCTCCGGCCAAAAAACTTTCCGGTCCGGAACTGAAGACATCCTGATGCATCCTGAACGGATTTCTCTCCATTCAGAATGCATGGGGATAAAACTGATCAGGATTCTTCCGGCATAGAGCCCCGACGACGGAACTCTATGCCGGAACAGAACAACGCAAGTGTGAAAGAGCGCTACGTCTGCCCTCATCGTAATGAATACACTCAAAAGGGCCACAATAATGATAATATGAACAAATCGGGTTCCTCTGTAGAGGGACGATCCGATTCGGATTCACTAGCGCGACTCCACCATAGCGCTGGCAGAGACTTGCTGTTCCGGTGCCGGATAATGCACTCGATTTATTAAGAGACCCATGCATCTCATCTTAAAGGGGTATTCCCATCACAGACAATTGCTAGGATATGCCCCCATTGTCTGATTGGTGCGGGTTCCACCTCTGAGACCCGCACTTACACCGAGAACAGAGCACGGAAGGCGGTGGAAGATGCACTGCGCATGCGCAGCCGTCCTACATGTCTATGGGGTCGCCGAAAATAGCCAAGGGCTGGCTCGGCTATTTCCGTCGCCCCCACAGAAGTTAATAGGCTTGTGGCCGCTCAAGTGTATTGGGAGAGCGCTTGGCGGTGGCCGGACCCCAGGCACCACTCTCAAACAGCAGGTGGCGCTATACAGAAAGATTTTATTCAATAACTCAATTGCTTGCAATTACATAAGTATTCAGATCCAGGTGCTGCGTTGGAATTTTTATATTGTTTTCAGTGGGATCAGCCACCTTTTAAATATCGACTTAATATTAAGGTATCCTTAGGATGGGTTATTAATATCAGATTGGAGAAAAGAGCCCCGATCGCTGGGGGGGTGGTGGGTGTTGGACCGCCGCTAAGGATAGGTCATCCTTCTTTAAAGGGCTCTTCTCATTTGGGGCTACTGAGAGCGCTGCACATGCACAGTGTCCTCTCCACTCCTGACTAGGAGCCGCTCCGAGAGACACGCCGCCACCTATTGGACCTTTATGGCGTCCCTGCGGATATATTTATAGTTTTTTCATGTACGGATTTGTTTGTTGTTAGGCTTGTGCTATGCGCTCACATATAAACGATGTTCCTGTTATTTCTCGGAACACGTTAGTGGTGAAGGGGGAGGCCCCCTTAAGTTATGTGCTATATGTAGACCACTACACGTAGCCATACCAAGTGTGAGGAGATGACTGATCTGTACGAGGCCTGGCCACAAATAGCCTGTAAATAAACTGTCCGCACCGAAAATACTGCACTGTTTTTCTGTTTAATGAGGAACCGGTCACCTCCATAATACAGTGTAACAAAAGCACAGCGTATTATGGCGGCTATCAAATCATAAAGCACCCATTTCCGTAGTTATTTTATGATCACAATAAGCCGCCATACAGTGCCATGAAAGGCACTGTGTTGTAGCCAGGGAGTGTGATATTTCGTGCTAAACACTATAATATCAGGAAGGATTTTAATTGTTTATGTGCCGTTCCAGAAATAGACTGAAAGCATGATATAACCAGCCATGTGACGGTAGAAACCCGCACCCAACCAGTGCAATGTATGCTGCAATACAGTCATTTACCAGTGCTATAACCATGGGTTGGCCGACAGGTTTCTACAGGCAGCACTTATGAAGAGCTTCGCTGTTTTTGATGCCGAGTTTCAGGGAACTAAGATATGAAGAGCTGTTTGCAAGGACCTTACACTATAGAGCGGTTGTATTTGTAATATGGTGATCACCTTACACTGGTTTATTCAGTGGCATCTTCCCGTGGTTGACAATTGATAATGTCATTTTGAGTTGAGAATGGTGGACCGTCGGGCGCAAAAGAACCACCATCAACTGTCATGTGATCAATGGATTATTTTTATTGGAAAAAACAACGCTTTTCGGAAATATAATTCTCCTTCAGGTTATCAAGTGTTAAAAAAAAAAAAAAAAAGACCAGGCACCATTGACTTACATTGTTTTTAGTGACGGATCCGGTTTGATGACCGGTCACAAAACGGAGGCTACCGGAACGTAATGCATCCATGAACGGAGCATACCCCATTCACAATGCAGAGTTTTTAGATCCGCCAGAGAATGACAAAACGTGACGTGAAAGTAGCCTTAAACTGGCTACCTATGAGTTTTTTGAGCTTTGCTTATGAGGACCTTAGAGAAATCTGCAGTCCTATGTAAATGAAGGTTTAATTACCGTAAGTAAAAAATGTCACAGAAATTTTTTATGGCTTAATGGTGGCCATACACTTGAGATAATGTTAAGCTGCATCGCGGCCAATCATTCGTCCATGGGATTGTTCATATTAACAAAGTGCGTGGAATAAAATACAAAAATAACTGCTACACAGTCGGCGCCAATCACCTATAGTACAATGAAGTGGGGTAGGGATGGTGGAAGAGGATCTAGTACTGTAAAGAATGGTTGATAGGAAATATACAGTATATACACACACACCATCCGTTGAAAAAAACGGCGGCCGTGCGTTGGTAAAGGTGCAGTAATAAAAAGGGGGTTATAAAACCTTAATCATAGTAGTAATTAAAGGTTAACTTCCTTGGTATTATGTGTTATGGTGGAACAGCACATGCACCTCTTTACGTTACATCTATACGCACCTACTTTGGCGGGATTAGTTTTCTTAATCGGGAGGGTAATAACTTTTTTTGCAGTTGGTAATAGTTTTGGGCATGAAGGTGCAATGATGTTCTTGAGTGTTTGTGCACGTCGATAGGTGATGGGAGGTAAGAAAACGAATCCCGCCAAAATAGTTGCGTATAGATGTAACGTAAAGAGGTGCATGTGCTGTTCCACCATAACACATAATACCAAGGAAGTTACCAGCACCTCATCAAAATAAATATTTCCGTTGAAACATGAGATGAACTGTGGGTCCAGCAATATCATCTATCTTCTCCAATGCCCATGTAACTTACAATATGTAGGCAGGACCACCCAGACACTGCGTGAGAGAATGAATGAGCACCGCTCGAACATCAGACGGAAAATCACGACACTTCTCCGCCATGACGGCGACCCTTCCAGTCCTGAGAATGACCCCCCTTGAATGTATCCCAAACTCCTACCAAACACTCTGTAGAAAAGAGATGTATTGGATCTACCGCCTCAATATTTTATCTCCGTTCGGACTCAATGAGTCTTTAGAATACACCAACTATTAGGATACACATCGTCCATCCTTCTCAGATGTCACCAGGGCTAGGCACCTCTACATCAGAATAATTTCAGGGAAGATCCCATTTCAGTGACCCCCCAAAAGGACCAGCCATGATTACTATATTAAATCACCCTGTACTCTGTCTCATATACCCCTATCCCCATACACTAGTACAGGGCTGGCCAACCTGCGGCTCTCCAGCTGTTGTAAAACTATAATTCCCATGCCTGGCTGTAGGCTGATAGTGTAGGCTGTCTGTGCATGCTGGGAGTTGTAGTTTTGCAACAGCTGGAGAGCCGCAGGTTGGCTATCCCTGCACTAGTACTATATTTTCCATATATTCAGTACACTTTACAACATATAAGGTTTGGCTACAGCCCAGGGAAACCACTACTTTCCCCCCCCCCCCCCCTCTTTTTCGTAACCTGTAGATATAAAGAAGCCGAGACTTTTGCTTAATATCTCCAGATCCTAACCCCCATTGCACAGTACCCCCCCCAACCAAAAAAAAACCAACATGATTTCTACCTACCCCAACACACCTTATGACTTTACACCACATACAGGTACACACACACCCCATTTAATTCTATATATATCCTTGTTTATGACATATTTTTATGTGGACATGTATTGCACTGTATGAGATGACACCACATGCAAGTGCATGCACGTGCCCTCGTATTTTATACGTATTTTATACTTACATTTATCCATTTGTATTTCTATGGTACATTCTTTATGTGTACGTATGCATGTGGGTGGGTGGGTGTTTATGGGGGTATCTTTTTGCACACACACAGATATATAGGTCCATTACAGATGTACCCAGTGTAGTATGGGACCCCCACACACATCCTGTGACCCCCCAAGATGCATTGTTTGTTTAATTCTTTGCTTTTTATATTATTCAGCTTTTTATTTTATTTCTTATTTTTATTTTATTTAATTTTTCTGCTTTTTATACTATGAAAACCAAGGACTGTATAAGGTGTATGTTTGTAGCGGTATATATGGCATATAACACAGCAGATTTTATTTATGTTCATCCAGACCAACAGCCCCTATTATATCTATATCTACACTACTATATGATTCCAGACGGTGTTAAAAGTCCATCACCAGACCCTCACCTATCCTTCCTTATGTGGGGCGGAATCTCTCTAATCGGCCTGCCTACTTTTGCTGGGCTATTACCATAAAACCGGAAGTGACATGGACCTCATGCGTTCCACGATGCGGTCCATGCACCGGAAGTCCAGCCAACTCTGACTGCACTGCAATCGGAAAACTGGAAGTCGCGTGGCCACATGCATTCCACTATGCGGCCCACGTACCGGAAGTGGAGCAATTTCGACCGAGAATGGATGAAAACGTCCCCATACCTCCTTCCCACTCTCGAGGAACCTGTCACCAGTTTTATGGTGTCCTAACTAAGGGCAACATAAATAAGTGACTGATTCGCTTAGCAAAATGCCGGGTCACTTTCTTCAATTGACCCAGTCAATCTGCCAACATCTTGTATTGAAAAGCTCCAGCTGATAATGATGAGTTATGAATATTCATGATCTCCTGACTCTCCTCGCCCACCTGCTGCTGATTGACAGTTATTTTCCATATGAATCAGCAGCAGGTGGGCAGGGGAGTGGCTGTAGCTCTGAATTAAAAATACGCTGGACTCAATGACATCACAGCTGGACTCAAATCAGCTCATTAGCATGTGGCATCTTTGTGTGTATATTATGTGGTAACCATCTGTCACACCAGTAAGTGAATACATCTAAGGCACTTTTTAGTAGTTAATGATTGTATATAATTAGTTAGATTATAATCAAATATCCACATGACAGGTTCCCTTTAAAGAGGACCTTTCACCGATTATGACACTGTGAACTAAGAATACAGACATGGAGAGCGGCGCCCGGGGATCTCACTGCACTTACTATTATCCCCGGGCACCGCTCCGTTCTCCTGCTATGCCCTCCAGACACAAAGTTATGGTAGGCGGATTCTGCCCTTGTCCTTCTGTAGCGCTGGCCAATCGCATTGCAGAGCTCACAGCCTGGGAGAAAATAACCGCCCAGGCTGTGAGCTCTGCGCTGCGATTGGCCAGCGCTAGAGCAGAACAAGGGCAGACTCCGCCTACCATAACTTAGTGACTGAAATCTCCGCCTACTATAACTTAGTGGCCGGAGATACCGGAGGGAATAGCAGGAGAACGGAGCGGCGCCCAGGGATAACAGTAAGTGCAGTGAGATCCCCGGGCGCCGCTCTCCATGTCTGTATGCTTAGTTCACAGTGTCATAATTGGTGAAAGTAAGTACCGCAAAATATGGACAATCTCCTTTCTTCACCAAATAGCATTGAATATACATGCGTTCCACAGTGGAACGCATGTCTCACCAAAACCGGAAGTGACATCACTTCCTCATCCTGCCCAGACACATGTGCTCCCAATACACAATACAGATGGGTATAAATAGCCCATACCTATCACTATATGTTCTATATGTTTTTACTTATACATTGCTCTTGAGGAAGGGGGTATCTACGCAGCCCCCGAAACGCATTGAGCCTTGATCCAATAAAAGGAATTTTCCAGAAGCCCCTCACATGGTGACTGCGGTTTGTTCCTGCGACTCTACTAGCGATCCTGGCCGGGGGAGTTTAGCCTTTGGGTGTTTTATGCTTATCCCTCAGACTATCTCCCCCTGTGAAGTGAGTTACTTATATGTATAATTTTATTTTATTTTACTTATTTCACCTTTATTCAATTTGTTTTATCCAATGATTTTAACCTTTAATTGCTACTATTACTACCCCTTTTTTATTACTGCACCTTTACCAACGCACGGCTGCCGTTTTTTTCAATGGATGATGTGTGTGTGTATATATATTTCTATCAACCATTCTTTACAGCACTAGATCCTCTTCCACAATCCTACCCCACTTCATTGTACAATAGGTGATTGGCGCCGACTGTGTAGCTGTTTTTTTTTTATTCCACTCACTGTCACTACGATATACAGTTATATTTGCTGTGTATTCAGCCACTCATAGCGGCCTACCACCTTTTTCACCTCCCAACCCACCTTAGATTCCTCCCCCCTCCCCGGTGGTGCCCGGCTGTTGTCTTCAAGACCACCTTTGGAGTTTTTGGGGATTTATTTCCCCTCCTCCTTCTTTATTGTTCATATTAACCATCCCGACAACTAAAGTGACCAACCAGGGAGTCAGAAAGTAGCCGCATGAGCCTCTCTCTATCTACAAGGGAATGAAGCCAAGCCAACCCTGAAAGCGCAGCCTGCAGGAGTTTGGCCACTGCCGCGACCTGTAGCTACGCTTTGTATACAAAGGGCTTCTCAAGAAAGTAAGCCGCCCTAGTGAGGATGGGCACGGTGGAACATGATGATTGATTGCGCTAGTTTTCCAAACGTCGATCGGCCAAAAACAGCCATTCTGGCCAACTTTTATCTTGTGTTTGGCCAGTTTTAGAAAGTCAACAAGAATTCTGCTCACTGACAGCAAGTAAGCATATTGAAAAGACTGTACTCAGCTGAGCTAGATTTGCTGATACTGCCTAAAAGTAGGACAGTGTATACTTAGACAGTCTTAAACTGCGCCAGATTTATCACAAGTTGGTTTAGTTTCACCAAAATTTTGGAGCTTATTTTTTTGCTCATGGGGACACATTAAAGCCGCGCTACTTTCCTGTGAAGCCACTCCCCTTTCTGCTAAGCCACACCCCTATCGGACAAGGTATAAATCAGTAAAAACAATACTTAGGTACGTAGTTTTACAAAAACAGTTAAAGGCCTTTTTCAACGAACGGTCATCAGCCTACAGGGATGTTCACACGGTGGATTTAAAAAACGCACTGATTTTTGGTGTGTTTTTTTTCAGTTGTCTATTTTTTCAGCTTCCCATTCATTTCAAGGGGAGAATCAGCGTGGACTCAGCTCCAAGATACGTGGAAAAAAAAGCAAGTTCTGCCTCCCATTAAAATGATCGGGAGGATTTTTAGAGGCATTTTGGCGCCAACGTGTGAAAAAACACCAAAAAACACGTGACTGGGCCCTAACAAGCACCCTGATCATTTCCCTGTGTATCGTTGATTGGTATTCATTATGGAGTCACATCAAGCCGTCCGTCTATAAGGACTTTTACGCTACTTATAGGAGGTCGCTGGGAATATGTAGTATAACTCCCTATTATAGAGGTGGTGTGGATTCCCCATCCTAACCAACCAAACTTATCAGTGTGTGCCAAAGAAGGTCTGATGATGCCCATAGGCATCTAGACTTGCAAAATGCAAAAACACTATGCAAAAATATACATAAAGAATATAAAAAATAATAATACTGAACAATATAACATTTCCCAGCCTTCCCGCCATCTGATCGCTCCCTCTTCCTAGTATTGAATTCACTGATGACTTGTGAATTCCGGCCTGCAGAATGGGTTTACAGACGCACAATCCTTTCCCTTACAAAGCAGATCTAGTCTGACCACCCGAGTATTTATAACTTTTATATAATGGCACGCCTTCTAACAACTCATTACGAGAGGTAACGTGTAGAAGACACGTGTAGGAGATGCTGGATTGCCATCTGGAAAACTCTCGGATTTTTATATGTATACCTAGATTTGGAGAATACTATTTCTCCTTATGGAGAACACCTAGTAGATGCGTGGACTTTTAACGATCAGGCGATGCTCCTCTGGGAAAAGGGGATGCAAATTAACTGTCTTTAAAAAGGAAACAAGCCCAAGCCTCTAATGCCACCAGATGTAGGTGGTCATCCTATAAGTCAGTGCTTGACCTTTTAAGCAGGTCTTCAGGCAAAACTTGGATAATAGCCGAGAGAGTTGACGTTATTACTAGTTATTTCCATTGTTCTGCTCCACCAGAGAGGCAGAACATATAAGAGAGCTGAACAGCGTCCAGCGGTATTTGTCCGGACGATTCTTGGCATATTTGCCGCTTTGCAGCTGGATCTCCACCGATCCCCATTATAGTGAATGGGGCCGGACGGCTATGCGGTTGCTTCTGACAATGCCAGAATGCAGAGAGATCTGACAGGGAACAGCCTGCCAGAGATCAAAACACATATGAAACAGGCCTAATTCCACCAGATGTTAGGTAACTACCCTATAAGTCAGTGTTTATCCTTTTAAAGGGGTTGTCCCACGAAAAATATTCTACAGTTTTAAAACCAGCACCTGGATCTAAATACTTTTATAATTGCATGGAATTAAAAATGTATAGTCAGTGAGTTATTCAATAAAATGTATCTTTATAGCTCCACCTGCTGTTTGATCTAGTTCTTATTTCTTTGTCTGGCTCACTGAGAAGGCTGCACATGCTCAGTTTTATCTTTCACCTGCCTCCTGAGCTGTGATAGGGAGAGCACGGACACGCCATTCTGAGCTGTGATAGGGAGAGCATGGACACGCCTCCTGAGCTGTGATAGGGAGAGCACGGACACGCCTTCTGAGCTGTGATAGGGAGAGCATGGACACGTCTCCTGAGGTGTGATAGGGAGAGCATGGACACGTCTCCTGAGGTGTGATAGGGAGAGCATGGACACGCCTCCTGAGCTGTGATAGGGAGAGAATGGACACGCCTCCTGAGCTGTAATAGGGAGAGCATGGACATGCCTCCTGAGCTGTGATAGGGAGAGCACAGACACGTCTCCTGAGGTGTGATAGGGAGAGCATGGACATGCCTCCTGAGCTGTGATAGGGAGAGAATGGACACGCCTCCTGAGCTGTAATAGGGAGAGCATGGACATGCCTCCTGAGCTGTGATAGGGAGAGCATGGACACGCCTCCTGAGCTGTAATAGGGAGAGCATGGACATGCCTCCTGAGCTGTGATAGGGAGAGCACGGACAAGCCCCCTTAGCTGCAGCAGAAATGACACTCCCCTTAAGCTGTCAGCTTGATATAAATCTAACAAGCGAGTAGGGCTGGTTCTACCTTTGTTAGAAAGAGACTGCCATGTACTATAAGATGTCTTATATATATATTTTTTTAAATCATGGGATAACACCTTTGAGGCCTCTTTCACACAGACGTCACGTGTGAGGGCCGGACAAGATGCGGGTGCGTTGCGGGAAAATGTGTGATTTTTCCACACGAGTGCAAAGCGTTTTAATGCATGCGTTTTGCACGCGCGTGAGAAAAATCTGCATGTTTGGTATCCAGACCCGAACCCGGACTTCTTCACAGAAGTTCGGGTTTGGGTTAGGTGTTCTGTAGATTTTATTATTTTCCCTTATAACATGGTTATAAGGGAAAATAATAGCATTCTTAATACAGAATGCTAAGTAAATTAGGGATAAAGGGGTTAAAAAAAACCAAAAAACAATTTAACTCACCTCATCCACTAGTTCGTGCAGCCCGGCTTGTCTTCTTTCTTCTTCTTTGAGGACCTGGGACGAAAAGGACCTTTGGTGACGCTCATCACATGGTCCATCACCACGGTGATGGACCATGTGATGAGCACAGCGACGTCACCAAAGGTCCTTTTCCTCCCAGGTCCCCAAAGAAGAAGAAATAAGACAAGCCGGGCTGCGCAAACTAGTGGATGAGGTGAGTTTAATTATTTTTATTTTTTAACCCCTCCATCCCTAATTTACTTAGCATTCTGTATTATGAATGCTATTATTTTCCCTTATAACCATGTTATAAGGGAAAATAATAAAGATCAGGTCCCCATACCGATCATCACCTAGCAACCATGCATGAAGCTGCTGCCCCTGATTTAGAAGGAGGAGTAGCTCATGTTGACCCTCTTCCTATCTAATCTGCATCATATAAACTTACATTACAATAATAATTTGTGGCATCCCCGTGGAGTATAACTAGTTGTAGCGCACGTAAGTACATCAGGCAATGATTGCTGTCTGCTATCTATAGGGTTCATCTGTTCTACGAGTTACAACTAGGTTCTATTTAGGACGGTTATGTAATGAGAAGCCTCCAAACATCTCCCTCTTTACTTGCAGCAAACATGAAAGGTGATCTCCAGCCTTCAGTCTCATTTATTTCATAGGCTATCAGCTGTACCATTGTGTGTCACCACACCGAGTCTTCTAAGGGTACCCCCAATGCTGCTGGCCTTCTAGTCTCGCCAGAAGTTGGGAGTCCTTGGGGTTGGACCAAGGTTGGACTAATCTTCCTTGAGTCCACCAGAGGCAATTATTTCCAGGGTCCAAACCCCATATCATCAATACAGTTTAACAGATTTTTAATGAAAAAAATAGACCCTAGTGGCAAGTTATAGGCTACAAAGGCAGCTCCAAATGTATTTTTTTTTCTCTAGGACCTTTGGAGGCACATTGGAGGATCCTCTGGTGGTTCAGTCAGTCACTGTGTTGGACCCTTCCAATACTCAAGCGTTGATGACTTGACTGAAGGAATTGTGCCAAGTTTTAAATGTATTTACTATCCACAAGATAGGCGATGGGTGGGGGCCTGACCACTGGAGCCACCACTGATCATGAGAACGAGGGTCCTGTGTGTCTCTATATGAATGGAGCAACAGTTGAGCATGTGCGCTGAGCCTCCATTAGAGTAGCGCACAAGCTCATACGCTGCTCTATTCAGCGGCAGTGTGCATGCATGACCTGCTTTTCATTTTGGAGGGCCACAGTTCTCATGATTCGTAGGGGGCCCAGAGATAGGACCCTCACCAATCTAATAGTTATCCTCTGTCCTGTGGATAGGTGATAACTTGAAACTACCAGAATAACCCTTTAAGGTTAACCCTTTAACATTTTGTCGCATCAATGTCGCGCGACAATTTTTATAATGGTAGTCTATGGTGTTGCACTGCGACATGTCGCGACTGCGACGCGACAGTCGCAAAAAATCAATTCGAGATGGATATTTGTGCGACTGTCGCGTCACAGTCGCAGCATGTTGCAGTGTGACACCATAGACTACCATCATAAAAATTGTCGCGACAAATGTTGCAGTGTAGTTGTGCCCTATCTGTCGCGGGACAAATGTCGTTGTGTAGACTTAGCCTAAGGCCACTGAGCAAAGCGGCGTGGGGACTAAATAGGTGTGAGACAAACCTTTCGCCCATTTGCAGTGGAATGGTTTGGCCAAGCATGCAAGTGTCCAGGCAGGAAGAGAGGAGAAACACCAGCTTATATCTATGGAACAAAAGGATCAGGTGTGTTGACATCCAATCACTCGATGCTCATCTCCTCCGACTTCTGCCGTAAGGAGGCCCCATAAACTTTAGATGGTTGGCTAATCCTGGTTTCATCTGTCTAATGTGACATCTAAACGGAGATTGTATGTTCTTCCTAGGCATGGGTTTCCACCCGCACTCCAAAAAACATACTGATGGGGTCATTGACTTATTAGGACATTGACCTTGGTGAATTAGGGAGATTAGATTGTGAGCCCTTAGGCACAGGGACCACGAGTGACGTCTGTCTGTGACAGCCAGAAGTTGATCTCATGTCCTCAGATAGCGGAGGAGAAGACGCTTTGTATCTCTGAGCTGCTGTGGGTAAACATCCTCCACGATGTCTCAGAGCTGCACTTCAGCTTCTTGTGGTTTGGGCAAAGAACAGAAAGATCTTGCTACATCCGATCACAAGCTCCTGAGTCTACCAGCGAAGCGAAGGCTGAACAAACACCCAGAACACACAGGACAACAAACAGTGTTCCTCACAACCTTCTGGGCAGTCATAGAGGGACTGTGAAAGACCCCTCTCTCCTGCATATCTGTACCCTGAACAGCTTCTACATTTTGGCCCAAAATTCATCTGAACATGGACATCTACCTGTAAGACTGAAATAGTATACAAGTTCCAATAGACACCTAAGAACCAGTGAGTTTCCGGAGCAATATATAGGTTTATTAATGCACATCTAAGTAAAAAAAAAAAAAAGGAACATTTTGGAGGAAAAGGGACCGAGGTACTTGGGTCAAAAGAGGGACACTTTAGAGATGAGGGCTTGTCAAGTATAGAACGCCCCATTAGAATCACCCCCTAAGAGGGGGCATCTGTCTAACATCAAGATCAATATACACTATCTGTAAATGGATTCATTTATTCTTCTTTTTTTTTTTTGTCAGTGTCAGAAAGGCTTAAAGAGCAACTGTCGGGAGGATCAACCCTAATAAACCAAGCATGCTGCCTGGTAGGGTTGCCACTGCTGATTTAAAGGGAACTTGTCATCAACTTTGTGCTACCCATACTAACAGCAGAATAAAGTAGAGACAGGTGAGTTGATTTCAGCGATCTGTCATTTATAAGTTAAAAGTAAGTGGTTGCTGAGAACCAACATCACAATCACTGCAGACTGGGCCTGGAAAAGAGTCACGGCCACCTGAGAAGAGTCCTGGTTATTCATGAATCCCTGCTCTCCTGCCCACCTGCTGATGTCTGACAGTCTTCTACCTAGTTTTCTCCCTTTCTCTCTAGGAGAGAACTGCCAATCATCAGCAGATGGGCGAGGAGAGCAGGAGATTAGGAATAACCAGGACTCTTCTCAGGTAGATGTGACTCTTTTCAAGGCCTGAGCTGCAATGATTATGATGCTGGTTCTCAGCAACAACTTACTTTTAGCTCATGAGTGACACCTCGGTGAAATCAGCATTTCTGTCACTAATTTATGCTGCCCTGAGTAAGGTCAACATCAAGTTGATGAGAGGTTCCCTTTAAATGATACGCTTCTTGTGAAAATTTGTTGCAACATTCCCGAGGAACAAAGTTTTATATGAGGGTTTCAGTGCGTAAATAATAAAAGTGTTATTTTTTGTTTCTGGGGAATGCCACTAACAATTTTCACAAGACAGGTTTCAAATCAGCAGGAGCAACCCTAGTATGGTCATTTGTTTTTAAATAGGGCTGATCTTGCTGACATGTGCGCTTTAAAAAAAAAATTATAAAAATGATTCCCTGCTGATCCTTTTCCGACCCTTCCTGTGTCACTTGCTGGTCTCTACCGACACAGTAAGGCTACATGGACACGACCGTATATATATAGTGGAGCCGCGAAAAAAAAACAACTAAATGGGTGGCGTCCAAATGGAATCAGTTTTTTTTTTGCGGATCCATTGTAACAATACCTATCCTTGTCCGCAAAATGGACAAGAATAGGACATGTTCTATTTTTTTTTTGCGGGGCTACGGAACGGACATACGGACGGTGTGCTGTCCGCATTTTTTGCAGACCCATGGAAATAAATGGTTCCTCAGCCTATCCGCAAAAAAATTAAATGGAATGGACACGGAAACAAAACACATTCGTGTGCATGAGGCCTAAATGTGACCACTCAGTCGCTGGTCGCAGCGGTGACTCTCTTCAGCCAGTGAATGGTCACATTTTCTAGTGGAGTAGGACCAAGAACTAGAGTCAGTGGGGGAACACAGGGCAACTGAGGCACAAGACAGTTTAAAACTTATTTTCCCGTCTTGGCATCATGCAGCTAGTGTGACCAGCAACATAGGGGTCTGAACCTCCTATACACTCCCTTTAAGGCCCCGTGCAGACGAGCGTTCCTCCCGCAGCGAGTCCGCATCGCAGCACCCGGCCTGACCTTGCCAGCACTGACGGGATTCACATAGCATTATATTCATTTATGATGCTATGTAACCCTTACAATTCTGGAATGTATTCAGTTACACTGGCAGCATTATGTCTAGTGTTATCCAATACATTTCAGAACTGTAAGGGTTACATAGCATAATAAATCAATATAATGCTATGTGACCCCCGGCAGCGCTGGAAGGTCAGGCTGGGAGCTGCGTTCCAGACTCGCTGCAGGAGGAACGCTTGTCTGCAAGGGACCTAAGAGTGTATCCTTGTATTTTATCTGTGTGGATGCAATGATCTTCTTGACAGAGGATGATCATGTTGACAATGACAGGCCAAGATTATGGGAACTTGAGGGAGGGTCTTTGGAGAGATGGGTAATGAAACAACTGTGGACACTGTAGTCACAGCCGCTTTCTGTTTTCTACATAGGGTACCAAGACAAAGGCCGAGTAAAATACAAGTCCACACGACACGAAGAGCAACTCGTTTCTGTTCCCAGGTAACTTATTTTTTAGGGAATGTCCACACAGGACATAATTTACATCAGAAATATCTACAAAGTGGATGAGATTTCAGCATAAATTCACCTGCGGTGCAGTCTACGTGAATTTACTTTGCAGAATTTCTGCTTCGGATTTCACACTTTGCAATGCACAGGTCTGATTACCACTGCAGCTCATTGTGTATAAGCCAGTGATTGTATATGAGATGTTACTGCTGCAGCCAGTTCTGCAAGCTTCAGAGCTGAACTCTCCCCCAGCATCGCCTATTTGTTCCTAGTTTACACTGACTTAGCACTGACCTAAACCGCTACACCTTATATTAATGTAGGGAAAACTCTCACACTGCATTACAACAGCTTTTAGTGTTGACTATAACAGAATTGTGAATGCAGCTCTGGAGTATAATACAGGCTGTAAGTCATTGCAGAGCAATTACTCGTCTTTTAACATAGCTCGTATTGTATATCTAAACCCTAATATGGTGTTGAAAAGTGAATATAAGTTGACTATGTTTCATTAGAAGCATATATAGACTTCAGAATCCACCATCCAGCAAAGGGTTATGTGATTGGACGTTGTGGTACTTTATAACTGCTGGGACCCCTACTTCATTATCAGGATCGGTGGGCGTACCCCATTAAAAGGAACCTGTACTGTGCTGCTTAGTGAGGGTAGTATAGTAGAGGTGACAGGTTTACTTTAAGTGTTGAACTGGCTCTCCTTTCCGATTGTGTGTACACAGTTGACTGGAAAAATCTTTTCCTCCAGCGAAGAACTGTTCTAGGCTCCTCCGGGAAACATTCCGTACATTATTCTATCTGGTAAACAGGATACAGACCGCGCTCAGCTTGTGTCAAAGACCCCATGGGAGAGGCATTATAACTAGTAGAGTTTAGAAGGAGACGGACACTTCAGGAGTATTTATAAAAAAATTCATTGCAAATGAGACAGCTGTCACCGTAATTTATATAGGAGCCAGTAATATATATTCTGCTGACTTTACGTGCATTAACAGGGAAGCTGGTTCAATTGGCTATGTTTACCTAGCTACCTAGACTTCTCACCTAATACACTCCATAAAGTGTAAGCTTTGTGACCCTCCTCTAAGAGATTTTTATTTATATCCTCCTACTATACATATATACAGAATATACCAGAGGGAATTATTATGGTGGGCGGATTTATTGTCCTTAAGATTTAGTGCTCTTTCACACGAGCGGATGCCGTGCGGGTAATCTGCAACGTTAGAAAGAGAGCCAAGCCCCGTTCCTGGACAGCAGAGACACTTAGCATGATTGATAATGCTCTTTGCCTCTCTGTGATCTTTTTACTACAAAATCACAGCGAGGTAAAGTGTCACAGTGATTTTGTAGTAAAAAGATCACAGAGAGGCACAGGAGCATTATCAATCATGTTAATGCTCCGTGTCTCTGCTGTCCAGAGCGGGGCTTGGCTCTCTTTCTCGCAGCAGATTACCCGCACTGGCATCCGCTCAGTGTGAAAGAGCCCTTAGGGTGTTGACACATGTTCAGGCTCTTTGATGCAGTTTTTAAAGCCAAAATCAGGTGTGGAGGAGAGAAAGTAATAAGGACAGATATAACTTTCACCACTTCTTTTAATCCACAGTTGGTTTTGGCTTCAAAAGAGGCATAAAAAAACCTGAGCGTGTCTCACGATCCTTAGAGGATTTTAATATTATGAGGTCCTGTTCATTATTAATCGTGTCTACAATTATTGCTGGATGTCCTGTTGACAAATATATCTCCTGACTCCCTCCATACACTGCTGAACTGAGCATGCACATATTTTAAGTGGCCACAGAGAAGAAAGCCACGGCCAGACACCTCTAGTGGCGGCTAATCTCCTGCCACATCACAAAGGATCGGACGTTGAAATTCAGCTAGTCTGATCCTTTTTTTCCTGTTGGGGAGAATCTGGAGGCGCCGTAAAAATTTGATAGCTGGCTGGCCCCCGCCAGGTTCAGCTGATGATAATGTAATGTGTATGAGGATCTTAAATGGCTTGTCCGAGCCCCCTAAAATATTTAGCGAGGATCGGGAAACCACTCTCCTCTCCATTTCAACACCAGGGCTCCTATTGCTACATCTTTTCGTCCCATGGTGGACTGGAAATGATGATCCGTGGACACGTGGGCTGCTGCAGCCATTCACTGCCCCTTCGGTGAGGTTTTCCAGAAAGCCTTGTGACCAGCTGAGCTTTGATCCTCATTACCTTTTCTGGGAGGGAGGGGGTGGACAACCCCTTTAAGATTATCTGGCTGAGAAACCAATTTCAAATACCCGTTTTTGGGAAAACTGAGATTATATCAGGGAAAAAACCTCATTCAGATCTGAGAGTGGCTACAAAGAATTTCTCTTTGGAGGACCTGACACCTGTGCACTACACACAGCCTATTGATTTCAGTGCATACCGTGTAATACTTCTTTTCTCCTGTGGAGGCACTGCTGTGGAAATAAACACTTATTCCTAGGTCTCTCCTCCCGCCAACCAGATAAAAACTGATTGTTGGAGGTCTCAGCATTCGGGACATTTTATGATCAGGTTACTTTTAGGGAACCCCGCTAACAAAGCAGACAACCCCTTTTAGAATCTGCTTGGCTATGATCTAATTATATGTTGTCTTCTTAAACGGCCACGTCATGTCATTGTTCTGTCATGTTTTGTGGCTGCATGAGTTGAAATGTTTGAGATAGCCACCAGTTGTAAATATGTGAAAGCACAAAGGTGGAGTTTTCCCTCAAATTCTGAAATTTTTGAAATTCTGTAAAAATATAAACATTTCTAACCACATCGCCCCATCTCCCCCTCTCAATCTAACTTCACTGTTTCTGGTAAACATGATACAGACAAAATCAAGGAAAGCAAGTGAAAGCCAGTACAGACAGCAAGGCCGCCACCTTCTGGTAAATTTTGTTATTGCACTTACAGATGAGAACAAAACAGAGGGTGACCTCTACAGGCAGTTGAGAGAAATACACCAAACAACACTGATAATAAATATCGGAGATGAAGCTAATCTACAGAGCTCACAGTCGTTTTAATAGAGGCGCTCAGGCCCCATCAGTCAGCTTCCTGGCCCAGGAGCCGGGACATCCATCTGCCTAGAGAACAGGCTGTCATTATTGTAGTCATTCAAACCCCCTTTAATTCATTTTTGGAACCTTGGCGTACATGTATGTCATAGGTGTGCGAGAGGTATATGGAGTGGATGCAGGAACTGATTCCCCCACATATGCAGGATGGGTTTCTGCAGTCGTTTAACCCCTCAGATGCCACTGTCAATAATGACTGCAGAATTTGAGCAGTTAGACAGAGGGAAGAGGCTCTTTCTAAACCTCAAGGCTCCTTCCACCTGGGGCAGAGGCACTACAGGGGAGCATCTTAAAGAGAGACTGTAGGGAGGACCAGGGACGGAGGCACTACAGGGGAGCATCTTACAGAGGGACTGTAGGAAAGACCTGGGGCAGAGGCACTACAGGGGAGCCTCTTACAGAGGGACGGTAGGAAAGACCTGGGGCAGAGGCACTACAGGGGAGCATCTTACAGAGGGACTGTAGGAAAGACCAGGGGCAGAGGCACTACAGAGCAGCATCTTACAGAGGGACTGAAGGTAGGACCAGGGGCAGAGACACTACAGGGGAGCATCTTACATAGGGACTGTAGGGAGGACCAGGGGCAGAGACACTACAGGGGAGCATCTTACAGAGGGACTGTAGGTAGGACCAGGGGCAGGGACACTACAGGGGAGCATCTTACAGAGGGACTGTAGGGAGGACCAGGGGCAGAGACACTACAGGGGAGCATCTTACATAGGGACTGTAGGTAGGACCAGGGGCAGGGACACTACAGGGGAGCATCTTACAGAGGGACTGTAGGGAGGACCAGGGGCAGAGACACTACAGGGGAGCATCTTACATAGGGACTGTAGGTAGGACCAGGGGCAGGGACACTACAGGGGAGCATCTTACAGAGGGACTGTAGGGAGGACCAGGGACGGAGGCACTACAGGGGAGCATCTTACAGAGGGACTGTAGGGAGGACCAGGGGCAGAGACACTACAGGGGAGCATCTTACAGAGGGACTGTAGGGAGGACCAGGGGCAGAGACACTACAGGGGAGCATCTTACAGAGGGACTGTAGGGAGGACCAGGGACGGAGGCACTACAGGGGAGCATCTTACAGAGGGACTGTAGGAAAGACCAGGGGCAGAGGCACTACAGAGCAGCATCTTACAGAGGGACTGAAGGTAGGACCAGGGGCAGAGACACTACAGGGGAGCATCTTACAGAGGGACTGTAGGTAGGACCAGGGGCAGGGACACTACAGGGGAGCATCTTGCAGAGGAGTATATTAATTGTAAATGCACAGGAGTGATTTATGCTATTGAATGTGGATGCCCTAAGTTATATATAGGAAAAACCATGCAACAACTAAGAAGACGGATATCAAAACAGCTAAGGCTACTTGTACAGACGGATCCGCTCCTATAATGCAAACGATGGTATCCGTACAGACGGAACCGTTTGCATTATATTTCACTTAAAAAGTCTAAGTACAATTTGTATTCAGACGGATCCGTCAAGACTTTACATTGAAAGTCAATCGGGGGCGGATCCGTTTGAAAAATGCACCATATTGTGTCACCTTCGAACGGTTCCGCCCCCATTGACTTCCATTGTAACTCTGGATGGATCCGTTTGCCTCTGCACGGGCAGGCGGACACCTGAACGCTGCAAGCAGCATTCGGGTGTCCGCCTGCTGAGCGGAGCGGAGGACAGTCGGTGCCAGACTGAGGCATTCTGAGCGGATCCGCATCCACTCAGAATGCATTTGGGCTGGACGGATCCGTTCGGGGACGCTTGTGAGAGCCTTCAAACGGAACTCACAAGCGGAGCCCCGAACGCTAATGTGAAAGTAGCCTGTTGTATTAATACAGACTCGGATACAGCCCTTGCAAGACTTATTCAGGATAAACATAAATTGTGTTCGCTTTAGAGAGGCTTGCAAACTCCATTTTCGCCTACTTCCCCATTCCTCTGGTGATGAGGAGCAGAGGGTGGGGATCATCATCTCGCTGCTCAGGGATAACGGTCAGTCTTGGGCCTTGTCGCTGCCGGTGGGGGCACGGCCCCTCCGATCGGTGGATTAATTTTTTGTAGCCCTGGGGCAGATATATGATGACCCGGATCGTATTGCTCTGGCTGAATCTAAACTGCGTCTTTTATGCCAGGGTAAACACTCCGCAGAGATATATTGTTCTGAATTTCGGAGATGGGCAGCTGATACTGGTTGGAATGATGCTGCACTCCGAAGTCAATTTTGCCATGGTCTTCCAGAAAGATTGAAAGATGCATTTGCTTTTCATGAGAGACCAGCGTCATTAAAGTCTGCCATGTCTCTAGCTGTTCGTATTGACAGAGAGAGAGAGGAGACTACTCTTTCCTGTCATATTCAGCCCAAGGACAGTGGGGCTGTCTCATTCAGTGCACAGGGGTCTCAGTCGGTCTCAATCCCCTCTGAGGAGAAAGCCATGCAGCTGGGTTTGCTTGCCTCTGATAGTAGTGGATTTAACTCTCAGAGGAGGGTTTGTTTCTGTTGTGGGGGTATAAATCATTTGGCTAATGTTTGTTCCTCTAGGAGATTCATGGAGTTTTCTGAGGGTAATAAAAAAAAATTTGCTACTATTGGCAAGGTTGATGCGGAAATTGAAGGTTTGCCGTTTGCTTGTAGTTCCTGTTTTCTCCTACCTGCCAGGGTGGCGCTAGAGAGCAAGAACATTGTTTGCGAGATTTTTGTAGATAGTGGAGCAGCTGTCAATCTCATTGATAATCAATTTGCAACAACGCATGGTTTCCAGGTATGCACTTTGGAAAAGGATATACCTGTTTTTGCTATCGATCCGCTCCACTTTCTCAAAGATCGTTAAAGGGCATAGTTCACAATATCCGTTTGACTGTGGGTGACGCTCATGTTAAGGATATGTCATGTTTCGTCTTAAGCGGATTACCTACTCATGTTAGTGTTGGGGCTACCCTGGCTCACTAAACATAACCCCACCATTGATTGGCAAGCAAGGCAAATAAATGGTTGGAGTGAGTTTTGCAGAGAGAATTGCCTCTCGACGTCTCTTTCAGAGGTTTCTACCAAGACTGTACCATATTTTCTCTCTGAATTTTCTGATGTGTTTTCCGAGAGTGGTGTCCAGGAGCTGCCCCCTCACCGGGAGTACGACTGCCCTATTAATCTCATCCCAGGCGCCAAGCTGCCAAAATCACGATTATACAATGTCTCCCAACCTGAAAGAGTCGCTATGCGAGTCTGAGAAAGGGACACATCCGACCCTGCAAGTCACCTGTTGCCGCTGGGTTTTTTTTTGTTAAGAAAAAAGATGCTTCTTTAAGACCTTGTCTGGATTTCAGGGAGCTGAACCGTATCACGATTAGTGACCCATATCCGCTTCCTCTGATCCCGGACCTGTTTAACCAGATTGTTGGGGCTAAAGTTTTTTCTAAGTTGGATTTTAAAGGGGCATACAACCTAGTCAGGGTCAGAGAAGGAGACGAATAGAAGACGGCCTTCAATACCCCTGAGTGTCATTTCGAGAATTTGGTTATGCCATTTGGTTTGATGAATGCTCCGGCCGTCTTCCAACATTTTGTGAACAGCATTTTTTATCATTTAATGGGGAAATTTGTACTGGTGTATCTAGATGACATTTTGATTTTTTCTCCTGATTTCAAGACATATCGGGACCACCTATGTCAGGTCTTGCTGATTCTGCGGGAGAATAAATTGTACGCTAAACTGGAGAAATGTGTGTTTGCGGTTCCGGAGATTCAATTTCTTGGTTTTCTTCTCTCCGCTTCTGGTTTTCGCATGGACCCCGAGAAGGTCCGCGCTGTGCTTGATTGGGAGCTTCCTGAGAATCATAAGGCGCTGATGCGGTTTTGGGGTTTTGCCAATTATTACAGAAAGTTAATTTTGAATTTGTTAAGCCACTCACTGATATGACTAAAAAGGGGGTGGATTTTTCCTTGTGGTCGGTAGATGCGCTTAAAGCCTTTTCTAGTATTAAAGAGAGTTTTGCTTCCGCTCCCATTTTGGTACAACCTGATGTCTCTCTACCTTTTATTGTTGAGGTGGATGCTTCTGAGGTGGGTGTGGGTGCGGTCTTATCTCAGGGTCCCTCTCCTGCCAAATGGCGACCATGTGCCTTTTTCTCAAGGAAACTCTCCTCTGCAGAGAGAAATTACGATGTGGGAGATAGGGAGTTGCTGGCCATCAAATTAGCTTTTGAGGAATGGCGCCATTGGTTAGAGGGAGCCAGACACCCTATTACTGTGTTTACTGACCATAAGAATCTGGCCTACTTGGAATCGACCAAGCGTCTGAACCCGAGACAGGCCAGATGGTCTTTGTTCTTTTCTAGGTTTAATTTTGTTGTTACGTTCCGCCCTGGGGTTAAAAATGTGAAGGCGGATGCCCTGTCACGTTGTTTTCCGGGAGGGGGGAACTTTGAAGACCCGGGTCCCATTTTGGCTGAAGGGGTGGTCGTCTCTGCTCTTTACCCTGATTTGGAGGCAGAGGTTCAGGCAGAGGCTCCTGATCTTTGTCCTCCTGGGAGGTTGTTTGTGCCTCTCGCTTTACGACACAAGGTTTTTAAGGAGCACCACGATACTGTCCTTGCTGGGCACCTGGGGAGTAGAGCCACAGTGGATCTCATTGCTCGGAGATTCTGGTGGCCGGCTCTTCGTAAGACGGTTGAGGGTTTTGTGGCAGCCTGCGAGACCTGCGCTCATGCCAAGGTCCCTCATTCACGGCCATCGGGTTCTCTCCTCCCGTTACCCATTTCTTCCCGTCCTTGGACGCATCTGTCCATGGGCTTCATTACGGACCTGCCTCGTTCCTCAGGAAAGACTGTGATTCTGGTGGTAAAGGACCGTTTTAGCAAAATGGCGCATTTCATTCCCTTTTCTGGGTTACCCAATGCTAAGACCCTGGCGCAAGCATTTGTTGATCACATTGTTAAATTGCATGGCATTCCTTCAGACATCGTTTCTGATAGGGGCACGCAATTTGTTTTCAGATTCTGGAAGGCCTTCTGTTCTCGCTTGGGAGTTCGGTTGTCGTTCTCTTCTGCTTTTCGCCTGCAGTCGAATGGTCAGACCGAACGCGTCAATCAGAATCTGGAGACGTATCTGCTCTGTTTTGTGGTGGCTGAATCAGGATTGGTATTTTTTTTTGTCCCTTGCTGAGTTTGCTTTAAATAACCGTCGCCAGGAGTCCTCTGATTTACCAGGGGTCTTCTGGTTTACCTGATGAGGAGAGATTTTCCTAATCTTTGTCATTTATTTGGCAAAAGATTCAGGGTAATCTGAAGAGAATGAGTGAGAGATATAAGGACCTGAATGTGGGTGATCTGGTGTGGTTCTCTACAAAGAATATTAAACTGAAGGTTCCCTCCTGGAAGTTGGGTCCTAAGTTTATTGGGCCTTACAAGATCTTGTCCGTCATCAATCCCGTTGCCTTCCGTCTTGATCTTCCTCAGACTTGGAAGATCCATAATGTTTTTCACAGGTCCCTATTAAAACCTTATGTCCATCTCACTGTACCCTCCTCTTTGCCTCCTCCTCCGATTTTTGTTAATGGTAATCTTGGAATTTCAGATCTCTAGGATTGTGGAGTCTCGCGTTATCCGCGGTTCTCTTCAGTACCTCATTCATTGGGAGGGTTATGGTCCTGAGGAGAGGATGTGGGTCCCAGTGGCCACTCGTCTCATCAGGGCTTTCCATAGGTCTCATCCTGAGAAGGTGGGCTCTGAGTGTCCGGAGTCCACCCATAGAGGGAGGGGTACTGTCACCGCCAGTTCTGTGAGAAGGTCTGACAGACGTTCTTCTCTACCTCTTGTATGACGTTCTTTGTTTTGGTTTCACTTTGTCATCTCCTTTCCTTCTGCCAGGTGTCACTTATTTAAACTAATCGTCTTCCATTATATTCCCTCCCATACTGCCTCACTTTGCGGTTTATACTAGTTCCTGGATGAAGTGTTCACTGCTGGAGGCTGCTGCTGCTGTTTGCTCAGATAAGTCTTTTCCTTTATTGTGTTACCTTGCTGGCTTGATTCTAGGTGACCCTGACTCTGTCTGTATTAAGTGCAGGGAGCCGGTGGTAGTGTCCCCTCACTATTATAGGGTTTTCAGGTGTCACAATCTTAGGTACGTGGGCATGCAATCGTCTACCATTGAGACCCTTGCATGTGCATAGCAGTCAGGGAGAGCTCTTAGGGTTTTATAGGGCTCATTTATATGCTCCTTAGTTTGGGATCAAGCCAGTCGGTCGTTTATTTATAAGTTCCAGCTATCAGCAAATTCATCCGTGACAGGTGGGGAGTCACGAATGGGCCTGTGATGAGCTGATAAGAAGGGTCCGTTGTCAGAGAGTGGACTTTGGAGAAAGTACCAGTACAGATGTTTTGTCAAGCCTGGAGCTTGTGTCACGGAGCTGAAGAAGAGCCACTAGATGGACCACTAGTGGCCTGGGGGCTTGTAGAGTCTAGCAAGGAAAGAGCTTGCCTATGCCTGTTGTGTGTGGGCCACCACTGAAGAGGTATTTATGGTTATGAGTAGTTACTTCTGGAAAGTCTGTGAGAATAGTCATCCTCTGAGGGAATCTGAGGTGGGTTAAAGGGGGTTTCCACCTAACAGAATTTATTACAGATCTACAGTATGATCACTGGAGGTTCCCCACAAATTACAAAGGAGAGATGTCTGTTGGACAGCTGTCCTGCATATATGGTCATCCTGAAAGGGGCTTTCCAGGCTGCTGATACTGATGATCTATCCCCAGGATAGGTGGGGTCTGACACCCCACACTACCGCTGATCAGCTGTTCCCTGCAGCCTATAGTGCTTTGAACAGAGCTGGAAACACAGCACCATTCAAAGAGTAGTGGCCGTGTTGAGGTACTGCAGCTCAGCTTACATCCATGTGAATACGGCACGGCCACTACACTTGGAACGGGGCTTTGTTTTTGGCTCTGTTCAAAGTGCAAGTCCCAGCGCTGGAAGCTGCAGGAAACAGCTGATCGTGAAGGGTGTCCCGGGTTTTAGACTCTATTGGATATTAATGACCTATCCTATTCCTGAGGATAGGTTATCGGCATCGAGAACCTGGAAAATCCCTTTAAGGCTGGCCATATACGCAAGACAACTGTCGACTCGCTGGCATTAGGTGCCAGCTTTTGGTGTAAAAATAGTTGCAAGACCCTTTTTTCAACGGCGATGCAACAATATTCTGTCACAAGGGTGTTTTTGCACTGTCCTCGCCACTCGGGAGTGGTGATGGCGTGACAAGGGCATGGACTTCGGCCCCTACACATTTACTATGTTTTTCCAGTCATGGGCTGGAGTGGTTTTTACTAAAGGCGCATGGACTGCCAGCGGTGCAACTAATTTATGACGAGATCTGATCCTCCTCATCAATTAGGTGCCGTCTCCGTCAGCACAAGGGGGGGAGCAAAGATTGGCGTTAGGGTACTTTCACACTAGCGTTTTTCTTTTCCGGCACTGAGTTTCGTCCTAGACGCTCTATACCGGAAAAGAACTGATCAGTTTCATCCCCATGCATTCTAAATGGAGAGCAATCCGTTCAGGATGCATCAGGATGTCTTCAGTTCAGTCACTGAACGGCGTTTTGGATGGAGAAAATACCGCAAACATGCTGCAGTATTTTCTCCGTCCAAAATTCAGGATCACTGCTACCTTACGTGCTGTTATATGGGCAGATCCCCTGCACCCTAGTGCCCCCCTATGGTGCCAAAATGTATACTGGTGTAGTGCTGGGTTAGGGTCATAAAACACAATTCAGTCAAAAAAAAAACCAATGCTCTCCATAGATATTTATATTTCTCTGCATTAAATATATTTAACGCTGTTTACAAAGTTAGCACAAAACAATATATTTCCGAGAAAACGTCTACATTAATACAAAACTAAAGTCCTCTTCTCACCCGGTCAATATATAAAAACAGTTCAAAAATATAAGTAGTCTTTACTTCAATATATTATAACTTTATAGACACGTTAACTTTTTACAGAGGCTCACAGGGCTGCTATGATCATATCGCCTGAACATTGCTGCCACCTATTGGTCAAACCATGCATTACATAACAAAAATAAAAATTTCCAGGGACACTGTACCCAGAGATGTATGAACTATACCGCAATTTAACATTTTTACTTGCACAATGGCAATAATTGTGCACATATGTTGCCCAGGGGCCATATACAGATATTATAGGGGTCCATAGCAAAATTTAGTATAGGCCTCCAGCAAGATTTCTGACAAATTCACATTTTTTATTCATGGAGGGATCTTTTCATAAAAAAAAGCCACACTTTTTCATACTTTCAATGACTTGTATGTCGGAAAAAGCGGAACAGGTGCTTTACAAATATATCATTCATTTAGAAAAATCATATTTCTCAATGTATGTGCCTCAACATAAATACATAGCTAAACCTCATACTATTCTAAATCTGCTGCTTTCCCTCACAGCATAAACTGGCTGCAGCCACCACTAGGGGGAGCAGAGTGCACAGTAATTTATACAGTCACAATTGGACTTAATGGAAACTGTAAAATCTCTGTGCACTGAGCCCCGCTAGTGGAGCTTGCAGAAAAAGGTGGATTTCTGTTGGGAAGCAGAAGAAGCAGTTCACTGCAAGATCCTGCCTCACCACAGGCGCCATACCAGTGTCTGCCATTGACCTCACTTTGATTCTTTTGAACCCTTACATCAAAAATTGCACTTTCTGCAGGTTTACCTTTACCTAGTGTCACAAAACCTGTAACTAAATACTTTCTTACTTGGAATTGTGGTGCTACTGATGAACCACAGGTTGGTGCACATCAAAACATGTAGCCCAGAATCTAATTTTCTGCCGACCATCAACTCCCTCCACATTCCTCTGCTGTTAGGAGAGACAGAGCTCCTCTTGGTCAGGTAGATCTGCCCAGCTTAGGAGACATCTTGATTGCAAAATTTTGCTTCTAGAATCAAGGCCCGTATCTTCAGAAGACACCTTCAGTAATGCACCATCTATTATACAACTTAAAGAGGTCTTCCGACACTTTTTAACTGATGACTAGTGTTGAGTGAACTTGTGTTTTAAGTTCGGCGTCTAAAGTTCGGGTTATCAAAGAATCGCGTCATGGATTCTGCTGCCACGGACCAATGGTCCATGGTAGCGGAATCCATAACGCAATTCTTCGATAACCCGAACTTTAGACGCCAAACTTAAAACACAAGTTCACTCAACACTACTGATGACCTATCAGTGTATGATCGGTGGGGCCCAAAACCCAGGACCCCAGCCAATCAGCCGTTTGAGATTCACCGGTGCTGTAAGCACTGCAGTCTACCCGCAGCTTTCCCTAGAGCAGTGATGTCACATTCATCGGTCACGTGGCCTAGGTTAATAGGACTGAGCTGTGATACCAAGCACAGCCGCTATACAATTTGTGGCCAGTGCCTTCTCAAACAGCTTAATGGCGGGGTCCCAGGTATTAGACCCCGACCGATAAGATGCTGATGACCTATCAAGCAGAAAGGTCAGTTGGAAAACTCCTTTAAACATAAAACATGATAATACAAGAATTATCTTTTGTTTTATTATAAGGGCTTGAAGGAATTTATATTTATTTTGATAATCAAATGTGTGTTAAGCCCCACCCCCGAGGAGCCCAAGTTATTCTCTTATTTGGTAAGAAGTGTCCTTTAATACACAGTGACTATGGAAATTTGACTTTAAAGTCCTTATGTTTCAGAATATAAATGTTTTTCCAAAATGAGAACTGCACGGGGTACATCGCTCAGATTCAGGTTTATTGCACTATTGTGGAACCTTACCTAATAACACACGAGGCACGGTGCTGTAATTTAACGTATAGCAATACAGACTGATTTGTCTTTGTCCCTGGCAAAAAGATTAATTGTGACAACTGCTAAAGGGTTACAGTTTTGTTTTTTTCAGCGCATAATTTTTTTTTTTTGAGGGGGCAACATGTCCAAATAAATGCAAATTACCGTAGCTATTTTTTTTCTTTCAGTTACAGTGTTTACCACCCACAATAAATATTTTTATATTTTAAGAGTTTTGAAATTTTTGGATGCAGAGATTCCAATTATGTTCATGTAATTTTATGTTTAAAATTGGGTAAGGGGCGGGATTATAATTTTTTTTAATATTTCAAAAATAAATAAATTTTCTAACTGTACTTTTTAGTCGCCTTACATACAATCGTCTAGTCGCTTATTCCATAGCCTGTAATGCAGTCTATGGGATTTTTACAGGCAGCTCACTATGATAGGCCTGGCAGCCTTTGCAAACCCCCAGGCTGCCATAGCAACCAATCAGAGCCGCGGGGTAACGATCAAAGAACAGAGGGAGCCCCCCTCCCTCTCTCTTACCCCAATAGCGTCCGCGGCATCTGAGGGGTTAAATGAATAGGATCTTGAGTTATCTCCAATTCCGGTCACTGCAAGAAGGTGTCTGCTGTATTATATAGGCGGCACTTGCCATGTATGTAGCGAGCTCAGCTTGTGATCCTGCTCCATACAACCGCCTAAAGCAGGGCTGGCCAATCTGCGGCTCTCCAGCTGTTGTAAAACTACAACTCCCACCATTCCCTGCTGTAGGCTGATAGCTGTAGGTAGACTGGGCATGCTGGGAGTTGTAGTTTTGCAACAGATGGAGAGCCGCAGGTTGGCCAGCCCTGGCCTAAAGCATACGTCCTACAGAATTAAGGGGTTAATCATCGTGTTGCGCTGGTTAATTATTTAATGTAAGTTTATAGCAGCCAGAGCTTTATCTTACTGCTACAGAGCTCCAAATCCCTGCATGGGTTCAGAAGACTGCAATATTTTGGCTGCCTGCAGAGGGAGCTAAAGAGCTTTCTACATACTGTTTATACATAGAACTTAATAACAATGCAGTATTCAGTAAGCTCCCTCTAGTGGCAAGTGCAGGTAGCCAGCATTGCGTCTTTTGGGCATTTGGTGAATTAAAAAAACAGCAGCGTGCTGTCTAAGCCTGTGACCACTGTGGCCAATGACTTATTTCAATGTGACTGCTGCCCGGAAGTGAACAGAGACTGTCAGGATCCGGAGCAGCGGCAGCACTGGACTGGGAGTGGATAGAGACTGGCAGGGACCAGAGCAGCAGTGGGGTTGGACCACCAGGGTCAGCTGAAATTGAGTATTTGTTATTCTATTAAGTGCTCCCAGCACTTGGCCAACCCCTTTAGGCTAATTTCTGGTGGCTTCTAGAGTGCAGTGCATTGTGGGGGCTCATATATCAGTTACACAGTATGGTTCACATCACGTTTTTGTCATATGTTCATTAACGTTTTATTTAATGGAACTCTATGGTGATGGATGCCATCTTCTGAGGCATCTGTTATCATATACTTTTTTTGTGTACGTTAAACATATGACAAAAGCGCAATGTGAACACAGCCCTAGTTCGGAATCTGCATCAGAAATCCCACTTGCAGATTGAAGTGCTGCAGGTCCACATGTGGTTTAGCCACATTTAATCCACTTTTGGGAAACCATTGCGGTTTCTACATTAAGACGTGATGTCAGTACTTGGCGTAAATTTTAAATGATGGGCAACATCCATGTCCCATTGAAAACAGTGGGGCACAGATTTTACATGGTTTTCATCACAGGCAGAAAATCCACAAAATGAAAGTAGTGTGAACATACCCGTAAAAGCTAGGCGTTATGTCACATGTCTGACATCAGGGTGGGGCTAAACCTTTGTCTGTTTCTAAGGGCAACCAGCAAGATTTTGAAAACCGCTCAATAACATAAAGTAGCTGAAAATCAGCAGAAGAACAATACATTTACAAAGTAACCGGTCGTTTTACGTAGAAAGGGCTAGAAATGCAGAGACGCTCCTGATGGGCTGATAAGCAACACCCTCCATTTTGGAAAGTTCAAGCAAAGGGATTTATATTCCCGATGAGAGTGAGCACAAGTAACAGGCTGAGCGATAACCCTGCTCTACTCTCCGCTTTGCTGAATATATGTAGTGTTCCCGGTTCAGGGTGAAAATCTCTGGCATCTTCCAAGGCGTGAAAAGCTGCGTCCGTCAAATTGACATTCCCTGACGCCATCAAGTCAAACACACACGATTCAAAATACATGTCTTCTACGGCCAGCCGCTCCCTGCACAGCGACCGGGCGCTCTCCATGCTCAGAAAGTGAGTCCTGCTGAGGTCTTTAGTCCTTGAGATCAGTTGACTGGATGGGCAGCCACCTACACAGAGCTGTAAGTCCTGCTCTTCGCGAAAAGCTTGAGAGATCTCCTCCGCCATACGTAAGGAGAATGACAGCTGGCTGCCCAGCTGGCGCACACGGATCGTGGTGCCTATGAAAGCAGCGTGGATCTCTATGTACTTCCCAGGCTCCTTCTCATGAATGGTGAGGCTGCTGCCACCTGCTCTTCTGCCGCCATTGACAGAGCCGTCATCGAAAGCTGCTGGAAGGTTGCCCACTTCTGCCTGGTAAACTTTCTGGTCAATGCACTGCTTCATGTTCTTGAAGATGATCGTTAGCTATGAAAACAAGAGCGAAACAAGGCGATAAACCACACGTTTGACATATGGTGGTCACTTTTTACCACTTTATCTCATGACAGACATTATTCTTGTGGTCAATGTTGCAGGTGCCTAAAAGTTTGTGCAACGTTTCTTTCTCCAAAATACTATCAGAGAGAAAATTTCGAGTCAGGTCAAGCTAGACTGTAGAAGTGTTTTCCTATGTTGTATTTGACAAGCCTCTCCCCAGCCCTCACAGTCCTTGAAGGGTCACTGTCATCTGCTTTGGTACTACTAAACCACCGGCATGCCATAGCGGGTGTTTAGGGTACAGGTACTATACCTGCCCACGGCAACGCTATCCATCCCTGCAAAAAATTGGAAAATAATAATGGACTAACTAAGAAGAGTCCAGGACTCTTCACCAGCATCATTAGCACTGTGCCAACATAACCAAGGACATTACACGGCACATCAGGCACATGCACAGTAAAGCAAGGCGTACCATCCTCAGCTTCATCAGCACAGTATGCGCCAGATACTGCTGGAGAAGAGTCCCGGACTCTTAGATCGATACGTTAGAGTTACATCTACATTTACTGTTCTTTGTGAGGACTGATGCGTTTGCTATGGACAGGTTTGAGACTCTAAACCCCAACTGCATAATGTAATGCTAGTGGTTTATTGGTCCCAAACCAGGAGACGTTCATGAAGGTATGGCAACTCTCTTCCGACAGGATCAGGCATGTTGGATTTTAACATCCGATCCGTTTGTTCTCAAGGAAAATAAGTAATCGACAGTCCTCTCATGTGCGCTATAAGGGTCATTAGCTATATGTGGAGTACACATAATGCTTGGTGCTCCAATTTCTACCCGCCCTGCACCGATTCACCACAAATATTACCTTGCTGATGACTGTAGCATTGGAGGAAGGTTGAAGCGGTGTGCTGGTTGTCTGGACAAACAGATATTCATTGTCTAGAAGAGGCCATGACCCCTTCACCTTGCAAGTTTGAAAGTCACCACTGAAAGTGCGAACATGGGGGTCCCCAAAAACCCCGCAGTGCAGATACTTGGGATCAATCTCGTGTTTTTCTCGGTAGACCTTGTCATAATCACAGGCCTGCTTCACATGACCATTGGGAAGAGGCTGCGGCAGCTGCCTTCTGGGTGGAGCGGTGGGCCCCACCTTCGAGCAGTTGTGCTGAATCATACGATCCTCAATGATGTGAACGGCAGAGTGGTACACCAAGTCTCCGCGGCAGGTCCGGGCCGTGTTACGAGTGCACTGGGAATATGCACGTAAGGCGTTGCAGAATACAGCGTTCTTGTTGGAGATCCTTGGATTCGATATGGCGGCAACATAATCCGTGTTACATTTCACAATTTTACACTGCGCATCCACTGTACAGGGAAGAAAAGACAAAGATTTAATGATGAACCTAACAAATCTTAATTAGTGGCGTCTTCTCCTCCATATGTACCCACAATCCCGGCTATCAGTGGAGATGGGTCTACACACCAAAGCCCATGTTCAACCTGATGGCTTAGACTGCCTGTAAGGAGTACAAATAATGGTATATCGCTCGGACCCCCACTGAACCTGAGAATGAAGGGGGCACAACACTAAACTATCGATGTGCCCCTTCATTCCCTGGATCAGGGACGACCCTCACTGATCATAAAATGCCACTTTAAGGCATAGTGTGTTTACAATTGTCTACTGCAGAAAGGGCAAGATTTAAAGGGACGGAAAAGGGGCATTTGTCTCCTAGCCTCCGCAACCCTCCTCAGGATGATTAGTATCATTGAAGATCAGATCCTCTGCTTGTTGGACAGGAGGCAGTTTGCATCCACGTTGCTAAAAGTCCAATATCGGGAATCATTCGCTCTACTAAGTATAGTTTCTACAAGTTAAAATTTCCATCCTTCCTACCTTGCTCCCAGAAAATTAGCAGAAGCACGGTCTTGAAGAGGACACTGTCTGGAGATCTTGAGAGATAACGTCTAGGGGTCGGCCTACCCATTCCAGTCCATTCAAATCTCCCGAGATGGTCACTCCTCACAGGTTCATTCTCCACCTGGAATGATAAACTTTATTTATTTTATGTCTTTTTTTACTGCATTCATTTTGAGGGCAAATTGGTGAAAACTAAAAAGCCTTATGGACCAAATGCTTCTATATATATATATATATATATATATATATATATATATATATATATATATATATATATATACACCTCCTATATCAATGCCTCGACCACAGTCATTACAGCTTCTCAATTTTCAGTTTCCATGCCTATTCAGCAACTTGGCAGGGTTGTGATAGATCCCTCCTCATGCCATGTATACCCGCTATCCCTTGACTGGCAAACATCCAAGGTTTCAATGAAGACTGGATGACTGCCCAAGTGTTCTTCAAGTAGCTCTTGAACTTCAAGAAGGAAAAATAAGGATTGGCCAAGAAGGATGGATGTAAGACTGGGATTTAGTCACAGCATGCTATTGGTCTTTTTAGCCAAGTCATAACTTGAGTGTTAAATCCTTTAAATGCGTTAGAATCATTTACATGAGTAATAGGCGGACCTCAAGTTTTTAATCGTTTTTTTGTTTCTTAAATTGTATCCAGTGAAGGACAGATGACTACCGATTTTATCCTTTGGTGTTATTTTTGCCATTTTCCATTACAATTAGCAGAAGATGTGCCATCTCCTGATCACTCAGCCAAGTCTGGGTCAAGACAGGTAGAAACATCAAAGGAAACTCAACACCTTCCATAAAAATACATGTCCATACCTAATCATTGACTATAAGAGGTTGAAATGCGTCAGTTATGGAATTTGGTATACATCCATACGTGAGATCAGTTATCAAACCCTGGTTCCCTCTGTAGAGCTTCATAATTCCCAGACCTGGACTAGGTGGATGCTATGTATAATGGCTGTGCATCAGCAAGGCCTTTTGGTCAGTCAAAAACTCCAGCTGGGCTTATAGGACAGCGCTTTCCCCACCTCTTAGGCCTATATTACACCAACAGATTATCTGACCTATTTCTGTCCAATCAGACCAATAGTTTGTGTGTATAACTAAAGATCTGTGTGTGTCAGAAAATCATGATTGGTCAGAAAATCTGTCAGATAATCTGTTGGTATAATACAGGCCTTAGATTCTTTCAAAAGATTACATCTGAAGTCCTTTTGAAGTTTCTGATCAAGTAATAAGTCTTGAAGTGGGTCTCTCACCAGGAGAATTTACTGTTAAACTATTGCTCACATAATGGGTGTTAAAGGGGTTCTTCCATGATTAGTGTAAAAAACAAAAATCAGACATCATATAGTACAATCTCTTTCTAACAGAGCTAGGACCAGCCCAGGGATCTCCCCATTCATTGCTCTGCTAGATTTATATCTTCTTCTGCAGCTCAGGAGGCATGTCCATTCTGCTGAAGCTCTCTCCCTATAACAGCTCAGGAGCCTCTCAGGAGGCATGTCCATTCTGCTGCAGCTCTCTTCCTATAACAGCTCAGGAGGGCGTGTCCATTCTGCTGCAGCTCTCTCCCTATAACAGCTCAGGAGCCGCTCAGAGGGCGTGTCCATTCTGCTGCAGCTCTTTTCCTATAACAGCTCAGGGGGGGCGTGTCCATTCTGCTGCAGCTCTCTCCCTATAACAGCTCAGGAGGCAGTTGAAGGATTAAACTGAGCATGTGCGGCCATCTCAGTGAGCTGGACAAAGAAATAAAATAAAAAAACAGCAGGTGGCGCTATACAGATACATTTAACTCACTGGCTATACAAAATTTTTTAATTACATAGAATTACAAAAAGTATTCAGATCCAGGTGCTGGTTTAAAAACTGTAGAATATTTTTGGTGGGACAACCCCTTCAAGATGGGCTCATATTTGTATATGGATTAAAAGTACATTTTCTCCAGCAGTGGATCACTAAATGGAAGGTATGGTTGCATTCATCTGAGCTAGGCCTACAAGGCATTGAGTCTGGTCTAACAGTGAAGTTCCTGGTGACAGGCTCCCTTTAAGGGTCTTTCTCGTGGACCGATGAGCAGGAAGAAAGATTCAGAACAATCATCAGCCCATCGTAACACCTCACCGATCGGATCGTTTTTGTCAGAATAAACGTCCTCAGTTGTCCACAGCACATCTCCCCGTGCAAACCGGATGTGCTGCTGACCCAACATAAAGTATAGGGGAATGAATGATCCTAGAAAAGATTGTTCATCCCCTATACAGTTTTGATGTGGTCTATGTAGAAGCTGAAGAGTACCAATCAACTTGTTTGATCATCGCTCACTGGGCTAACACTTACTGAGAGGCAGCATCTTCCATGGACCAACTGGACAGGCTACGTTTTGGTCCCTTGAGGGGGCATTTAATGGATACTTTTGCATAGACTTCCTAAACGTGAAAGAAAGGTCAGCTCCCTCTCCAATTCCATGAAAACGCATTATTAAGAATAAACCTGGAAGTCCACCCCAAATCACTGACGCATTTCAGGCATCTAGGGTCATTATTTGTAGCTTGGACTCTAAAAATAGAAAATGCATCAGCATATGTTAAAGGTGATATGGTTTCCAGCATTACTAGACGGTTGGAGGACCGGCAGACCATCTGCATCAATGCTACATTGGGACTTTTGTATCAGTTTCACTTGAAATGCATTTGAGGAGATTTATCCCCTCCCTCCCCGCGCCTGATTTCTGGCATAAAAAAGTTGCAAACCAATTGTGACTTTTTAGACAAAATATTGTCCCATGCACCATTTTTACGACACCCCTCACCACTTTTGTGAAAGGGGGCAGGGTGAGCGAGCGGGTGTCTCTATCGACCGCGACAAATTCAGACAGTTTTCTGTCTCAAAAGACAGTTCTGAGCGGCTGTAGATTTTTATTTAGGCACACAGACTGCTGGAGGATGTGCCTAATATATGACGATACGCATCTTCAGGCAGCACCGGGGAAATCAAGACTGGAGCAGGAACGGTTGTCAGGCGGCCATTGTCCTTTAGGCTTTAGGAATCACGACCCTTAGGTCCGCAGTCACACATGGCCATACAATTTTTCACGTCCCTTTCAGGTTCGGGGTAAGACGTATATCTACATAGCACTTATTGCCTTGCCACATGTGGGCGATTAGGGGGTCCGGCCATGCAGCATGTGTGCTTCATATGTGTCCTGCTGTAAATGGCCGATCTGGCATCTTCTACCTCCCATCTGTCCGTGGAAGACTCTCACTAGCTGGGGGTATTAACTGTGCCGTTTGGCCTGTCACGTAGAGGAATGCATTGCTAATACCGCTCAGCTGTGAGAGCCGCTGGTTGCACCCGTCAGGGCACAACATGTGCAAAGCCTGGAGCGTGAACACAGCACCGCTTATCAGGGTGAAGAGGGTGATGCAGCTCCACCACTTTCCTACATCGCTGCGTCCTGCAGAGGCCTACTAGACTGCACAATGGAGGAAACCTGCACGGGTCTAGGGGGTCAGTAAGATTCCCTAGACTAAACTACTCAGGACATGAACGTATCTGGTGGATCGTCTCCCTACACGGAGCCCTGTTAGCGACTTTCTTTCCACACCACTAGTACAAGTGGCAAGTGAACCCTCTCAGGGAAGTTTACAGGGTCTTATTGCCCCCAAAACTTTAGACTAATTACAGTTTTTTTTAAAGGGATCTAGCCCCATAAACAATCACCATATTAAAAACATTGAAGAGATAATACAAAAATTAATTGAGCTCTTAATACGATATCATGGATTGAGCATTTCTGGGACTCCAAGCAAAGGTACGTCTGGGGGCCCCTGTCGCAACCGTAAGCTCCACACTGATAAGACCCTACCCATTGGCAAGCTAAGCTCAGCCCTGTCGGCTGCGCAGGTTCTATGTCCACCCCTTTAATTCTTTTGGGGCCTTGTGGTCTCTGGGTCCCCAAATATTTGTGTGGTGCTAAAGTCTGCCACTAGGTGTAGCTATACGCTGTGAAAAGATAGCACCAGGGTGCTGGTTTCTGCTCCGCCACATAAGGAGGCATTATAAACGGCACAGTGTAGTCTGGTGAACGGGTGACAGATTTTGCCCCGGATCTTCAAGGTACATGTCTGCCCTATAAAGACCAAGCTCACAGGTACAAGTGCAGTAACTCCTTAGCATGCCCTATATTGGGGTGGGCAGACCAGTCAGCCTATGGACAGAAGGGGCCTGTAGTCCCTCAATGAAAGGTGTTTAATATTGATTACCTATACTCAGGATAGATCATCAATATCTGATCAGCGGGGATATACCAAGCACAGCGCTGTACATTGTATATTTCACCTCAATTCCATTCCAGCGGCACAAAGGCCATGTGACCGATGGACGTGACGTCACAGCTCCCTCATGCATGAACCCCATAGCAATGCCTTGATGACAGCGGACGTCACAGCTCCCTCATGCATGAACCCCATAGCAATGCCTTGATGAGAGCTGACGTCACAGCTCCCTCATGCATGAACCCCATAGCAATGCCTTGATGACAGCGGACATCACATCTGCCTCATGCATGAA
This sequence comes from Bufo gargarizans, assembly GCF_014858855.1. Taxonomy (NCBI): domain Eukaryota; kingdom Metazoa; phylum Chordata; class Amphibia; order Anura; family Bufonidae; genus Bufo; species Bufo gargarizans. The sequence goes on along the minus strand of NC_058090.1, from coordinate 91,866,772 downwards.
CCCCATAGCAATGCCTTGATGACAGCGGACATCACAGCTCCCTCATGCATGAACCCCATAGCAATGCCTTGATGAGAGCGGACGTCACAGCTCCCTCATGCATGAACCCCATAGCAATGCCTTGATGAGAGCGGACGTCACAGCTCCCTCATGCATGAACCCCATAGCAATGCCTTGATGACGGCGGATATCACAGCTCCCTCATGCATGAACCCCATAGCAATGCCTTGATGAGAGCGGACGTCACAGCTCCCTCATGCCTGAACCCCATAGCAATGCCTTGATGAGAGCGGACGTCACAGCTCCCTCATGCATGAACCCCATAGCAATGCCTTGATGACAGCGGACGTCACAGCTCCCTCATGCATGAACCCCATAGCAATGCCTTGATGAGAGCGGACGTCACAGCTCCCTCATGCATGAACCCCATAGCAATGCCTTGATGACAGCGGACGTCACAGCTCCCTCATGCATGAACCCCATAGCAATGCCTTGATGAGAGCGGACGTCACAGCTCCCTCATGCCTGAACCCCATAGCAATGCCTTGATGAGAGCGGACGTCACAGCTCCCTCATGCCTGAACCCCATAGCAATGCCTTGATGAGAGCGGACGTCACAGCTCCCTCATGCATGAACCCCATAGCAATGCCTTGATGACAGCGGACGTCACAGCTCCCTCATGCATGAACCCCATAGCAATGCCTTGATGAGAGCGGACGTCACAGCTCCCTCATGCATGAACCCCATAGCAATGCCTTGATGACAGCGGACGTCACAGCTCCCTCATGCATGAACCCCATAGCAATGCCTTGATGACAGCGGACGTCACAGCTCCCTCATGCCTGAACCCCATAGCAATGCCTTGATGACAGCGGACGTCACAGCTCCCTCATGCATGAACCCCATAGCAATACCTTGATGAGAGCGGACATCACAGCTCCCTCATGCATGAACCCCATAGCAATGCCTTGATGACAGCGGACGTCACAGCTCCCTCATGCATGAACCCCATAGCAATGCCTTGATGACAGCGGACATCACAGCTCCCTCATGCATGAACCCCATAGCAATGCCTTGATGACAGCGGACGTCACAGCTCCCTCATGCATGAACCCCATAGCAATGCCTTGATGACAGCAGACATCACAGCTCCCTCATGCATGAACCCCATAGCAATGCCTTGATGACAGCGGACGTCACAGCTCCCTCATGCCTGAACCCCATAGCAATGCCTTGATGAGAGCGGACGTCACAGCTCCCTCATGCATGAACCCCATAGCAATGCCTTGATGACAGCGGACGTCACAGCTCCCTCATGCCTGAACCCCATAGCAATGCCTTGATGAGAGCGGACGTCACAGCTCCCTCATGCATGAACCCCATAGCAATGCCTTTCTACAGCACAGTGCACTTTCTGCAGATACAACCCCATTCACAAGCATGGAATGGATTTTCAGTCGCAGATATTTCTAACGAGCCTCTCTGACGGCACAGCCCTATAGACTGTACATAGGCCCCAATTCCTCTCGGGCTTCCTGAGGTTGGAGATGTTATTTTAGGTTAATCTCTCATTATTTTCACATTCTTTGGCACCAACCGCGTCCATCTGTTGAAGTTCCAGCTGACACAATTTTGGGGTGACATCATTACGCTCCTTTTTTTGGGAAATCAACAAATTAGAGGTTCCCACACGTAACCCCTGGTGTCGGGCGAGCCTTTTAACATCAGCTTGTGTGCTGTACCATAAAATCGCATGAATGCGTTACGCTCATCTCTCCATCCTCATCTCGGCTAAGGAAATGCTGCAGATTTATGTCCAGACTCAGATGTTATAACTAGTCCCATTTAAAGAAAAAAATCATGTTCTTCTATCGGAAACATCTGCGTCCCCTTCCCCCACCCCGTCCTCCATATATCTCCTTTTTTCTTTCACCTGCATCGGGGACTCAGAAGTTAAGCTCGCTTGCCACAGACCTGTCTTGACCTTCTTCTAATATAAACCATTTGCTGCCATCATTTTCTATGCATCAAAGAACTGAGGCCAGCCGCTCTATGGGAAGAGGACGGAGATGGGAACATAAAGCATTAAAATCAGGGGCACCCTTTACGTCCACCTGCTGAATACCAAAGGCTCCGCAGCTGGGAAGAGGAGTTGTCTTGGCCAAACTCTTTTTCTATCAAGCTAATTGCTCTCTGAAGACTTGGGAAGTATTTCCTTCCAGATCAACATGTGGCCAGATGTCCATATGGGGGGGGGGGGGGGGAGACATCGCAGATGTATATTACCATGAAACACTGCGCTCTCTCATAACGAAGGCCTTGCTTACTTTAGGAGATCAAAAAGCTTACAAGACGTGAGATTATGTAATCGCCAGAAACCTTGTTTGCTCATTGAATTTGTAACTTTTCTGGACGAGATACAGGAGAAACTCAAGATCTTCCCATCTTCTCGATGCAATGTTACCTAGCATTGGAGCAGACAGATGAAGCAGTGCCGAAATTGTCACTTTGACATTTTGGCTTTTGACCCCTGTTGCAGATTATGCCATGATTTCCATCCCCCCCCAAAAAAAAATATGAAAAATGGCCAAGTGAAGTGTGGCTAAACCCTTTTGGGGTTGCATGGTTTTTGCACAATGATATCTCGTAAGATAATATAGTTTTATGTCGAACCAAAGCAACAAAGACATCATGACACACTTAGCTGTACTACATCTTACAGACTTATGGTCGATTAACACGTCCGCAAAACGAATCCCCAAAATTGCGGAACAGGTGTGGACCCATTCATTTTAAATGGGGCAGCTAAAGACGCAGACAGTTGCGGATGTGTGAATGGACCCTAAGGGCCTATTCACATGAACATATCCGCAAAGTACAGATGACGTCTGTGTGCATCCCGCACGTTGTAACAAGAATAGGACGCGTTCTATCATTTTTGCGGAGCCACGGAATGGACGTGCAGATGCGGACAGCACACGGGGCACCGTCTGCAATTTTTGCGGACCCATTGAAATGAATGGGTCTACGCGCAGTTAACTAAAAAAATGCGGATCGGAAGCAGACCCCAAATACGGTCGTGTGAATAGCCCCTAAATTAGTGATCAGGTCAGCAAAATTATCCATGACCCAGAGGAACGTCCATCTTTGATTTTGCTGCGCATAGTCGGCAACACAGCAGCTATGCCTAGGCTTAAAATCCTAAACCGTAATATAGTGTATGAATGAAATTGGTCAGCACAGCTAGATGGAGGCACCACACGGCCCAGCAGGCTCACATGACTCCGTCCCTTCTATCAATATGGTAATCTTATACCCCCTAATTAGAGCATCAAGAGCCACCTTGCACGCTCTAAGGCTAGTTTTACATTAGTGTTATCATTTTGGCAGAGGATCGCCTGCTGGAGCTCGGTGAATATTACCAAAAATGCCTGTCGGGTAGCGGATGGATCTCTGCCGGACCCCATTATAGTCAATGGGGGCAGCTGGCATTGCAGCAACATCTGGCACTGCTGGATGCAGAGAGCTCACATAACGTTTATGTCAGAGACCTTACTACCTCGACGAGTCAATTGCAAGCTGCCCGAAGGGTTAATTGTTTTGCAGGAAATCTCAATGTTGTTGTAACAATGTAAACTTTGTAACAACAGGGGCCCTGGCTCACTGCCAAGATCAGAGGAAGGGGACGGCTCTGACAACAGCTCTGAGGCCCGGCCAACCTCTCGAGGTCACCAGGAGACTCCTCAGCGCAAGCAATAATAAGACATTATTACAAGCAGAAGGTAGCAGTGAGCAGTTATAAGGTTTAGGCCTCCATCTTTATATCAAGTAGGAATTATACATTTTCATTGGAAAAAATTATGAGGATTCCCCCTTTAATAAGCTTGGCTGGAGGACCAGTTTAGCAAATCCAGTCACCGAAAATAGATAAAACCAAGTCCCAATGGATGAGGAATCTCCATAACTTTCAGTAACCAGGTTTACTCAACATATAGCTCAGCCATGTGGTGGCCCACAGTATGTCGCCCATAGGCTCCCATGTTCAACAAATATATACCGCCCTTTTGGCCTCCATTAGGCGAATAAGCCAAACACACACAGCAAACACGTCATGAACATACCCTTACTTCGAACCCTTACTATGAGGCATGTTTTCTGATGTCCACGTTGTGTAGCAGCAGTGTCCTCTGGCAAGTATAGAGGTTGGAAAAACACAATCTCTGTCCACCTGAAATATATTTCAAAGACAGCCGGCGTTCACCCCCTCCACTTTTTTGTCCTGTCCTCCTCCATAAGAGTGATAATCCGGGACTTTCAGAAGCAGCTGTCCTTCTGTATCTACAAGGATTTCGAGAGCTTCGGTGGCTGTCAGTTTAAGGACTCGATCTAAAACCAAACTGTCCTTCACACACAACACGTAAGGGCATCAGCCGTCCAATCGGGGCTCGGCCTGAAATAAAAACCTCACTGGAGTCTCCTGTCCTACAGGGTCCAATCCCTAGGTCATTAGGAACCCAAGAAAAAGTCCTGTAGTGGTGAATCCTCATCTACAAGTTTCAGTCTACAGTGTAATTCCATCACGTAGAAAGACCATCACATAGCATCGTCTTCGAGTTGACCAAATATTCTCCCCCCGAAATGATCCTATAAAGCTTCTCTCTTTCTCTCTCTGCAGTCATTAAGCAATAGCCATAGTTTGCTTCCACCACACACACACAAAGCTAATGATCAACAGGTTCCCGGTATGGACAGCAGAAGCCTTGATCTTTGTCAGTCCTGGTCCATGCCAAGTCAAAGAGGAGGAAATGAGAGGAACGCAGATTGGTCCTATTATTATTGTGTGACCTGAAGCTCCTGGGACCCAATGCAAGCTCTTTATCCATAGGAAAGGTGATAAATGTCTGATCACTGGTGTCCCAGGATTAGGGCCCACACCATTACTGGAATGGTTCACTCAGTGAGGAGGAGCTTCAATGGAGCAGAGGCCAAGCATGCCCAGTGATGATTCATTCACAGTCTATGGGACTGACGGAAACTGCCAAGTACTGATGTGGAACCAGGAGCTTGGACCTCGTCATAGTGATCGGTGTAGATCTCAACAGTCCAACCCCTCAGCAATCAGACATTTATCACCAACAAGGTTAACAGTGTTGTCCCATGAAGATAGGGATTAAGAGTCTGATTGGTGGGGGTACGACTTGGGGCCCCTACTGATCACATGCTCCTCTTTCATGGAGCAACATGCATGTGTGTCCTCCCCTCCATTAAAAGGGTTTCCTGGATTTTTATATTCATGGCCTATGCTCGGGATAGATCTTCAATATGAGATTGTCGGGGGTCTGACTCTCAGCACGCTGCCGACCGGCGATTTGAGGAAGCTGCAGAGCTCGCTGGAGCTCTGGTGAGCACTGCGGCCTCTTCGAAGCTTAACAAGCACAGCGCCGTACATTGTATAGTGGCTGTGTCTGGTATCGCAGCTCAGCCCCATTCACTTAAATGAGACTGAGCCGTGCCTCTTCTTACAGCAGATCAGTGGGGGTGCTGGAAGTCGGATCCCCACCAATCAGATATGACTTATCCTGAGGACAAGCTGTCAATATCAAAATCCAGGAAAAACACTTTAAATTATATGGGACTGCCAGAGATAGCCAAGTGCAATCGCTCAGCTACCTCCGAGTGCAGAGCACATGCTCTATTTAAATGGGATCCAGTTCTCGTGACTAGGTTGGGCCCCAGTGGTCGGACCCCCACTGACCCCCTTACTAAAATGTGCCTTGAGGGGTTAAAAAATAAAAAAAATTAACTCACCTCATCATCTTGTTCTCGCAGCCGGCATCATCTTCTTTCAGGACCTGCAAAAGGACCTGCGCTGGCGTAATCCTATCTTCATTCAGCAGGACCTGTGCTGACGTAATCCTTCTATCTTCATTCAGCAGGACCTGTGCTGACGTCACCGCGCTCACCACGCGGTGACGTCATCAAAGGTCCTTTTGCAGGTCCTCAAAGAAGAAGAAAGAAAACGATGCCGGCTGCGCGAACCAGAGGATGAGAAGAGTTTATTTTTATTTATTTTTAACCCCTCAATGCACATTTTAGTAAGCATTCTGTATTCAGAATGCTATTATTTTCCCTTATAACCATGTTATAAGGGAAAATAATACAGTAAATGGACTTTAATGGGGTTCCGGGGTTGCTCATCCCTATCATCTCCTAGCAAGTATGCGTGAAAATCGCATTGCATCCGCACTTGCTTGCGATTTTCGCGCATCTCCATTAATTTCTATGGTGCCTGCGTTGCGTGAAAAACGCAGAATATAGAGCTTGCTGCGATTTTCACGCAACGCACAAGTGATGCGTGAAAATCACCGCACATCTGAACAGCCCCATTAAAGTGAATGGCTCCGGAATGCGTTCACCTCACGCATTGCACCCTGTGCGGAATTCTCGCCCGTGTGAAAGGGGCCTAAGGGTCAGGCTATCAAACCTCCAAAATGTAAGGCATCTGAGGTGCTGTGCCCTTCCTATGTGTACACTATGCTGCAGGCACATCGTCGCCCAGGCCTTGTAGAAACGCACCTCTGCTAACATCACATTATTAACTGAAATAAACCATGCAGGAGCCATAGCGGTGTTATGTCAGGGAATTACCCATAAGGCAGTTTACTGATTTGGTAATAAGCCCCTCGTGTGAGGCGCTGCCCTCCGGCTTACGTTTATTTTGGTAAGGCAACAAGCGTACTCTAAATTTAGATCCCGCTCCGGACAGGGCCAATTAAAACATGCACCTGGCAGGCGGTTGTAGAAATAGCTGACGTGGGGGGCAGAGCCGGCCGTGCCGCCATCTCCTGCACTGGGGCCATGCAGTGTACAATATCTAGCCACCAAACATAAATCTTCCATCCGCTTATTCCATTTATTTCTAAGTACTATCTGTATCTGGGAAAGCTGGGTGACACCCAATACGGACCACCATTACATCTCTCTCAGGGTTTGTCACCAGGCTTTTCAAATCTTCTGAATGGCGAATGTGCCTTGGTATGCAGTGACCCATATGCAGGAGATGTGCCTCTGCTTTGTGAGGTAGGGTTGCCGTTCGGGTTTCTAGGAAAGCTGGGTGACAGCTAATATGGCCTTATTATAGCTCCTCTAGGTGTGTCACCCAGCAGTGGCGGACATAGAAAAGTAAGGGCCCCACAGCAAGGATCAAACCAGGCCCCCCACATAGGACAGAAGGGGTTCTGCGTAAACCCCTTTCAATGACCCTTGGGCCATTTTTCCACTGCCTCATTTGCTAAAAGTTGTTCCTTTAGGGCGTATTGCGTCCTGCAAACGGCAGGTCGGCAATCCACAGCCGCCGCATGTGCACCACGCATCACGGATGCGGTGCAGACAGACCACGGACCCATTTAAGTTGAATGGGTCCAGCCCGCTGCACGGATGTTGCCCGCGCATTGGGGACCGCAATTGCAGTCCTCAATGCACGGAACGGCCGCACAACGGCTGTGTGCATGTGACCTTAGATGGTGGAGTCCGGACCAAGTATTCACCTCCAGTAGAAGAGGAGATAATCCCAACTAGGGCTACTTTCACACTGGCGTTTCTGGGTCCGCTTGTGAGATCCGTTTCTGGGCTCAAAACGGATCAGTTCAGCCCCAATGCATTCTGAATGGATAAGGATTCCACTCAGAATACATCAGTTTGGCTGCGTTTGGTCTCCGTTACGTTTTTTAGACGGTCACTAAAACGCAGCTTGCAGCATTTTGGTGTCCGTCTGACTATGCACAATGTAAGTCAATGGGGACGGATCCGTTTTTCACTGACACAATATGGTGCAATTGAAAACGGATCCGTCCCCCATTGACTTTCAATGTAAGTCAAGACGGATCCGTTTTAAATAAGACTTTTTTTTTTAATGCAAACGGATCAGTTATTAACGGATACAAGCGTTTGCATTATCGATGCAGATCCGTCTGTACAGATACCAGACGGATCCACACCAAACGCAAGTGTGAAAGTAGCCAAGGCTACATTCACACGAATGTATTTTGTTTCCGCGTCCGTCCCGTTTCTTTTTTGCAGATAGGATGTAGACCCATTCATTTCAACGGGTCCTGCAGAAAAGGCAGACAGCACACCGTGTACTATCCGCTATCTGTATGTCCGTTCCGTAGCTCCACAAAAAAAATAGAACATGTCCTATTCTTGTCCGTTTTGCGAACAAGGAGAGGCATTGTTACAATGAATCTGCGAAAAAAATGGATGCCATCCGCAAAACACATATGGTCGTGTGAATGTAGCCTAAGACTGGGCCCCATAGCCGTCGCATGGTCCGCCGCTATGGTAGTTACGCCCCTGTCACCCAGCCTTCTGAACGGCAAATAAGTCTAGTTATGCTGTAATGCATACACAGGATATGTTTGCCATTTAGGATTCTGGGAAAGCTGGGTGACATCTAATACTGTCACAAGTCACACTTAGCTTGTCACCCAGCTTTTCAAGTCTTCTGAATGGCAAATGTGCCTTTGTATGCAGCAATATGCAGGCAGGTTTTCCATTCAGGATTCTAGCAAAGCAGGGTGACATCTAATAGTCCCCATTATAGGTCCCTCTTTGTTTGTCACCCAGCTTTTCTAGCCTTCTGAATGGCAAATAAGTCTAGTTATACAGTAATACATACAATGGGGATGTTTGCCATTTGGGCATTCGGGATTCTGGAAAAGTTGGGTGACATCTAATACAGTAACCATTACTCTTAGTTTGTCACCCAGCTTTTCCATACAGCCTTTGTATATGTGAAACGGTACATACACAGTCACCATTAGACTGGGGAGTCACCCAGCTTTTCCATACAGCCTTTGTATATGTGATACGGTACATACACAGTCACCATTAGACTGGGGAGTCACCCAGCTTTTCCATACAGCCTTTGTATATGTGATACGGTACATACACAGTCACCATTAGACTGGGGAGTCACCCAGCTTTTTCCGACTAGTGAATGACAAATGACACAAGCACCTGATGTACTCTGACCTTAAGGCCTCTTGCACACGACCGTATGGCTTATTCAGTATTTTGCTGTCCGCCAAAAACGGATCTGCAAAAAATACGGATGACGTCCGTGTGCATTCCATTTTTTTTTGCGGAGTGGAACAGCTGGCCCCTGATAGACAGTACTATCCTTGTCCGTTATGCGGACAATAAGGACATGTTCTATCTTTGAACAGAAATACAGAAACGGAAGGCATACGGAGTACCTTCTGTTTTTTTTGTGGATCCATTGAAATGAATGGAACGCAAAAAACGGAACGTAAGCGGAAAAAAAAAATGTTCGTGTGCAAGAGGCCTAAGGCCCCTTTCACACGGGCGAGTTTTCCACGCGGGTGCAATGCGTGAGGCTCTGCAGATGAGCGGTGATTTTGACACATCACTTGTGCGTTGCGTGGAAATCGCAGCATGTTCTATATTCTGTGTTTTTCATGCAATGCAGGCTCCATAGAAATGAATGGGGCTGCGTGAGAATTGCAAGCAAGTGCGGATGCGGTGCGATTTTCACAGAGATGATGTTAGTAAATTGATTAAAGTCAATTTACTGTATTATTTTCCCTTATAACATGGCTAAAAAAGGGAAAATAATAGCATTCTTAATACAGAATGCTTACTAAAATGTGCCTTGAGGGGTTAAAAAAATAAAACTTAACTCACCTCATCCACTTGTTCGCGCAGCCGGCTTGTCTTCTTTCTTCTTCTTTGACGACCTGCAAAAGGACCTTTGATGACGTAATCGCGCTCACCACGTGGTGACGTCAGCGCAGGTGTTGCTGAATGAAGATAGAAGATCCTTCTATCTTCATTCAGCAAGACCTGCGCTGACGTGTGAATGGACCCTAAAGGTGTATGTTTAGCATCAGGTGCATATTCTGTTTCCCACCTGTTACCTAGAGTATCTTGTTTCTGTAATAGTGTTTGGTTTAGTTGAGAAGACCTGTGGTCCTAGCAGGACTATCAAAGCTGGGTGCCATAGCCACACCTTCTCCGCAAACTCTGCTCAGTCATTCTAATTGAATCTGAGTATACACATGGATCCTGAGTTACATCCTGTATTATACTCCAGAGCTGCACTCACTATTCTGCTGGTGCAGTCACTGTGTACATACATTACTTATCCTGTACTGATCCTGAGTTACAGCCTGTATTATACTCCAGAGCTGCACTCACTATTCTGCTGGTGCAGTCACTGTGTACATACATTACTTATCCTGTACTGATCCTGAGTTACAGCCTGTATTATACTCCAGAGCTGCACTCACTATTCTGCTGGTGGAGTCACTGTGTACATACATTACTTATCCTGTACTGATCCTGAGTTACATCCTGTATTATACTCCAGAGCTGCACTCACTATTCTGCTGGTGCAGTCACTGTGTACATACATTACTTATCCTGCACTGATCCTGAGTTACATCCTGTATTATACTCCAGAGCTGCACTCACTATTCTGCTGGTATAGTCACTGTGTACATACATTACTTATCCTGTACTGATCCTGAGTTACAGCCTGTATTATACTCCAGAGCTGCACTCACTATTCTGCTGGTGGAGTCACTGTGTACATACATTACTTATCCTGTACTGATCCTTAGTTACATCCTGTATTATACTCCAGAGCTGCACTCACTATTCTGCTGGTGCAGACACTGTGTACATACATTACTTATCCTGTACTGATCCTGAGTTACAGCCTGTATTATACTCCAGAGCTGCACTCACTATTCTGCTGGTGGAGTCACTGTGTACATACATTACTTATCCTGTACTTACCCTGAGTTACATCCTGTATTATACTCCAGAGCTGCACTCACTATTCTGCTGGTGCAGTCACTGTGTACATACATTACTTATTCTGTACTGATCCTGAGTTACATCCTGTATTATACTCCAGAGCTGCACTCACTATTCTGCTGGTGAAATCACTGTGTACATGTTTTCTATTAGGATTACAATTGTGTTTCTATATGGCCTCTTGCACACAAACATTTTTTTCCCCGTTTACGTTCTGTTTTTCTGCATTCCGTATACAGATCATATACGGAACCATTCATTTCAATGGATCCGCAAAAAAAAACGGAAGGTACTCCGTATGCCTTCCGTTTCCGTTCCGTTTAAAGATAGAACATGTCCTATTATTGTCCGCAGAAGACTACTTTCACACTCGCGTTTAACATAGCCAAGAAGGATCCGTCTTGAACACCACTGAAAGTCAATGGCGGACGTATCCGTTTTCTATTGTGCCAGATTGTGGCTCAGAAAATGGATCCGTCCCCACTGACTTACATTGTGTGTCAGAACGGATCCGATTGGCTCAGTTTCATCAAACGGACACCAAACGAATCCGGACCCATTCATTCTCTATGGGGCTGGAACAGTGTGGTGTCCGCATCCGCATTTCCGGAGCATCCGCATTTCCGGAGCGTGGCCCTGATCTTCCGGTCCGCGGCTCCCCCAAAAAATAGAACATGTCCTATTCTTGTCCGCAGACAAGAATAGGCAGTCCTATGGGGGTGTCGGCCGCAATACACTACGGACGTGTGAATGGACCCTTACAGGCATATTTGGCTTTCAGGAGTTTGGAAAAGATGGGTGACAGGCAATACAGTCACCATTACAACCCTTCTCAGTGTTTGCTGCCCAGCTTTTCCAGACTACTGAAAGGATAAGAGTGATGTATCTGGTTAGGCTTGTAAGGATTCTGGGAAAGCTGGGTGTAAATAGACTCCGTTGCATGTCTTAGGGGATGTTTTTATACCTCATTAGATATGTTTTCCATTCAGGATTCTGGAAAAGCTGAGTTATAACCAATATGACCTGCAGATATGTCATCTCAGATAGCTCGGGGTTTGCTACCCAGCTTATCCAGACTACTGAATGGCACATCTGCTATGTTAAACAGTTATGGATAAGGATATTTGCCACGTCTGGGAAAGCTGTGTGGCAGTGAATGCAGCCATCGTTATAGCTCACCCAACTTTTCCAGACTCCAGAATGACAAATCTGCCCGGTTAGACAGCAATACATACATTGGGTTTGTGCCTCCGCCTTTCAGGATTCTGAGAAAGCTTGGTGACAACTAATACAGCTGCCGTTACCCAACCTTTCCAGACTACTGAACTACAAATCTGCCTGGTTATGCAAGAACACAAGTCAGGACTCTGGTAAAGCTGGGTGACAGCCATCACGGCCGCCCTTACAACTCCTTTAGGGTTTGACACTAGGTTTTTCTTGGCGCAAAGGGGTAAGGTTAAGAAATTGGCATGGGGGGGGGGGGGCATTTCAGTTTTTTCGCCTCAGTCGGCAGAAAGGCTAGGTGCGCCTCTGCGCGCAGGGGATGCACCTCTACCTTTTTGTCAGGTTTGCCGTTCAGGATCCAGGGAGAGCTGAGTAACAATGAAGACAGTATATGGTTCTGGCCGTATATTGCTTTTATTGGGGTCGGCTCTGTCAGGGGGGAGTCCTAAACCAGGAACGATGTTAATGGCGCACAGACGTAATTACAGCAGCGAGGTGTCGGGGGACGGAGAGCATCTGACCCTTCTACTCCCGCCAGGTGCCGAGGAGCGGCCATGTTGGATCTGTCAAGTCGAGCTCTGGGGAACAGGCTATGAAATGCATCACTAATCCGCTCGTATCAGGGCTGCTCGCAGCTGTTCAACAGGTTGAGCGTTCCTGGCCAAGTCCTATTGAGCTGCGTACCGTCATGGCACGGCGGATTACAACTTTGTGGATATTGAGGTAGCTGCATTAATTGGGGGGAGGGGGTCCCCCCATTTTTTTTTACGGGAACCAACATCTCCATGCATTCATTGAACAGCCCATTCAGTCCAATGGGAGCCATGTAATTCCTCATTTCTCCTGTGGAGGTGCTGTAGGGAAGCTTATTGCCTGGTAGGATTGTAGTATCGGGAGAGGTCCACCCTCCCCAACAAAAACAAAAAATTATTATTTAAGATCCCATGTTCTGTCTCTCGGATGTTATGTGGCTCTGAGAATAATCCCCTCTACCCTGGGTAGATGAGGCTGGGGTCCTCCATAGCCTCATAGCAGCGGCAGAGAAGAATTTGTTAAAGGATCGTCCACTTTTTCACAACCCCTTACCATATTGCCTTTATGGGGTGGGGGTCTCTGGACTCCCCTCTGTATATAATTAGCCCCAGGAAAAGGCACCCGGTTCCTCCTGCAGGACCATTGGCATCTGCTCAGGAGCTGTTTAATGGTAGGAAGGCACTGGAATGTACTGGTGCCTTACTGGGCTTCTATTTTCGGACAGGATTTCCCGCTCCTTGATGACGGTGTCACCTGTGCGTCGTACTCACTGTCCACACACGTGTGAGGTTACTCACTGGCCGGACACGTGGGGGCCACGTTCACATCAGTGCCCCCCCCAACTCTGCCACCATAGTGAATGCCCCCCTAAGAGCCCTCATACCCCCCTCTCCTTCTGTATGTCACTCCTGACATTCTATGTGCTGCTGTGACGCCCCTTCCATTCACAGATTGTCTGGGATCTCCATGTTGTCTCCATCCCCCTCCTCATATGCATTTAATCAGATGGGTGGACAGATCACTGCACCACGCTAGACCACTGTACTGAAATACTCTGTGCTGCTGTGAAGCCTCTTCCATTCACTCTCTGTGATCTCCATGTTGTCTCCATCCCCCTCCAAGCAAATCAGATGAGTGGACAGATCCCTGCATCTCGCTAGACCACTACACTGAAACACTCTGTACTGCTGTGAAGCCCCTTCTATTTAAATCTATGGCCCCCACTTGCCTCACTTCCTCATGCATTTAACCATATGAGTGGACAGATAACACTCTGCGGAAATACTCTGTGCTGCTGTGACACCTCTTCCCCTCACTGTCTGTCCACAGCCTAATGTTTCACCATTCCGCTCAGATCATGACACAGCCCTTGTCAGACGAGGCCCTATACCAGGGCCGGCTCCAGGTTTATGTGGGCCCTTGGGCGATACATCTCAGCGGGCCCCTTGTGGTATTTTTTTACATCTACATGTACCCCTGTGGCTACCACACCGTATAATGACTCCCACACAGTATAATAACCCCCAGTGGCCCCCCACACAGTATAATGACCCCCCCAGTGGCCCCCACACAGTATAATGACCCCCCAGTGGCCCCCACACAGTATAATGACCCCCCAGTGGCCCCCACACAGTATAATGACCCCCCAGTGGCCCCCACACAGTATAATGACCCCCCCAATGGCCCCACACAGTATAATGACCCCCCCAATGGCCCCACACAGTATAATGACCCCCCCCAGTAGCCCCCACACAGTATAATGACCCCCCCAGTGGCCCCCACACAGTATAATAACCCTCCCAGTGGCCCCCACACAGTATAATGACCCTCCCAGTGGCCCCCACACAGTATAATGACCCCCCAGTGGCCCCACACAGTATAATGACCCCCCCAGTAGCCCCCACACAGTATAATGACCCCCCCCAGTGGCCCCCACACAGTATAATGACCCCCCCAGTAGCCCCCACACAGTATAATGACCCCCCCCAGTGGCCCCCACACAGTATAATGACCCCCCCAGTGGCCCCCACACAGTATAATGACCCCCCCCAGTGGCCCCCACACAGTATAATGACCCCCCCCAGTGGCCCCCACACAGTATAATGACCCCCCAGTGGCCCCCACACAGTATAATGACCCCCCCAGTAGCCCCCACACAGTATAATGACCCCCCCAGTAGCCCCCACACAGTATAATGACCCCCCCAGTGGCCCCCACACAGTATAATGACCCCCCCAGTGGCCCCCACACAGTATAATGACCCCCCCAGTGGCCCCCACACAGTATAATGACCCCCCCAGTGGCCCCCACACAGTATAATGACCCCCCCAGTGGCCCCCACACAGTATAATGACCCCCCCAGTGGCCCCCACACAGTATAATGACCCTCCCAGTGGCCCCCACACAGTATAATGACCCTCCCAGTGGCCCCCACACAGTATAATGACCCCCCCCCACACAGTATAATGACCCCCCCAGTGGCCCCCCATTTAGAATAATAACCCCCCAGGGGTCATTATACTGTGTAAGAGGCCATCAGTAGCTGGAACTGACTGGGCCCCACAGAAAATTTTTGTACAAAACCCCCCACCCCCAATGGGTTCATATCACAGTATAATATACTAGAATCTATTTACTGTAAAGACATTAGCCCTACCCTGGAATAATAATATAATAATACAATTATTTATTAAACAGAAATACACCTATATTAGGAGTATTTCTGACAAAGATTGTGGCGCAATCTGCAACTTTTTCCTGCTCATGCCACGTCTAAAAAAGGTGGCGTGGGCAGGAAGGGGATACAGTTATTGGATAAAACCGCCATACAGTGACTGGATAAAAGGGTATAAGGGGGCACAGTACATAGAATGACTAGGGGCACTGTACAGGGTATGGTAAGAGGGCACAATGCGGGTATAAGGGGGCACAGTCACATGACCCTGTGACAGTAGATGGTCCTTATGGTGAATGCAGTTTAGACACCGCCATAATGAGAGGCAGAGGACTGAGACAGGGGCCCGGGGCCCTGGATGGACAGGAGGGCTGCACACAGCAAGTAGGTGGAAGGGCCTCTGAGGGGGATTAATACAATTAGTAGGGGCAGCAGCAGGTCTGTGCAGGGCAGCAATAGGGTTAGGGTGAGACAGCAGGGGCTCCAGGAGGATGAGATAGGACAGGATATGAGGGGCAGGTGTCATGGAGGCAGTAAAACAACTACATAGCATGAAGCTGCTGCTCTACTACAGCATCCAGCAGCAGCTCCAAGAGTTCCCTGACCTCCCCCACAGACTCACAGACTCTGTACACTACTGCTCCAGCCCTGCTCTCTCTCCTCCTCAGGCGGCAAGTCCTGTGCAGAGGGGGCGTGTCTGCTCTGCTGAAATGTAGAGGGGGCGTGTCTGCTCTGCTGAAATGTAGAGGGGGCGTGTCTGCTCTGCTGAAATGTAGAGGGGGCGTGTCTGCTCTGCTGGAACGTAGAGGGGGTGTGTCTGCTCTGCTGGAGCGTAGAGGGGGCGTGTCTGCTCTGCTGGAGCGTAGAGGGGGCGTGTCTGCTCTGCTGGAACGTAGAGGGGGGCGTGTCTGCTCTGCTGGAACATAGAGGGGGCGTGTCTGCTCTGCTGGAGCATAGAGGGGGCGTGTCTGCGCTGCTGGAGTGTAGAGGGGGGCGTGTCTTCTCTGCTGGAGTGAAGAGGGGGCGTGTCTTCTCTGCTGGAGTGAAGAGGGGGCGTGGCTGAAGCTTCTCAGGCTAGATATCTTGCTCTGCTGGAGTGAAGAGGGGGCGTGTCTGAAGGTCTGCAGCACAGGAGCTTTTAGGGGGCACAGCTGCAGCCGCCCTCTGCATGCTATTGCTGCTCCTTGCTCCAGGGCCCGAATCTGTGGCTTCCACAATAGCTACGCCCCTGGAGCTGCGGTTAGCGAATGAAATGACCGCCGCTCCCACCTGTATTGATGGAAGCGAGCATAGTAGCGCCCTGGGCCCTGGCTTCTGTCCAGGTATGCCGGGTGCTGACGCCGGCCCTGCCCTATACCCTCTAACATAAATTAAGCAAATAGACAGTGCCCCACTACTCCTCTTCTGAAATCCTCTGTGCTTCTGGATAATCTTTTTTTGAACAATCATTGTTTCCCCCAATGCATTGTCCAGGTAAGATATTATCGACTACTTACAATATAACAGTTAGTTGGGTCATGACTACAGAAGTGATATTGTGGCTGCAATACCAGACTCAGCCAGTGTGCAAAAGTGGCACTGTTTCAGGGAGAAAAAAAAAAAGGACTTTTTTTTTCCCTTCTTAATCTCATAACTTCCTGCAAGTAGAGCTGGACTTTTATGGCACCAGGTGTCTCCACAGATCGCCATCCTCTTCACAGTTAAGTGTAACCGGGGTTTACATCTCTATGTGATTCCTGTGTCCTGTAATGACTGGTCGCCCCCCAGCCCCCTCCACGGGACTGAACTGTCAAAGGCGAATTCCTGCCATGTTACCGAGCAGCTGCTGTCACCCTGAACCATTCCTCGAGAAAGCAGACACGTCCCAAAGAGCATGCACCCCAGTCCCTTAGTGGTGTCCAGGGTGCTATTCCCAGGGTACTGAATGGCCCCACAGCATTGGAAATAATCACCAGTAGATTTTTTTTTGAAAGGTTTTTGAATTTGGGGGTAAATGGTGGAATGCACCCCCCCTGGTCACAGCTGCTTTCATGTTTGCCTGTAAGCTCCTGTACAAATAGGCAGAAACAAAGTGACGGGCGGGAGGGAGAATTCACAGCTTGGCAGGTTGTGTGGTGTCATGGGCAGCTGGGGCAGACCACACCACCGAGCCGCATGTGTGACATCCGAGCCCCGCTCACATAGTCCAAGGATAACAAGAGGCCGGCAGCTCCTAACAGGATGGTCCTCTGCCGCAGATCTGGACCCGGCCTTATAGATCACATTTTTATATTTTACAATTTCGGTATGTTTTCACAAAATTTTATCTAGCTTCACAATAAAAGCTTTAAAAAAAAAGCCCCCAATATAGTAGATCTAGAATAATTCTTATTAAATGTTTTTTTTTTTAAAGCAAACGTGGTAAAATGTTTCCTTTTATTTTGAAAATGTTTTATTTATTTTTTGAGAAGGGAAAAAAATCTGCAATAGATATATAGAGACTTACTAAAATAATAAAAGCATTAGGGTACTCTCACATTAGCGTTTTTCTTTTCCGGCATAGAGTTCCGTCCTAGCGGCTCAATACCGGAAAAGAACTGATCAGTTTTATCCTAATGCATTCTGAATGGAGAGCGAGCCGTTCAGGATGCATCAGTTCAGTCCCTTTTACGTTTTTTGTCCAGAGAAAATACCGCAGCATGCGGCCAAAAATACTAAACACTTGTCGGAATGCCGGATCCGGCGTTAAGTGTTCCGACAAAACGGATCCGGCTTTCCGGTCTGCACATGCGCAGACCTTTACAAATGTAAAAAAAAAAAAATGAATACCGGATCAGTATTTCCAGAGAGACGGATCCGGTATTGCAATGCATTTGTGAGACGGATCCGCATCCGGATCCATCTGACAAATGCAATCAGTTTGCGTCCGGATTGCCGGATCCAGCAGGCAGTTTCGGCAACGGAACTGCCTGCCGGAATCCTCTGCCGCAAGTGTGAAAGTACCCTAAGCCATACATTTTTGTGTTTGTATGTATATAGTGTAAATATACCATTTTTTTAAATTAAATTAAAATGTGAATAAATCTTTGTAAATTTATGGGGTCAAGTAACAAAAAAATGACTAATTCACAGTTCAGAAATATACAGAAAAATTAATTATATCTTAAAAATATGCAAAGAATTATATATATATATATTAAAAAGGGAAAATGTAAAAAAAAAACAACACTAAATAAATATTATAATTAGTTAAAAAAAAGATAAATTATATTTTAAAATACCATTAAAATCAGTTTTTTTACATTTTTATCAATTAAGTATTTGAAGAAAAAAATAAAAATAATTAATCAGACCAGCGCAGATTAGTTGCCTTTGCAGACGTCACTTACCTGGCACGCCGTACTCGGGCTCTAGGAGTCACTTGCCCATAACCCTTGAGCCACTGCTGCAGGTGGCGATGAACAGAACGTATTAAACCTGCATCCCGTCTCCTGCAATACGGCTGACCCCCAATATGAAGTGAGCCCACCGCACTTCTCCCAGCTCTGTACCCTCATCTAGGACCACCTTTTTTTTTTTTTTGGGAGAGGGTGGGTGCAGTTGGTCTCAGCAGGGCTCCGGAGATACCAGAGGGAAGATAAATCAGTGGACATTGGCACCTGCTCTGTGCTTGAACAACTGTGTATGGCCTCGGCCGCGCTCAGTGCATATGTTATTGCAGGATGGAGGACGTACAGTATAGGGTGTGTGAGAGAGGGAAGGGGGGAGAGACTAGAGGGGGCTAAAAAAAGACTGAAACAGATGTAGGGGAAGCCAGCAAGCTGCAGATCAGGCTAAAGTCCTACAGCTGACACTTCTGATGCAAGGAGTGAGCGCAGGATGTCACTGGACGGCAATTATATTTAGGGCATCGGCCGCGTCACTTGCTGGACAGTTTAAAAGCATCGCTCCACCTAGGAGCACAATTTAAGGTGGCAGAAATAGCAACTGGGCAGCATGTTCCAGACCTCCCGTGGCACCAGGACACGCTAACGGTTTTAAATGCCTGCAAGTAAAGCACTTTTATTTTTAATAGCGCTCAGCAAACTCCTGTTTTGCGACGTTATCATGCAGCCATTAAAAAGAAAAACGCTTTTAACCGCCATGTTGGTTTTTATTTTACCCCTGCGTTGTGCCCGGAAAGTTTAAACCCTGCCTTAAGGTTGCGTAAATAGAAAATCCAAAATATAGGATCAAAATTTGTATTTATAGATCTGATAAGGGTCCATTCACACGTCCGTAGTGTGTAAGAAAGTCATCCAATTCTGCTTGGCTGTAACCACCACTAGGGGGAGCTGAAAGGGAATGTGGTCATCAGAAAATGACCTACTGTTTAAGGAGGACCCGACATGTCTGTTTTACTAAATCATTTCACTCCCTGTGCAATCCCGGTTCTGGAGCACTTGTTTATATCACTCCATGAGTCTCTGTTCCTCAGTTATTGCTACTAGAAGTTTATTAATTCATCTACAAGGGGGGAAAGGGGTTCCCTTCCGTCTCCTACTGGCCGCACTGATTGGACAGCGTCCGACTATGCAGGGTCACCCCACCGGTAACACCCAGTTGCTGATTCATTAATACATTTCTTGTAGCAATAACTGAGGAACAGAACAAAACAGAGGTATATCAAATGATGTTCCTGAGTCATTATTACATGGGGAATGCAAGGAGTTACTAAAACAGACATGTCAGGAGAGGTGAATCAAGTTTTAGGTTAATTATTTATATAATCTTCAAATGCTGCAGTTTTCACACTGGACACTGAGGCCAACACCGAGACGACTTCTCAGCAGTCATCTCATTATAATCACTGGCAGGACTGCAGTGGTCACAGCACCTCCTCCCCGTCATGCCAGCAACAGTTTCGCATAGAAGTCAATGATTCATCTCCAGTCTCTAGGTTTCTATGGCCCATGGTGGCCACATATATCTGAATGCTTTTAATAGCAGGTAGAGCAAGATGGCCGCCCCCCGCAATCACGTAGAATACATCATAGATCAGTGATCTAATGTTACCTATACTTTCTACACTGAAGGGTCTTATGGGCAGGGACCACTGCACCTATAGTCTCAAAACAGGGGTGACCATATACTGTATACCTAAACATCAGTGACGGTGGAGGTGACAACAGATCAGGTCACATGCCCAAAACCATGTCTGGTAAAACTTTCCGGGCAGGTAAGGTTCCATCAGGGGCAGCGTCGTTCACTCATATTGGTACAAAAACAGTTTGGCGGAAATCATCTTTGATCGGTGAAAGGGGAGATTTAGTTACTGCTTCTATTCAACGGGTGTTCCGGGTCTGTAGGGTCATCAATATCGGATCGGTGTACCTCCACCAATCAGCACAGCTCCATACAGCGAGTAGTGGTCGTGAACGGTACTGCAGCACCAATCCCATTTTATTGTAGTAGCCACAAACCAGTGTATAGAGCGGTGCTGTTTGAGGGTCGGACCCCCAACAATATGCTAAGGATAGGTCATCAGTATTACACCGTATTGGACCCTTAAAGTTTTCTTCTTTTTTTGCTATTTATTCTGTTCCCCATCATGATCTTTCCTTCCTGACCCCTGGCTGAGGAATTAGGATATTCTTGTAGCCTTGCACCACCAATCTCCTTCCATCGACAATTTTTATGCCCCCGGGACCCCATAGGTCCTATCATGTAATGTATTATTAGACTTTCATATGAAAAACTCAATTTATGGGACCTAAATTCTGACAAAAAGTCCCCGCTGGTTCTTAATTTCTGGGCTCATCCTTCTCCACTACGGAGGGTGATCTGATGGGCCTGTATGCAACGAGTATTAATCAAGTAGTGATACTGATTTGAAGGAGATGTATGAGGGGGTGAACCACCTTCCGCACTCACAACTACTGGCCAACTTTAAAGGTCTGCCACACAAGGAAAGTCTGCAGACACATCTCCTGGTTTGAACAATTGGCCGCCCAACAATCCCCGGCTCAAAAATTTATCTTGAAGATATATCTGAGCCTTAGTTGTCTCTTCAGATCTTAATACACTGCACGGGAGCCGGAGCTCGGTGTTACTCGGGAGGAAATCCAGGAGATCTATGAACATGTTTGTGGCTCTTCTAGATGCATAGTCTTGCAGGAGACTTCTTCTAAGTTGGTCAGCAGATGGTGTAAAACCCCAGACGCTTTACATGCCGTGAACCCTTCCTCTTGTTGGAGAGGTTTGTCTGGTTCAGGGTCGTACACACACATATGGTGGGACTGCTAGTTGATTCAGACATTTTTGAGTACGGTTGGGGCCCCCATTGTTTTCTCACCCACTGGCCAGGATGCCAGACTTAAGGACCTCAGCTCAACCACTCCTCAGTCCTTTGCTAGGTACTGAAAGGTCTGGGCACCTTGGCCATACTTGATTGATTCATAGACAGTTTGCCAGTCTCTGGCCCAGCGCATTCCTGAGGCGCCCTGTTTTGTAGCGCATATAGTTCTTTTAAGCTATGCCCATGTGTATTTGATGGGCACAGTTTCTATCTACGTGGAAATGATCATGTTCGGATCCGGCGCTGGTCCAGTTGGAGCGCTGATTTATGCTGTAATGTCTTGTGTATTATAAAAACAATAAAAACAGAATTGACAAAAACAATACAAAACTGAATTTATCATGGAAAAGACTTTACCTATGTATTATTGATGATCTCCAAAATGTCAAAAAAAAATTCTCTCTCCCCACAGGTGGGAAAACCACAGGACTCTGCTCCACTCACCCCCAATGCTGCTGCAAACTGAACTAATGAGGAAGTAAACAGGTACGGGAACATACAGTAAATCTGGCTACACACGGGGACATACAAGATATCTGCGGAGGTGGGAATGTGGGAGATTATTTGCAGTCTTGCATTCAGTGTCCATGTTGGTGTCTCTCTGGTGTTCTGAATTCCAGTGTCATGCATACGTCCATACACCAGCAGGGAATTACGTCTCTGCCCCAGCTATAAAATGGGGCTTAGGTAGGAATTTGTAAAGTAATTACTGCTCCATAAATCATCAGAGGCTAACCTCAGCCCATAGACGGGTTTTCTTCTTAGGCCTGATGCACGTGACCGTGCCGTTTTTTTGCGCAAACCGCGGATCTGCAAAAAACAGAAGCCGCCCTTGTGCCTTCTGCAATTTGCGGAACGGAACGGGCGGCCCATTGTGGAAATGCCTATTCTTGTCCGCAAAACGGACAAGAATAGGACACGCAATTTTATTTTTTTTTGCTGGGCCACGGAACGGAGCAACAGATGCAGACAGCACACAGAGTGCTGTCTGCATATTTTGCGGCCCCACTGAAGTGAATGGGTCCGCACCCGAGCCGCAAAAAATGCAGCTCGGATGCGGACCACAAAAACGGTTGTGTGCACGAGGCCTTAGTCGGCGGTCAGCTACGGGACGGGGAGACCCCAGCTTCCTAAATGTGAACCACAAAAGGTTTAGCACAGGATCCTCAACCCCCGCTTTGTAGTAACTACTGGTATTGTCTATAGCAGGAATGCTCAACTTGTGGCCCTCCAGCTGTTGCAAAACTACAACTCCCAGCATGCCTGGACAGCCTACAGCTATTAGGGCATGCTGGGACTTGTAGTTTTGCAAGGGCCGCTGGTTGAGCATCCCCGGTGTATAGAGTTTTCCACAGTGCCGTTAGTCACACAGATCACCTAGAAAGGGAAGGTCCCCATAATTAAATAGAGACCCCCATCTAATAGATACTCACTTTCAGCAGGATTGTCCAACCGTTTAACGTATATGGGGGTCTCCTAATTCTCCCCCAGTGGCAATGTCAAACAGAGCTGTCTGTAGACAGTCATTTGCATGGGTGCCATGCTGGGTACAAATTACACCGCTGCTCTGCTACTTCGCCAAGAATACCCCGACAGCCAAAGACTGCTGGGAGTTAGAGGGTAGGTCCACATACAGCGGAGAAATCTGCTGCAGATCTGAGGCAAAATGCCGCAAAAAGCAGATGCATTACATAGAGTCAGTGGATTTCACCCTCTTCATTGCAAAGGATGAAATCCGCAGTGGAGATGCACAGCATAAACTGCTGCCTTCAAATCCACACCGCAGGTCGATTTCTACAAACTCCATCTGCTTTGCTGGTACTGTACAAGTCTGCGGATTTTCTGCGCAAAAATCTGTGACGGCAAATCCCCAGAATCTCAGTCTAGAAACAGCTGAAAGGTCCCAGGTTGCGGACCACTAAGCGGGGCCCTACTTTACAGCAGCTGGAGGAGATGGAAGTAGTCAGCTGCGATGGAGATCCACCATCATGTCTTCTGAAGGAACTGGTTGTCACCATCGAAAGGTAAGGCTGTCCGTAACATAGCAAAGTGAATTAATGTCTCAGTGTAATGTAAGATGGCTGCACCGTGGTCAGCCTCATTTCAAGTACAAAGCTCCAAACCAGATACTGCTGGCGGACAAGAGCGGTGCTGTTTCGGGGAGGAAAAGATCACGTTTTATTCTCATTACGCAAATCACTTTTAATTTTCATATCTTCAAACAGAACTGGTTTTGGTGGATAAGTCTCAAATGCCAATAGGGACAGGGAGGATAGTGGAAGCTCTGTCGAGCCACTGAAAACGTTGAAATTTTAACACGTTTTCAACACCAGGTGGCGCTGCTAGAAACAGTCCAAAGAATAAAATGACACGAGGAGAGTGTCAACTTTCAGGTCACATTTTACTGGTAGAAACAAACAAAACAAAAAATGTCTTCCTGAAACCGAATAATAACAAAGTTCTAAAACTATATACAAGTCCCCAGACAACTGCAGATGGTTTAAAGGGGTTTTCTTGGAGTTGTACATTTATAGGTCATCAGTATCACATGGGTAGGGGTCCGACTCCCAGCATCCTCAGCCACAGCTTTTCCTTGACCTGTCATGTAGTCCCATTTAAAGAGGTTCTGCAGTTATTTTAAACTGATGTGCTATCCTCTGGATAGATCATCAGCATCTGATCAGCGGGGGTCCAACAATCAGGACCCCCGCCAACCAGCTGTTTGAGAAGGCCGTAGCGCCGCGGCCTCCTCAGTTTACTGCAGGACCAGTGACGTCACAACTAGTATCACTGGCCTGGGCGGGGCTAAGCTCCATCCAAGTGAACAGAGCTTTGCCCCGCCCAGGCCAGTGAAACTAGTCGTGATGTCACTGGGCCTGAGATAAATAGCGAGAAGGCCGCGGCGCTACTGCCTTTTCAAACAGCTGATCGGCGAGGGTCCCGGGTGTCAGACCCCCGCCGATCAGATGCTGATGATCTATCCAGAGGATAGACCATCAGTTTAAAATAACTGTAGAACCTCTTTAAGTGAATGACATTGAGCCGTTATACGAAGAATGGCCACTACACAAAGTGCAGCGCTGTGCCTGGTATACAGCGAAGAGGCTGCAGCGCCCCCGATGAGTGCCACAGCCCTTAAAACAGCTGATGGGTGGGGGGTGCTGGAGTGAGACAATATCCAGTATCGATGTAACGCCTGGAAAACCCCTTTCATGAAATGTTATACACAAGTAATGACTGTACATAGTGACAGGTTATATTAACGTGAACATAACGCGTTGCTCCTGATAATATGGCCGCCTCTGGACTTCCGCATCAAGATGGAAAGGACATCTGCAAAAAGTCAGGACAGTGAAAGTGAGTTACTGGCGTTCAGCAGTGGCTGGTTCATGGAAGAGAGAAGGTAGAGGAAGAAGGGCGAGAGGAGGAAAGGGGGAAGAGGAAGAAGGGCGAGAGGAGGAAAGGGGGAAGAGGAAGAAGGGCGAGAGGAGGAAAGGGGGAAGAGGAAGAAGGGCGAGAGGAGGAAAGGGGGAAGAGGAAGAAGGGCGAGAGGAGGAAAGGGGGAAGAGGAAGAAGGGCGAGAGGAGGAAAGGGGGAAGAGGAAGAAGGGCGACAGGAGGAAAAAGGCGAGGAAGCGGAAGAGGAAAGGGCGAGGAGAAGGAGGAAAGGGGAAGAGGAAGAAGGGCGAGAGGAAGAAGGGGAAGAGGAAAGGGAAGAGGAAGAAGGGCGAGAGGAGGAAAGGGAAGGAGGAAAAGGGCGAGAGGAGGAAAGCGGGAAGAGGAAAAGGGCGAGAGGAGGAAAGAGGGAAGAGGAAAAAGGGCGAGAGGAGGAAAGAGGGAAGAGGAAGAAGGGCGAGAGGAGGAAAGGGGGAAGAGGAAAAAGGGCGACAGGAGGAAAGGGGGAAGAGGAAAAAGGGCGACAGGAGGAAAGGGGGAAGAGGAAGAAGGGCGACAGGAGGAAAGGGGGAAGAGGAAGAAGGGCGACAGGAGGAAAGGGGGAAGAGGAAGAAGGGCAAGAGAAGGCAGGGTGATCAGGAATAGGGAAGAGAAGGGATGGGAATAATGACAGTAACAGGAAAAGGAGAAAGATTAGAGGGGAAAAGGAAAAAAGGGGAGGAAAGTAAAAAGCAAGGAAATGGAAGAAAAGGAAGAGGAATAAAATGTAGGAAGGAAAAGCAGGGGAACTAAAGGAAAAAAGAAAGTGCTGGAGAAGGGATGGAAGTGGAACGGTCTCATTTGTAGGAGCAGCTGTACCTACATATTAATATGCTGGCAGTATTACAATGGAAACTGGTGCCCCGAGAGCGGCTCTCGATTCTAGGTCATTAGAGAAGGGGGCATGCATTGTGACCCCCCACCTTTAATACAGCATAAGAACAGGGGGCGTCTTCATGGCACATCACTTACATAAACGTTTGCCTGTTTTAGGAGAAGGAAGAAGGTGGGTTCCCTGTTCTGTTTTTGAGGATGCCGGCCGGGTAGACGCCAGGTTTAGGAGGATTCTGGTTGGGGAACGTGCCTTGGCGTCTGTCTGACGAGAACCCGGCAGAACCCGTAGGCTGCTCACTCTGAGGCTCTGTCAAAGAATAACACACACAATCATTCATTCACTGCCTGAATGCTCATTTCCCAGCCTAAGGCATGCACATGACCGTGTTTTTTGCGGACTGGATGGGGACCCATTGATTTCAGAGGGGCCATAAAAGATTCGCACAGCACATCTATTCAACTGAAATTATCTAAAAAACAAAACAAAATGGCAGCATGCCCTCGGCCCATATCCGTGGTTTGTTTAGTCATGCGCATGAGGCCTAAATCTAAGGACAAGAGATATCCAGTTCTATGTCACTAATACACAAATGTGCATAACCCTTTATATGTCATGGTAACCCCCAGTAATTTATGGGATACCTCATGAGATGAGGATGTCTATAAGAACCATCACTAACTGCACCCGCTGGAAAGGGCACGTGGTGTGTCAGCGGCTCTTGGCCAACCAGCATCACCAAGAACAGGCCCAACAATATGGCTGACAGACATAGGCCCCCTGACAATGCTCCCACCATACGGCGTCATCACTAGCGTACTTCTCTTAGGGATGATCGGTCCAGCATTTTATAGATCCTCCATCTAATTATTGTTATAAAGCTTCAGCTAGCAACCAACAGGTTAAGACATGCAACAGATGAAGAAATACCAAGAGGTCCGATACCTGATTCAGATTCTTCTGCGCCACCGAACTGGGACTGCCATTGGGCCTGGGTGTACTGCTCTGTGAAGAAATACACGGGCGATTATTTATACGTCGCCCTCCTTTCCTCATACAGATGTCCTGTCTTCCTATTCAATCCCTAGCCACCCAGTGAGGGCCCATCACATGTGGAGGATTTTTTTATTGTTGCAATGTTCTCCAATGAAAAGCTTTTAGGTTTTTCCTTTTTCACTAAAACTTTATTTTACTTTTTTTTAACCATTTACTAGCACCACAAGGCAATCTCCTGAGCGCTTCTATAATACTTTTGGATTGCTAATGCAGTATAGTATATTATACCGTCAGTGCTATACTGACAGTCACCAGCAGGCTACACCAGAGAGGAATATTGCAGGCAAGGCCTGGGTCTTCACTAGGTTCCCAGCCGCCATATTAGACTTTGGCAACTTCTTTCCTCTAAACCTCTTACATGCTGTGGGAGCTATTGGCTGCAGCAGCTAAAGGGGTTAAACAGCCCAGATCAGCGCTCCGGCTGGTCTGTCCATAGGAACGCCAATTCGCAATCATCTGCTGAAATATCGGCAGGTGTAATACAGGCTTTAGACTAGACCACCGTAAAAAAGGCGTATTGGCACCAGATGGGAAAACCACGCCACAGTTGTTGCAGTGCGGGATACCTGGATTTCTGACTGCCGCTTGTCCTCCGAAGGGCCTTTGTTGCTTAGAGGGATCCAGATTAAGTCTGCCACCAGGAATTTGTGTATTCTGACCAAAACGCATATTGGGGCCTGTAAAACAAAAACTGGATTGGTTAGAAGAGGTGAAAGCACTAACTCTGCATACACGGGTCCCTGCATCTCTCAGAAAGCAGCCCCATGCAGTTAATTGAAAGTTATTATAAGGGTCCATTCACATGTCCGTATGAATGGTCCGGATCCGTTCTGCAATTATGCGGAACGGGTGCGGACCCATTCATTTTCAATAGGGCCGGAAAAGATGCGGACAGTGTGCTGTCCGCATCTCCGGTCCACGGCTCTGCAAAAAAATAGAGCATGTCCTATTCTTGTGCACAGTGACTCCTCTATATAGTGCCAGCCATGTGCGGTGTCAGTGTTTTGCGGTCTGCAAAACACTATGGACGTCTGAATGGACCCATAGCCACTGAATAAACTAAACATTGTGCCATTCCTCTGTTGTTCCTCCTGGAACGCCCCAACAATCATATAGACATCATAGAGGGAACGCCATCTATTAGCCAGGGAATGATAATGCGAGTTGTCACCTGTTGTCACCTCTGGATTTTAAGGATTTGAGCTGCACTTTAACAGTATTGTTAATGCGAATCCAAGCCGTGCAAGTCACAGTGTCAGATACCTGAGAATCTGCCCGGGGCTTGTCCTGGAAGATTTGGATTAGAAAATCTCTGGCCAGGGAATCCCAAATTCGGATTGGAACCTGCTCCGTCGCCTGTAAATGATATAATTGCATATTGTAATTGGCACTCCATGTATAACCGTGACGGATAATGGCCCACAAATTGTCCAGTCTAAGGCCTCATGCACACAACCCCATTCACCTGAATGGGGCCGCAAAAGTTCTTCAAATTGCGGAATGCACATGGGCGGCATCAGCGTTTTGCATGTAGCCTAACAGGGGTGTATTACTAATACATATCAAAAACTTTGAGATACCTGAGAACCTGCCCGGGGCTTGTCCTTGGAGATTTGGATTGGAGAATCTGGGGCCAGGGAATCGCGAATTCATATTGGAACCTGCTCCAGCGCCTGTAAACATTATAAATGTACATACATTGTAAGTGGCTCTCATGTATAGACACTATGGGGGAGGAATGACCGCTATTGTGATCATTGCTCCCCCATTCAGTTGTATTGACAGCAGCACATCCCTGATCACACATGGGGAAGAACTGATAAATAGTCCACAAATTGTCCCGTCTAACAGGGGGGTATTACTAATTCAAATCAAAACCGTAACATACCCGAATATCCGCCCGGGGCTTGTCCTTGGAGATTTGGATTGGCCATTCTGGAGCCAGGGAATCGCAGATTCGGATTGGAGCCTGCTCCGGCGCCTGTAAAGATTATATATGTATATACATAGTAATTGGCTCTCCATGTATAACTGCACCTGAATTTTCAGCTCTTTACCCTCATCTGACCATACAGACATCATTTCTGCTCAGAAACCACACTGGCCAATACTATGGGGAGGAATGACCACCATTGTGACCACTGCTCCCCTATTCAGTTGTATTGACTATCAACAGCACATCCCTGATCACACAGGAGGATGTGCTGCCAATATTAGTGCCCCTTTCATTCTGCAGGAACTGATAACCGGCCCACAAAGTGTCCTACTAGGGGTGTATTACTAATACAAATCAAAACTGTGAGATACCTGAATATCCGCCCGGGGCTTGACCTGGGAGATTCGGATTGGCCATTCTTGGGGCAGGGAGTAGCGGATTCCGATTGGAACCTGGTCCGGAGCCTGTAAACATTATAAATGTACATACATTGTAATTGGCTCTCCATGACATTTTCAGTTCTTTACCCCATCTGACCACACAGACATCATAGAGGGAGAAGCCCTGCTCAGAAATGTCACTGATGAATGCTTGTTTGCATCGACCTACTACACTGGCCAACACAATGTACATGATGTATTGCCCAAGAGGCCCCCACTGCACGAGCAGAATTAGCAGTAACCCGGAAGGGCGGAGCCCAGTGACTGATGCGGTACGCTTCCACAATGGCCAAACAAATCTATTGGGAAATGGAAACTTTGGATGCAGCCAGCCCTCGTCTCGGTCCCTCTGGAATGACGAATAGAGAATCCGTCTGTCGGAAAGAGGACAGCTGAGACAGATAGATGCGAATCTGGATAGATTAAAGGCTTGGGCAGATAAGGTTTAACACTGACAAATGTAAGGTTATGCACATGGGAAGGAATAATGCAAGTCACCCGTACATACTAAAATGGTAAAACACTGGGTAACACTGACATGGAAAAGGACCTACAAATTTTAGTGAACAGCAAACTAAGCTGTAGAAACCAGTGTCAGGCAGCTGCTGCCAAGGCCAATAAGATAATGGGTTGCATCAAAAGGGGCATAGATGCCCATGATGAGAACAAAGTTCTACCACTTTACAAATCACTAGTCAGACCACACATGGAGTACTGTGTACAGTTCTGGGCTCCTGTGAACAAGGCAGACATAGCAGAGCTGGAGAGGGTACAGAGGAGGGCAACTAAAGTAATAACTGGAATGGGGGGGGGGACTACAGTACCCTAAAAGATTATCAAAATTAGGGTTATTCACTTTAGAAAAAAAAGACGACTGTGGGGAGATCCAATAACTATGTATAAATATATCAGGGGTCAGTACAGAGATCACTCCCATCATCTGCTCACAAGGATGAGACGGGGCAGGACAAAAGGAAGGGAGAATGATCTCTTCATTGAGATGGAATGCCGACACAACCTTTGGAAGGAAGGACTGGACAGGGTGAAGGACTACTTTGTCCTGGTGGAGGATAAGGAAGGGAGACCAACAGGAAAGAGCCGCTAGCTCCGACACCCTACTGATGGAAGTGATTGCCACCAAAAACGCCACTTTGTAGAACAGGAAGCGAAGGGACAACTGCTGAAAAGGCACAAATGGAGAGGACTGGAGAGCACTGAGCACCAGATTAAGGTCCCATGGATTCAATGTAAGACAGTAAGGGGGCGCAGCGCCACTCCCTGCAGAAAGGTCCGAACCGCAGAAAGCAAAGCCAAGTTTCGTTGAAAAAGAAAGGAAAGGGTCGAAAACTTGCCCTTTGAAGGAACTGAGAGCCATCCCAAGGTCCATGCCCAACTGCAGGAAAGAGGCAACGAGAACCGAGACAACTGGTGGCGTTCGCACTAACTGAAGTAGGACTTCCAGGTCAGGTGAGCGATCCGGGAGGATGACGGCTTCCTAGCACGAATCGTGGTCTGGACAACCGCATCCGAGAAACCCCGAGCCCTTAGTACGGCGGCTTCAACAGCCAAGCCGTTAAATGTAGAGACCCTAAATTCGGGTGGAAGATCTGTCCCTGCGACAAGAGGTCCTCCCAAGGGGAAGACGCCATGGTTCGTCGGTAAGGAGGGAGACTAGGGATGCGTGCCATACTCTACATGGCCAGTCCGGGGCTGTGAGAATGACGGGCAGACCTTCGAACCTGATTTTTCGGAGAAGACTCTGAATGAGCGGAAGAGGAGGGAACACATAAGGAAACGTGATCCCGTGGACGCAGTTCACAAGGGCGTCCAACGCCCGAGGATCCTTGGACCTCGCCAAGAAGGTCTCTACCTTGCGGTTGAAGCGGGGGGCCATGAGATCCACATCCGGCTGACCCCATTGCTCACAGATTGCTCACAGATTGCGAGAAAGACCTGTAGCCCACAATATTGATCGGAAGTTGGTGTTCCTCGAGGGACAAGGAGCCTTGGACCGAGAGATTGTCCAGAACTCCACCCCAGCCCCAGAGACTGGCATCCGTCGTCAACCCTATCCAGCGGAGGGGAAGGAAGGGGTGGCCCGATGTCGGCATCGGAGAGGACAATCAGCCCGAAGGTCTCGGCGCGTCGAGGCAGGGAGACAGATGAGTCGATCCAGGGAGGCTGGTGAAACGGTCCCAAATGGTCAGAATGCACCGCTGAAGAGCCCTGGTATGGAAACGAGCATAGGGCACTGCTTCAAAGAAAGAGACCATGTGGCCCACAGCCCTCGTGCACTGGCAAATGGGAAGAGGCAGAGGCCACAACGAAGAGGATCTGGCGACAGAGAGGGGAGAGTTTGCCCAGGGGCAAGAATATCTTGGCCCGATTGGTGTCGAACAGCATGCCCGGAAACATCAGCTGCCGAGATGGATGAAGACAGAACCCATCCGAAGTGTTCCAGGGTGTCCCGGACGATGTGCAGGACCCTTGGTCAGCATATCGTCCAAGTACGGAATTGCCACTATCCCCCTGGCATGAAGCAGAGCCATGACTGAGGCCAGAATCTTGGTAAAGACTCTGGGAGCTGTGGCACAACCGAATGGGAGGGCCACAAACTGGTAATGAAAAGGTCCCACTGTGAACCAAAGCTATTTTTGGTGACCGACGCAGATGGGAACATGGAGGTCCTTGATGTCTATCGAGGACAGGTATTCCCCTGGGTCCATGGATGCAATGACTGAACACAGGGACTCCATCCGGAAGCGGCGGAGCCAAAGGAATCAGTTGAGGGCTTTGAGGTCTAGGATGGGACGGACCGTGGGGAGCAAAAAAAACGGGGCGGAGGTGGGAATCGGAACTCCGGTTTATAACCCTCCGATATGACTTCTCGCACCCAGGCATCCGAGACGTGAGCTAGCCAGACATGCTGGACCAGATGAAGATGACCTCCCAATCGCCTGGGGGGTGCCAGAGGCCACCTGTCATGCAGAGGAGGACTTGGAGGTATAGGGCTTGGAGCCCTGCTGGCGAGGACGCCAGGGAGGGCGAGGCTTAAAAGATGGTTTGCGCTTCTGCTCTGGGGCAGATTTGTCGGTTGGCCGCTTCAGGCTGGAGGAACTCCAAAAGGGCCGATAAAAAGAGGTCTGCGCTTTTTAGACCTTTTGAAGCGAGTCCTGCTCTGCGGCAAATGGGTGCTTTTACCCCCTGTAGCATCAGAGATAATCTCATCCAGACACTTGCCGAAAAGTCTGCTACCTGAAAAGTGGAGGGATGTCAAGGCCCGTTTAGAACCATATTCCGCCGCCCAGCAAGATAGCCACACGGTACGGCGAATAGCCACCAAAAGGGATGAATAACGGGCCAAAAGAAAGAAGTTTTGCAAGTACAGAGGGCTTCCCTTCATCTCACCCCCTCAGGAGAGTTGACATGCAGCTGTTAACTCTTTCCCCGCCTGGGGGGACAAGGCTTTGTGGGGGCCATCCTAGCAAGTAACCTAAGAAGGGGGAGGGGGGGAGAGGGGGGTTTGGAGTGTTCTGCCCCCCC
This sequence comes from Bufo gargarizans, assembly GCF_014858855.1. Taxonomy (NCBI): domain Eukaryota; kingdom Metazoa; phylum Chordata; class Amphibia; order Anura; family Bufonidae; genus Bufo; species Bufo gargarizans. The sequence continues at coordinate 91,833,940 of NC_058090.1, read as the reverse complement.
CCCCCCCCCTGGTTCCAGTCGGGTTACCACCTTCGGTGTGCAGCCCCTTAGGGAGGGATGCTACACCGGAACAGAGGGGACTTGTCATGGTGACCCGCAGGCTGGCGGGATGCAGAGGCTTTAGGAACCTCTGGTACTCCTTGTCTTCTGGAGACCGGGAAGGAGCAGCGGGCTTGGGGACCCCCTGGTCTCACGTCTCTCAGCAGACCTGCAAAGCAGGGAGGTCTGCCTCCTACGGACACCAAGCTAAAAACTGTTTTAGCTTAGTCCCTGTAGGAAGGGTATAGCTGGAGGGAGGAGCTCACACTTTTGTGCTTAGTGTCGCCTGCTAGTGGCAGCAGCTATACCCACGGTCAAGCCTGTGTCCCCCAATGATACGGATGAGAAATGGGTGTTTCACCTTCTGATGAGTGTTTTCGTTGCCAGGTGGCGGTTGGGACTTATACACACAATGTAGTCCTGTCCGATCGCCAATCAGTTTGGGTCGGATCTTCTACTGTTCCTCAATACCCACTTACAACTCCACAGGATTCTAACTCCCCAGGTAGGCCTCCTAGGTATTTTGGAGGAGATTGTAAGGAAAGGGGGCCGGGGGGGCAATCTGATAGACTTTTCTTTCATTTTGTCCTTTTTTGTGCCCGTAAAATAGTAATAATGTCCTGGAAATCCACAGCCTCAGTGGATTCAGCTCAAACAAATATGTTCCATTTTACAAAACCCAATATGCTAACAGGAAATGTCCTCAGAAGTTCCATAAAATATGATCACACTGGATTGATCTCGATATAACTGCTCTTTAATGACTTTTTTGCACGCTGGTGAGTAGACCATGCGGCGAGAGATTTTGAAGGCACAAGGTATGAATGAGTGTGAATGCTTGTCCTTTTATCTGTAGTTTACATATTTTTGTTATTTCTCTTAACATAATGATCTACATTGTAATTGGCTCTCCAAGTATAGACGTGCCTGCCTTTTCAGCCCTTTACCCCATCTGACCATACAGACATCAAAAAGAGAGAAGCCCTGCTCATTAACCACACTGGCTAATACTATGGGGGAGGAATGACCGCTATTGCGATCACTGCTCCCCCATTCATTTGTATTGACTATCAGCAGCACATCCCTGATCACACAGAAGGATTTGCTGCCAATATTCGTGCCCCTTTAATGCTACAGGAACTGATAACCAGCCCACAAATTGTCCTACTAGGGGTTTATTAGTAATACAAATCAAAACTGTGAGATACCTGAATATCCGCCCTGGGCTTGTCCTAGGAGATTTGGAATGGCCATTCTGGGGTCAGGGAGTAGCGGATTCCGATTGGAACCTGCTCCGGCACCTGTAAACATTATAAATGTACATACATTGTAAGTGGCTCTGATGTATAGACACACCGGCATTTTCAGTTCTTTACCCCCATCTGATCACACAGACATCATAGAGGGAGAAGCCCTGCTCAGAAACCTCACTGATGAATGCTTGTTTGCATCGACCTACTACACTGGCCAATACTATGGGGGAGGAATGACCGCTATTGTGATCTTTGCTCCCCCATTCAGTTGTATTGACAGCAGCACATCACTGATCACACAGAGGGAAGAACTGATAACTGGCACACAAATTGTCCCGTCTAACAGGGGTGCATTACTAATGCAAATCAAAACTGTGAGATACCTGAATATCCGCCCTGGGCTTGTCCTTGGAGATTTGGATTGGCCATTCTGGAGCCAGGGAGTCGCGGATTCGGATTGGAGCCTGCCCCGGCGCCTGTAAAGATTATATATGTACATACATTGTAATTGGCTCTCCATGTATAACCGCACCTGAATTTTCAGCTCTTTACCACATCTGACCACACAGATATCATAACGGGAGAAGCCCTGCTAACAAACCTCACTGGCCAATACTGTGGGGGAGGAATGACCGCCATTGTGATCACTGCTCCCCCATTAGGCAGCACAACCCTGATCACACAGGGGGAAGAGCTGATAACGACCCACAAATTATCCAGTCTAAGGGTCTATTCACACATCCGTGTGTGTGTTTTGCGGATCCACGGATTCGTGGATCCGCAAAACACGGACATCAACGATGTGCATTCCGCATTTTGCGGACCGCACATCGCTGCCACTCTCATAGAAAATGCCTTTTCTTGTACGCAATTGCGGACAAGAATAGGACATGTTCTATTTTTTTTGGGATCGGAATTGCGGATCCACAATTCCGGAACGAAATTACGGACGTGGGAATGGACCCTAACAGGGGTGCATTACTAATACAAATCAAAACTGTGAGATACCTGAATATCCGCCCTGTGCTTGTCCTTGGAGATTTGGATTGGCCATTCTGGAGCCAGGGAGTCGCGGATTCGGATTGGAGCCTGCTCCGGCGCCTGTAAACATTATATATGTACATACATTGTAATTGGCTCTCAATGTATAGACACACCGGCATTTTCAGCTCTTTACCCCATCTGACCACACAGACATCATAACGAGAGAAGTTAACAAACCTCACTGGCCAATACTATGGGGGAGGAATGACCGCCTTCGTGATCACTGCTCCCCCATTCAGCAGCACAACCCTGATCACACAGGGGGGGAAGAACTGATAACGGCCCACAAATTGTCCAGTCTAACAGTGGGGTATTACTAATACAAATCAAAACTGTGAGATACCTGAATATCCGCCCAGGGCTTGTCCTGGGAGATTTGGATTGGCCACTCTGGGACCAGGGACTCGCGGATTCGGATTGGAGCCTGCTCCGGCGCCTGTAAACATTATATATGTATACATTGTAATTGGCTCTCCATGTATAGACGTGCCTGCATTTTCAGCCATTTTCTACATCTTACCATATAGACATCATAAAGGGAGATGCCCTGCTCAGACACCACACTGGCAAATACTATGGGGGAGGAATGACCGCTATTGTGATCATAGTGCCCCCACACAGGGGGAAGAACCGATAACTGGTCCACAAATTATCCCGTCTAACGAGGGGGTATTACTAATGCAAATCAAGACTGAGATACCTGAATATCCGCCCGGGGCTTGTCCTGGCGTACTTTGATTAGCTGTTTTGGGGCCAGGGAGTCGCGGATTTGTATTAGAACCTGCTCCGGAGCCTGTAAAATTAGTAATACATTTATTAAAAGGGTTTTACATTGTAGAGGGAAGAAAAGTACAAGGCCTATGACAGGTATATTCCAATGTCGGCCTGCTAAATTTACCATCCACTACTGTAATGTACCGATTCCAATTCATGGGTGGAAAAAGCAATCTAATGATTGCCTCTTTAAGTCCCCTAAGGGGCTAAATAAACATTATTCACAAATCACACACATCTCTTTATGACTATTTAGTTACCCTGAGGTTTCTGAAGCTGTTGAACTAGTGGCCCCAGACCGGACACGAGCGCTTTCTGGGAGAAGGCCCCTTGCTGGGGCTGGGTCACGAACCCTGTGGAAGAAAAAGGGTATGAAATATTTATGTCTACATTACTGCGTCATCTGCCAGGCGTAACGAGATGCGTTTCTTCTTATGCCCAGACCAGATTGTTACCCAGTATACGTTCCCTTCATTACAGTATAATTACCTGCTGCTTCAAGTAAAGGTGCAATACTGCCGGACACTAGCGCCTTCTGGAAGTTGGTCAGTGGCAGAGGCTCGTTGACTGATTGTGCTGCAGAAAGGGTGTAAAGAGATCTAGATTACTGAAGGATCTGGAGATGGATCGACTAGGACACAGGATTTCCAATCAATTACAGGTCCTGCACCTTCTGCAAGGTATAGTGGGGCGCAATTGGGACTGTACTGGACTGTAACCCAGGATATGTACAACCAAGACTTATAGGGCATCTGTCATCACATAACAGCATGGCAATCCAACATACTTTTTAGATGCTTTTTTCTCCATCTCGATGTGTGGCCCCATTCGAGAGACATTAGCATTTTTATTTTATGCATATTAGCTTCTTGGTGCAACATGGGCATTGCCCTTGCACCTAAAGCTCTATTCAGTTTCCCTGATGGCCAGCTCCGCTTTTCAGTGACCTGGTCAGCCAGTGTCGACATAAACACGTCTGGTCCTGAAGTATCGCCCTGCATGTTCTCTGCGATAGGCGCATGCACCGTACAGGAACTAATGGGGCATTATTAATTCTGGGGGGCACTAATGGGGGCATTATTAATTCTGGGGGGGCACTAATGGGGGCATTATTAATTCTGGGGGGGCGCTAATGGGGCATTATTAATTCTGGGGGCCGCTAATGGGGGCATTATTAATTCTGGGGGGGGGGCGCTAATGGGGGCATTATTAATTCTGGGGGGGGCGCTAATGGGGGCATTAATTCTGGGGGCCGCTAATGGGGGCATTATTCATTCTGGGGGCCGCTAATGGGGGCATTATTCATTCTGGGGGCCGCTAATGGGGGCATTATTCATTCTGGGGGCCGCTAAAGGGGGCATTATTCATTCTGGGGGCCGCTAAAGGGGGCATTATTCATTCTGGGGGCCGCTAAAGGGGGCATTATTCATTCTGGGGGCCGCTAATGGGGGCATTATTAGTTCTGGGGGGCCGCTAATGGGGGCATTATTAATTCTGGGGGGCACTAATGGGGGCATTATTAGTTCTGGGGGGCCGCTAATGGGGGCATTATTAATTCTGGGGGGCACTAATGGGGGCATTATTAATTCTGGGGGGCACTAATGGGGGCATTATTAATTCTGGGGGGCACTAATGGGGGCATTATTAATTCTGGGGGGCACTAATGGGGGCATTATCAATTCTGGGGGCCGCTAATGGGGGCATTATTAATTCTGGGGGCCGCTAATGGGGGCATTATTAATTCTGGGGGCCGCTAATAGGGGCATTATTAATTCTGGGGGGCACTATTAATACTGGAAGCCACATTATCAGATAGCAACTTAACACCCCATGTTAAGCCTCGCCCTCACAATCACACCCCCTTTGGGTAACTTGGCTGGTATTTTTTGTTGGGAAAGGTGGCAACCCTATCCTTAATGCACCTGTCATCCATACGCTAGAATGGCATCCATTTAACGGACATGTCACCAGAAAATCATGGACTATATCATGGCTGACTTATAGCGACTACACAGAGGCCAAAAAGACGCTTTCTGACTACTGGAGCCCTATGGGTAGGTTTTGCATGTACGTCCAGAGCTTTACTGGCATACATGCCAAATGCTGGCTAAATCACAATGTGAACCCAGCCTTACTGAGTAGAACTTGCAGAGACAGGGTGACAGAGTTCAGCTATGATGTGGGGTGAAAAAGTAGAATAAAGAGATGAATAAGAGTTGCTTTTGAGTAGATTGGGGTGCTTTCACACAACCATATACATTTTGGAGTCTACAAAACCTGCAAATGATGGATGCGCTCCATGTGGCACCCGCATTATGTTGTGGACCCATTTTGCGGAAAAGTATAGGACAGGGATCAGCAACCTTCAGCTGCTGTGAAACTACAACTCCCATCTACAACAGCTGTTCTTGTAACTCCTACAGAAGAGAAAGGAGGATTCTGGGAGTTGTAGTTTCAGAATAGCTGGTGTGCCGGAGGCTGCTGATCCATGGTATGTTCTGTCTTTTGCGTAACGGATGTATGGGTGGGGAAAGCACACAGATGCAAAACGCGGCAATGAAGTCAATGGGTCCACTAAAATTTGGATGTCATACAGACCACATCGGTAATTTGCGGATCATACGGTTGTGTGAATGCACCCTTAATAGGATGTTACTGCTTCAGTTTGTGTATGCCTTTAAATCACCACATACTGACCTTGAGGTTGTGGAACTTTTGGGGCTTTACCAGACGCCCGTGCCTTCTTGGAGGTGGTCTTTGGCTGAGGCGGGTCGACTTTCTGTGCCGATGACACTGATAAAGAGATCTATGTTACAGGATTTGGAAGCATTTCAGCCCACAATGGGGGGGCTGCATTGTGACCCAGTGTATGTACAATCCAGACAATCACTTCTTTACTGCAGTTACCTGCAGGTTTTGGAACAGCTTTTGGAGCTGCCGGCGCAGGACTCCATAGGGGCGGCTTCTCAAAGCTGGTCGCTTGCTCCGGCTGCTTGACGGTCTCTGAAAGGTATAAAATAGCTACGTTACAGAACCTTCTGTGGGTCGTCAGACATAGCGGGTGACTCATCTTACAATGGGTTCCTGACCAGGCCTAATTCTGCCATGTGTCACTTGACCTGGTCATAACTTTGGAACGCTTTTACTTATCCAAGACATTCTGAGATAGTTTTTTCGTACCACATTATACTTTATGTTAATGGTAAATTTGAGACAATATGTTTTACCTTTATTTATTAAAATGTAAAATAAAAAAAATACCCAAAATTTGGAAAAAATTCACTATTTTCTAAATTTGAATATCTCTGCTTTTAACAAATAGTTGACATTCAGCATACATCTACTTTATGTTACCATCCTTTTGTTTATTTTTTTTAGAATTTTAGCAGCAATTTTTGAAATTTTCAAGAAAATTTCAAAAATTAAAGGGGTTATCTGAGACTAACAAATGACCCTCAATATGCTGGGCCGCTCACACTGAATCTGCTTACTTGGCTCCCCGCGCCACCCCATCTTCCTGTGCGTGGATGAAAACATCTGGTGTCGGGGGTGAGCAGCCTCCCTATCATAGCGGGTGACACCATGTAGGCTTGTCCTCGTCTGTCATTGGCTGCTCCCCCCCCCCCCCATAACAGATACTATCCATAAAAGACCCCATTTTAGAAACTACACCTCTCAAACTATTCTAAACTGATTTTCTAAATGGTCTTTAGGCGCCATGTTGCATTTGAAGAGACCGTGAGGTACCCCCACAGTGAAACCCCCCAGAAAGTGACATTTTGGAAACTACACCACCCTAGGAATTTTTAATGGGTGTAGCGAGCACTTTGACCCAACTGGCGTCTCATAGAATTTTAGCTGTGAAAATGAAAAATTACTTTCACAAAGGATAAAAGAAGAATATCACCTCAAAATGTGCTACTCATTTTCTCCTAAATACAGTAACACCCCAATTGTGGTCGTAAACTGCTGTTTGGGGATACGCCAGGGCTCAGAAGGGAAGGAACGGCATCTGTATTTTCTAATATGGGATTTGCTGAAATGGTTTTTAAGAGCCCTAACTTTTTCATTTTTTTGTTGACCTTGCTGTGTGAGGGCTTATTTTTTGCAGGACAAGCTGTAGTTTTTATTGGCACCATTTTAGGGTATATTTAGCTTTTTGGTTGCTTTTATTTTCATGTTTGGGAGGTGAGGTGGGCAAAAAGTTTAATTTTGCCCCCTATTTTTTACTTTTTATGAGGCTTACTGTGTGGTATTTATGATAAGATAACTTTATTGTTAACATTGATAAGATTATGGCAATACCAAATTTATATATTATTTTTTCATGTTTTATTACTTTTGCATAATAAAATCCCATTTAATAAACATCCATTATATTTTTCATCACCACATACTAACATCCATAACATTATTATTTTACTGCCAATGTAGATTTTTAAGGGCTTGCTTTTTGCAGGACTGTACTTTTTATTGGTACCATTTTCAGGTACATACATTTTTTGATAATTTGATAGTGTTTTTTTGGGAGGTGAGATGGCCAAAAAAATAAAAAGAAAGATTTTTGGTGTAATTTTTTTATTCTTTTTACGGCATTCACTTGATGCGGTAGATTATGTGATTTTTATAGAGCCGGTCGTTACAGACTCAACAATATCAAATATGTCTATTTTCATATTTTACACAATAAGAGCATGTTTTTTTGGGGGGGTGGATCATGATTTTGTGTTTTATATATATATTATTTTTATTTTTCCTGGCTATGGCCTTAAGTGAGGGCTTATTTTTTGTGGGATAAGGTGATGTTCTTATTATCATTTTGGGGTACATAAGACTTTTTGATCACTTGATATTATGTATTTTAGGAAAAGAGGTGACAAAAAAAAATAGCTGTTGTGGCATGATGGGATAGATCATGTGATATTTTTATAGAGCCGGATGTGGCGATACCAAATATGTCTTTTTCTCTATTTTTAAATGACTTAATTGAGGAAAAGGGCGCTTTTTTACCATGTAAAACTTTTTTCTTGTTATATCTTGTATTATTTTTTTTATACTTTGTGTCCACCATAAGATCTAGGGGACATTTAACTTTTTTTTTACACTATTGATTTTTCCAGCAACTGGGGCCCGACTCCGGTCATGGGGGGGAATATACTCAGCTCCTGCACTGTGACCGCCGGGCCGGAGCAGCACATTACTTCCTTAGCTAAATACACAGAAGTCGTCCAGCGCGGTGTATACAGCGATCTAGAAGGCAGTGACACGGAGGAACAGTCCCTGTTTTCTCCATGGGGTGCCCTGCTGTCACCGACAGCGGGCCCCCTGCTCAGCAGTTGCACTACTCACGTGCAGCTGCGATCTCTAAATGGGCGTTCTAAAACGTCCATTCAGTAAGATTAATCCCGAATGCTCAGACGTTTATAGTCTATGGGTGGTCAGGAAGTGGTTAACACAAAACTGACCTACATGGACGTCGTCTGCAGGGTATAGTTCCTGCAAAATCCTGCAACTGGATGTCACTGTTGTCCTGCGCCATGGCCAATCACCATGGAAGCCCGGCTGCAACTGCCACGAATGGAGATAAGTCATACGGCGTAATTTTAACCACTTAGATGCTGTGGTAAATAGGGAGGGGGCTCTCTTAACCTCCCAGCAATCACAGCGTGCTGATGAATTGCTATGGCAGGTGGGGGACTAATTATTACCCCCTGTCAGAGACATTACCTAAGAATATTGTCCGTCAGTCTTTTGCTGGTAGGCATAATACACTGCAATACATATACTAGGCAGTGTATTATATCAGATTTAAAAAAAACATTGTTTAAAAATGTATGTAACAAAAAAGTACACATATACGATAATGCCATATATGTAACAAACTATCAAATTATATTATTTAACCAGCATGGTGACCACCATAAAAAATGAATCCCATTAAAAGTTATGGATCTCAGAATATGGAGAGTGTACAGAAGCCGTAACACGTAACAAACCTACACATATCTGATACTGTCAGAAACGTTCCGCTGAAAAATACAACCCGTCCTACCTCAAAAAGCTATACGCTGTCAAAAATACAAGTTATGACTCTTAGATTGGGACAAAGCAAAAAAAAAAAAAAAGGGATTCTTAAGGGGTTAAAACAGGATTGAAGCCCATTATGCATGCAACCCAGAAAACCGCTTTATTACTATAGCATTACCTTGAGGTTTCTCAGCAGTCGGTTTAGGTGCGGTGACGTTCTTCTCGCCGGTCACTTTCTTAAACAGTTTAATATTCTCCAGTTCTGGAAATTGATGTTAGTGAAAGGGAAGTGAGGAACAGAATCAGACTACAAAATACTCGTAGTACTGAAATCAAGTGATTCGATTTATTTTCAGTGTATAACCACTGGGGGGGAGCAAATGGCCCCATCAGTGGATAACCCCTGCCTATACACTCTACTAGGACATATGGCTTTGTCCTGCTTGTAATTCCCCCCATTACAATCAGAAATATCTGCTTCTACCCTGGCATACCTAAAAATGTCATGGCTGACCGTTTGTTTCAGTAGGACCCCTGTACTTGTACATTCTGGGTGTTGACTTTGGATCCATAGCCTCCGATCCATCAATATCTACCTAACCAACCTGTATAGTGACAGCTACATGAGGACATGATTAGATCCACATTAAGTTTTGAATGACTCCTGAAGGCTACAGTAGTGCACCCTCAGGCTGTGGACCCGAAACTACAAGTAATTGTAACCCTGTAATCAGAGGTCGCAATAACGCCTGTACAAGCGTCATAGACGCCTTTTCATGCAATTTTACACTTTGAAAAAAGGCTAATGAGTATGAATACGCATTGAGGCTTTTCATGGTGTTAACCAGCGCACTGCACGCTGTGAATCTCATGGGCAGTACAGCAATACTGCTGTTACCCAAAACATCCAATAGCTGAGCTCCTTACTGGCAGGTGTAGGGTTGGCAGCAAGTAAGGAGCTTGTTATTAGAGAGGGAGGCTAATTTCGGCGGGCTACTTCTCCATGCCGCTTCAGAGTCCCTGACTGTGTAGGCTAACTAGTGGCTGGCAGAGGAAAGATCCATGAAGACGGGAGAGCTGCCCGTGAGGAGGCCAACTGATGTCTGGGGACAGCTGATAAGGAGCGCGGACGGACAGCACAGTACTGATCTTTGCTCTGCACCGGGGTAATGGGATCACTTAGAGTGCAGTGTGGAAGCATTCTTCTGACTGCTGAGCCAGATGCCGACATCATGATGCCAGACAAGAAGTCATCATACCTCTCGGGGTCTTGACACCGGAATGTAAAGTACGATGCTGAACTCTCCTGTGTTCTCCCTGTGTTAGGTGCTCAGCCAGAGCCTGCTGGTGCAGTGATCAGTGAGTCCAGAAGCTGAGCATCTGAGTCAGGACTCACTCATCATTGCACCAGCAGGCTCCAGCTTAGGTGCTCAGCAAGAGCCTATGGATTAACTGATCACTGCATTATATTTTAAATATGATGGAGAAAACATGAGTTTTTAAATTGCACAAGAGTCAGAAATGTAAAATTGTCTAAATCTGCCATTTATGTATAGAAGACAATTCTAGAGCAGACTGGTAACGGTTTCCTGCATAAATAGCACCCTGTTATTTAGGCCTATGTGTTATATATATATTGATTAATTCAACTTTTCGTACTCCTCTTCAGCTGAAAATACTCCTCAAAAACAGTAAGGGTATTTTTACGCTTTCGGAAAAAAAATGTAGTGCGACCTCTGCCTGTAATAGATATATGTAAAAACTGTGCATTGAAGGGCCTCTCGTACATCTCTCCCAGCTCTCCTTTAAATGCACATTCGGTCTTAGTACCTTACCTGTACTTTTCATGGTTGTGGCAAATATGTTATCCTCTTTACGTTTCTTAAGCTGTAAAAATACCTAGAACACAAAATATAGATGGTTATACATGAGGGAAAGTGGAAGAAGTTGTACACAGCAGATCAGAGTGTAGAGAGGGGAGAAAGCATCTAAGGAAAGATTGCATAGAATGAAAGGAAAGCAGACAAAATGCTGCTTACAAATGTAGAGACAAAGCATAGCACCCATAATAGACTCTGCAAGGGAGCGAGGAGGGAAATCACATGGTCAGTATCAGTGAGGAATAATTCCAAAAACTAAGCTGTGCTGATAGATGATAGCTAGTGACGGCAGCAGCATCCTGGACACACAGACACATCATGTATTACTGGGAGGGACACCCGCACATGATAAAAATCTAAAACCAGTAGTACATTAACATGGCCGTTGGGGTATCTCCATTTGGTTTGATCAGTAGCGGTATTGGTGCTTGGGCCCCCACCTATCATAAGTTCAGCTCAGCAATTGAAAGCCCTGCAAAATCCTATCAAGTGGTTGGTGGAGGAAGTGGAGGGGGAACTGCACTAGCTACACCAGAGGTCGTCACAGAAGGGACAGGAAGGTCCCTGACATGAGGACAGCTGGCAGGGCAGTCATACATGACACAGTACCTTCTTTTCTTCTTCCAGCTTCTGTTTCTCCTGTGAAATCCACTTCTGTAATTCCTCCTTACGCGTTTTGTGACGCATCATAGACTCAGACAACACTTTTATGGCTTTCAAGATGAACTGAACATCTTCTTCATCGCCGATGTGGTAGGTTTTCTAAGAGAAATGAGCGAGGGATGGAATGAACGAGGCCGCATCAGACAAAGGGATCTGATACAGAGAACACGTCACGAGAAACGGCTCATGTTATCGGACAGGCCGGTCACCTTACCAAGAAATCAAACAACTCCTCGTTGCACCAGAAATCCTCTGGTTCACCATCACTGAACTCCTAGAGGGAACAGACATGTTTGTTAGTTCTGCTGTACAGACCCCTATACAAACGTGGAACCCATACCTACGTGACACTGATAGCACAGGCGATATGCCGTCAGTGCCTGAGAAGGACCAACCCCTTTAACATCACTGTATATAGATCTGATTATATATACTGAAGTGAACGAGCCTTAAAGGGGTCTGTCCATTCCTTTACTATGCTCCGCATAGGCCATCAATGTCCGATTGGCAGGGACCAGTTGCTCGGTGTCAGACCCTGGCCGATCAGATATTCTATACTCATCAGTTAACTCTTACCATGCTGCACACTTCCGTGTCGCTGTCACCATCCTTTTCCTGAAAAACATGAAATTGACAGGTCATCACTTTCCAAATATAACAGGTCGTGTGGTTTAGTCGGGAATCCTGTTGCTTACCTTCTTCTTCTCCCACGGGGGAAGGTTTCCGCTGCTGCAACACAAATAAATCCATGAAGATTTCAGAAATCACACGGGGGTTCAATAGCAAATAGAATTGTTAGCAAGTGTTGTGGCAAGTCGTTAGGGACTACCTCGGGGACCCTCGCTGATTAGGAGACTTTAGTAGCCCCATAGAGATTATAAGGAGATGCAGCATGCATACTCGACTGCTGCCCTATTCAAACGGGGGACATGGCACTCATGATCTTATTAAGATGGTGAAAAGTTGACATTCTGGGACAGACGATTTAAAGGTCAACATAATACAAATTGTAAAGTCCTATAAAGACTGGAAGAAGAGTCAGAAGCCATGATAGTGAGAATTCATGGCACTTCCACTAGGCCCTCTATACTACTGGACAAGATAGCATCAATGCCAGGACATAACTAGATTGCGTAAACTTAAAGAGGTTTGCAGAGATTTTCTTTACGGATGACCCATCCTCTGGATAAGTCATCAGTATCTGATCGGTGGGGGTCCAACAGCTGGGACCCCCACCAATCAGCTGTGAACGCCACAGCCTTCTCTCAGTATATGCTAGGCCAGTGATGACACATCAGTCACGTGGCCTAGGAGCAGCTCAGTCCCATTCAAGTGAATGGGGATGAGCACAATAATAAGCACAGCCGCTATACAATGCAGGAGTGCTGATGCCTTCTCAAAACAGCTGATCGGCAGGGGTCCTGGTGTCAGACCCCGACCAATCAGATACTGATGAACTATCCTGAGGATAGGTCATCAGTAAAGAAAATAAATAAATCTTGGAACAGATTGCAAATCTGAGTAACCGATGCGCCCTCTAGTGATCTCCAAGTGTATGCCCTCGTCGCTTACCTGGACCCTCCTAATAACGTTTTTTCATGAGCTGCCTTCAGTTCTGTAGTGATAGAAAAAAAGGACAGTATGTTCAGTAGGAATATATTACCAGGTTCCCCGTAAAACTAAAAATCATCAAGTCATTGAACTAACAAAAAAAAATAAAAAATCTATTGAGCCAGTTCTCATTGTTATGCACAACAGCTGAGAACCAGCGCGGCTGCTATTACCATATTGTTAGGATATGCCACCACTTTACGAGCAGTGAAGGACCTGCCTCTGGGACCACCACTGATCCTGGGAATGAAGGAACTGCAGTGATACCTATGGCCCCTACACAGATGCACCCTAGCAACATTCTCTTGTGCTGCACTCCCCCCTCGCACAGTGGATGACTGGAGTGCTACTCTAAAAGGGGCTGCGACCTCTTCATTGTCAGGATCAGTGAGGGTTCCAGAAGTCGGAACCCCTACCAATCATCAAGTTATGTCATATCCTATCAATATATGCCATCATTTTAAGAGATGGGAATACCCCTTTAAAAGTGAGAGTCTGTCAGCAGTTTTGACTCCTTGAGGCTGCTAACTGCACTTTATAGGTGACAGGAAAAGCGGTGTTAAACGTATGATGAGTGATAATGATGCCTGACCAAGAAATCACCCCCCTCCTAACGCTGCTACGGCAGTCTCCTGACGGGATGCTACGGCAGTCTCCTGACGGGATGCTACGGCAGTCTCCTGACGGGATGCTACGGCAGTCTCCTGACGGGATGCTACGGCAGTCTCCTGACGGGATGCTACGGCAGTCTCCTGACGGGATGCTACGGCAGTCTCCTGACGGGATGCTACGGCAGTCTCCTGACGGGATGCTACGGCAGTCTCCTGACGGGATGCTACGGCAGTCTCCTGACGGGAGTCTCGCGCATGAGCGGTGCGCTCCTTGGTAAAGCGTGATCCCGTCTCCTGCTGATGGCCAGCTTTCAGCGGCGTAAGGCGCATGCGTGAGACTTCTACGATCCCGGCCCGTCATCTGCTGTATATAGTGCAGATGGCAGTTTTGAGGGGTCAAACCTGCTGACTCTCTTTAAAAGCCTACAAGGGGGTCACCCAATTTGCCAAAAGCTCAGAAATCTGTGCGACCATGGAGTGACACACTCTGCTTCTGAATCTCAGATGAATTTACCTCGAAATGAGATGCCCCCCGTGGGCAACATGAACCGCACATCAATGTCACCACAGTCCCCAAGATATGTTGATCTGTTTCTATTCGCTCTATCGCGGGGATCTGGCGAGCGGTTTCGCCTCCTACTGTGGTCCCTACTGTCACCAGAAGCAGAAGAACCTTTATAGTCCCCATCATGGAAGAGCGAGGGCCCGCCACGAACACCGATACACCGCCTCAAATCCAAGTCTTCAGCTGCATCTTCAGGTGTTGGACCTTTTCCAACCAGTGGAAGTGAAGTTCCAAGTGGCGGTGCAGCTCCAGCAGTGGGCGGTAATGGGCGTATCTGTTGATACGGAGGGACAGTATTTCCAAGTGGTGGAGCACCTCCAGCAGTAGGTGGAAACGGGCGTTCTTGTTGATACGGAGGAACGGTAGTTCCAAGTGCCGATGCAACTCCAGCAATAGTCTGAAATGGGCGTTCTTGTTGATACGGAGAGACAGCAGCTCCAATTGGCGGTGCAGCTCCAGCAGTAGTCAGAAACTGGCGTTCTTGTTGATAGGGAGGGACGGTAGTTCCAAGCGCCGATGCAGCTCCAGCAATAGTCTGAAATGGGCGTTCTTGTTGATACAGAGAGACACTAGCAACACCGTGCTGAGCTAAAGAACCAACTCTGTCATCAGGCAACATGGCTGCACCAGTGCCATATTGCCATGCCATGCCGCCTCGGGTGTCTTGTTGTAAATTTGGAATGTCTCTGTTGTCAGACAGATATACTGAGCCAAGTTCACGGTACCTGGATTGGACATCACGGGCTCCGTCTAGAACTCTTGCATCGTCTCTGTCGTGCAGAGTCGCTGGTATACCGACACGGTGCATGCTCCTGGCATCGAAATCTTCACTACAATCAAGTACCTGGGTTCTCTGCCTGTCTAGACTGTCACGGCGAGATTCCAGGTAACGGTCCCGTTCCCTGGATAGAGAATCATCTCGTCGTCGATAATCATCATCTTCTTGAAGCATCCGTGCCCGGGCTCTGCGCTCTCTCCTCAATTTATTAGTTTCCCTGTGTTTTCGTCTGCGTCTTTTACGTGCAGCTGTAGAGGAGAATGAGCAGAGGGAAGTGTGATATGTGAGGGGGTTGTACAAGGTTAGAAAAACATGGCTGCTAGCTTTAAAGGGAACCTGTCACCTCAAAACACACATATAAAACGGCCAGCATTACCTTATAGTAGCCCTCAGTCTGTTCATAATCATATGTTCGATCCAGTAGTCTGATGCTCAACAGCCATCAGCGCCACCTTGCCGGTCAGCTTCACGCCAAGGTAAGCACGCCCTAACCATCCCCTCTCTTGTTTGACTGACAGCCAGAAGTCTCGCGCATGAGCGGTGCGCTCCTTGGTAAAGCGTGATCCCGTCTCCTGCTGATGGCCAGCTTTCAGCGGCGTAAGGCGCATGCGTGAGACT
Organism: Bufo gargarizans; assembly: GCF_014858855.1. NCBI lineage: Eukaryota > Metazoa > Chordata > Amphibia > Anura > Bufonidae > Bufo > Bufo gargarizans. The sequence goes on along the minus strand of NC_058090.1, from coordinate 91,818,077 downwards.
TCTACGATCCCGGCCGCACTTCAGGCAGTAAATCAAACAAGAGAGGGGACGGTTAGGGGCATGCTTACATTGACTTAAAGCAAGGAAGCCGCCGCTGCCCCCTTGACGTGAAGATGACCGGCAAGATAGCGCTGATGGCGCTTAAAATATAGTTTTTTTTAAGCTATTGAGCATCTGACTACCGGATCAAAACATACGATTATGAACAGACTGGGGGCTACTATAAGGTAATGCTGGCAGTTTTATATGTGTTTTTGAGGTGACAAGCTCCCTTCTAAAAACAAAAGCACCTTCCTACAGTCGGGATGTGGCATTGCAGCTCAGATCTATTCACCTCAATGGAGTTGAGCTGCAGTACCAGACATGACCTATGAACAGGGGTGGAGCTGTTTCTTGCAAAAAGCAAAAAAAAATAATATTATAATAATTAACCAGAATTGAAAATGTGCAGGCTTATGAACGTCAGTATATACCGGGCTGTTCTTGTGAACATTTGGTGGGGCATAAATGTGTATGGAACTTCTGTATGGATTGTAGATGTAGGTGTGCAGAATGTGTACTGAGTGTAAGCAAATGTCTATGTCCATGTGTGTAAAGGGTATGCACGTGGGCACACCGTGTATCTAGATGCAGAACAGTGGAGTGCGAGAGTATGTAGGCGTGATGAAAACTTATGCTGGTGTGTGGAGAGTATGTGGATGTATCAGGACTTCATGCAGGAATGTGGGGCACATATGCAGGTGTACAAACCATATGTGGATCGTATGTAAGAGCGTGTGTGATATGCATGCAGGAAAAATGAAGTGTGTGTGGAATAAATACAGGAGTGTGGAACATATGTGTGGAGTGTGCGCAGGAGTATGAAATGCGTGTGCAAAGTGTGCGCAGGAGTATGAAATGCGTGTGCAGGAGTATGAAAAGGAGATTTTTGTATAACTTACCAGTAAAATCTCTCTCGCTCTTCATTGGGGGACACAGGAACCGTGGGTATAGCTATGTCCTCTAGGAGGCGTTGACACTAGTAAAAGCTGTTCGCTCCTCCCCTGGCAGCTCTACCCCCTCCAGCCTGGAGAGAGAGCTTCACTGTGTGCACAAGCAGTAGGAGAAGCAAGCCAACCAAAAAAAAAAACATGGAACACCAACCAAGACCCAACGGGGTTCTAACCAGAACAGCCACAACTGTGGCCGAACAACAATACTGGGTGGGTGCTGTGTCCCCCCAATGAAGAGTGAGAAAGAGATTTACTGGTAAGTTATACAAAAATCTCCTTTTCTCGCCAATATTCATTGGGGAACACAGGAACCGTGGGACGTCCAAAAGCAGCCCACGGGGAGCGAAAAACCACAGACCCATGGAAGCAAGCATCCCTGCAGGCATCTAAGAACTGTCGCCTGCAAGACCACGCGGCCCAAGGCAGGGACCGCCGATGCATAAGTATGCACCTGGTAAATGTTTGTGAATGTGTGTAAGGAGAACCAGTAGCCACCTTACACAACTGAGCAGCCAAAGCGCGATTCCTCCGAGCCCAAGAAGCGCGCACCGATCTGTGGAGTGAGCCGTGACACCTAAGGGCGGAACCCTGCTCCGGGCGCGGTATGCTTCAGCAGTTGCAGACCGAATCCAACGAGCAATCGCCACCTTGGAGGCCGCCAATCCCTAGCGAGGACCCTCCGGAAGACAAAAAGGGGTTCCGTACGCCGAAAGGGACTAGAGGCTGTCAAATAATGATCAGAGCTCTGACAGCGTCCAATAATGTAACTCCCTTCCGTAGGGTGTGAAGGAGAAGGACAGTGAAGGAAGGACCATTTCTTCATTGATATGGAAGTCAGACCTTCGGGAGAAGAAGGAATGGGCCGGAGAATCGCCTTAACCTTGTGAAGAACCAGGAAGTGTTTTCTGCAAGAGAGCACCCCCAACTCGGACACCCGTCTGATGGATGTGATAGCCACAAGAAAAAACTACCTTCTAGGACAGGAGCCGGAGTGAGATCTCCCGCAAGGGCTCAAAGGGAGAAGACTGGAACGCTGAGAGAACTATATTCAGATCCCAAGGCAGTAGAGGAGGATGGTACGGAGGAACCGTATGTGCCACTCACTGAAGGAAGGTTTCCATGGGCACCAGGGGAACCAGAGGACGCTGGAAAGCTGCCCCAGGATAGAAGCGCCAACACCTGACCCATCAAGGAACTAAGGGCCTAAACCAAGGTCCAAGCAGAGGACCGTGGGGAGAGAAAAAAACAGAGAGAGGGGAAGTCCCAGGCCTTACAGAAGCCCAGGAAGGACCTCCAGGTCCTACAATAGATCCTGGGAGACGCAGGCTTGCTGGCCTGAATCATAGTGCGTTGACGTCTGCCGAAAACCCTCTCCACGTCAGAATGGCAGTTTCAATAGCCAGGCCGACAAACCAAAAAACCCTAAAGCTGATGTAAGACCGGACCCTGTGAAGGAAGGTCGTCTCTGAGTGGCAGTGACTAAGGGACGTCTCCTAGAAGGAGAACGAGGTCTGCGTACCACGCATGACGGCCAATCCGGAGCGACTAGGAGTTGTCGGAATGCCCTCCATCTTGATCTTCCGTGGAACCCTGGGTAGGAGGGGGAAGGGGGACACCTAAGGGAGGGAGGACTCCTGCAAAGGAAATATCAGGGAGTCCACGCCGCATGCTTCCGGAACATTGGCTCTGGAGAGAAAGGTGGGAAGCTTTCGTGTAGATACCGTAGCACACCCAGACCAATGGAAGAGTCCCTGTAGAAGGGGATGTGGGGGCCGCCACAGCCCACCAGTCGGGACCGGAGCGTGTCTGGAATGGAAGGCCACCAAGCGAATACCCCGTGCAATGCAGATGAGGGAAGGTAGTAACATAGGAACTACCAAGGCATGCGGGGTGTCTATGAACCATGATCCAGAGGAGGAAAAAGACAGTAGAAGAATAGTCTAGGTCTAAGCGCATTCCCCGTCTGAGACCGGCGCTATACAAAAGTAGCCAGGATTAAGTTGCAGTGCAAAAAAAAATAAAAAAAATCCACCTGAGGGAAGCCAGGCAAGGGGACTCACACTGTATTGCTAGCCCTATACCCCAGCAGAGGGGACCACCCGCAGAGGCCACCGAATTCAGTGCTAAAAGAGTCAACTGCCTGACAAAGAGCTGTGCAGTAAGAACACAAGCATGTAGTGGTAACGCATTACCGCTCCCACAGTAGTAGCCAGCGCTTACCCAGTCCGCACAAAACTGAGGGGGAGGCCTGAAGCTAGCCGCAGAAGCCATGTACCATACTGCCCCAGGTAAGTAGAGCTAACCTTAAAAACTCTATCTGGAAGGGCGCTGAATAGGCGCAACTGCCAAGGTAGCGCCAGGGTAGTGCCCCTACCTGAGGGGGATGTCCCACTGCAGCAACCACGAACTCGAGCATTAGCGAAAAGCTGCACCTGAGGAGGAGAACAAACTGTAGCAGCTAAACCTGAGTGCCAGCATAACCACTGTCCAAGAGAAGGGGGAGTGGTGGATAGAGAATACGGAGTCAGTGAAGCACTCAACTCGCTGGAACGTACTCACCATATATGTGCAATGGAGTACGCACTACGTATTGATGCGGACAATATCATGACCGACTGGAACAACGGGGGCCCGTGGAGAAGGGGGTCTATAGGACACATAAGTGATGCTAGGAAACCCCCTGAGAAGACAGAGGATGTTCTAATCATGCGCAAAACCAGCACCAAAGGAAAGGAAGGATACAAAGAGGAAAAGCCACTGATGGCACCCATATAACACTAGAGTAAGAGTACTGGCACCTGCGAGTACCAACTGTTGCCACACCCCCTTGTGAAATAAGCAAAGGCACCTAGAGCTGTGGCGCCACAGAATTGCAGCATCTTAAGATGTTTAGTTATTCCCCACTAGTGGATCACTTGTGGAAGGGGTTAATGCAACAGAAAAGCCCGGTGACGTGCAACACTCCGCCTATGGAAGGCTGAGCGTGACCCAGGGAGGAAGGGTGGGGGTGCGGAGATATTCGAGGAGAAAGATGTCCTGCTGTGGCACGCTTGCGCGTAGGGCTACCCCTCAGAATCTCGTCCCTGGCAGTTGTGGACTGCACAGGTGGGGACTTATCAACCAAACTACCTAGGGGGTGGAATGGGAACTTCTAGAGGTCTCTCCACCGGATCGCAAAGGCGGTGCATTATCAACCAAACAACCCCCGGAGGGTGGATGGGAGGTTCCAGCGGACCCCCACTGGATTGCGCAGGTGCAGGATTATCAACCAACGACCCAGGAGGGTGGATTGGGAATGTCTTTTTTAGAAGTCCTTTATGGAATTGCGCAGGTGGAGAATTATCAACCAACGATCCAGGAGGGTGGATTCGGAATTTCAGAGGTGCTTTACTGTATGGTTGACTGTATTATCAACCAAACAGCCTCGGAGGACGGATTGGAAATCCTGCAGAGGTCCTTCACTGGATTGCGCAGGTGGAGAGTTATCAACCAAACGACCCGGAGGGTGGATTGGGAATAATTCAGCTGACATCCACGGGACTGGCGAAGGTGGAGAATTATCAACCAAACGGCCCCGAAGGGCGAATTGGGAACTATGCGAGATCCTCCTTATCCGAAAAAGGACACGGGCCCAGGCTGGGACCACACAGACAGGGTGGTCCTGCTGTGATGAGGAGGGGGACCAGTATGAACACACATTTAATTATTATTTTTTTTTAACTAGGAAGCCGGCCTCAATCACAAGAGGCAGGAAGGGGTTAAATTCCTCAACATTATGGCACACTGTACTAGAGGTAGAACCCCAGTAATCAGATGCCGGCCTAAAGAAGTGGCTGGCCAGGAAAGGTTAAGGCTGTCTTGAGGACCGGTGGGCGGAGCTCAGCAGGTGTCTAGGGGAGGGGGGGGGGGGGGGAAGTAGGACGGGAAGAATTTGCGCCAGAGTTGCCCCCCCCACCCCCCCCGCAGGTGGAGAGCCATCGAATTATGTGCCGGACGGGTCACATAGGGGCCACCTCGTGGCCCAGGCAAATATCAACGTGGGCCGGGCAGACAAAAGCGCAGGCCGGAACACTGTGCGGTGCACGGCCGATCGCGTTGCAGTTATCCCCCTTCGAAGCGGCGCGCTCGCACTGCAGCGCGTCTGCTCCCGAAAGGGGTGGATCATGCCGGTAGGTGTGGGGAGCGGAAGCCTCCTCCGCTCCCCCTCTGCATGCCTGACCGAGCGGCCAGCCTCCCGCTGTAGAACAGTGGTATTAACCCCCTGTGTGCTTTGTAAGGGGGAATGTGCAACCTGATGGCGAGTCCTAAGACCTATTGATTTACACAGACAGGGTGGTCCCACCAAAGGAAATGATGTAACTATTGGCCATCATGGAGTCTTGAACCCCCGAGTATAGGCTGGCCCTGCTTGATAATGACGAGGGAGGGGAGGGTTAAACATACTTACCTAGTCCCGTGCACTCACCTCATCTTCTGTCCTGCCGCCATCTTCACCCTTCCTCTTCTCCAGCAGGGTCACCCCTTCAGCTACTGGCACCGTAGTGGCAGGAAGCTTGACTTGGATGGGTGACCCTTCCGCTGGCGGGATGCAGGGGAGCGAGGCTGCCCTGGTTCACCTTGTATTCTTGTGGGGAAGGAGGCAGTGTGGCGGACAAACGCTGGCGTGCTCCCCGGGAGAACAGGGAGGCGATGCGACCACTGTTTCCCATCTGAAAAATAATAAAATAAAAAAAATCTTCAGGGAGATCCCTGGTCTTGCCTCCTATTGACACTAGAAAAAACTGAAGGTCTCTCTCCAGGCTGGAGAGGGTAGAGCTGCCAGAGGAGGAGCTAACAGCTTTATCTAGTGTCAACGCCTCCTAGAGGACATAGCTATACCCACAGTCTCTGTGTCCCCCAATAAATATGGGCGAGAAATGTGTGTGGAGCGTGCACAGATATGCATGTAGAGTGTATGCCGTGTACATGTCACATACAGCAGTCTGATAGTGCTGTGACCTCACTCACCTCTCCGGACGGGGGACATACTTCTTCTGGAATCCACGCTCCTGGAGTCTGAGGAACTTGATTTGGAGCCTGTGGAGATAACAGATCAGTGATAGTCACTATGGGGAAGAGCATGTACAGGGAATCACCAGGAGGGGGCGCACCCCCTGCTCTGAACGCACCCTCAGAACTGCTCTCTGAATCACTGTCCTCATAGGGTTTATGTTTCTCCACATAAACTTGATCCACAACCTACGGGATAAAACACAGATATATAAGAGAGCCGCGCCTGTATTATCACCCCCATCCTCTCCACATTCACTGCAGCAGGAGGAAAACTTACATTTATCTTCTTCCTTCCGTGCGTCTGCTCAATGGCCAGGGCATTATTAGCTAATTTTCGGTAACTAGCTTGATTTTGCACGTCAAAGTCGGCCTCGATCCCCATAATAGGGTGATGCTTCACCTGCAAGACAACATTCGACATGTTCTTCCTAAAACTGCGCCACACAGGTCGTGTGAAGAGCTGCAGGTCAGTCCCATTAATGTTAATGGAGCAACAGGCTGTCCGAAGTGGCGTCTTGCCCCCCCGGGGGGGGGTCATATGATCACATCTCTCAATGAGTAACACAAGAGGGTAAATGACTAGTCCTTACCAGGTACAAGACTCTGTGCCGAATTCCCACAATGTGAAAGAAGATTTCATCCGACTGGCAGGCAGTGTCACACAGCTGGCACTCATACATGCGGACGCCATTGCTATCTTCTGCGTATTCATAGATGTACTCAAGACCTGGCAAAGACATCAGGGAGTATTAGATGGGTACAGGGCATGCCCCCTCCTCCACAAATCTGGGAAGCGCAAAATCATTTAGAGTTCTGAGTTCAATTTGGTCCTAGCAGTGATGTGACCTATTCTCACATTGAGTAATGCTACATCACTAGGACAGTCTGGGGTATGACCAGTAGGACCACCGCTGATCCTGTTGGTGTAGCAGTGCATCCCCGTTTTTTCCAGCACGGTGCTGCTGCTGGCCACCCGGAAGCTCAGAACTGCAGCTGGCCTCATTCACGTCAATCAAGCTGTGTTGCTCCCGGGTGCTGCCCCCTTACTCTTCTTAGGTCCCAGCGGCCAGATATCACACCCTGGCAACATACCATCACTTTATAAGGTTGGAATCCCCCTTTATGGCATCATGATTGGCAGAGAACGTCACTGATCACCACAACAAGTCCCTCAACCAACCTTAGCACTTCTCAGGAGACCTTCCCATATATTTCCACAGACGGGTTGGATGCTGGAGAATGAGGAGCGGACGTGCCCTGCACAGGAACACCGTGTCCACATGCTTATGTTATTTTATATTATCAACAGCATTTAGGTTGTAGTCCAGGTTGTGTCAAACATGCATATCTTTTTCTGAATATTAGCCTTTGGTTATCAGGAGATTCCTGACAGAGGTATAAATTAGAGGTGAACTGTGGGCGTTGTGGAGATGAGCGTGGCGAGTCCCGTCATGCTTGCCGACACATTATGCCCACCTGGGTAGAGGGTCTATACCTCTGACGAGGTACAGCCTCCCCAAAAATCCTGCACACATGACCTTGTGTTAACTGCCATACTCCGTTATGGCCTCATCTCAGCACTAATGGGCATGCGCGCACGGCAGAAGATGTTTCTACCAATTGTAAAATGGCCGCCCGGTTGCGCAGCAGCAACTTCCGAACGCCGGGTTTGGCGATATACCCTGCAGGAACACGCGGACTATGTCATTGTCCCTTCTCTCTGTTTGGCAGATTTCCATGCATCGCATCACTCCGCCCACTTATATATTAGTTGTTGACGCACACACGTACTCCAGTGATGGCACTTTTTTCTGTTATTTATTATGATCGCCAACATGTATGCACTTCACCTTTATATGGTTATGTCCTCACATGGACCATATGCACTTTATATGAATAATGAATTTTTTATGTATTTGCAACATTCTATTTTATGCTTAAATTGTTTATTGCTTAGTTGATTATTGTATGGAGGGGTTGGAGTATACATACCCCATGATGCACTTGTGTTCACTGCTTGAAAAAGGCTCTTTGTATGAGCTGAAACGTTGCCTATACCACATGGGTGAATAAAACCACCCGTTTTTTACCTGGAGTGCTGCCCGGTTTCCTATCTAATATATAGATATATATAGTGCTGTAATCCCTTCTTTTTAGCGATAGGTCACGTTCCACCCCATTGATCCCCCTCTTATACACTCCCCATACTTAGGGCTTACTCACCGATCAGGGATTCCTTTTTGCCCGTCTCTGTGATCTGCTCGTTCAGCGTCTTGGTGTTTTCCAGATAAGACATCTGCGTTCGCTTTATCGACTATAGAAACAAAAGTCAGAGTGAGATTTAGAACACCAAAGCTTCTGGATTACTGGATTAGGATTCAGGCAGTTCTATAGACTCCAATGGGTATATGTGAGGACACGCTCAGAGATCAGAAAGTGCACAGGAGGATCAGACATGCCACGGAGGTGGTACCCTTGCATTCAGTGTCCTGGACACTTCCACGGTCCCTCTGCTCTAGCAGTCTCCTGACTGGACGCTAGTGCTGTCACTGCAGACAGCCCAGGACACTGAATACAAAGGGACCACCCTCTATAGCACGGCTGGACTAATTTCCTTGGAATCTAGGAGCTAGCTAAAAAAGTTAGGAGCCAGGGCGGAGCCGCGTTATAAAGCCCCCAGTAGATGCCCCCATAGTGCTCCCCCCTTCTCCATAGAGCCCCTCAATAATGCATGCCAGTACATAGGGCCCCCAGTAGATGCCCCCATAGTGCTCCTTCCCCTCTTCTCCATAGTGCCCCCCATAATGTGCCAGTATATAGGGCCCCCATAATGCTTCCTCTCTTCTCCATAGTGCCCCCATAATGTGCCAGTATATAGGGCCCCCATAGTGCCCCCCCATAATGCTTCCTCTCTTCTCCATAGTGCCCCCCCCATATTGTGCCAGTATATAGGGCCCCATAGTGCTTCCCCTCTTCTCCATAGTGCGCCCCCCCATATTATGCCAGTATATAGGGCCCCCACCCCCCTTTTTGCCACAGTATACTGTAAATAATAAAAACAATAAACTCATATACTTACATTAAGCTGCTGTCAGTGATGCGATGCAGGCCTCTTCCGACCTGTGTCCTGCACTGTATGGCTCAGGCGGCGCGATGATGTCATCGCGCCGCCTGCACCAGCATCTGATAGGCTACAGGCCTAGTGCCTGTAGCCCATCAGAGGAACGGACAAGGGAGACTCCTCTCCCCTGCTCCTCCGCACCATTCATTTGTATCACTGTCCTGATGACAGCGATACAGATGAATATGGAGATGAGTGCTTCCACAATGGAGGCGCTCATCACCACTACTGCTGCCTCCGGACAGAACGGGCCCCTCTCCGGCGCTCCGCACCCGTCGCCCGTGCACCTTTGAAAATACCCAAGCGCCATTAGGATTTGTCGAGCTCTGCTCTATAGCATATGCAAGTTAAATTTCTTAGTCCTGCAGACGGCCTGGTCATCACCCCAGGTATGCTTACACTGCTCCCCCGTCATCTATACGGTGCCGTCAGCAGCTCTAAACTGCTGACTCCCTTTAAAGATGCTGTCCAGCCCCTCTCTCCTGTCCGATCTGACTGCACATCAAGTGGGACAACTGCCAAAACAACAGTCCAAAGTCCAGCAAGTATTATGCACGTGTCCAGATTATTAGGACGTGCACAAAATTTGCTTGGTATCGGACATTTGTGCCGCCTGGCACGAGGCAGTTCTCCTCAAGCGAGGTCAGATCGGACAGGAGAGAGGGGGTGGACACCCCATTTTAATGCTATTTACTGTCAATAGAAGCCTTTACTTTGGGCCACGTGATAAATAAACATTATACAATCTGGAAAAAAAACGTCCTTTTAAAAACCTCACCATCATAAATTTGTGGAAAGCCCCGTTGAAGTGTTCGGCTTGTTCCCTTTGACTGTCGAACTTGGTATCGCAGAGCTGCAAAAATCGGAGAAAACGCCAATTAGTAAGATGCAGAGACCGGACTGGGCACGTGGACCACCACCTACCAGGGAGAGGAACACCCATGTTCAGGCTGGCACCTGTGTAAACCACACACTGCAAGCAAGTACGAGGCCCCGAGTCCTGGGGGGGGTTAGGTCTACAAACTGGAGAATATCTGTGGGTGCAATGACCCTTTATCGTATGTTCAGTGTCACGCCAGCAGATGTGAACACAAGACCCGGCCTTCCATATACAGAACGGCACTTGCTGTGGAAGCCGAGGCCTGGTACTTACGTGGCACGTACGCCGGACCTTCCTTTTACTCCGTCCTCTGCTCATGGTTGCTTTTCCAACCTAAAAAAAAATATATATTTGTAAGATTAGAAGAGGGGCATGGTTAGAACGCTCTATACTGTACAGCCATTACTAGTGGACTTCTAGTGTGATCCCCACTGATTAGGAGAATGGGAGTGGTGGTCACTACCACTCTGAGATAGCGGAGCGCGGTACTCCTATGGAGATGAATGGAGCACTAGTGTGCATCCATTCAAATGGGAGACATAGGGCCCCCATTCTCATGACCATCAGCCCATCATCACTGATCCCAGGTGACAAGTGTAGACAAAAAAAATCTCTGGCGCGTCAGTCTCAACCTCCGGTGGCTGTATGATAGATATGGGGGTCCCAGAGGTTACACCCCCCACCTATTAAACGCAACTCATATGCCGTCTATAGAGTGCCCCTCGTGAAATATTTCTAGAGTCAATGCCAGTCATCGGGTCGCCTCATTATGTGATCTGAATAACATGAAAGCGGCACCGCGTCACACCAGTCCTATTAAAGGGGCCCCTGGACATACTTATGTACGGCCAGAAACCTGCTCCCTATAGAAAACCAATCAACTTCCCCATAGGTTGTCATTAGAAATTCCGTCCCGGTCCTCCTGAAACCGGGGTCTTACCCAATCTATACGGCCGGGGTGACTACAGGTCCAGCGGTCATGTGACACTGTCACATGTCCACATCCTCCAATGGCTGCACACAATACATACAGTACTGGATGATGTGACCAGGGGCGGCGGTGACATCATCACGAAGACTGCGGCAGGATTTCTTACGGTGTAAATAATACCATATAGGAGAAACATCATGTATGGCACGTCTCATCACCTCATATACGTTTATATACATTCCCTGTCTGCATCATTTGTATCAGTTATACCACAGGGACAATGACAGACCCTACACAACCCCAGGGGCCCAAACACCTCGGTAACTCACCTTTACAACCCCCAGACACAAAAGTGGATCTTCACCCGTCCCTCAATGCCCAGCCTCCAACCTCCGCTGAGCGCCCAGCAACTCCGGCTAATCAGAGCCGCCTCAGTGTCTCCCGTGCAGGCGCCATTTTATCAGCGATAACCCGTTAGGGCTTACGGCGGCAGGACTCCGACAAAATGGCGGACGACAGAGACTTCCGTGCTCCACAGAGGAGATAGTCTTTCGCATTGCAGTAGAGAACCACTTCCGGGTAGTAGCTCAATGACGTCATCAGTAGGCGTACTTTTAAGGGCCTGCTCGTTCTGTTTATTGGTGGGGCGGCAGGAGGTTTAGGTCGTGTATCAGGGCTGGTGCAACTGCTTTTATAGCACATCCATCGTTGCTTCACCGTTGTCCCTATTTGGAATTGATACCTTTTCACTATCTCTGCTTACTGTCAGCCAGTGTGAACCTTCTTGTTCTCGTGACGTAGGTGCATCTTGAGGCACTTTTTGTTCTAGTTGTGAATATATCCCAGGATCAGGACAGGTTTTCATCCTCTGGATGAGAACATGGTGTTTTTTTAAGCATGGACCCCTATGGAAGTTGTTTAACAGGACCCCCGACCTAATACTACATGACATGGTGTAATATATGATACATGCCGTAAAAGCTGGTGACCGTCCTAGGGGGAAATCAGCCTCTATCAGGGCTGTGCCATAAGACATGGCGCTGGGGACGACACAGTGAGGGGGCGTGAAAGAGGATGGAGGGGCCTGCATATAGACTAGAGGATGGAGGGGCCTGCATATAGACTAGAGGATGGAGGGGCCTGCATATAGACTAGAGGATGGAGGGGCCTGCATATAGACTGAAGGACAGAGGCTGGAGGGGCCTGCATATAGACTGAAGGACAGAGGATGGAGGGGCCTGCATATAGACTGAAGGACAGAGGATGGAGGGGCCTGCATATAGACTGAAGGATAGAGGACGGAGGGGCCTGCATATAGACTGAAGGACAGAGGATGGGGGGGCCTGCATATAGACTGAAGGACAGAGGACGGAGGGGCCTGCATATAGACTGAAGGATAGAGGATGGAGGGGCCTGCATATAGACTGAAGGATGGAGGGGCCTGCATATAGACTAGAGGATGGAGGGGCCTGCATATAGACTGAAGGACAGAGGATGGAGGGGCCAGCATAGAGACTGAAGGAAAGAGGATGGAGGGGCCTGCGTATAGACTGAAGGATTGAGGATGGAGGGGCCTGCATATAGACTAGAGGATGGAGGGGCCTGCATATAGACTGAAGGACAGAGGATGGAGGGGCCTGCATATAGACTGAATGATAGAGGACGGAGGGGCCTGCATATAGACTGAAGGAAAGAGGACGGAGGGGCCTGCATATAGACTGAAGGATAGAGGACGGAGGGGCCTGCATATAGACTGAATGATAGAGGAGGGAGGGGCCTGCATATAGACTGAAGGACAGAGGATGGAGGGGCCTGCATATAGACTGAAGGACAGAGGATGGAGGGGCCTGCATATAGACTGAAGGACAGAGGATGGAGGGGCCTGCATATAGACTGAAGGATAGAGGATGGGGGGGCCTGCATATAGACTGAAGGACAGAGGATGGAGGGGCCTGCATATAGACTGAAGGAGAGAGGATGGAGGGGCCTGCATATAGACTGAAGGAGAGAGGATGAAGGGGCCTGCATATAGACTGAAGGAGAGAGGATGGAGGGGCCTGCATATAGACTGAAGGAAAGAGGATGGAGGGGCCTGCATATAGACTAGAGGATGGAGGGGCCTGCATATAGACTGAAGGACAGAGGATGGAGGGGCCTGCATATAGACTAGAGGATGGAGGGGCCTGCATATAGACTGAAGGAAAGAGGGGCCTGCATATAGACTGAAGGACAGAGGATGGAGGGGCCTGCATATAGACTGAAGGACAGAGGGGCCTGCATATAGACTGAAGGAGAGAGTATGGAGGGGCCTGCATATAGACTGAATGATAGAGGACGGAGGGGCCTGCATATAGACTGAAGGAAAGAGGACGGAGGGGCCTGCATATAGACTGAAGGATAGAGGACGGAGGGGCCTGCATATAGACTGAATGATAGAGGATGGAGGGGCCTGCATATAGACTGAAGGAAAGAGGATGGAGGGGCCTGCATATAGACTGAATGATAGAGGATGGGGGGGCCTGCATATAGACTGAAGGACAGAGGATGGAGGGGCCTGCATATAGACTGAAGGATAGAGGATGGAGGGGCCTGCATATAGACTGAAGGAAAGAGGATGGAGGGGCCTGCATATAGACTGAAGGACAGAGGATGGAGGGGCCTGCATATAGACTGAAGGATAGAGGACGGAGGGGCCTGCATATAGACTGAAGGAAAGAGGATGGGGGGGCCTGCATATAGACTGAAGGACAGAGGACGGAGGGGCCTGCATATAGACTGAAGGATAGAGGACGGAGGGGCCTGCATATAGACTGAAGGATAGAGGACGGAGGGGCCTGCATATAGACTGAAGGATAGAGGATGGAGGGGCCTGCATATAGACTAGAGGATGGAGGGGCCTGCATATAGACTGAAGGACAGAGGATGGAGGGGCCTGCATATAGACTGAAGGACAGAGGATGGAGGGGCCTGCATATAGACTGAAGGATAGAGGATGGAGGGGCCTGCATATAGACTAGAGGATGGAGGGGCCTGCATATAGACTGAAGGACAGAGGATGGAGGGGCCTGCATATAGACTGAAGGACAGAGGATGGAGGGGCCTGCATATAGACTGAAGGACAGAGGATGGAGGGGCCTGCATATAGACTGAAGGACAGAGGATGGAGGGGCCTGCATATAGACTGAAGGACAGAGGACGGAGGGGCCTGCATATAGACTGAAGGATAGAGGACGGAGGGGCCTGCATATAGACTGAAGGATAGAGGATGGAGGGGCCTGCATATAGACTGAAGGACAGAGGATGGAGGGGCCTGCATATAGACTGAAGGACAGAGGATGGAGGGGCCTGCATATAGACTGAAGGATAGAGGATGGGGGGGCCTGCATATAGACTGAAGGAAAGAGGATGGAGGGGCCTGCATATAGACTAGAGGATGGAGGGGCCTGCATATAGACTGAAGGACAGAGGATGGAGGGGCCTGCATATAGACTAGAGGATGGAGGGGCCTGCATATAGACTGAAGGAAAGAGGGGCCTGCATATAGACTGAAGGACAGAGGATGGAGGGGCCTGCATATAGACTGAAGGAGAGAGTATGGAGGGGCCTGCATATAGACTGAATGATAGAGGACGGAGGGGCCTGCATATAGACTGAAGGAAAGAGGACGGAGGGGCCTGCATATAGACTGAAGGAAAGAGGACGGAGGGGCCTGCATATAGACTGAAGGATAGAGGATGGAGGGGCCTGCATATAGACTGAAGGAAAGAGGATGGAGGGGCCTGCATATAGACTGAATGATAGAGGATGGGGGGGCCTGCATATAGACTGAAGGACAGAGGATGGAGGGGCCTGCATATAGACTGAAGGATAGAGGATGGAGGGGCCTGCATATAGACTGAAGGAAAGAGGATGGAGGGGCCTGCATATAGACTGAAGGAAAGAGGATGGAGGGGCCTGCATAGACTGAAGGAAAGAGGATGGAGGGGCCTGCATATAGACTGAAGGAAAGAGGATGGAGGGGCCTGCATATAGACTGAATGATAGAGGATGGGGGGGCCTGCATATAGACTGAAGGACAGAGGATGGAGGGGCCTGCATATAGACTGAAGGACAGAGGATGGAGGGGCCTGCATATAGACTGAAGGAAAGAGGATGGAGGGGCCTGCATATAGACTGAAGGAAAGAGGATGGAGGGGCCTGCATATAGACTGAAGGATAGAGGATGGAGGGGCCTGCATATAGACTGGAGGGGCCTGCATATAGACTGAAGGAGAGAGGATGGAGGGGCCTGCATATAGACTGAAGGAAAGAGGATGGAGGGGCCTGCATATAGACTGAAGGAAAGAGGATGGAGGGGCCTGCATATAGACTGAAGGACAGAGGATGGAGGGGCCTGCATATAGACTGAAGGAGGATGGAGGGGCCTGCATATAGACTGAAGGAAAGAGGATGGAGGGGCCTGCATATAGACTGTAGGACAGAGGATGGAGGGGCCTGCATATAGACTGAAGGAAAGAGGATGGAGGGGCCCTGCATATAGACTGAAGGAAAGAGGATGGGGGGGCCTGCATATAGACTGAAGGATAGAGGACGGAGGGGCCTGCATATAGACTGAAGGAGGATGGAGGGGCCTGCATATAGACTGAAGGACAGAGGACGGAGGGGCCTGCATATAGACTGAAGGAAAGAGGATGGAGGGGCCTGCATATAGACTGAAGGATAGAGGATGGAGGGGCCTGCATATAGACTGGAGGGGCCTGCATATAGACTGAAGGAGAGAGGACGGAGGGGCCTGCATAGAGGATGGAGGGGCCTGCATATAGACTGAAGGACGGAGGGGCCTGCATATAGACTGAAGGACGGAGGGGCCTGCATATAGACTGAAGGAGGATGGAAGGGCCTGCATAATATAGACTGAAGGAGAGAGGACGGAGGGGCCTGCATATAGACTAGAGGATGGAGGGGCCTGCATATAGACTGAAGGACAGAGGACGGAGGGGCCTGCATATAGACTGAAGGATAGAGGATGGAGGGGCCTGCATATAGACTGAAGGACAGAGGATGGAGGGGCCTGCATATAGACTGAAGGACAGAGGATGGAGGGGCCTGCATATAGACTGAAGGAGAGAGGATGGAGGGGCCTGCATATAGACTGAAGGATAGAGGACGGAGGGGCCTGCATATAGACTGAAGGAGAGAGGACGGAGGGGCCTGCATATAGACTGAATGATAGAGGACGGAGGGGCCTGCATATAGACTGAAGGAAAGAGGACGGAGGGGCCTGCATATAGACTGAAGGACAGAGGGGCCTGCATATAGACTGAAGGACAGAGGACGGAGGGGCCTGCATATAGACTGAAGGACAGAGGATGGAGGGGCCTGCATATAGACTGAAGGATAGAGGATGGATGGGCCTGCATATAGACTGAAGGACAGAGGATGGAGGGGCCTGCATATAGACTGAAGGAGGATGGGGGGGCCTGCATATAGACTGAAGGACAGAGGATGGAGGGGCCTGCATATAGACTGAAGGAGGATGGGGGGCCTGCATATAGACTGAAGGAGGATGGGGGGGCCTGCATATAGACTGAAGGAGGATGGGGGGGCCTGCATATAGACTGAAGGAGGATGGGGGGGCCTGCATATAGACTGAAGGACAGAGGATGGAGGGGCCTGCATATAGACTGAAGGAAAGAGGATGGAGGGGCCTGCATATAGACTGAAGGAAAGAGGATGGAGGGGCCTGCATATAGACTGAAGGAAAGAGGATGGAGGGGCCTGCATATAGACTGAAGGAAAGAGGATGGGGGCCCTGCATATAGACTGAAGGAAAGAGGATGGGGGGGCCTGCATATAGACTGAAGGATAGAGGATGGAGGGGCCTGCATATAGACTGGAGGGGCCTGCATATAGACTGAAGGAGAGAGGACGGAGGGGCCTGCATATAGACTGAAGGAGGATGGGGGGGCCTGCATATAGACTGAAGGACAGAGGATGGAGGGGCCTGCATATAGACTGAAGGAGGATGGGGGGGCCTGCATATAGACTGAAGGAGGATGGGGGGGCCTGCATATAGACTGAAGGAGGATGGGGGGCCTGCATATAGACTGAAGGAGGATGGGGGGCCTGCATATAGACTGAAGGAGGATGGGGGGGCCTGCATATAGACTGAAGGACAGAGGATGGAGGGGCCTGCATATAGACTGAAGGACAGAGGATGGGGGGGCCTGCATATAGACTGAAGGACAGAGGATGGAGGGGCCTGCATATAGACTGAAGGAGGATGGGGGGGCTGCATATAGACTGAAGGACAGAGGATGGAGGGGCCTGCATATAGACTGAAGGAGGATGGGGGGGCCTGCATATAGACTGAAGGAGAGAGGATGGAGGGGCCTGCATATAGACTGAAGGAGAGAGGATGGAGGGGCCTGCATATAGACTGAAGGACAGAGGATGGGGGGGCTGCATATAGACTGAAGGAGAGAGGATGGAGGGGCCTGCATATAGACTGAAGGAAAGAGGACGGAGGGGCCTGCATATAGACTGAAGGAGGATGGGGGGGCCTGCATATAGACTGAAGGAGAGAGGATGGAGGGGCCTGCATATAGACTGAAGGAGAGAGGATGGAGGGGCCTGCATATAGACTGAAGGAGAGAGTATGGAGGGGTCTGCATATAGACTGAAGGAAAGAGGACGGAGGGGCCTGCATATAGACTGAAGGAGGATGGGGGGGCCTGCATATAGACTGAAGGAGAGAGGATGGAGGGGCCTGCATATAGACTGAAGGAGAGAGGATGGAGGGGGCTGCATATAGACTGAAGGAGAGAGGATGGAGGGGCCTGCATATAGACTGAAGGAGAGAGGATGGAGGGGCCTGCATATAGACTGAAGGAAAGAGGATGGAGGGGCCTGCATATAGACTGAAGGAGAGAGGATGGAGGGGCCTGCATATAGACTGAAGGAGAGAGGATGGAGGGGCCTGCATATAGACTGAAGGAAAGAGGATGGGGGCCCTGCATATAGACTGAAGGAAAGAGGATGGGGGGCCTGCATATAGACTGAAGGACAGAGGATGGAGGGGCCTGCATATAGACTGAAGCAGAGAGGATGGAGGGGCCTGCATACACTACGTGCAGAATTATTAGGCAAATGAGTATTTTGACCACATCATCCTCTTTATGCATGTTGTCTTACTCCAAGCTGTATAGGCTTGAAAACCTACTACCAATTAAGCATATTAGGTTATGTGCATCTCTGTAATGAGAAGGGGTGTGGTCTAATGACATCAACACCCTATATCAGGTGTGCATAATTATTAGGCAACTTCCTTTCCTTTGGCAAAATGGGTCAAAAGAAGGACTTGACAGGCTCAGAAAAGTCAAAAATAGTGAGATATCTTGCAGAGGGATGCAGCACTCTTAAAATTGCAAAGCTTCTGAAGCGTGATCATCGAACAATCAAGCGTTTCATTCAAAATAGTCAACAGGGTCGCAAGAAGCGTGTGGAAAAACCAAGGCGCAAAATAACTGCCTATGAACTGAGAAAAGTCAAGCGTGCAGCTGCCAAGATGCCACTTGCCACCAGTTTGGCCATATTTCAGAGCTGCAACATCACTGGAGTGCCCAAAAGCACAAGGTGTGCAATACTCAGAGACATGGCCAAGGTAAGAAAGGCTGAAAGACGACCACCACTGAACAAGACACACAAGCTGAAACGTCAAGACTGGGCCAAGAAATATCTCAAGACTGATTTTTCTAAGGTTTTATGGACTGATGAAATGAGAGTGAGTCTTGATGGGCCAGATGGCTGGATTGGTAAAGGGCAGAGAGCTCCAGTCCGACTCAGACGCCAGCAAGGTGGAGGTGGAGTACTGGTTTGGGCTGGTATCATCAAAGATGAGCTTGTGGGGCCTTTTTGGGTTGAGGATGGAGTCAAGCTCAACTCCCAGTCCTACTGCCAGTTTCTGGAAGACACCTTCTTCAAGCAGTGGTACAGGAAGAAGTCTGCAAGGTAAGAAAAACATGATTTTCATGCAGGACAATGCTCCATCACACGCGTCCAAGTACTCCACAACGTGGCTGGCAAGAAAGGGTATAAAAGAAGAAAATCTAATGACATGGCCTCCTTGTTCACCTGATCTGAACCCCATTGAGAACCTGTGGTCCATCATCAAATGTGAGATTTACAAGGAGGGAAAACAGTACACCTCTCTGAACAGTGTCTGGGAGGCTGTGGTTGCTGCTGCACGCAATGTTGATGGTGAACAGATCAAAACACTGACAGAATCCATGGATGGCAGGCTTTTGAGTGTCCTTGCAAAGAAAGGTGGCTATATTGGTCACTGATTTGTTTTTGTTTTGTTTTTGAATGTCAGAAATGCATATTTGTGAATGTTGAGATGTTATATTGGTTTCACTGGTAAAAATAAATAATTGAAATGGGTATATATTTGTTTTTTGTTAAGTTGCCTAATAATTATGTACAGTAATAGTCACCTGCACACACAGATATCCCCCTAAAATAGCTAAAACTAAAAACAAACTAAAAACTACTTCCAAAAATATTCAGCTTTGATATTAATGAGTTTTTTGGGTTCATTGAGAACATGGTTGTTGTTCAATAATAAAATTAATCCTCAAAAATACAACTTGCCTAATAATTCTGCACTCCCTGTATAGACTGAAGGAAAGAGGATGGAGGGGCCTGCATATAGACAGAAGGATAGAGGCTGGAGGGGCCTGCATATAGACTGAAGGACAGAGGATGGAGGGGCCTGCATATAGACTGAAGGAAAGAGGATGGAGGGGCCTGCATATAGACTGAAGGAGGATGGAGGGGCCTGCATATAGACTGAAGGACAGAGGATGGAGGGGCCTGCATATAGACTGAAGGAGGATGGAGGGGTCTGCATATAGACTGTAGGACAGAGGATGGAGGGGCCTGCATATAGACTGTAGGACAGAGGATGGAGGGGCCTGCATATAGACTGAAGGAGGATGGAGGGGCCTGCATATAGACTGAAGGAGGATGGAGGGGCCTGCATATAGACTGAAGGAGGATGGAGGGGCCTGCATATAGACTGAAGGAAAGAGGATGGAGGGGCCTGCATATAGACTGAAGGAAAGAGGATGGAGGGGCAGTGTCAGTATTTGCAGTGTTGGCCCTTCTTTTTCAGGACCTCTGCAATTCGACTGGGCATGCTCTCAATCAACTTCTGGGCCAATTCCGGACTGATAGCAACCCATTCTTTCATAATCACTTCTTGGAGTTTGTCAGAATTAGTGGGTTTTTGTTTGTCCACCCGCCTCTTGAGGATTGACCACAAGTTCTCAATGGGATTAAGATCTGGGAAGTTTCCAGGCCATGGACCCAAAATGTCAACGTTTTGGTCCCCGAGCCACTTAGTTATCGCTTTTGCCTTATGGCACGGTGCTCCATCGTGCTGGAAAATGCATTGTTCTTCACCAAACTGTTGTTGGATTGTTGGAAGAAGTTGCTGTTGGAGGGTGTTTTGGTACCATTCTTTATTCATGGCTGTGTTTTTGGGCAAAATTGTGAGTGAGCCCACACCCTTGGATGAGAAGCAACCCCACACAGGAATGGTCTCAGGATGCTTTACTGTTGGCCTGACACAGGACTGATGGTAGCGCTCACCTTTTCTTCTCCGGACAAGCCTTTTTCCTGATGCTCCAAACAATCGGAAAGAGGCTTCATCGGAGAATATGACTTTGCCCCAGTCCTCAGCAGTCCATTCACCATACTTTCTGCAGAAGATCAATATGTCCCTGATGTTTTTTTTGGAGAGAAGTGGCCTCTTTGCTGCCCTTCTTGACACCAGGCCATCTTCCAAAAGTCTTCGCCTCACTGTGCGTGCAGATGCGCTCACACCTGCCTGCTGCCATTCCTGAGCAAGCAGCTCTGCACTGGTGGCACTCCGATCCCGCAGCTGAATCCTCTTTAGGAGATGATCCTGGCGCTTGCTGGACTTTCTTGGACGTCCTGAAGTCTTCTTAACAAGAATTGAACCTCTTTCCTTGAAGTTCTTGATGATCCTATCAATTGTTGATTGAGGTGCAATCTTAGTAGCCACAATATCCTTGCCTGTGAAGCCATTTTTATGCAACGCAATGATGGCTGCACGCGTTTCTTTGCAGGTCACCATGATTAACAATGGAAGAACAATTATTTCAAGCATCACCCTCCTTTTAACAGGCCAAGTCTGCCATTTTAACCCAATCAGCCTGACATAATGATCTCCAGCCTTGTGCTCGTCAACATTCTCACCTGAGTTAACAAGACGATTACTGAAATGATCTCAGCAGGTCCTTTAATGACAGCAATGAAATGCAGTGGAAAGGTTTTTTGGGGGATTAAGTTAATTTTCATGGCAAAGAAGGACTATGCAATTCATCTGATCACTCTTCATAACATTCTGGAGTATATGCAAATTGCTATTAGAAAAACTTAAGCAGCAACTTTTCCAATTTCCAATATTTATGTCATTCTCAAAACTTGTGGCCACGACTGTACAGTGTGTGCTCTGGATGGTCCCTCATAGTGTAGTTACTAGGTTTGACCACCAGGTGTCGCAGAGTTCTAAGTTTATACTAGCGATGCCCAGTTTCACCAGAACATTAGAGCCATTAGTCCCTCTGAATAGTAGAGCGCTGTATAAATATAGATTATTATTAGAGCCCTTGTGTACTGTAATTACTAGGTGTGGCCACTAGATGTCATGGTGCACTTGCCCTAGTTTTCCTGTTAAAGGTGGCGGGGGAGGGGTGTTTCCAGGGCTTTAATTAAATTCTAGCTTTCATAATGGTTTGCCTAAGTATTTGTGAACCCATCCTATCATTGAATATCTGATGGGGGATTTACTTCATTGTTCCAATTGTTTTGCCTGTTCTCATCATGTCTTGGTGACTGGCATTAAAACAGTCCAAGTACCTACTGTACGGTATACTGGCAGCAATTACATCTTGAACCGTTGTATCATATATCATACCTCCCATTCCAAGTGGTGTTAATTTTCTTTAGGTTTTTATGCCATTATTATTTTTCACCTCATCCTCAGGATACAATCCACTTTAGTTGCCCCCTGATGAGCTGTTCAGGCGCGGCTAAACTCGTTGGGACTAGATACCTGATTTGGACTCTATCTGGGACTAGATATTTGATTAAGACATATCTGGACTTGGCGGTATAATTTTATACCGTTATATACTATTTTCTGAGGATTTTTCAATGTGATATCTCTTGTTGGTTCTGTAATAAGTTTTTGATATCTGCTAACTATAAAGTTCATGAATATACCATACCTGAGTAACAGACATTGCGTGACGGGATCTATCACTGTGCCAGGGAACTATTAGGGGGTTCCTGACACGGGGGCGGCTTATTCCATCTTCAGGTAGGGAATTCTTTCCTTTTCTTCGATATATTCTGCTCTATTGAAATAGCCAAGTGGTGTTTATAGATTTTTAATATGGAATATTACACCAGCTATGAACTGTTACTACAAGTCCCAGAAATGAATAAATGCATTGTAATACTCTGAGGTACTGCAAGTCCCAGCATCCATAACCTAGAAATAAATGCAGAGCAACAGAGGGACTACAAGTCCCAGCATAAACTAATGAATAGCTACACACTGAGAAAGGGTTTGAATCAAGGGCTGCAGGTCCCACCTATCCTATGATGCCAGTTGTTAGTCGTGGGGTTGGCCGCATAAGAGGGCCGTCTCCAGTGCTGGGGGCGAAGTTGCTCCCTCCTGATGCCGTACAGAGGCAGGAAGATACCTGCCAGTGAGGCTAGTCCAGATAGTAAACATATACATGTGCAATTCATTTAAAGGGACACATAGTAACCACTATTGGTGGTGAGAAATGACTACTATCACCAGCCTCCTACATGCAGGGTTCGGTGGACGGAAAGTCTTTGTACATTACATACCATACAGTATACTTGTAGTAAATGGTGTAGGGTGGGTGGTAGGAGCTTCTTTTTACAGCCTCAAAGTGGCATCAGAATGCTAAATGAGACCACCACAGATCAGGGCGTCCCTGCCAGATGCCTTGTGTACCAATAGGCACCAGGAAGCAGACCACTGAAACTAGAGCAGCAGTGGAGGGGAGTAGGACTTATTTTTAGGGATGAGCGAATTTCATATTTTGAAATTCGTTTTCAGTTCATGTTGTGATATTTTCTGAATTGCGTTATGGATTCAGTTACCACAGACCAGAACGCAATTCCATGACGGAATGCATTCTGTCATAATAGAAGTCTATAGCCAGCCTAACGGATTAGTCTGGTTTCCGTTATGCTGGAGTCCTCTCCTGTTGTAACGGAATCCATAAAGCAATTCAGTAAATACTACAACACAAACCGAAAACCAATTTCTAAATATGAAATTCGCTCATCCCTATTTATTTTATATAAAAAAAAATATTAATTTATAAAAAAATATATATAAATGATATATTAATATTGTGACAACTCAGGGTCACTTAGCTCTCCAGGATCGCCGTCTTCTCCGCTTGGCACAACTCAAGAAGTCACTCCAACAGTGCAGATTTGGGTGCAAACTGGCCACGGCCAGCTTTATTATCACTTTTTACAGCAGACCAAAACATAAACATAAATCCTTGGCCGTCTGGCCACTGACTATACAGTATTTTCCCTCTCTATCAGGATCTGGGTCTACCACCCTGCTCCCCAAAACACCATAGTGCTTACCCCACACAGGGTTAGAGGGTCCCATCTCCCACAGGCCTTGGCACACACTCACCTAAAGAATTTTTAGGAACACCTGTTCTATTTTTCATTGATGCGATTATCTAGTCAACCAATCACATGGCAGTTGCTTCAATGCATGTAGGGTTGTGGTCCTGGTCAAGACAATCTCCTGAACTCCAAACTGAATGTCAGAATAGGAAAGAAAGGTGATTTAAGCAATTTTGAGCGTGGCATGGTTGTTTGTGCCAGACGGGCCGGTCCGAGTATTTCACAATCTGCTCAGTTACTGGGATTTTCACGCACAACCATTTCTAAGGTTTACAAAGAATGGTGCGAAAAGGGAAAAACATCCAGTATGCGGCCGCCCTATGGGCGAAAACGCCTTGTTGATGCTAGAGGTCAGAGGAGAATGGGCCGACTGATTCAAGCTGATAGAAGAGCAACGTTGACTGAAATAACCACTCGTTACAACCGAGGTCTGCAGCAAAGCATTTGTGAAGCCACAACACGCACAACCTTGAGGCGGATGGGCTACAACAGCAGAAGACCCCACCGGGTACCACTCATCTCCACTACAAACAGGATAAAGAGGCTACAATTTGCATGAGCTCACCAAAATTGGACTGTTGAAGCCTGGAAAAATGTTGCCTGGTCTGATGAGTCTCGATTTCTGTTGAGACATTCAAATGGTAGAGTCCGAATTTGGCGTAAACCGAATGAGAACATGTATCCATCATGCCTTGTTACCACTGTGCAGGCTGGTGGTGGTGGTGTAATGGTGTGGGGGATGTTTTCTGGGCACACTTTAGGCCCCTTAGTGCCAATTGGCCATCGTTTAAATGCCACGGGCTACCTGAGCATTGTTTCTGACCATGTCCATCCCTTCATGACCACCATGTACCCATCCTCTGATGGCTACTTCCAGCAGGATAATGCACCATGTCACAAAGCTGGAATCATTTCAAATTGGTTTCTTGAACATGACAATGAGTTCACTGTCCTAAAATGGCCCCACAGTCACCAGATCTCAACCCAATAGAGCATCTTTGGGATGTGGTGGAACGGGAGCTTCGTGCCCTGGATGTGCATCCCTCAAATCTCCATCAACTGCAAGATGCTATCCTATCAATATGGGCCAACATTTCTAAAGATGCTATCAGCACCTTGGTGTATCAATGCCACGTGGAATTAAAAGGATAACTGTCACACTTGGACCCTAATTTAAATTTTTCATATATGTAGTTACTAATAACATGATATTCCAGAATCAGTTACTATTAGACTGACTTATTCCATATTTAATAAGATTCAGCCCTTAGCAACCAGTCTGCATATAGCTGCAATTTCACTATTCAGTTAAGATGGCCGCCACTGCCCTCACCCTGAGGCTAATCCCGCCTGCCCTCACTAGCCAGTAACAATAGCCCCCCAAAAGTGTCAGTAACCAGAGCCCTCCCCCCTAAAGGGTTAATCTCCAGCAGTACAGAGGGGTCCTCTTACCACATGTTGCTTTCATTTATACACTGAGCAGACGGCAGATCTCCCTTCCCTGCTCTGCGCTGCTTCAGCTCTGCATCCTCCAGCTCTGCTGAGTGAGGGAGCGTCTGCCAAGCGCAGGGACAGGGAGAAGTGCACACAGACCAGGCACTGTTATCAGCTGCTGGGGAGGACCTGGCTGTAATCATTTACACACAGTCCCTGGCTGTCAGTAATTTGCTGCGTGCTTCTGCGTCCTCGTCCTTAAACAGATAGACGGACCTGCCTAGCAACCCTATTTTAAAGCACAGGTAAAAGTAGGCAGTACAGGGAACAAAACTGTGGAATTAAGCGGTAATTGAATACACAGTGAAAAGTTGAAATAGGGCCACCAAGGAGATATAAATCACCACAATCCAATACTCCAAAAAAAAAAAAATGATGACAGTTATACTTTAAGGCAGTTCTGAAGGCAAAAGGGGGTCCAACACCGTATTAGTATGGTGTTCTTAATAATTCTTTAGGTGAGTGTATATATATTTTTTTCAACTGGACAACCCCTTTAAATGGTATGTATGGTATAATATACACTGTTAATAAATTGCGTTACACACATCATAGACCCGGGTACTACATGAGCCTGTGGCACTTCGCCATGGCATATGTGCACGACCTTCTATGCTGTATATAGTATACTATGTATATGCATCTAGCTCCAGGTGAGTCTCAGGGAGAAGTTCCTTTTGGTTACCTGTTCAGCAGCTTAGTGGTTTCACATCTGTACAGAGGCACAGTACATATAACAGCTTACACAGTGAACAAGGCTTTAGTGAAACCAAACTGTCGGTTCCATCTCTGTGTTGTAAGAATATTTTACAAGTACTTAAGTACTGATTGGTACTTTCCCCTTTAATTATTTTATTACCTTCTGTAATGCTGCAGAACCCCAAGCAACCAGGCAAAGATCTGAACAAACGTGGATTTATTGAAAACACAGCAGTAAAGTCCAAGCCAGAAATCGTACAGAAATAACGTAGTCCAAATAATAAAGTTCATACAGAATAGTCCGTGAAACCAAATACCTAAGGATGAGACGGTGAAGTATCCAAGGTCCGATCCGAGGCCACATACGGTGCAACTGTAGAGCAGAGACGAGGTTTCCAGAGGCATTCACTAAATGGAGACAGAGTTCATGCATGGCACAAACTTAGTGACTCTGAACCAGCATACTCCCAGGTTGTAGAGACAACAGTGAGCACTGGTCAGCCAGGGAGATCACCTTTTAAACACCTGCTGGCCAATCACAGAGTGCTGCTTGTCAGAACCTCATAGGTCATGCGATGATCCTACTCATTAGCACCTGTGCAGCAAATCCCTAATCAACGTTGAATTTGTGCACAGATGCTTTACCTGCCAGTGGCCGACGTAGCGCATAAGATGCACGCACACTCGGCTGCGCATTCCTTTGCGAATAACCCCAGACTCGGCACGGGCACGGGATTGTGCCAGCATGGACGCCGGAACGGAACCCGCAGGAGACACTGGAGGCAGGACCGGCCGCGACGTATTGCCATCAGCCCGGCAATTCTGCCTCAGAGATCCCTGCGGCCCTCCCCTCCGGCGCCCATGCGGATGCCCCACCGTATCTGCCCGCAAGGGGACCAAAACCATGGCACCTGAGGGGTTAATTGTGCTGATCACAGCCCCCTGTAAGAGATCGGGTGCTGCCAGGCAGCAGGGGGCAGTCATGTACACAGTTCTTAGTATATTCTAACTTGAAGCGTCCCCATCACTATGGGAACGCCTCTGTGTTAGAATATACTGTCGGATCTGAGTTTTTACGATGTGAAAACTCAGCTCTGAAAAAGCTGTTATGCAGACGGATCTGCGGATCCGTCTGTGCTAAAGTAGCCTACGGACGCGGATGGCAATCTTGTGTGCCTCCGTGCTTTTTCACGTACCCATTGAATTGAATGGGTCCGTGAACTGTTGTCCGTCAAAAAAATAGGACAGGTCTTATTTTTTGGACGGACAGGAAACACAGAGGCGGATGAGAAACGGTGCATTTTCCGAGTTTTCAACGGACCCATTGAAAGTCAATGGGTCCGCAGAAAATCACGGAAAACGGAACAACGGACACGGATGCACACAACGGTCGTGTGCATGAGGCCTAAGATCAATTCTCAGACAATCCTATCCCCTTTATTATGTCTAGACCCTAAAGAATTGATTGATCCTGTGTTTCCATGTCTTCATCCTCCACCTCATCTTTCAGTGTAACCATTGTTTCTGGGTCGTCTCTTCTCCCAGATTGTTGATCCATTTGGCGTTCAATTATGGCCATCCAGCTTCAATCAATGAGGCATCTCCATTCGTCCTGGGGATCTAGTCAATAATGCTTCATTCAAACCTCCAGGTTCACAGCCCCCCCCCCCCCCCCCCCCCCCCGTTCCACAACTTTCTCTCAATAGATAAGTCTATAAAAACATTCTGCTAATATATAAAAAAAATAAAAAAAAAAGAAGGAAGGAAGGAGGAACACGTCTGGTTTATGTATTTTCTGTAGCAGCGGTCCCCTTGTGAGAACTTCAACAATGAATGAGATGAATGAGGAGGACAATAAACGCAATAGTCTAAAAGAACAAAAAAAAAAAAAGGATTTCCAAACATTTGGTTATGTTAAAACATGCAAAAACTCTGCTATTCTCCCTGGAACTATACGAGCTGGTTTGCCTTAATGCAGTCGGGTTCTGTCAACACTGATTGGTCAGCGGTAGACATTTAGTCATAATGTTTCAGGAGGAATAACAAAGGAACAAAACAATGTAGAGAAAAGACACTTTAGAATTGTTTCATAAAGGGTACAAGTATTCACAAAAACAGGTCATGAGAGGAAACAGATCCTATTTAGGGCTCTTTCACACTTGCGTTCTTTTCTTCCGGCATAGAGTTCCGTCGTCGGGGCTCTATGCCGGAAGAATCCTGATCAGTTTTATCCTAATGCATTCTGAATGGAGAGAAATCCGTTCAGGATGCATCAGGATGTCTTCAGTTCCGGAACGGAACGTTTTTTGGCCGGAGAAAATACCGCAGCATGCTGCGCTTTTTGCTCCGGCTAAAAATCCTGAAGACTTGCCGCAAGGCCGGATCCGGAATGAATGCCCATTGAAAGGCATTGATCTGGATCTGGCCTTAAGCTAAACGTTGTTTCGGCGCATTTCCGGATCCGACGTTTAACTTTTTCTGAATGGTTACCATGGCTGCCAGGACGCTAAAGTCCTGTTTGTCATGGTAAAGTGTAGTGGGGAGCGGGGGGGCAGCATACTTACCGTCCGTGCGGCTCCCGGGGCGCTCCAGAGTGACGTCAGGGCGCCCCACGCTCATGGATGACGTGATCGCATGGCACGTCATCCATGCGCATGGGGCGCTCTGACGTCATTCTGGAGCGCCCCGGGAGCCGCACGGACTGTAAGTATACCGCTCCCCCGCTCTCCGCTCCTACTATGGCAACCAGGACTTTAATAGCGTCCTGGCTGCCATAGTAACACTGAACGCATTTTGAAGACGGATCCGTCTTCAAATGCTTTCAGTACACTTGCGTTTTTCCGGCAAGTGGAGTACACGCCGGATCCGGACAACGCAAGTGTGAAAGAGGCCTTATTTACTGCTATATGTAGCAAAGATAAAAAAAACTGCTTTCTGGCAATGAATGGAAACAGTCTTGTTTAAACCCCCAGTATAGATCTAAGGGCTCATGCACACAAATGTATTTTCTTTTCGTGTCCATTCAGTTTTTTTTTGCGGACCATATGCAGAATCATTCCCTTCAATGGGTCCGCAAAAAAAAAGAACGGAAGTTACTCCGTGTGCATTCCGTGGCAGTATTTCTTTTCCGCAAAAAAATAGAACATGTCCTATTATTGTCCACATTACGGACAAGGATAGGACTGTTCTATGAAGGGCCAGCTGTTCCGATCCGCAAAATATGGAATGCACACATATGTCATCTGTATTTTTTGCGGATCTGTTTTTTTGCGGACCACAAAATACATACGGTCGTGTGCATGAGCCCTAACAGTGAGGATCCTGTACAGGCTTTTAACCTCTGGATGGAAAAGAATGACCAAGAAGGATGTTCCTATTCACTGACAGATATTAGAGATCTTGAAAAATGGTAAGTGATTGGGACACAACATAGATTAGAAAGCTGTAAAAAAAAAAGAGGTTATTCTGCTTTCCAAAAACGTCATGTTTAACTGTATGGGAATAAACCCCGCCAGGGCAATTCCTCCAAGTGGTGTCTGGTTATTGACCGCCATCTCAGCGGGGCGGTATGTGCACTCTGCCTGTGACAAGCTGCGTGCAGCAGCACAGGATGGTTTGTACAGCCTCAGACAGCAAGTCGTGTGCTATAGACCTGTCATCTGGGACATGTAGGTGCCAGGACTGTGATGATGATGGTGGACAGAGGTTCAATGGGTTATAGTGCTGGATAGGTTCTGGGTGGAGACTGGATGATCAGACTACTACCCCTATTGTCAGTGATCAGCTAACACAGAAATGAATGGTAATAGATGCAGGGTCTGTACTTCTCATCTCATCATTCCTAGACTAGACCCTAACGATACAGAAGAATAGTAACTCACCGCCAGAAGTGAGATGGAAAGGATTGGTAGGATGATGATGAATCTCAATCTACGCTCTCTGTCCTGGAGAAGTATAGTTACCTCTGTAATAGAAGAGATATGGATAAAATAAGTGCAGGATAATACAACACATAATACACCCCAATACAAGCCACTAACATGCTATAAAACAGCTACCTGGCACACACAGGACAATACTTGTATAGCACCAGCATGTTCCACAGCGCTGTACAGACATTGTGGTCACTGACACATCAGTGCATGTGTCTCCAGCCATGTCTGGTGCCGCATGCCTCCCATAGAGGTGGACACGGGCCATCACAAGCTCTCTACAAAGGGAGAAAGGACCCCCATAAACCTTTCCTCCACACTCCCCATGCCATAGGTGCTGCAGTTGTCAGGGACCCTGGTTCATACTGAGGTTATCTACCCAGCATCCACCAGAAGCCATAGTCCATTCCCCCCAAGAGGAGGGAGCTGGGGCTGCGGTGGATGAGGAGCCTGATGGCTACCTCTCGTCTCCTAGGGGCACCGAACCCTGAACAACCTTGTGATGAACAGAAGTGCAAAGTGAACGCAGTGAAGAAGAAGAAATGATGTAAGGATGTGCATCGTGTGATGACGGCCCAGACCCCAATTACAGGAGTTCCTCGGTAGTGGTCATAGCCAGAAGGCAAAGCAAATAGAGGTGTAAGTGCTCAAAAGTGAGGTGCCTGCAAATGTGTCACCGGTCAGTGGGATCCCACCCCAGGGTCACCACTCCGGGGCACTTCTGTAGCTTGTCCTTCAGGCTGACCTCATGGCTCTGATTAGGACGTCTCAGATCTTCTACAAGTAGCCATACATCTTGGAGCGCTGTGAATCACAAACTGGATGCCGGGCAGGTTCTCACCCAGTAAGCCGAGGTATATTCCAATAGAGGGCGGTCTGTTTTCTGTGGATTTTTATCTCTGCATGACCATATACATTAGACCTCTCCTTAAGGCCCCATATACAGGTCCTTCTAAAAAAATTAGCATATTGTGATAAAGTTCATTATTTTCTGTAATGTACTGATAAACATTAGACTTTCATATATTTTAGATTCATTACACACAACTGAAGTAGTTCAAGCCTTTTATTGTTTTAATATTGATGATTTTGGCATACATCTAAAAAAATTATCATATTTCATCCGACCAATAAAAGAAAAGTGTTTTTAATACAAAAAAAAGTCAACCTTCAAATAATTATGTTCAGTTCTGCACTCAATACTTGGTCGGGAATCCTTTTGCAGACATGACTGCTTCAATGCGGCGTGGCATGGAGGCAATCAGCCTGTGGCACTGCTGAGGTGTTATGGAGGCCCAGGATGCTTCAATGCGGCGTGGCATGGAGGCAATCAGCCTGTGGCACTGCTGAGGTGTTATGGAGGCCCAGGATGCTTCAATGCGGCGTGGCATGGAGGCAATCAGCCTGTGGCACTGCTGAGGTGTTATGGAGGCCCAGGATGCTTCAATGCGGCGTGGCATGGAGGCAATCAGCCTGTGGCACTGCTGAGGTGTTATGGAGGCCCAGGATGCTTCGATAGCGGCCTTAAGCTCATCCAGAGTGTTGGGTCTTGCGTCTCTCAACTTTCTCTTCCCAATATCCCACAGATTCTCTATGGGGTTCAGGTCAGGAGAGTTGGCAGGCCAATTGAGCACAGTAATACCATGGTCAGTAAACCATTTACCAGTGGTTTTGGCACTGTGAGCAAGTGCCAGGTCGTGCTGAAAAATGACATCTTCATCTCCATAAAGCTTTTCAGCAGATGGAAGCATGAAGTGCTCCAAAATCTCCTGATAGCGGCTGCATTGACCCTGCCCTTGATAAAACACAGTGGACCAACACCAGCAGCTGACATGGCACCCCAGACCATCACTGACTGTGGGGACTTGACACTGGACTTCAGGCATTCCCCAGTCTTCCTCCAGACTCTGGCACCTTGATTTCCGAATGACATGCAACAGTCCAGTGCTGCTTCTCTGTAGCCCAGGTCAGGCGCTTCTGCCGCTGTTTCTGGTTCAAAAGTGGCTTGACCTGGGGAATGCGGCACCTGTAGCCCATTTCCTGCACACGCCTGTACACGGTGGCTCTGGATGTTTCTACTCCAGACTCAGTCCACTGCTTCCGCAGGTCCCCCAAGGTCTGGAATCGGTCCTTCTCCACAATCTTCCTCAGGGTCCGGTCACCTCTTCTCGTTGTGCAGCGTTTTCTGCCACACTTTTTCCTTCCCACAGACTTCCCACTGAGGGGCCCTGATACAGCACTCTGGGAACAGCCTATTCCTTCAGACATGTCTTTCTGTGTCTTACCCTCTTGCTTGAGGGTGTCAATGATGGCCTTCTGGACAGCAGTCAGGTCGGCAGTCTTACCCATGATTGCGGTTTTGAGTAATGAACCAGGCTGGGAGTTTTTAAAAGCCTCAGGAATCTTTTGCAGGTGTTTAGAGTTAATTAGTTGATTCAGATGATTAGGTTAATAACTCGTTTAGAGAACCTTTTCATGATATGCTAATTTTTTTAGATAGGAATTTTGGGTTTTCATGAGCTGTATGCCAAAATTATCAATATTAAAACAATAAAAGGCTTGAACTACTTCAGTTGTGTGTAATGAATCTAAAATATATGAAAGTCTAATGTTTATCAGTACATTACAGAAAATAATGAACTTTATCACAATATGCTAATTCTTTTAGAAGGACCTGTACATGTTTATATCCTTGGCCAAACATGCAAGGATCAAAGAGTTGAAATCTGTATCAGTCTCATATAAATCTGCAGGTTTGACTCATACACATCTAATGCATATTCAGTTCCATGAGACTGAGCCTCACACAGGCTATGTGACCAATGAACGTGACATCACTGGCCTAGGAAGAGACCACAGCGATCACCAGCTGCCAGGAGTCTGACCCCCACCGATCAGATACTAATGACCGATCCTGAGACTAGATAATATTAAACTCTTAGAAAATACCTTTAAAGGGGTGGTCTGCTGAGTGTATTTGTTCACCTTAGCTTATAGCGTCCATACAGTTGACCAGACAACCCCTTACAAGTGTGTTCTGGATGTACCTTACCTGAACAGCTGCCGAAGACAAAGTACAAGAGATTCCAGGAAAGCAAGAGAAGACAATGCCATAGAATTAGTTTGTGACAATAGACTAGGCGCTCAGTCCACGTGCACACATGGTTTGCCCTGCCCTGTACATACGGCAGAGGCTGCGCCTGGTGCTGCAGCATTCACACTGCCTGGGCGCACCAGGAAAGCGCATTGTGCTGAACTATTTCTGCCCGTTACTAGCTGAGAAAGGATTTCTGCCCGTTACTAGCTGAGAAAGGATTTCTGCCCGTTACTAGCTGAGAAAGGATTTCTGCCCCAAATTAAAGTGTAACGATCACTTCTATTTATTTATTACATTAGTCCACAATTCTGTATAAATGAATTTTACACTTAATAACCAGATACATTTTTTTCTTCCTTTGGGCTTCTCTGTGTTTGAGTGGCCATAACTATTTTTTTCAATGACATGACTGTAGAAGGCCTTGTTTTCTATGGTTCCATTGATGGTCACAACATTCTCACACCCCACTAGTATCCAGGCGTCATGCTCCCCAGTAAAGCCTTGCACTCAAGAAAACTTACCTGACGGGGTCAGGACATAGAGGTTGGTGACATTCCTCGAGAGAATGAGTGTCTGATTGCTGGGCCAGCCTCCTCCATCGGCCCATATCACTTTGGTAATGTTCGGGTACATGACGACCCCCAAAGGATTGGATTTTCCATTGAGATCTAGACAGAAGCAGAAAAAGTAATTACATAAAAATGCTATAAGAAAAATACACAGCGCCAAAGTCTGGCAAACAGGGCCGCGCAGCCTTCTCGGAAAATATTAAAGGGGTATTCCAGTCAGAAACATTTATTCCCTGGATCGGTGACAAACGCTACATTCCATCAATACCTCAGATTGCAGGGGGTGTGCAGACCACTAGTCTAGGGGCAAAGAGGGACCAGGGTCTCCTCTCCTGGTGATCCACTTGGACCACATCTCAGAACCAAAAGTATTCAGTACCTGAGAAGTAACTATTATCAATCATGATCAGAACATTGTTCAGATGGTTAACGACTGTATCGATAGAAAAATCAGCTGAATGGTGGGGGCCAGGAATAGGGACCAGGGGGATCAGCTGAATTCTAGGGGGGGGGGGGCAGGAATGGGAACCAGATGAATACTGGGGGCCAGGAATAGGGACCAGGGGGATCAGCTGAATACGGTGGGGGAGGGGGGGGCAGGAATGGGAATCAGCTGAATACTGGGGAAGGGGGGGGGGAATGGTAACCTAGGCAATCAGCTAAATACTGGGGGGCCAGGAATGGGAAGAGGGCGATGAGCTGAATACTGGGGGCCAGGAATAGGGACCAGGGAGATCATCTGAATACTGGGGGCCAGGAATAGGATCCAGGGTGGAAGGGGCCGTCTCTGATTAGGAGGGAAGATGTGAAGGTAGCAGGCAATGTTCTTTTTGTATTCATTGTCTTCTGGACAATTCTCAGATCTGAGAATCCGGAATTAAATTAAATTTTTTTCCGATTGAAGGAATTTTATGGGACATTGCTCTGATTTTATTCCTAGGACTTACCGTTTATGAGAGTAATATTTTTGCTGTCCGCACTGACTAGATTGGAAACATGAACTGTGAACGGGGCAGTGATGTTGTTCGGAACGGCGAGTGTCCGGTTATCATGGCTCAGCCAGCTCCCGTCTCTCAGGTCTTCTCCATCCATGGTCCAGTTAACTGCATCCGGTTCTCCATCACAGACAACAGTAAAAGATATGGTTGTCCCTGTGTCGTTCCGGGATAGCTCCTTGATCCAGACAAGATCTAGAAGGAGGAAAAACGGTTCTTTAGTTTATTTCACTGATTATCATCTGAATCAGTCGCAGAGAAAACCTTTACAATACAGATTGATTGAGCCGAGGGGAGTAAGCGGCTGTCAGATGGCGTATGGCAGAACAATGGGATCAGGCATGTTGAAATCAAACTGCCTACTCCTTTTTCCCCTGACATCTGCAATCACATGCCTTACTCCTGGCGCCATTGCTACGCAGTATACCGTCGGTACGTCACATGACCACTGTGGCTGTGTCAGGTGCACTCACCATGAACCTCATATCCGATATCGCGGTATAATTCTCTAAGCCCATTGCCGTTCCTGTATTCCAGAGTATAAATGCCGCCATCCCTCTTGGTTATATTGCTTATGGTGACCCGTCCGGTGGATTCATTCACACTGACCCTTCCTTCATACTTATCAGGTATAAGATAACTGTAATTGCAGGGGATGTGGATGGCCACATGATCATGATGGATCTTGTAGAGTGTGTTCAGTTTGCACGGCTTAAAAGAAAATGTTATATTGGAGCCGATGGCGACGCAATTGACTTCATGGCTTTGTATCAATGTGAAGCCGATAAATAGTAGAAGACCTGAAAAATAAGGAAAAATAATTATAGATAGAACGCATCTACAGCTATATATATTCTAGAGAGAGATCATATCTATAAGAGTCCATTCACACGTCCGTGGTGTATCCGCAATACACCGGGCCGCTCATCGCTGGAACTGCCTGACGGATCCGGAAATCTGTGTGCAAATGGATTGCATTTGTAGACTGATCCGGATGCGAATCCGTCTAACAAATGCGATGAAGCATCAGATCCGTCTCTCTGTTTGTCATCCGGAAAAACAGATCCGATATTTTTCTTTTACATTTAAAAAATTCTGCGCATGCACAGACCGGAAAACTGTATCCGTTTTTCTGGAGCACTTGGTGCTGGATCCTGCATTAATGCATTTTTTCAATGGAAAATAATGGCGGATCTGGCATTTTTGGACGGAGAAAATACTGCATGCTGCGGTATTTTGTCCGGCCAAATACTGTAAGAGGGACTGAACTGAAGACATCCTGATGCACCCTGTACGGATCGCTCTCCATTCAGAATGCATTAGGACAAAACTGATCAGTTCTTTTCCGGTACTGAGCTCCTAGGACGGAACTCAATACCGGAAAAATGTAACGCAAGTGTGAAGGTACCCTAAGGGGTTAAAAGTATATTAGTTTAGTCCAATCCATCCAAAAGATATAAGTATACCCGCTAACCACCCAATTCACAGTGCATGCTTGTACTTGTAGTCCGCTCACATATAGTGTTGAGCGAACTTGTATTTTAAGTTCGGCGTCTAAAGTTCGGGTTAGGGTTATCGAAGAATCGCGTTATGGATTCTAAATTCCGTTATGGTCCGTGGTAGCGGAATCCATA
This sequence comes from Bufo gargarizans, assembly GCF_014858855.1. Lineage (NCBI taxonomy): Eukaryota > Metazoa > Chordata > Amphibia > Anura > Bufonidae > Bufo > Bufo gargarizans. Next base: position 91,781,898 of record NC_058090.1, on the reverse strand, counting down.
ACGGGATACTTCGATAACCCCAACTTAAAACACAAGTTCGCTCAACACTACTCACAGTGTCTGGCGGTGCTTTGCATGTCATAGAAAAGGTGCAGATTGTTTCTCATCCGGTAAAAAGGACCTAGGAACAGAACACACTAAATACAACATAAAAAGGGGTTGTGCGGCACCGGACATATCCCCGTCTTACCCCTCCTGCCCCCCAGACATCAGCGTTCGGGTATTTCATGCGCCAATGCCTTCCTCTGCCCTGTGCCATGTGCTAGGCGGAGGCTTCTGCCCAAAAGTGAGCCTGGTGACCGGCACTAATGGGAAAGATGTAAAACAGCTAGGGCAGCGCTAAAGCCCGCCCATCGGTGCTGGTGACGTCACCGGGAATACTGCTAAGCGGAAGCCTCTACCCAGCTTACCCTAAGCCCGGTACGTCACCGAATCCCCTAAAAAAGCCCTTGCCCTGCGCAGGGAGAATCGGTGCATGAAATCATAGGAGCCAGAGAGGTGAAGATGAACCCAAAGAACCCCTTTAAAAAGGGTTGGTGGGGGTCCTAACGCTGGGGCCCCCACCTATGATGAGAGCGGAGCCCCCTGAAAAGAATGGAGCAGCCGGTCAGGTAAATGTGAGGCCGCTTCAGTCATTGATATCCCAGGAGGGCGCTGCAATGGTCTATCAAATCATCCAGATGTCCACACAGAGGAGGCACTCACAGCGGGTGCACGTCCCATCCCTTATTTCATGTGAAGGGTTAATGTGCGGGTGAGGAGCATCGTGGAGCGGCTGCTAGTGTTCGAATGCCAAATGTTGGTGTACCGAGAACCCTGGAAGTTACGCGACATGTTCGCATGCAACTCCAATCTAGAATAGACAGTCAACCGGTGTTCTGTCAGAAAACCTTAAATCGTCAGATTCCCTTACCCCACGTGACTTCCGGGGTGTGCGCCTCCGTGCAAGTGCAGTACTACGGCACTGCACCTCCACGCAAGCGCAGTACGAGGGCATGGGTAAGTTAAAATTACAGTGAGCGTTGACTCGCAGAAGCGAGACGGGCGTGCGCTCTCAGGGGTAAGGAGATCTGACGGTCTTTTGTCTTGTTAAATCTCCTTACCCTCACACTGCACACGCGCGGATTGTAAAATCTCCTTACCCTCACTACACAGCGCGCTTTAGATTCATTGCTGGCTGGCAAGGGTAAGGAGATTTAACAAGACAAAAGACCGTCAGATCTCCTTACCCCTGAGAGCGCACGCCCGTCACACTTCCGCGAGTCAACGCTCACTGTAATTTTAACTTACCCATGCCCTGTACTGCGCTTGCGTGGAGGTGCCGTACCGTTGTACTGTGCTTGCGCGGAGGCGCACACCCACGGAAGTCACGTGGGGTAAGGAATTCTGACGAGGTAAGGTTTTCTGACAGAACACCGGGACCACCCACCGGTCTTTCTCTGATGTCCGCACCATCCAGAACTTTTCGTAAAAGTGGCGCATTTTAGCGTAAAACAAAAACTTGCGCCTTTTTACCGTCATTCTTTATACCAATATATGAGAGAAGCCTTCAGTATGTCTCGTTAGAGGCCGGATAGGAAGGAGAGAAATCGGCCTTTCTGAATCATCCAACCCGGCAGGTGTGACTCCAGCCTACGGCTCATGTGGCATCAGCTCCTGTCCTCCCCCGTGACCTTCCGCAGCCCCGCAGAAATATACACGTCCTAGTCTTCTCCGTTTTGTGGACATGTACACCGCAGGATCCACGATTTCTGGAGTACAACACGGATGCAGCGCCTTATGGCAGGACCCGTCTATGTAAAGGACATGGTGTGTCGCATTATTATTACTGGGACACTACAGAGGGGTATTATTATTACTGGGACACTACAGAGGGGTATTATTATTACTGGGACACTATAGAGGGACATTATTATTACTGGGACACTATAGGGGGGCATTATTATTACTGGGACACTATAGAGGGGCATTATTATTACTGGGACACTATAGGTGTATTAATATTATTGGGACACTATAGAGGGGCATTATTATTACTGGGACACTATAGAGGGGCATTATTATTACTGGGACACTATAGGTGTATTCATATTATTGGGACACTATAGAGGGGCATTATTATTACTGGGACACTATAGAGGGGCATTATTATTACTGGGACACTATAGAGGGGCATTATTATTACTGGGACACTATAGGTGTATTAATATTATTGGGACACTATAGAGGGGCATTATTATTACTGGGACACTATAGAGGGGCATTATTATTACTGGGACACTATAGAGGGGCATTATTATTACTGGGACACTATAGAGGGGTATTATTATGATTACTGGGACACTATAGAGGGGTATTATTATTATTACTGGGACACTATAGAGGGGTATTATTATTATTACTGGGAGCAGGTCTCAGAGGTGGCACACACATATCCCAGTGATATGTCATCAATGTCCCAGATGGGAATACCCCTTTAATATGTAAAATCCAAATGATTAAATAAATTGTAAAGTGCTGCGGAACATGTTGGCGCTATATAAAGATATTACTATTAATAAATGCAGGGTAATTAATGAAACATGATAAAATATGCGATAAATATATCACTTACTAATAAAAACATAAAAATAGCGATACTCACATGAAATTAGATCGGGGCTATGTATACACATCCCGGGCCTTCGTGTTATGTGTATAAAGTGCCGCCAAACAATAGCCATTTAAAGCATAACAGGTATTTAATACAATAAATATCACCTAAAGTAAATCAGACTGTAAGTGGAGACTTGTGGTAATCTTTCTGCCAGCCACCAGGGGCAGTATTGCTCTGCTCCGCAGTGCACATCCGTCATTGTTTCAGCTCCATTAGCTCATACTTAACAGTGGTGCTTTTTGAAATTTGCACAAATATCTTTGTTTCCAACCCAAATGGGCTCGGCTGAGCATGCATGTGTTCTCGATAGGGAGAAAAGCTGCTTCCAGACACCTCTGACGACAATCTATCACGACCCTTCTTTCCCCTCTACGTCTGGTGTTAGGACCCCCTCATTCAGCCATCTTAGAGGAGCAATTTATAATGGCCGGTGTCTCTGACTCCTGACTTACTGGAGTACGAGGTGTCACCATTAGTAATGTTGGCACATCTGTGAGATGTCTGCGCCCCAGACAATGAGATCTATGCCTGGTACAGAGTCCGGCAAAACGTGTCACTTTTCTACCCCAGAAAACTGCCACATCCCAATGTGTATGGCCTCTTTAAAAACAATAAAGATAAAAAGAAGGAAATAAAAAAAATCACCACTTTTCAACACATAGTCCACGTGCCATCTTCATGTGAATTCAGTGATACCTCATCCCCAGCATTAAAAAAAAAAAAAGCTTTTCCAAAAATCCTATTAATGCCTCAATATGTGACGTTTGTAGGGTAAATCTTCCAAAAGTTTTATCATTTTGGTATATTAAACACAAAGTAAAATTTGGCAGTATTTGGTGACTGTATATTCTTCTCCTGCAGCCTTAAGAGTTAAAGGGAACCTGTCACCGGGATTTTGTGTATAGAGCTGAGGACATGGGTGGCTAGATGACCGCTAGCACATCAGCAATACCCAGTCCCCATAGCTCTGTGTGCTTTTATGGTGTAAAAAAAACGATTTGATACATATGCAAATTAACCTGAGATGAGTCAGAGCTGGAAAATATGACTCTTCTCTGGTCACACAAGTAAGATATGACTCTTTGATGTTAATTTGCATATGTATCAAATCGTTTTGTTTACACAATAAAAGCACACAGAGCTATAGGGACTGGGTATTGCGGATGTGGTAGTGGCCATCTAGCAACCCATGTCCTCAGCTCTATACACAAAATCCCGGTGACAGGTTCCCTTTAACCACCTCCCGACCGCCTAACGCACCGATGCGTCCGGGAGGTGGTTGATTTATTCCTCCTGGACGCATCGGCGCGTCATCTCGCGAGACGCGAGATTTCCTGTGAACGCGCGCACACAGGCGCGCGCGCGCGCTCACAGGAACGGAAGGTAAGCGAGTGGATCTCCAGCCTGCCAGCGGCGATCGCTCGCTGGCAGGCTGGAGATCTGATTTTTTTAACCCCTAACAGGTATATTAGACGCTGTTTTGATAACAGCGTCTAATATACCTGCTACCTGGTCCTCTGGTGGTCCCCTTTGTTTGGATCGACCACCAGAGGACACAGGCAGCTCAGTAAAGTCGCACCAAACACCACACTACACTACACCCCCCCCCCGTCACTTATTAACCCCTTATGAACCCCTGATCACCCCATATAAACTCCCTGATCACCCCCCTGTCATTGATCACCCCCCTGTCATTGATCACCCCCCTGTCAGGCTCCGTTCAGACGTCCGTATGATTTTTACGGATCCACGGATACATGGATCAGATCCGCAAAACACATGCGGACGTCTGAATGGAGCCTTACAGGGGGGTGATCAATGACAGGCGGGTGATCACCCATATAGATTCCCTGATCACCCCCTGTCATTGATCACCCCCCTGTCATTGATCACCCCCCTGTAAGGCTCCATTCAGACGTCCGTATGATTTTTACGGATCCACTGATACATGGATCGGATCCGCAAAACACATGCGGACGTCTGAATGGAGCCTTACAGGGGGGTGATCAATGACAGGCGGGTGATCACCCATATACACTCCCTGATCACCCCCTGTCATTGATCACCCCCCTGTAGGGCTCCATTCAGACGTCCGCATGTGTTTTGGTATCCATGGATCCGTAAAAATCATGCGGACGTCTGAATGGAGCCTTACAGGGGGGTGATCAATGACAGAGGGGTGATCACCCATATACACTCCCTGATCACCCCCTGTCATTGATCACCCCCCTGTAAGGCTCCATTCAGACGTCCGCATGTGTTTTGCGGATCCGATCTATGTATCCATGGATCCGTAAAAATCATACGGACGTCTGAATGGAGCCTTACAGGGGGGGTGATCAGTGACAGGGGGGTGATCAGGGAGTCTATATGGGTGATCACCCCCCTGTCATTGATCACCCCCCTGTCATTGATCACCCCCCCCTGTAAGGCTCCATTCAGACATTTTTTTGGCCCAAGTTAGCGGAAATTTTTTGTTTGTTTTTTCTTACAAAGTCTCATATTCCACTAACTTGTGTCAAAAAATAAAATCTCACATGGACGCACCATACCCCTCACGGAATCCAAATGCGTAAACATTTTTAGACATTTATATTCCAGACTTCTTCTCACGCTTTAGGGCCCCTAAAAAGCCAGGGCAGTATAAATACCCCACATGTGACCCCATTTCGGAAAGAAGACACCCCAAGGTATTCCATGAGGGGCATATTGAGTCCATGAAAGATTGAAATTTTTGTCCTAAGTTAGCGGAAAGTGAGACTTTGTGAGAAAAAAACAAACAAATCAATTTCCGCTAACTTGTGCAAAAAAAATAAAAAAATTCTATGAACTCGCCAGGCCCCTCATTGAATACCTTGGGGTGTCTTCTTTCCAAAGTGGGGTCACATGTGGGGTATTTTTACTGCCCTGGCTTTTTAGGGGCCCGAAAGTGTGAGAAGAAGTCTGGGATCCAAATGTCTAAAAATGCCCTCCTAAAAGGAATTTGGGCCCCTTTGCGCATCTAGGCTGCAAAAAAGTGTGACACATCTGGTATCGCCGTACTCAGGAGAAGTTGGGGAATGTGTTTTGGGGTGTCATTTTACATATACCCATGCTGGGTGAGAAAAATATCTTGGTCAAATGCCAACTTTGTATAAAAAAAATGGGAAAAGTTGTCTTTTGCCAAGATATTCCTCTCACCCAGCATGGGTATATGTAAAATGACCCCCCAAAACACATTGCCCAACTTCTCCTGAGTACGGCGATACCAGATGTGTGACACTTTTTTGCAGCCTAGGTGGGCAAAGGGGCACATATTCCAAAGTGCACCTTTCGGATTTCACAGGCCATTTTTTACAGATTTTGATTGCAAGGTACTTCTTACACATTTGGGCCCCTAAATTGCCAGGGCAGTATAACTACCCCACAAGTGACCCCATTTTGGAAAGAAGACACCCCAAGGTATTCCGTGAGGGGCACTGCGAGTTCCTAGAATTTTTTATTTTTTGTCGCAAGTTAGTGGATTATGAGACTTTGTAAGAAAAAAATAAAAATAAAAAATCATCATCATTTTCCGCTAACTTGTGACAAAAAATAAAAACTTCCATGAACTCACTATGCCCATCAGCGAATACCTTAGGGTGTCTTCTTTCCGAAATGGGGTCATTTGTGGGTTTTTTCTACTGTTTGGGTATTGTAGAACCTCAGGAAACATGACAGGTGCTCAGAAAGTCAGAGCTGCTTCAAAAAGCGGAAATTCACATTTTTGTACCATAGTTTGTAAATGCTATAACTTTTACCCAAACCATTTTTTTTTTGCCCAAACATTTTTTTTTTATCAAAGACATGTAGAACTATAAATTTAGCGAAAAATTTATATATGGATGTCGTTTTTTTTGCAAAATTTTACAGCTGAAAATGAAAAATGTCATTTTTTTGCCAAAAAATCGTTTCATTTCGATTAATAACAAAAAAAGTAAAAATGTCAGCAGCAATAAAATACCACCAAATGAAAGCTCCATTAGTGAGAAGAAAAGGAGGTAAAATTCATTTGGGTGGTAAGTTGCATGACCGAGCGATAAACGGTGAAAGTAGTGTAGTGCCGAAGTGTAAAAAGTGCTCTGGTCATTAAGGGGGTTTCAGCTAGCGGGGCTGAAGTGGTTAAGTAGATTGGTAACAGGAAAGGTGGTTAGAGGAGATGGAAGATAATAGGTTGGGTTATGCTGCAGAAATGCTCTAAAGCTGGGGGGTCAGGGTTATCTTACCTCTTTCTGTGAGTTTCCAGAAGTCACACATTTGCAAGAGAAGTTGTGAGGACATCTGCTGAGGATGAACTGTGGTGGAACTACAGAACTAAAAAGTTTTATTGTCCTGATGAAGGGGGCAGTCCGCCCCTGAAACGCGTAGACCTTTTGAATAAAAGATTACCTGTATGGTAACATCTCAACACGGAGTCCTTCTTCTGCATCAGCGCTATTAGAAATTTGGTCTGATTTTCTTCTTTCAACTAAAACTACAGAACTAAGGGAGTCAAGTTCTAAAGTGCTCCTCCTCCCACCCCACCTACATCCTACCACATGCATCACCACAGACAGAACCCACGACTTAGGGAACACTTTTCAAAGGTGCATCCCCACGAAGCTGATGTTAGTTTAAAAAAATATTAGTTATGGGAAGCTCACCAAAATAGAGCACGGCCTGCTACCACCCAATAGCTGAACAACAGATATACAAAGAGATGGCCAGCTCACAAGAAGTTAATTGCATACAATTTAATCCCAACCTATAAAATTGTGCCAGGTGTTGGCCAATCATACATATATATATATATATATATATATACACACACACACGTTCTTATGCTAACATAGATGTACCGTATGGCAGCATACAATCAAATGCACTATTGGATCTAAAATTTAACAATAAAAATAAATGCGTAAAAACATAAAAAATGATTAATAATCACGGTCCCTCCTTTATACTAAGCTGCGGAGCTCTCGCAGCTTGCTCTATAATATATGGACGGCAGCCCTACGTTGTTTTCTTTTCAATTTTCTTAATTGGTCTACAGGGAGTGCAGAATTATTAGGCAAGTTGTATTTTTGAGGATTAATTTTATTATTGAACAACAACCATGTTCTCAATGAACCCAAAAAACTCATTAATATCAAAGCTGAATATTTTTGGAAGTAGTTTTTAGTTTGTTTTTAGTTTTAGCTATTTTAGGGGGATATCTGTGTGTGCAGGTGACTATTACTGTGCATAATTATTAGGCAACTTAACAAAAAACAAATATATACCCATTTCAATTATTTATTTTTACCAGTGAAACCAATATAACATCTCAACATTCACAAATATACATTTCTGACATTCAAAAACAAAACAAAAACAAATCAGTGACCAATATAGCCACCTTTCTTTGCAAGGACACTCAAAAGCCTGCCATACATGGATTCTGTCAGTGTTTTGATCTGTTCACCGTCAACATTTCGTGCAGCAGCAACCACAGCCTCCCAGACACTGTTCAGAGAGGTGGACTGTTTTCCCTCCTTGTAAATCTCACATTTGATGATGGACCACAGGTTCTCAATGGGGTTCAGATCAGGTGAACAAGGAGGCCATGTCATTAGATTTTATTCTTTTATACCCTTTCTTGCCAGCCACGCTGTGGAGTACTTAGACGCGTGTGATGGAGCATTGTCCTGCATGAAAATCATGTTTTTCTTGAAGGATGCAGACTTCTTCCTGTACCACTGCTTGAAGAAGGTGTCTTCCAGAAACTGGCAGTAGGACTGGGAGTTGAGCTTGACTCCATCCTCAACCCGAAAAGGCCCCACAAGCTCATCTTTGATGATACCAGCCCAAACCAGTACTCCACCTCCACCTTGCTGGCGTCTGAGTCGGACTGGAGCTCTCTGCCCTTTACCAATCCAGCCACGGGCCCATCCATCTGGCCCATCAAGACTCACTCTCATTTCATCAGTCCATAAAACCTTAGAAAAATCAGTCTTGAGATATTTCTTGGCCCAGTCTTGACTTTTTAGCTTGTGTGTCTTGTTCAGTGGTGGTCGTCTTTCAGCCTTTCTTACCTTGGCCATGTCTCTGAGTATTGCACACCTTGTGCTTTTGGGCACTCCAGTGATGTTGCAGCTCTGAAATATGGCCAAACTGGTGGCAAGTGGCATCTTGGCAGCTGCACGCTTGACTTTTCTCAGTTCATGGGCAGTTATTCTGCGCCTTGGTTTTTCCACACGCTTCTTGCGACCCTGTTGACTATTTTGAATGAAACGCTTGATTGTTCGATGATCACGCTTCAGAAGCTTTGCAATTTTAAGAGTGCTGCATCCCTCTGCAAGATATCTCACTATTTTTGACTTTTCTGAGCCTGTCAAGTCCTTCTTTTGACCCATTTTGCCAAAGGAAAGGAAGTTGCCTAATAATTCTGCACACCTGATATAGGGTGTTGATGTCATTAGACCACACCCCTTCTCATTACAGAGATGCACATCACCTAATATGCTTAATTGGTAGTAGGCTTTCGAGCCTATACAGCTTGGAGTAAGACAACATGCATAAAGAGGATGATGTGGTCAAAATACTCATTTGCCTAATAATTCTGCACTCCCTGTATTTACCATAAGATGGTAAAATATTCTATGGAGCGTATATGAGTGTCCAATGTCTCAATTGACACTAATGGGTGCGTTAGATGGTTAACAGTAGTGATGCGCAAGTCCGCTTACGTGTCCGGACGCTTCGCCGCCTTTTAGTATAGCGGGTGATTTTCTTTTGTAGCGCTTATGCTCTTCTTACCCAATATAGGTGGTGTCTGCACAGTAGCGTCTGTTAACATACAGTTCAGATGTCAGCCGCTCCACGGATAGTCTCTGGTTGTTGATGACGCTGCGCGCCTGCGCAGTACGATTTTTCCGGACGCTGACTGCTTCACGTGTGGTCTCTGGTTACTGACAGTACTAGACACCTGCGCAATAGAAAGTTCCGGAGGCTCACAGCCTGCCAGCCTGCAGATCACCGCACTTCACTGTTTCAGCTTCGCACTTGCAGATTTCCAATTTTCAATTCCCGATGGTAGGAATATTACACCAATTATAACAGGGGTGCAGTCGCTTTTCTAGCCAGACGCGTTTCAAAACCGCATGGGTTTCTTCCTCAGTAGCAATATGTTGAATGAGAAAAGGGGGACATGTTGCTCCTTATATGGAGTCTAAGTTAAAATCAAAACCTGGATCGGACCGTGACCAAATCATTAAACATACTGAACAATCCAATATCAAGTGCTCATTTAATCATACAATATAAGTTATTCACCCAATGTATGTTGGTGTTATACACTAGATACTGCCATCATTTAATATGGAAGTAATGTTACATTCTGTGAATTTCACATACACAATCTTGATCCAGCAGGCTTGGTTTTCATTGATGTAATGACTGGATTCGGTGGAAGGGTGCAGGACGTGTCAGTGCGCTGATAAAATAGCCAGGCATTGACACGCCGTGTTCTCCTGCCACCGAGTTGTCTATAGGAACCCAAAAATTTTGAGTTCAGAATTGAGTCCCCTAGGTGCTATAGTTCCAAATTCATAAATCATTTTAGACTTGTACCTGGACATTTTAGATATAAAGTCGCCCCCTCTCCAGTCTTTTTTAACAGTCTGTAGAGCCGCGTACTTTATGCCTGTTGGATCGCTCGCATGATGTATTTTAAAATGTTTAGACAGCACATGTTTATCGTAACCCTTCTTAATGTTATTTATGTGTTCGGAGATCCTGATCTTAAGGGTCCTACTGGTATGACCCACATATTGTTTCATGCAGGGGCACTCCAACACATAAATAACAGCTTCACTGTTGCATGACAGTATTTCATTAATCTCCCATTCATAGGAATTAGTCTGGGAGATAATTTTTGTAGTTTTCCTTGTGAATTTTGTGACTACAGTTTCCACAAGTCCCACATCTATAAAACCCCAGACCCGACCCCAACTGGTGCTCTGGCGGCGCTACATCGACAACATCATATTGGTGTGGGACAGGTCACATGATGATTTGGTGCGGGTTTTGGATGGGCAAAATTAAAACGAGCTCAACCTCAAATTCACACCGAACATCAGTGCAATGGTGCAATTTTTGGATCTCAATATAGAAACAAATGGTTCCAAATTTTTGTGTAGCACATACCAAAAATCTGTATCGAGGAACAGCTTTATTTTAAATACAAATTGTCATTTGCCTCGATGGCTGCTGAATGTGCCATTCAGCCAATTCCGTAGATTAAAGCGCAACTGCACCCAGAACGAACAGTTCGAACGGGAAGCAATGACCATGAAAAATCAATTTGTGGAGAAACAGTATCCACCCGTGCTCCTGGATGATGCAATGGATAGAGTAAAAAATTTAGACAGATGCACATTTTTTTAAGAAAAGAATAAAGAAAGTAATCAAGGAGAAGTAACATCTAAGTTAATATTACCCTTCAATGTGGAATATAAAAAGATTTCAAAAGTGGTGAACAAACACTGGCACATAAAAATGGTAAATGAGGCGCACAGGAACACACAAGGACCAACCAGAGGTGCACTCAGTAAAGTGGACTCACCCAGTCCACTAAAATAACGTAAAACTTGTGATAATTGAACTGGGCACTCTCAGGATATAGGGATCATACAGATATTTATTGATGTATAAGACAATAAAAACAATAAAAGAGAGAATGTGGCCCTCCTGTTGGAAATCTATATATAAAACAGCACTTGCTCACTGTAGCTAGCACTCTGAATCTAGATGGGTATTAAAAACTACACATGGCATATTCCTGAAATAAAACGACAATAAAAAGGTACATCGAAAATTATTCACACAATAATTATTGCCCACCGTTGCTCTGCTGGGTCATGTTTTTAATTACCTCCAGACTTTTTGGAGCGTTCAGGTTGTTGAAATCCCACGTAGGTAAAAGTTTGGCATGTGCAGCCTACAGCAGAGAGTGTGTTCCTGTGCGCCTCAGCAGAGCGAGATCATCAGGACGTCAGCGGAGCGAGATCTCCTTGGGCAAGAGATTCTCGCGGGACGACTCCTACGCGCGGCGGGAGATTTAAAAGGAGCTCACATCAACCACCGCCGGTGATCTGCAGAGATGCCTTCCAGCGACAGAGAGTCGTCAAAGCGCTCCGGTGATCCCGCTGTTTCGGCCCTCAGCCCGGTAAGCCTCCTCCCAGGGGGGAGTTATCCCTATTCTTTTATATGTTTTCCACATAGGTATATAGGGTTAAGGAGTCCTGCACCTCTCCTCCCCCTGCACGCTGGGTGTCCGTAATTTTACTATACTGACCCCTCACCACCCTTACTCCGGGTCCCTCCTTTGTCCTATACAAAGTTTGTTTTATTCCTTTTAGGACAGTGAGTCCAGAAAGCTTAAAGCCAAAGGGGATTCAGGGCGCAGGAAGTGTGGTGGTTGCCGTAAAGGCTTGGTGTCGGATCCAAAAAAGACCCTTTGCCCTAGATGTATTGAAAAGGTTATCGCAGAAGAATCCCCTTCCTTCGTGGAGTCCATGCGAACCCTCATTAGAGAAGAGAATAAGGCTGCAGCTGATTCTAGACAATTGGCGCTTTCCCCTGGGCCTTCCCGTTCCCTAAATCTGGAAATATCAGACCAAGTGGATCTGGATGAAGACGAGTTACTTGATGATCAGGTCTCCTTATCCTCTGAGGAGGCTGCAGGGAGGCCTATGTGCTTTGCCGAAGAAATGCAATCCCTACTGAAGGATATTAAATCTACCCTAAAATTGGAAGATGTAAAAGAGACTCAGTCCCTTCACAATCAAATTTTTCAGGGGTTGGGAGAAAAAAAGAAGAGATCCTTCCCCATCCACAATAATATTAAAGCCCTTATTTCCAGGGAATGGAGGGATCCAGATAAAAGGTGGACTGTATCGGCCGCCTTTAAGCGCAAATACCCCTTTTTCAGAGTCTGACTCTGATTTGTGGGATAAAACTCCCAAAATAGATGCTCCGGTGGCCCGTATTTCAAAGAAATCCTTGCTGCCCTTTGAGGATATGGGTCTCCTGAAAGACCCGATGGACAAAAAATGCGAAAATCTATTAAGGAAATCCTGGGAGATAAATACAGCGATGTTGCGCCCCAGCATAGCGTCCACTTGTACGGGCAGAACCCTCTCGGTGTGGCTAGATCAGCTAGAGAGCAATCTCTCAGGGGGTACGTCCAGAGAAGAAATTTTAAACTCCCTTCCCACCCTAAAGAGAGCATCCAATTTTCTAGCGGACGCCTCGGCCGACTTAGTTAAACTCTCTGCAAGAAGCAGTGCTTTAGCCAATGCGACCCGTAGGGCGGTATGGCTCTGTTCATGGACGGGTGACGCAGGCTCTAAGAACCGCCTGCGCTCCATCCCATGTGAGGGAGATAGATTATTTGGCTCCGCTCTTGATGATATTCTGGAGAAGGCCTCCGATAGGAAAAAAGGTTTCCCCTCTGATAACCGTTACTACCAACAGAGACGTTCCTTTCAAAATCAAAAAAGGTCAAGAGCAGATCAGAGTAAAAGGGACGGCTCAAAAAGGTAGAGGAAGGGGATAACTTTTTAAGCCAGAAGCCTCTACCCGCCCTACCCAGTGACACGCTAACCCAGGTAGGAGGCAGACTAAAACAATTCTCCTCCGCCTGGCAAGAAATTCATGCCTCCCCTTGGGTCACTCGTACCATAAGAGAAGGCCTAAAGCTAGAATTTGTTTCCCCACCCCCAAAACATTTTTTTTATCAACCAAAGGCAGCAGCCCGACAAACAGGCATCCCTAGAGTCAGAGATAACTACGTTACTCCTCAAAGGAGTCCTCATCCTTGTACCAGAAGAACAACACGGCAAAGGATTCTATTCCCCTATATTTTTGATTAAAAAAAACAAACGGCTCCTTTCGCCTAATAATAAATTTAAAGTCCTTAAACAAATCCATCATTTACAAGAGATTCAAAATGGAGACCATAAAATCTACCACAGAGATCCTTCCGCAGGACTGCTTTATGGCTACCGTCGACCTTCAGGACGCTTACTACCACGTCCCAATATACCACAGGCATCAGTGTTTTCTAAGGATTGCAATTTTTTATCAAGGAAAATTGTCCCATTTTCAGTTCACAGCCCTTCCCTTCGGTCTATCCTCTGCCCCCAGAGTTTTTTCAAAAATAATGTCAGAAGTCACAAAATTTCTTCACCTTCAGGGGGTACAGATCGTTCCATACCTGGACGACTTTCTGGTGTTTGCGGAGTCGCGCCAACTTCTACAATCACGCCTCAAGCAAATCCGGGACTGTCTTACAACTTTAGGGTGGATAATAAATCCAAAAAAATCTGACCTTATCCCCAGTCAGGAAAAGGTGTTTTTAGGGGTGCTGTTGGACTCAAGGCATCTAATGTCTTTTCTTCCCCAAGACAAACAATCTCACTTAATCCAAACAGTGTCTCATTTCTCTAGCAGGGATCGGTCCTCGATAAGAGACATCATGGCTGTACTGGGACTGCTAACAGCCGCAATCCCGTCAGTAAGGTGGGCCCAGAGTCACACAAGAGTCCTTCAGGCCTTTCTCCTATCCTCATGGGACGGAAAGAACTCATCTCTAGACAGAAAGGTTCACGTTCCCAGACAGGTAAAACAGTCACTAACTTGGTGGAGAATAAAGGGAAACCTGAGCGTAGGGGTTCACTGGCGCCCAAGAGTTGTTATGGTCATTACAACAGACGCCAGCAACTCAGGGTGGGGAGGTCATTCTTCAGGATCAGTAGTTCAGGGATCCTGGGATTGCTGTAGTTCAGGGATCCTGGGAGAAAGACATGCAGGACACCTCCTCAAATTTAAAAGAACTGTCAGCAGTCCACAGAGTTCTCCTTTCCCTTTACAAAACTTCCTCTCCAAAACACGTAAAAATATTGACGGACAACACTACAGTTGTGGCGTACGTAAACAAACAAGGGGGAACCAGAAGTCGCTCACTGGCAGAAGTATAAAAAAAAAATTTTTGTTGGGCAGAAAGAAGCCTTCTGTCCCTTTCGGCGGTGCATATCAAGGGGGAAAAAAACGTGGTGGCCGATTATCTCATTCGACATCTAATAAGGGAAACCGAATGGTCCCTAAATCACCACGTTTTCAGCCAGATCTGCCAAATGTGGGGGACCCCAGTGTTAGATCTGTTCGCCACCAAAAGCAACAGGCAGGTCAGGAAGTTCTGTTCCCTCTCGCAAAAGGATCATCCGGTATGGCTAGACGCCCTCTCCCGGCCGTGGCCAAAACAGCTCCTTTATGCCTTCCCTCCATTCAGCCTCATTCCAAGAGTCCTGGTAAAAGCTCAGGAAGAGAGGGTCCATGTAATTATGGTGGCCCCCTTCTGGCCAAGAAGGGCTTGGTTTCCACTCCTGCTCAAACTATCAGCCGGTGTTTATTGGACACTGCCGTCAAACCCAGACCTACTCCACCAGGGACCAATAAATCATCCCAGTGTAAAGCAACTCAGTTTGACGGCCTGGAATCTGAACGCCTCTTGCTAAAACGGAAGGGCCTGTCAGATGCGGTTATTTCCACGATGCTGAAAAGCCGGAAACCCGTAACTTCCCGGATCTACCTGAGAACCTGGAATGCCTTTTTGTCCTTCTTGGGAAGTGTAGATTTTCCTCAGGTCCTCCAGTTCCTGCAAGCTGGGTTGGAAAAAGGCCTCCGCCCGTCAACTCTAAAGGTACAGATCTCCACGCTCAGCGCCTTCCTGGACGTAAAACTGGCAGATTCCCCTCTGATCAAACGTTTTTTGAAGGGGGCAGTAAGAACTTCTTTCTTCCCTCGTCCGGTGATTCCTCCCTGGGACTAGTTCTTTCTGCTCTCACTACTCCTCCGTTTGAGTCAATTGATAATATCCCTCTAAGGCTCCTCACCATGAAGACGTTTTTTTTAGTTGCCATAACCTCTGCCAGAAGAGTTGGGGAAATTCAAGCATTCTCTTGCAAGTCTCCCTATCTTACAATTCTGGATGATCGTATAGTCCTCAGGCACTGTCCTGCCTTTCTCCCAAAGGTGGTATCCAGATTTCATAGTGAACAGGAAGTCTCCCTACCTTCGTTTTTTCAGTCTCCATCTACTGATTCGGAGGGAACTCTCCATAATCTGGACGTCAGGAGATCAGTCCTTTCTTACCTACAAGCCACTAAGCCGCTAAGAAAATCGGACCGCCTCTTTCTGCAATTTCAGGGCCCTAATAAGGGGCAAGCGGCTAGCAAATCAACCATAGCTAGATGGATTAGGAACGTAATATCCTCTGCCTACGTTGCCAAGAACTGTCAGCCACCAGAGGTATTAAGGGCTCATTCTACAAGGGCAGTGGCCTCATCCTGGGCAGAGACGAAAGCAGTCCCTCTGGAACAAATCTGCAAAGCCGCCACATGGGCCAACCCTATGACTTTTTTCAGGCACTATAAGCTAGATGTAGTAAGGGATCAGGACTTGTCCTTTGGTCGTGAAGTTCTATCTGCTGTGCCCCCCCCCCCCCCCCTGATATTGATTACTCTGTTAGTCCTCCTGTGAATGCCGTTGTGGAGGCGCCGGGGAAAAGGGTAAATTACTCTTACCGGTAATTGGATTTTCCAATAGCCTCCACGACGGCATTGGTTTCCCTCCCAAACTTTGAATGTAGACGAATTATGTAATTTGTTTACTATAATATATAATTTTTTTCTGCATCACTTCTGTGTCCTCTTTTATTGACTGGTAAGGTAACCCCTTACCTTACCAGTCAATAAAAGAGGACACAGAAGTGATGCAGAAAAAAATTACAGTATATATTATAGTAAACAAATTACATAATTCGTCTACATTCAAAGTTTGGGAGGCTCCTTAAATCCTGTGCTTCCTCGTTGTTTCCTGTCCTGGAGGCGGGGACACCCTCCTGTGAATGCTGTTGTGGAGGCTATTGGAAAATCCAATTACCGGTAAGAGTAATTTACCCTTTCTATACTTTAGAGGTGGATCGCCCACACAGCCGCTGGCACTCCGACCGTACTTTACAGACAGTCGTGCTGCCCACACCCTTCTATCTGTGCTATCCGAATATATAGACGTCTTAGGGACAGATTGAAAAATCCGGAGCAATTGGTAACCCCTCCCAAGCAGCAGTTAGTCTGTACGGACTTAGACGAGCCTATGCAGCTAGGAGGAACTACTCGTCAGGTCCATCCTCCTGAGGCTCACTGTAGGCGTGGGGTTTGTTTTTTCTGTGGGGAGAGGGGTCATTTTATTAATGTCTGTCCTTCCTTCCTCAAAAACAAAAAAACATCGGAAAACTACTAACCCCAGGCTGTGTGGAGGATGTCAGCCGAGGGGTATACGTTTCCTCCATACGTACATCGCAATTTGTGTTGCCAGCGGTTGTTGTTTTTGGCGTTAAGACGGGGACTATTTCTTTTTTTCTAGACAGTGGAGCAGGAGTAAATTTGATAGATGCCCATTTTGCCCACACTATGGGTTTGTCTCTCTGTACACTACAGAGACCTATTCCCATATTCGCTATTGATTCTGCTCCTCTGTCTCAGAGAAACCTCACTCACATTGTCCATAACTTACACCTTCGGGTAGGGGACCACCATAACGAGTTGCTTTCATGTTATGTTCTGGAGGGGCTTCCCACTCCGGTGGTGTTGGGTCTTCCCTGGTTGGTAGCGCACAATCCAGTAGTGGATTGGCAGGCCAGGGAGATATTGGAGTGGAGTGAGCATTGCAGAGAAAATTGCTTAAATAGCAATTACTTAGTCGCCTCCATAGCTACCCTACCTACATTTGTTTCTGACTTTGAGGACGTTTTTTCTGAAAAGGGTTGTCAGAAGTTACCACCTCACCGTCCTTATGATTGCCCAGTTAACCTGATTCCCAGTGCAAAATTACCCAAGACCAGGTTATATAATCTTTCGGGTCCGGAGAGACAAGCCATGAAAGATTATATCTCCGAGAGCTTGGCTAAAGGACACATCAGACCCTCTTCTTCACCCGTGGCTGCAGGGTTTTTCTTCGTTAAAAAGAAAGATGGGGCCTGCGTCCTTGCCTAGATTTTCGCGACTTAAACCGGATAACCATCCGAGACCCATACCCTCTTCCTCTCATTCCTGACCTGTTTAATCAGATTGCGGGTGCTAGGTGGTTCTCCAAACTTGATCTTAGGGGGGGCCTACAATCTGATTCGTATCAAGGAAGGGGATGAGTGGAAGACAGCTTTTAGCACCCCTGAGGGGCATTATGAAAATCTAGTCATGCCTTTCGGTCTGACCAATGCTCCTGCTGTCTTCCAACATTTCGTTAATGACATTTTTAGTCATCTAATCGGCAGGTTTGTGGTAATATACCTAGATGATATTTTTATTTATTCGTCTGATCTGAAAACACATGAGGTGCATGTCAGACAGGTACTGCAGGTCCTACGGACGAATAAATTATATGCTAAAATTGAAAAGTGTGTCTTCGCCGTTCAGGAAATACAGTTCCTAGGTTATTTATTATCTGCTTCAGGTTTCCGGATGGATCCTAGGAAGGTCCAGGCAATTTTAGATTGGGATCTTCCTGAGAACCTCAAAGCACTGCAACGGTTCCCTGGTTTCGCAAATTTCTATAGAAAGTTCATTAAAAATTATTCAGTGATCGTTAAACCCCTTACTGACATGACTAGGAAGGGGACTGATTTTTCGAAATGATCTGACGCCGCTAAAATTGCTTTTTCCTCTCTAAAAGAGAGGTTTACCTCCGCACCTGTACTAATCCAACCTGATGTCTCCCAGCCTTTTATTGTTGAAGTCGATGCGTCAGAGGTTGGAGTGGGGGCTGTGCTGTCTCAGGGTCCGTCTCCTGGCAAATGGCGTCCTTGTGCTTTCTTTCTAAAAAACTATCTGCAGCAGAAAAGAACTATGATATTGGCAATAGGGAACTATTAGCTATTAAACTAGCGTTTGAAGAATGGCGTCACTTTTTAGAGGGGGCAATCCACCCCGTCACTGTGATTACGGACCACAAAAACCTTCTGTACCTCGAATCAGCTAAGCGTCTCACCCCTAGACAAGCTAGGTGGTCGCTATTTTTTACCAGGTTTAACTTTGTTATTACGTATCGGCAAAAAATACCAAGGCAGATGCATTATCTCGTTGTTTCCCTGGAGGGGGTAATGTGAGTGATCTGGTACCCATTCTACAAAGAGGAGTGGTTGTCTCTGCGGTACACTCTGTTCTGGAGGGGAAGGTGTTAGAGGCCCAGGGGGACGCCCCAGTCTCTTGCCCCTCAGAGAAATAGTTTGTACCGTTGAATCTGCATCTCGAATTATTAAAGGAACATCATAATTCGGCACTTGCTGGGCACCCGGGTAGTAAAGCAACCTTGGAGCTATTGTCTCGTCGTTTCTGGTGGCCAAGGTTGCGTCAGGATGTAATGGATTTTGTGTCTTCTTGTTCTACTTGTGCGCGCGCAAAAGTCTCTCATACACGTCCAGCAGGGTCTTTATTGCCACTTGTCATTCCCAATAGGCCATGGACACATCTGTCAATGGATTTTATCACTGACTTACCTTTTGTCTGCGGGTAAAACAGTTATTTTGGTAGTAGTGGACAGGTTTAGCAAAATGGTACACTTCATTGAGTTACACGCACTACCTAAGGCTAAGACTCTTGCTCAGGTATTCATCAGTGAAATCGTGAAGCTTCACGGGGTCCCTTCCGATGTTGTTTCGGATCGGGGAACCCAGTTTATTTCTAAATTTTGGAAAGCTTTTTGTTCCCGTTTGGGGGTACACTTGTCCTTTTCCTCAGCTTTCCATCCTCAGTTGAATGGACAGACTGAGCGTACCAACCAAAACCTTGAGACATATCTAAGATGTTTTGTGTCTGAAAACCAAGAGGTGTGGTCATCATATTTACCGTTAGCCGAGTTTGCCATAAATAATCGCCATCAGGAATCTACTGGTAAGTCACCATTTCTTGGTGCATATGGTTTTCATCCCCAATTCTGTACTTTCAAAGAGGGGGGTCTTCTGGGGTTCCCGAAGAGGAACGGTTTTCGTCATCTCTTTCATCGGTATGGCAGAAGGTGCAAGCTAACTTGAATAATATGGGAGGTAAATATAAATGCATGGCTGATAAGAGACGGTCGCCAGGTCCGGACCTAGGAGTGAATGACTATGTGTTGTTGTCTTCTAGGAATATTAAATTAAAGGTTCCCTCATGGAAACTGGGTCCTAGGTTCATTGGCCCTTACAAAATAGTAGCCATCATTAACCCCGTGGCTTTTCGCCTGGAGCTACCTCAGACTTTTAAAATCCATAACATCTTCCATAAGTCGTTACTCAAGAAATATGTTCCACCTCTAGAACCATCACCGCTGCCACCCCCTCCTGTTGTTGTGGATGGTAACCTAGAGTTTCAAATATCCAAAATTGTTGATTCTCGTCGGGTCCTCCGCTCCCTTCAATATCTGGTGCATTGGAGGGGTTACGGTCCCGAGGAAAGAATGTGGGTTCCAGCGTCTGAGGTAAACACCGACAGGTTAGTTCGGGCTTTTCATGCCTCTCATTGTCACGGAAAGTGTACAGGAAACCAGAAGACACACAATGAATATACGACTGACTGGATCCAAAACCAAGGAACAAAAGGGAGTGCCCTGCATCAGACCTGGCTCTCTCCCTGGCTGCTCAGCCTATGCGAAAATCCCAATGGTAGAAGATCGCATATCCTCGTACCTCGACTGTATAACACCTGAATACCCTATAATAGTGGGGGAACACGACCACCGGCTCTCTACTCTAGATACGGAGGGAGTCAGGGTCACCGGGGATCCAGCAAACAGAAAAACACAAATGAATGAACAAAACTTATCTTGTAGAAGACTCAGAAGAAGGAACAGCATGCACACACTCCAAGAAGGAATATAAACCACAAAGAGATGCACTGTGGGAAGGGATTTAAAGGGATGCCATCAGTGCAACTACATGACAGCTGAGAGAGGCTAACGAGATGAGAAAATGAAAGCAAAACAAAGGAAGCTCAAGGAGGAGGTTCTGAAAGGCGTCTGTCAGAGCTTCTCAGATGTCTGGTGGTGACAGTACCCCTCCTTCTACGAGTGGACTCTGGACACTCAGAGCCCACCTTCTCAGGATGGGACCTATGGAAAGCCCTGATGTGACGAGTGGCCTTAATGTCCGTCACTGGGACCCACATCCTCTCCTCAGGACCATAACCCTCCCAATGAACGAGGTACTGGAGAGAACCGCGGACAACACGAGAATCCACAATCCTAGAGAACTGAAATTCAAGATTACCATCAACCACAATCGCAGGAGGCAAAGATGAGGGTACAATGGGTTGGACATAAGGTATATATATCTCTCTTTTGCCAAATAGATGACATAGACGAGGAGAATCTGTCCTCATCAGGTAAACCAGAAGACCCCTCTCCAGAGAATGTCCCAAACTGCGGATGAAACCCATATGCACCAAAAAATGGTGACTTATCAGAGGACTCCTGACGACGGTTATTTATGTGTCAAATCTGTTTTTATTGACAAATAAAGAGCAGCAGATACATACAGAGTAAACAGAACAATTAACATTGCTTATACAGTTACATACATCGCATCGTGTATCGGCTCACAATGACATTCTGGGATTCTAGGCTCTTAGGCATCGGCCTGACAACACATGCTGGTGAGCAAATACAGTCGACTCAAGCAGTTCCATTTATCTCCATATGCTTGCATAGTATCACGATCGGCGTGACTATCACATACGTGACACAGAGGGAGGGAAAGAGGAAGGCCCTGCCCAAGTGAGAGGGAAGGTGGTGACCCCTGACTCACCTTGCGGCTGGCACCTGGCTGCCCTGACGTCCCTAGACGGGTTCCTCACCCGTACGCCGATCACGTGCCTAAAACCCTGGCTTTCCCTAAGATGAGCCCTAGATAGTGAACAGGGCGGTGGGAACACTAGTCCGCACCACTAGCTCTAAAGGAAAACACCAAGGGGAGGACAGACAATACAGACTCAACATATAATCCCAGGTGGGCGACAACAGGAGACAACAAAAAGCCCAACAGGGATCCGGAGGGTAGCACTCTGGAACAACAACCAGGATTCACAGCTCCAGTGGGTCAGTATAGAAGTCCAGGCAGGAAGCTCTATAACTGGCAACTAGAGAAGTGTGAGAGGAGAATATAAGGAGGTTGGGAGTGGCAGACAAGAAACAGCTGAGGAGGAGAAGCTACGGATCCCTGAGTGAGACAAAAAGGATTGCAAGGCAAACACAGAAAACAATCACTAAGAAACAACGTGATCTTTAGACATAGAGCGCGCAGCCACCCGCTGCGACTTCCTGACCCCGGGTATAACGGAGTCAGACGTGGCTCTTGACACCCTCGTGACACATAGATAAGCAAGAGAAATATATAAAACATAAATACAAAACACTCACATATGTAAGTATGAATTAAAAAAGGAAATAAATAACTAGGTCCTGCCTACTTGACTCTCCAATATTAAACCCAAGTTTCCTCGTCACCTAGATTAAAGGCTAAACTAAAGGTTCCACTCCAGCTTATGCTGACTTATGAAATACTAAGTTCTGTTCTAATAAACTAGTGCTATCTTCAGTAGACTATAAAGACTCCTTAAGGTATGTTTTCTACTTTCCGGTATTCTTCCTACCTATTCTCCCTCACCCCTCTTATCCTTAGTGTATTTAATCCATGGTCCCCAAACTTGCAAGTATTTATCTCTGGTATGGCAGGTCCATCCCACTAACTCTTCCATCCTGCAGATGTCATCCATTTTTTCATGCCACATTTTTAGTGACGGCGGTTCTGTATCTTTCCATTTAATAGGGATCAATAGCTTAGCAGCTGCAATCATATGTGTGGAGAGGTTCATTCTGCCCAGTCTGAAGACGGGCGAGGGTAACCACAATAGAACTAACTCCGGTGTCAGCTTCAGATTCACTAAGCAAATCTGGTTAATCAGTTTTTCAACGTCTTCCCAAAACCCTCTCAGACTCGGGCAGAACCACCAGATGTGGGACAGAGACCCACTACCCTGTCCGCACCTCCAACAGAGATCATCCATCACTAACCCCATTTGATATAGCCATTGAGGAGTTCTGTACCATCTAGTGAGTATCTTCAGGGAGTTTTCTTGGGTCAAAATGCATTTTGAGAATCCATGTGAATGAGATAAAACAAATCTTCTGTCACTATCATCCAGCACGTAATTCAGTTCTTTCTCCCAGGCTCCTATATATGATGGCAAACTACTATTCTTATCTCTCAACAATTGTGTATATATGAGTGAAATACATTTCGGGGGTGGTTTGGGTAGCAGAATATACGTCTCCAACCACGTAGGGTCCGCGAGTGGAACAAATCTGGACTTTTTGAACTTAGCACATGTGGCTTCAAAATCCCTGTCCTGAAGAAAATCCCACTTAGCACTTTTCCCTCCACTAAGGGAGGCATAATAATCTACATGACTGGACAACTTTGCAAGATCCCCTACTCTTACTCCGGGTAAGGACTTCCAAATGGAACTAACCTCAATCCGAACTGTGTTCAGTATGTGGGGTAACATTCTGAGCGGCATCAAAGGAGACAGTCTCCCCTTCCCCATGTTAAGCGCTCCAGTTTTGTTGCAAGTAATGACAGTACTTTTCGTGAGCACACTGATCAAAGAATCCTTATCCGTTTTTTTGAAAGGGAACCATAGCATATAGTCCGCTGATTTCCCCATCAGGGCAAGTTCCATCTCTATATGAATGGGCGGGAGTGTAGATCTAGTCAAGGCCATCCATCTCTCTAGATGTATGGCTTGCATGTATTGATCTATATCTGGGAGTGAGATGCCACCCTGTTTTTTCCTTCTAGTAAGCAACCCAAAGGGGAGTCTAGCTTTTTTGTTCGCCCATATATACCTCCCAATCAGTAATCTGATCTTAGATATATAATTAGCCGGCAAGTGTAGCGGGAGAGATCTAAGGGTGTATATTAGTTGAGGGAGAATATAGGACGTAACCACATTTTTCCTCCCTAGCCAGGAGAGGAAAGGTAAAGAGCTTTTGTTCAGAAAGGTTTCGATCTTTTTCAGCAGAGGAGGGAAATTTAGACTGAACAACAATCCAGGATCCCTAGGTATATTAATGCCTAAGTACTTAATAGAAGTTGATGGCCACTTAAAAAGAGTCAACTCTCTAAGTATAGCTTGCTGTGCCTGTGAGAGGGAGATCCCTAATGCTTCTGATTTGTCCATATTGATCTTAAAGTTGGACAGCTCTCCAAATTTTAGAAGGTACTCATAACCTCTGCCATAGCGTCTACTGGGTCAGTTAGCATAAGAAGTAAATCGTCGGCGAACGCCGCCATTTTATGGGTAAATACTCCCATGTGTAATCCTTTAAGCAACGGGTTTTGTCTAAATTTTAACAGTAAGGTCTCTAAGGTAAGTATAAAGAGAGTGGGGGAGAGTGGACACCCCTGTCGCGTGTCGTTGCGTATTGAGAAGGCATCCGACAGAGTCCCATTCACCATCACACGTGCAGAAGGTGAGGAATACAATGAGAAAATAGCACGAACAAACTGTTAAGGAAAACCAAATGCTTCCAGGGCGCTACGCATGTATAGCCAGCTGACTCTGTCGAACGCCTTCTCCGCATCAGTACCAAGAAGCACCAATGGGGATTTGTTCTTTTTAGCATAACAAACAGCATGGACTACCCTACTAACATTATGCCTCCCCTCTCTTCCTGGGACAAACCCCACTTGCTCCTCCCCCACAAGCTCAGGCAGAAGTTTGGAGATTCTGTTACTCAACAATTTAGCCCACCACTTTAAATCTGTGTTGAGCAGGGAGATTGGTCTATAACTCCCACAAGCCTCTTTATCTTTCCCCTCTTTATGGATCACTGTAATGTGTGCTGCCTGAGCCTGTGGGGGCAGGGTCTCACCTCTTAGCAGAGCATTACACAAACATACAAATTGGGGGATAAGTATGTGTCACGGCCATGGCTATGACCGTGACTCCTGAACCGCATGCGGTTGTCAGCGGTTTAGTTTGCTTGTCAATCACAGGTGAGGCCTGTGGTATCTGCCTTTCCTGTGGTTGCCGCTGGCAACAGTATGTATGTGGCAGCTTGCTATGCTGTGCATGCGGTTGTGTGTGATATTTGTGTATGTGTGCACTTGTGTTTATGTATTATGTGCACTTCCTCTTTAAAGTGGTGTTTTCCCTTTCCTGTGGTGCTGGAAGGGTTAACTCCCTTCCCAGTGTGTGTGTGATGTCACTGGGTGTGTCCGACTGTGGGGTGTGGCTTCTTGGCCTATATAGCCTGGGTGTTTAGCATGGCTCAGTGGGTTGCTTCAGCCATGCTTGCTGGAGCAGCCTCCTGTGACCTCCATCTTCCTTGCCAGTGAGAGCCACCCCTGTGGTCATAAAAGTATTGTTGCTATGAAATATTATTGTTCTTGTTGATGTCTTTATGTTGGTGAGGTTGTATGTTCTTCTGTTGGGAGCTTTCTATGTTTTGGTGCAGCTAATGGTTCTGGATTCCTGTCTCTTGAGGGATCCAGTCAGCAAGGCTGTGGCAGGTTGGTAGAACTACTTAGTTCGCCTGCTATTTCCATTAGTCTGTTAGTGTTCCCCTTTTCCCAACAGCTTGGCCATTGAAAATTAGCAAAATGGAGTGGCTCTACTACTCCGTAGGATAGAGAGGTGCTCAATATCTAGGTGTGAACTCCAAACACCAGAAAGTAAAAATTTAAGTAATATTGGAGATATGGCACTCAATATCTGGAAAGTTTGCTCAAACAGGTCACTTTATTGATGCAATAACTTTTTTAAAAAAATAATTAAAATGTCATACAAGGTACGTAATTTGTACAGAAAATTAAATAACATAATGATAAAACGTCACAATTGACAGTATAAAAAATCACTTATAGTGTATATATACACACATCAGACAGCGAATGGGCGCTTGTCTGTAATCTAATTGAATGGATCCAGAAAGTTAAATTCCCAACACTAGAGCACTGAATATGTTATTGCTCAGTAGTTTTCAATTGAGAAAATAATCAGATGTCACCATTAATTCGGTATAAAATAATCGCCGATTGTCATTATTGTGGTGCAGTCGCAGGATTTTCGGATTTAATTGTAGAAGTTATTCCGAATATGCATATATCACAGTTCATGGAACTTATCGGATTACAGTTCAGAAGTTGTTAGCTTTAGGTGGCGTCCCACCTTTTTTCAAGCTATTTAAATCCCTTACCTCCACTTCTCAATATGGTTTGTTCAGTCACCGTTTCCTCAGCGTCCCAAATGTTCGATTTCTCCTTACTTGTAAATCAGAGTGTATCACTCTGAGGAGTTTTCGAGCTTGATGTAGGACGAGTTGGTCACTTAGGAGGTTATTGGTAAGGGAGGTGTAGCTGTAGATCTCCTTGCGTACGCCAAAAATGGTGGTAATGTGGGGTCCAGATTCCTCCCAGACGCGTTTCGAAGTCCCAAGGGGTGCTGACTTCTTCCTCAGTGGTGACCTGGCTCCCCCTAAACCACCTTTTTTATACCATCTTTGTTAATTGGTTTCAGATATCCCAAAGATCAGTCCTGGATCACAATCCAGGTACCATAGTGACAAAATCTGGTCTGGATTATTACAATATACTATACTCAATGATAAAATTGAATATTTTTAATAATAAAGTAAATTCAATCAGAGATATAGCTCCCACATTTCTTCCATAAGTATAATACATCGAAATCTTGCTATTTTTGAAAAAAACGCATTTGCGGTAATGGTGCGGTTTTCATGCGTTTTTTTGGGGCCGATGCATTTTTTTCAGAAAAGCTGCTGAAATTACATCCTTAATCATTTACATAAGGGATTTAATGTTATTTGCTTCCTTACTCTCATTATTCACAATAACATGAATTAAAATGTATAAATGAATATAAAAATATTTAATTAATAAAAAATATAATAAATAAGTGCACCTTCACATATTTTTTACATCTAAAAGTAGATGAAACAAACTGACTCAATCCAACATGGAGGACTGTTGTCAGATTGGATGAACACAAGATTGTGGCTGAATAGGCGGTGGGTGCCATCCACCAAGACACGGTCCGATGTACATGATTATTATACCATCCGACCATGTGTCGGTGGAAGGCAACCACCCCAAGTTTTCATCTGCTACAAGAAGCCAAAGATTTCTAACTCTGCATTTAATCCATGTGGTATAAGGGTGTCCAGCTCAAAGATCCATCTTGATTCTATTCTGGACATTTTCTCCACATGGTTACCTCCTCTCCAATCTACTTCCACTTTCTCTATCGCTGCAAAACATAGATCTGTTTGTTGACCATGATGTTCTTTGAAATGTTTTGACAGTGGGTGGTCCATGTGGCCTTTCCTAATATTATTAATATTATTAAGATGTTCTGCAATTCTTTTCTTTAATGTTCTTTTTGTCCTTCCCACATAGATTTTATTGCATGGGCAACTTATTATATAAATAACACTGGTAGTGTTACAAGTGAGGTATTCTTTTATTTTATGTCTAAGTTGGTTAGTCGGGGATATTATTTCCTGTGTCTT
Source organism: Bufo gargarizans (assembly GCF_014858855.1). NCBI lineage: Eukaryota > Metazoa > Chordata > Amphibia > Anura > Bufonidae > Bufo > Bufo gargarizans. The sequence continues at coordinate 91,754,576 of NC_058090.1, read as the reverse complement.
TCGTGGAAACTTAGTCGATCGGCAGTTAATACAGGTGCCGCATCTATAAAAGCCTTTGATATCCAACATTGTCTGTATTGTGGGTTTGTTGGTTTTCTTCATTTTTATTGTCGGAGCTACCTTTAATCCTAAATTGGGGGCCTTACTGTACACAATGTGTGGTGTAATCGGCATCAATGAGCCTATCAATCTATCTTCTTTCAGAAAATGCCAATGTTTTTTAATTATATGTTGTATTTTTCGGTATTGGGCATTAAAGGGTAAGACCACCATGAGACAGATAATCCCCCGCCAATGGAGATCTACTGAGAGTCTATTGAGAGTGACCTGGTCTAACGCTTTAGATGCCTTAGTGCATATGGAGGAACTGAGTGCTTCTGACAATGAATCGACCTCGGCCTTCTGGGTGGTTTGGGATCCATGGAACCAGTTCCGCGCCTCCGCATCATTCCCCAGCTGGTTGTTAACTGGTACCATTCAGACTAGTGGTCTATAAAAATGTTATATACAGTGGGGCTGACCCATTTTCTATCCTTTCTTCCCCTTCCTTGTGTTGGTGTCATGTCTTGGTTTGTCGAGTTTTGTCATGTTCATTTTTGTTTCTTATATTTGAGTGTAAGGTGATTGGAGACTGTTACCCTAGTATCTCTCACCCTTAATTCGGGTAGTTTTTTAAAGGCTTGTCAGTCAACTACCATGTTATATCTGGATGTTTCTGGATTGTACTGCTTTTGAATTACCTGCGAGGCCAGTGTTGGCCATTATGTATTCCCTTGTATGGGTATTTGGACGTGCTTATTATATCACTTACTTATATGCTTCAATAAAATACTGATTGAACCGTAAAGGGTAAGACCATTCTTATAGTCCCCTCATCTTTATTTTTCTTTTTCACTTTAGTTGGATTGAAGAAGGATTTTCTATCTAATTCTCTCACCTTACTTAGGGATGAATCTATTAAAATTTCTGGGTATTCTCTAGTTACAAATTGTTCCTTCATTTTGCATGCTTCCTCTTCAAATTGCTCCTCTTTAGTGCAATTTCGTTTTATACGTCGGAACTGTCCATATGGTATATTTAGCAGCCATCTTTCTGAAGGAGGTTGCGAAAAATAGTATGATCCCCTATACCAGCGGACATCTACCTAGATGGCTGCTAAATATACCATATGGACAGTTCCGATGTATAAAACGAAATTGAAGAAAACCAACAAACCCACAATACAGACAATGTTGGATATCAAAGGCTTTTATAGATGCGGCACCTGTATTAACTGCCGATCGACTAAGTTTCCACGAAAGACACAGGAAATAATATCCCCGACTAACCAACTTAGACATAAAATAAAAGAATACCTCACTTGTAACACTACCAGTGTTATTTATATAATAAGTTGCCCATGCAATAAAATCTATGTGGGAAGGACAAAAAGAACATTAAAGAAAAGAATTGCAGAACATCTTAATAATATTAGGAAAGGCCACATGGACCACCCACTGTCAAAACATTTCAAAGAACATCATGGTCAACAAACAGATCTATGTTTTGCAGCGATAGAGAAAGTGGAAGTAGATTGGAGAGGAGGTAACCATGTGGAGAAAATGTCCAGAATAGAATCAAGATGGATCTTTGAGCTGGACACCCTTATACCACATGGATTAAATGCAGAGTTAGAAATCTTTGGCTTCTTGTAGCAGATGAAAACTTGGGGTGGTTGCCTTCCACCGACACATGGTCGGATGGTATAATAATCATGTACATCGGACCGTGTCTTGGTGGACGGCACCCACCGCCTATTCAGCCACAATCTTGTGTTCATCCAATCTGACAACAGTCCTCCATGTTGGATTGAGTCAGTTTGTTTCATCTACTTTTAGATGTAAAAAATATGTGAAGGTGCACTTATTTATTATATTTTTTATTAATTAAATATTTTTATATTCATTTATACATTTTAATTCATGTTATTGTGAATAATGAGAGTAAGGAAGCAAATAACATTAAATCCCTTATGTAAATGATTAAGGATGTAATTTCAGCAGCTTTTCTGAAAAAAACGCATCGGCCCAAAAAAAACGCATGAAAACCGCACCATTACCGCATATGCGTTTTTTTCAAAAATAGCAAGATTTCGATGTATTATACTTATGGAAGAAATGTGGGAGCTATATCTCTGATTGAATTTACTTTATTATTAAAAATATTCAATTTTATCATTGAGTATAGTATATTGTAATAATCCAGACCAGATTTTGTCACTATGGTACCTGGATTGTGATCCAGGACTGATCTTTGGGATATCTGGAACCAATTAACAAAGATGGTATAAAAAAGGTGGTTTAGGGGGAGCCAGGTCACCACTGAGGAAGAAGTCAGCACCCCTTGGGACTTCGAAACGCGTCTGGGAGGAATCTGGACCCCACATTACCACCATTTTTGGCGTACGCAAGGAGATCTACAGCTACACCTCCCTTACCAATAACCTCCTAAGTGACCAACTCGTCCTACATCAAGCTCGAAAACTCCTCAGAGTGATACACTCTGATTTACAAGTAAGGAGAAATCGAACATTTGGGACGCTGAGGAAACGGTGACTGAACAAACCATATTGAGAAGTGGAGGTAAGGGATTTAAATAGCTTGAAAAAAGGTGGGACGCCACCTAAAGCTAACAACTTCTGAACTGTAATCCGATAAGTTCCATGAACTGTGATATATGCATATTCGGAATAACTTCTACAATTAAATCCGAAAATCCTGCGACTGCACCACAATAATGACAATCGGCGATTATTTTATACCGAATTAATGGTGACATCTGATTATTTTCTCAATTGAAAACTACTGAGCAATAACATATTCAGTGCTCTAGTGTTGGGAATTTAACTTTCTGGATCCATTCAATTAGATTACAGACAAGCGCCCATTCGCTGTCTGATGTGTGTATATATACACTATAAGTGATTTTTTATACTGTCAATTGTGACGTTTCATCATTATGTTATTTAATTTTCTGTACAAATTACGTACTTTGTATGACATTTTAATTATTTTTAAAAAAGTTATTGCATCAATAAAGTGACCTGTTTGAGCAAACTTTCCAGATATTGAGTGCCATATCTCCAATATTACTTAAGCTTGGCCATTGAGACTCCTGCTCCTCCGTGCCAAGGAGGAGTAGGTCGTCTACCCAGCTCCTAGCGCAGGGATCTGCGGAGGGTAAGATAGGGCTCCGAGGTTCCTGCGCATGGGTCCTCCTACCTTAAAGGTCGGCCCATGCTGGTTAGGAGTTAGGGTCAGGGTAGGGATGCTGTAGGAGGTGACCTGCTCCCTATCCTGTTCGCATGGCCGAGTAGCCTTTACAACACCTGGCATCTCACGGCTGAGGATTTGGGAACCCATCCGGGCCAGGGCTTTTTCCCGATGGAATAGTGTCCAGAACTAGTGTCACCTCCTCTGCTGTAAAGGGTCTAAGTAACTCCAGCTCAAAAATTCCTTAATTTGCAAAGCCTTATCAATACCTGGGTCTTTATCTTTTAAATTATATAGGGATTCATAAAACTTACAGAACTCTCTGGCAGTAGCAGGTGTGTTTATTAGCCTATTTCCCTCTGAGGACTTTACTGCATGTATAAAGGATCTATCTCTTTGTTGCTTCAGGAGAGCGGACATCAATTTGGTGCTTTTATTACCGTGAAGGTAATGTTTAAAACGCAGGTTCTGGAGTGTCTTGGCTGTTCTGACATTGAGGATATCTTTCACTTGTTTACGTAAGGAAGCAAGGGAAACATACACCTCCTCAGTCCGCAACTTCTTATGCAGGCTTTCAAGCGTTGAAATCTGCAGCAATAGAGAGTTCAGCTCTTTTAACCTATTCCCCTTCAACCTGGTGCCTAAGCTAATAAACTCCCCCCTAATCACCTCTTTATGAGCCTCCCATAAAATGGATTTTGACACCTGACCTGAGTCGTTATTCAAAAAATATTCACTCAGCTTCTGCAAAATTACTTGTGCATGTAGTGCATCATCTATTAGTGTGGTGTTTAATCGCCAAGTCCAGGTTCTATGTGGCAAGTCCGCAAGCTTCATCACTACACTGATAGGAGCATGATCCGAGATTACCGCATTATCTATCTTGGCTTCTGTAACCAATAGGAGCGCTTGGTTAGATAGGAAAATATAGTCCAATCTCTGATACGAATCATGTACTCTGGAGTGGAATGTATAATCCTTATCTTCTGGATGCAATATCCTCCAGACATCTGACACTCCTAGATCTGATAATGCGAAGTTAAGCTTGCGGAGTTGCTTAGTTGACAAGTTCCTGGACCTAGACGTGGCGTCTTTCATAGGGTCAAAGACCATGTTCAGGTCCCCTCCTACGATCAACAATCCTTCCACAAAAGGCTTCAGAATCTCAAGCGTCCTCAAGATCCATCTAATCTGATTGCAGTTGGGGGCGTATAGGTTCGCCATAGTTACGGTTGAATTAAGGATTTTACCTTTAACCATGAGATACCTGCCTTCTGGATCAGCAATTTTTGCTAACGTTTGAAACGGAATATTTTTCCCAATACCAATTGATACTCCTCTCGAGGCTGACGAATGAGACGCATGAAACCATGAGGGGAAGTGTTTGCTAATCACATTAAGTATATGCATATGCCTAAAATGGGTCTCTTGTATAAAGGCGATGTCAACATGGCCCTTCCTTAGAGTGTGATATAGTTGACTCCTCTTTTGAGGGATATTAGCACCATTAACATTAAGGGAGTAAACCTTCATTTCAGCCATATTCAAACATAAATTTCTCTAGGTGGCAAATAGCATTATGCATGTCAAGCAGGGCAGGGCAGGAACAGTAATTACTATAGTTAACTATGAACATAACAAAGGGCTATAGGGGCCAATGGAGGTCCCAGCCGCCATAACTCACACCCTGGACAAGAAATCAAGGCCAGCGGGTAGAGGGGGGGGTGTAGTGTGTGGAAAAACCACATAAAACATCACCATAAACTCGGCCTCTCAAGCTTATGAAGAAACCCCTTAATCACAATATTAAACTGTAAAAGAACAAAAGGGTTAAAACAAGTAGATTCAAGTTAGTATTAACCCCTAGTCGAATGGAGAAGCTCAGCGGCTTCAGCGGTGGACGCAGGCATGTAAAATTATTCACAAGGTATATCAACACAAACTAAAATGAAACTAAAGAGTGGAATAGGAATACACTTCTCTTATAGGGTCAAAGTCCTGCAATTCAGGTGATCCTCTTCTTCGGCGAGCGACTTTTACCTGCTGGTTGCCAGTGTAGATTCAGCGGGAGCTGAGGAAGATCTGGCGGGAACGCTGTCGGGAGCCATGATGGAATTTCCAACGGCTCCATCTGTAAAGCCTCCAATATCTTAGGTAAGTCCTCTGGCGCACGAACCGTGAGTTGACGGCCATCAATGTTGGTTGTTAGTCCAAAAGGAAAGAGCCATTTCACCGGATACTTCTTCTCCCTCAAGGCATTTGTCAGTGGACGGAATGCTCTCCTTTTAGCCAGCGTGCTAGCCGCCAGGTCCTGGAATAGTAGGATCTTATGACCCTCCAAAAGATCTCCCGTATCTCTTGCAGCTTTAAGCAAGGCTGCTGTGTCAAGCTAGTTCAGGAGAGCACAGACCACATCTCTCGGCGGTTCTGTGGCCGATGGTTTCGGTCTTAAGGCTCTGTGTGCTCTTTCGATAACGATGGCATCAGCACGCTCTTTGCCTATAAGCAATTCAAATAAATGGCGCACAGTAGGTGTTATCTCTTCTGCAGGGATCGACTCAGGTATTCCCCTCAGGCATATGTTCTTGCGACGACCCCTTTTCTCCTGGTCTTCCAGGAATAAGAAAGCATTATTTACCTGCTTACAGACCGAAGCAAGTTGAGTTTGCAATCCTGCACTGTGCTGCGTCATGAGGGAGTGTGAATCCTCCAGCGCCTCTACTCTGTGGCCCATATGCAGGACCTCTGCCTTAATGTCCGACAGCTCTTTTAGGACTGGAGTCAGGGCTTTGTCCAGTGACTGGGCCAGCGACTGCTGCAGGAAGGCTCTAGTGATCGGCAGGGCGTCACGGTCGCTGAGAAGCTCGGAGCAGGCATCAGAGCTTTCACCCTCAGAGTCATCTTCCCGCGTCTCCACTGATGGCGTGGCTCGTGTTGCCTTCCCTCGATCCGGCAGGGAGGAAACCTTCTTGCTGAGGTATTTATTCATATCGCTCTGTGAGCTTTTTAGTTTCGGGGTACTCTCCACTTCTCCCCTTCTTTCTCTACCAGTTTTCCCCATGATTGCGATGGGTAGCTTTGAATTATGCTAAAAGACCGGGCTAATGGTTCGGAGCTCAGTCGCACACGTCCTCCACCATGCTCAGTCGGCTCCGCCCCCCAAGACGACGGTTATTTAAAGCAAACTCAGCAAGGGACAAAAAAGAACACAAATCCTCCTGATTCTCCGCCACAAAACAGCGCAGATAAGTCTCCAGATTCTGATTGACGCGCTCTGTCTGGCCATTCGACTGCGGGTGGAAAGCAGAAGAGAATAACAACCAAACCCCCAAGCGAGAACAGAAAGCCTTCCAGAATCTGGAAACAAACTGCGTGCCCCTATCAGAGACTATGTCTGAAGGAATACCATGCAATTTGACAATGTGATCAATAAATGCCTGCGCCAGCATCTTAGCATTGGGCAAGCCAGGAAAAGGGATGAAATGCACCATTTTGCTAAAACGGTCCGTAATGAAGTCCATGGACAGATGTGTCCAAGGACGGGAAGGAATGGGTAAGGGAAGGAGAGGACCTGATGGCCGTGAATGAGGGACTTTGGCATGAGCGCAGGTCTCGCAGGCTGCCACAAAACCCTCAACCGACTTACGAAGCGCCGGCCACCAGAATCTCCGAGCGATGAGATCCACTGTGGCTCTTGCCCCCGGGTGCCCAGCAAGGACAGTATCATGGTGTTCCTTAAAAATCTTGTGTCTTAAAGCGAGAGGCACAAACAACCTCCCAGGAGGACAAAGATCAGGAGCCTCTGACTGGGCTACCTGCACCTCTGCCTCCAATTCAGGATAAAGAGCAGAGACCACCAGCCAAAATGGGACCCGGGTCTTCAGCCAAAATGGGACCCGGGTCTTCAAAATTCCCACCTCCCGGAAAACAACGTGACAGGGCATCCGCCTTCACGTTCTTAACCCCAGGGCGGAACGTGACAACAAAATTAAACCTGGAAAAGAACAAAGACCATCTGGCCTGTCTCGGGTTCAGACGATTGGCTGACTCCAAGTAGGCCAGATTCTTATGGTTAGTAAACATGGTAATATGGTGTCTGGCTCCCTCTAGCCAATGGCGCCATTCCTCAAAAGCCAACTTGATGGCCAACAACTCCCTATCTCCCACATCGTAATTTCTCTCCGCGGAGGAGAGTTTCTTTGAGAAAAAGGCACATGGTCGCCATTTGGCAGGAGAGGGACCCTGAGACAAGACCGCACCCACACCCACCTCAGAAGCATCAACCTCAACTATGAATGGTAGAGAAATATCAGGTTGTACTAAGATGGGAGCGGAAGCAAAACTCTCCTTCATATTAGAAAAGGCCTTACGCGCCTCTACCGGCCAGGAGGAAAAATCTACCCCCTTTCTAGTCATATCAGTGAGTGGTTTAACAACAGAGGAATAATTCAAAATAAACTTCCTGTAATAATTGGCAAAACCCAAAAAACGCATCAGCGCCTTCTGATTCTCAGGAAGCTCCCACTCAAGCACAGCGCGGACCTTCTCGGGGTCCATGCGAAAACCAGAAGCAGAGAGAAGAAACCCCAGAAATTGAATTTCTGGAACCGCAAACACACATTTTTCCAGTTTCAAGTACAATTTATTCTCCCGCAGGATGAGCAAGACCTGACGTAAGTGTTCCTTATGAGTTTTGAAATCAGGAGAGAAAATCAAAATGTCATCTGGATACACTAATACAAATTTCCCCATTAAATGATAAAAAATGCTGTTCACAAAATGCTGAAAGACGGCTGGAGCATTCATCAAACCAAAAGGCATAACCAAATTCTCAAAATGGCCCTCAGGGGTATTGAAGGCCGTCTTCCATTTGTCTCCTTCTCTGACCAGGTTGTATACCCCTCTTAGATCCAACTTGGAAAAAACTTTAGCCGCAACAATCTGGTTAAACAGGTCCGGGATCAGAGGAAGCGGATAAGGGTCACAAATTGTGATACTGTACAGCTCCCTGAAATCCAGACAAGGTCTTAAAGAAGCATCTTTTTTCTTAACAAAGAAAAAAACAGTGGCAACAGGTGACTTCGAGGGTCGTATGTGTCCTTTTCTCAGACTCTCAGAGATATAAGTACCTGTTTATACCTGTTTAGTGAGCCAGGGTAGCCCCAACACTAGAGGAGTTGGCAACCCGCTAAGGACGAAACATGACACATCCTCAACATGAGTATCACTCACAATCAAATGGATATTGTGAACTATGCCCTTGAATGATTTCTGAGAAAGTGGAGCGGAATCAATAGCAAAAACAGGTATATCCTTTCCCAAAGTGCATACCTGGAAACCATGAGTTATAGCAAATTGATTATCAATGAGATTGACAGCTGCTCCACTATCTACAAAAATCTCACAAAAAATGTTCTTGCTCTCTAGCGCCACCCTGGCAGGTAGGACAAAACGGGAACTACAAGCAAACGGAAAACCTTCAATTTCCGCATCAACCTTGCCAATAGTAACAGATGGAACGTTTTTAGAGGATTTTTTCCTTTTTGTTACTTTATTACTCTCAAAAAACTGCCTGAATCTCCTAGAGGGACAAACATTTGCCAAATGATTTATACCTCCACAACAGAAACAAACCTTCCCATGAGGGCTGAATCTTCTATTGTCAGAGGCAATCAAACCCAACTGCATGGGCTCCTGCTCAGAAGGGATTGACAGCGACTGAGACCCCTGTGCACTGAATGAGACCGCCGCACTGTCCTGGGACTGAGTATGACAGGAAGGAGTGATCTCTCCTCTCTCTCTAAGACCCCTGTCAATACGAACGGCCCGAGACATGGCAGAGTCCAAGGAGGTAGGTCTCTCATGAAAGGCAAATGCATCTTTCAATCCCTCTGAAAGACCATGGCAAAATTGACTTCGGAGTGCCGCATCATTCCAACCAGTATCAGCTGCCTATCTCCGAAATTCTGAGCAGTATATCTCTGCGGATTGTTTACCCTGGCATAACAGATGTAGTCTAGACTCAGCCAAAGCAATACGATCCGGATCATCATATATCTGACCCAGAGCTAAAAAGAATTCATCCACTGAACGGAGGGGCCGTGCCCCCACCGGCAGCGAAAAGCCCAGGACTGAACGTTATCCCTGAGCAGCGATATGATGATCCCCACCCTCCGTTCCTCATCACCAGAGGAATGGGGAAGTAGGCGAAAATGGAGTTTGCAGGCCTCTCTAAAATGCACAAAATTCTCACTACCCCCGGAGAACGTATCCGGAAGCGAGATCTTAGGCTCAGAACAAACTCCATGAACGCAAGCTGAACCGGTGACTTGAAACTGAGAAAGAGTCTTACGGAGATCTGCTACCTCCAATGAAAGACCCTGCATGCGTTCAGTCAAAAGTGAAACCGGATCCATGCTTGAGACGGTTTTGGCGGTTTATAATGTCACGGAAAGTGTACAGGAAACCAGAAGACACACAATGAATATACGACTGACTGGATCCAAAACCAAGGAACAAAAGGGAGTGCCCTGCATCAGACCTGGCTCTCTCCCTGGCTGCTCAGCCTATGCGAAAATCCCAATGGTAGAAGATCGCATATCCTCGTACCTCGACTGTATAACACCTGAATACCCTATAATAGTGAGGGGACACGACCACCGGCTCCCTACACTAGATACGGAGGGAGTCAGGGTCACCTGGGATCCAGCAAACAGAAAAACACAAATGAATGAACAAAACTTATCTTGTAGAAGACTCAGAAGTAGGAACAGCATGCACACACTCCAAGAAGGAATATAAACCGCAAAGAGATGCACTATGGGAAGGGATTTAAAGGGATGCAATCAGTGCAACTACATGACAGCTGAGAGAGGCTAACGAGATGAGAAAATGAAAGCAAAACAAAGGAAGCTCAAGGAGGAGGTTCTGAAAGGCGTCTGTCAGAGCTTCTCAGATGTCTGGTGGTGACACTCATCCTGAGAGACCTAGTCCTGAGTGTCCGGAGGCCCCCCGTAGAGAGGGGGGTACTGTCACGAGGGTGTCAAGAGCCACGCCTGACTCCGTTATACCCGGGGTCAGGAAGTCGCAGCGGGTGGCTGCGCGCTCTATGTAGAAAGATAGTGCTGTTTCTTTATGGTAGCTTTCTGGGTTTGCCTTGCAACCCTTTTTGGCTCACTCAGGGATCCGTAGCTCCTTCTCCTCAGCTGTTTCTTGTCCAACACTCCCAACCTCCTTATATTCCCCTCTCCCACTTCTCTGGTTGCCAGATATAGAGCTTCCTGCCTGGACTTCTATACTGACCCACTGGAGCTGTGTAGCTGTGTTCCCTGGTTGTTGTTCCAGAACGTTACCCTCCGGATCCCTGTTGGGCCTTTGTGGTCTGCTGTTGTCGCCCACCTGGGATTATATGTTTGTTTGTATTGTCTGTCCCCTCCTTGGTGTTTTCCTCTTAGTGTCAGTGGTGCGGACTAGTGATCCCACCGCCCCGTTCACTACGTAGGGCTCATCTTAGGGAAAGCCAGGGTTTAGGCACGTGATCGGCGTACGGGTGAGGAACCCGTCTAGGGACGTCAGGGCAGTCAAGTGCCAGCCGCAAGGTGAGTCAGGGGTCACCACCTTTCCCTCTCCCTTGGACAGAGCCTTCCCATTTCCCTCCCTTTGCGTGACACCGGTCATTACAATAAGACTGTGTCTGTATAGTGGTGTAGAACACTGTCCCTGTATAGTGGTGTAGAACACTGTGCCTGTATAGTGCTGTAGAACACTGTGCCTGTAGAAAACTGTGCCTGTATAGTGGTGTAGAACACTGTGCCTGTATAGCGGTGTAGAACACTGTGCCTGTATAGTGCTGTAGAACACTGTGCCTGTATAGTGCTGTAGAACACTGTGCCTGTATAGCGGTGTAGCACACTGTGCCTGTATAGCGGTGTAGAACACTGTGCCTGTATAGTGGTGTAGAAGACTGTGCCTGTATAGTGGTGTAGAACACTGTGCCTGTATAGTGGTGTAGAACACTGTGCATGTATAGTGGTGTAGAACACTGTGTCTGTATAGTGGTGTAGAAGACTGTGCCTGTATAGTGGTGTAGAACACTGTGCCTGTATAGTGGTGTAGAACACTGTGCCTGTATAGTGGTGTAGAACACTGTGCGTGTATAGTGGTGTAGAAAACTGTGCCTGTATAGTGGTGTAGAACACTGTGCCTGTATAGTGCTGTAGAACACTGTGCCTCTATAGTGCTGTAGAACACTGTGCCTGTATAGTGCTGTAGAACACTGTGCCTGTATAGTGGTGTAGAACACTGTGCCTGTATAGTGGTGTAGAACACTGTGCATGTATAGTGGTGTAGAACACTGTGCATGTATAGCGGTGTAGAAGACTGTGCCTGTATCGTGGTGTAGAACACTGTGCCTGTATAGTGGTGTAGAACACTGTGCCTGTATAGTGCTGTAGAACAATGTGCCTGTATAGTGGTGTAGAACACTGTGCCTGTATAGTGGTGTAGAACACTGTGCCTGTATAGTGCTGTAGAACACTGTGCCTCTATAGTGCTGTAGAACACTGTGCCTGTATAGTGCTGTAGAACACTGTGCCTGTATAGTGCTGTAGAACACTGTGCCTGTATAGTGGTGTAGAACACTGTGCCTTGCAGTAACACGCATAGTGAGTCTGCTGTGGTAGTGAAATAATACCGTGAGTCCGTACGACATGCAGATGACAGGGGTCGCTCTTAGAATCTCTGCAGACTTCACTTATTTGGGCAGTCACAGGGCCAAAACTGACCAAATAACTCAAGTATGAACTCAGTAATCAAAGCTAAGACAATATCCCGTCAGAGGGAGAATTAACACGGATGGTATGTATAAATTGTATAATCACAGGGTACCGCCTGCCATAAAACGTATCCTTTATCGTATAATACGTATAGAATAACAAACTCCCATAATGACAAACACACAAAGAAAAGAAAAGAAAAGAAAAAAATCAACACTTTTTAGGTGGATATGCGGTTGGTGCACTTTATAATATTTCCGTTTCTAGGCAGGATAATGACTTCTTGACTGGGCCTGTCCCTAGGTATGGCCCTAAGATATTTATTCTCACTGAGAAACGGAAATAATTTCTTCAGAGCACCAACCACACCGTTTCTCAGTGAGAATAAATATCTTAGGGCCATACCTAGGGACAGGCCCAGTCAAGAAGTCATTATCCTGCCTAGAAACGGAAATATTATAAAGTGCACCAACCGCATATCCACCTAAAAAGTGTTGATTTTTTTCTTTTCTTTTCTTTTCTTTGTGTGTTTGTCATTATGGGAGTTTGTTATTTTATACGTATTATACGATAAAGGCTACGTTTTATGGCAGGCGGTACCCTGTGATTAATCAAGTATGAACTCAGTCTTACAGGTCGATCTTAGCACCAAGAAGAAGCGCACTCCTTTTACATTGTCGTCAGCTGATTCCACATAGATGTCTACAGAACCTGTTCTATTAAACGCTTATACAAGTATTTCCCCCCGACAGAGTGGAGAGGGTGTCAGCAGTAAGTTTGTGTTGACATCACTGATTATTTTGCCCTTCCTCTGATCCGTCAGAATAATAACCCCCAAAAAACGGATCCTGTCTGTGGAGCATCCGCCTTCACTCGGTCAGCATTTGGTCAGTAATCCATCAGGATTGCTAAAGCCAAAAAAAACAGGAGTGGATCTAAAACAGAGATGACACGTGAAGGGAATATTTGCATGTCGTCTGTGTTTTGTACCCACTCCTGCTTTTGGCTACCAAATCACAAGCCGATTCTGATGGGACCATACAGGCCGTACAGCTGCTACACAGACAGGATGTGTTGTGCGTCTTATTTTTCTGTCCTGACAGAACAGAAGAAGGGTCAACTAAATGATGGTGTCAGCCAGGCCAAAATCCAAATAGTGGCCCAGTCATAAAGTGGGGAGGGTGGTAACAGCATGAGAGAAGTCCACAGAGAGGCCCTATGACCTAGTAGTGAGATGAAAGCAACATGAGGAATCATCGTAGTGGCCCAGTCACAGAGCGGGGAGGTGAGGGACAACAGCAGTGGCAGTAAGAGAAGATGGCAGCAAAGGCAGCAAGTGTGTGACATCAGGCAGGTGGCAGCATCAAAATAAGAGCTAAAGCAGGTGGCCAGAAGAAACGGGTCTTTTTTGTGTGACACTCAGAATGATCTAGGCGTTTGAGGCTGGAATTTCCTTCTGGATTAATACAGTCGTATGCTATATCATGTTATATTGTATTTAGGAGTGCTCTTGTCTCCTCTTTCCCATCACTCAGTCTTATCTCTAGTAACATCTCACACAAATGTCTATGGAGGAGAAGGCTGCGGCCAGCCAGTAAGTTATTACTTCACTCTAATCAGTGGCGGGGCTTCATTTAGTGGAGTCAAAAGTGCGGTCACCGAAAATCCGGGGTACAAATACTTACCGTCTCAGATATAGACAAACTCACTGAAAGTGATCGACGGTTTAAAAAGCAAAAACAACAAAACGTTATTTGTATTACTGGTTAAAATCTATTAGTCCCTTGATTGAAATGTATATAAAAGGCTCTGGTGAGTGTGTATCAAATGGGGAGGAGCGGAAAATTCTCCAACCCCCCACAGTTTGAGTGGACAGACAGCTGGCTGTTTGTACTATGTCCAGTGAGCCAGAGCTGATCCACAGTAACAAAACCTCACCGCTAACAGTGATCAAGCTGGGACTCTAATTGTGCCCAGTCCCAGTGCTGTCACCCCAGTATTAGATAGCTAGCGTTGTAGCTGGCCAGCTAAGACCTGTCCTAGGTTGCTAGTATAGCTTGTATGTGTATACAGCTAGACCTGCCAATAGCCTTAATACAGTTCCTATGTTTATGTGGTAAAGAAAAAAGCTAAGTTATTTACTGTGACATCATGTTTTGGATGTCATATAACTGCTAAATTTTCTGTTCACAGAAGCAGAAAAATATATTATGCCTTTAAGATTAATTTTGTAATGTAAGGTAAACTCAGTGACTCAGCAGAAACAACAGAAAGCATAGTGTTAATCCGTTGTTGCTGGGCAGAAGTCTAGACCAATAGACTAGAGTTTTCACCAATCACAGCCAGCCTCACAGACAGCCTGTCTGCAAATTCCCCTAGCAGGAACTGCTAGAATCATTTACCAGAGACAGGAGCTGAAGAGACATTCACTCCACTGAGAGCTGAGTTTTATGGGAACAAGAGGCCAATATAGGTATTTAAAACAGTTATGTAATGTTCATATTGTTAGTATTGTGTTTAGAACTGTATATTGAACTAGATATATATGTGTTTACTTACAGTTCCACCAAACTACAATTGCAACCAGACAAATCCAATTGCAAAGTACAAACTACAATTGCAACCATACAATTGAAAAGTACAAAAACAAATTGCAAATTGCAAGCTACAGTTGCAAACTGTGAACTACTACAAATACCATACAAACATATTGCAATCCAAATTGCATACAACCATACCAGATTACCAGATCATACTCAACCAATCTGCAAATAGTTATTGCTAACTGCATACCGCCATTTTGTGATATCTTTTCAACACGTGTTTTGTACATGGACTATCTGCTGCGGAGACGGCAGTATTATATATTAAGAAAATTTGAAGTTAATAAAGAAGTTATTTGAAGCGTTTGGTGAGCTCTTTAAACCTACTGTTTCCATAGAACGGCACTAGAGAAATTACAGAGTAATAGACAGTCTGGTTAGACTAAAAGTTAGAGATATCAAAATTCTTCTCATGCCACAGCACAAAAGGCACTTCCTAGTGCTGCGCCTGCCACAAGCGTCTCTAAAGCATCGGGTGAGACCCATGTACTGTATTAGAATCCATGATCTCACGGGACCCTATCGCCCTGTGGGTGTTCTGAGGAGATCTGTCAGAATTGCTGCACGTGACTCAATCTGACAGTTAGTTTTGTTGTGGGTTTGAGCAGAATCCCACCTCCTCCCAGCTGTTGTTATTTAGGTAATTGGTGAGGCTATTTATTCCTCCCTCTCCCTATAGCCTTTGCGGGTTATAGTTCTGCCTTGTGTGAGCTCTGAAGTTTGGTGGATTGTCTGTTCCAGCTCATCTCTAGATAAGTCCTTTTCCCTTTTTCCTTCTGTGTCTGTTTTGTCTAGGCCTCTAGGGAGACGCTAGCTCCTTCGGTTGTAGAAAGAGCTGGGTGTCTCTTTCCCTCTTCCCTACAGCTGAGGGTTTGGTTCAGTGTGTTATAGTCTTAGGTACATGGACATGTGCATATCTACCATTGAGATATGCATACGGGTATAGCAGCTTAGGGAAAGTGTTTTAGGGATTGCTAGGAGGTGACCCCTTTGTTCCCTAGCATTTGGGGCCTATTCAGTTGTTTTGTTTGCTTTGCCGTGTTCTGTTTCCTTCCCTTATTTTACCTACCGTGACACTACTGCTATGCTCTAAGTCTGGCTAATAATTATTATCCCTGCTCGACACGTTTCTCATAGCCCTGTGACGGGCCGTTCATCAGGAGCTTATAGGGAATAAATAATAGAGGTGGTGTGAATAGCCTAACAGACAGAGAGAGCTGGCGATTGATGCTCCACTGAGAGTTGTGCAGCAGCATCGGCACTAGTATGGCCGTGCGCACCCGCACCTCTCTGCTGTTTAAGTAGGGATAGGGTGTGCTTAGGAGAGAGGCTTGGCTGAAGCGGCCAATCACCGGAGAGGGGCGTGTCACAGCACAGTGAGCCGCCCCAGATCTCAGGGATCCGCATTATCGTGAGCAAAAATGCTTCCCAGCCTAGATAGAAAGAAGGAGGGATCTCCAAGCGTGCGGCCTTTTTATACAATAGCTAGGTGAGGGAAGGGGTAAAGGCGGAACAAATAGGCTTAAAGGAGAGAGGTGTGCCCACATACAGGTGCTGTGAGCCATGAATGCATACCTTATAGAGGCTGCACGCCCTACAACATCATGTAATAATGGTAATCACATAGATGGTAAAGCAAGGATGTGCATCAATATCAAAAGAAACGTCGCAGGGATGGACTGCAGAGAGATAGCGACCTAGTTACAGTATTATATATCAGATCACGTCATTGATGTTTGCAGGGAGACTCCGGGGGACAGCTGATGGATATACAGTCAGGTCCATAAATATTGGGACATAAACACAATTCTAACATTTTTGGCTCTATTCACCACCACAATGGATTTGAAATGAAACGAACAAGATGTGCTTTACCTGCAGACTGTCAGCTTTAATTTGAGGGCATTTACATCCAAATCAGGTGAACGGTGCAGGAATTACAACAGTTTGCATATGTGCCTCCCACTTGTTAAGGGACCAAAAGTAATGGGACAATTGTCTTCTCAGCCGTTCCATGGCCAGGTGTGTGTTATTCCCTCATTATCCCAATCCCAGGTCCAGAGTCCATTTCAATTGTGCTATTTGCATTTGGAATCTGTTGCTGTAAACTCTCAAGATGAGATCCAAAGAGCTGTCACTATCAGTGAAGCCATCATTAGGCTGAAAAAACACAACAACCCCATCAGAGAGATAGCAAAAATTACGCGTGGCCAAAACAACTGTTTGGAACATTCTTAAAAAGAAGGAACGCACCAGTGAGCTCAGCAACACCAAAAGACCCAGAAGACCACGGAAAACAACTGTGGTGGATGACTGAAAAATTATTTCCCAGTTGGCCAGATCAAGACCACTCTCCAGGAGGTAGGTGTATGTGTGTCAAAGTCAACAATCAAGAGAAGACTTCACCAGAGTGAATACAGAAGGTTCACCACAAGATGTAAACCATTGGTGAGCCTCAAAAACAGGGAGGCCAGATTACGGTTTGCCAAACGACATCTAAAAAAGCCTTCACAGTTCTGGAAGAACATCCTATGGACAGATGAGACCAAGATCAACTTGTACCAGAGTGATGGGAAGAGAAGAATATGGAGAAGGAAAGGAACTGCTCATGATCCTAAGCATACCACCTCATCAGTGAAGCATGGTGGTGGTGTCATGGCGTGGGCATGTATGGCTGCCAATGGAACTGCTTCTCTTGTATTTATTGATGATGTGACTGCTGACAAAAGCAGCAGGATGAATTCTGAAGTGTTTCGGGCAATATTATCTGCTCCTATTCAGCCAAATGCTTCAGAACTCATTGGACGGCGCTTCACAGTGCAGATGGACAATGACCCAAAGCCTCCTGCAAAAGCAACCAAAGAGGATTTTATGTTTACTTCACTTTATTATTTTCCAAAGTATCAATCTCGTATAATGAGCATACGAGCATCAAACAGCAAAAATATCCAAATATCAGTAAAGGAACACGCAGGATCCACATTTTCAGTGACAATCAATGTATACAAATGAAAAAAGTAAACAGATAGGACTAGAAAAGTGTAGAGAATATTCTCAAACAAGCGACATTGTACATATTATACATCAATTTACCAAAGAGTTTTTTAAGGGAAAGAAGTGGAATGTTCTGCAATGGCCAAGTCACTCACCGGACCTGAATCTGATTGAGCATGCATTTCACTTGCTGAAGACAAAACAAAAGGGAAAATGCCCCAAGAACAAGCAGTGTATGATGTCATGGAAAATCCAGCCAGCAAAGGAGACAATATGGACAATCACAATACTTTAGGACGTGCCTTGTAGTAACTTTCTTTACATGATAAATTCCACTTGCAGAAGTGAGACACCCCTTTAAATACTGTACAGCTTTGCTTACAGAAAGAAATACACCGCTATTCTTTTGTTTTTTTTAATGATCTTGAAGCAATAAAGATTTTGTCCCGCCAGTAACTCTTATGCCCTAACCGCGGGATACAGAACAGATATTTGATCATAGGACCTCTGCTGGGAACCCAACTCCCACCCCATCGCCTTCAATGGAAATTTTGGGTCATTCAGTATTTGGGGAGAAAGATTCTAAATATTATTTTCAGAGACGGGATGAAGATCCCAGGTGGCGGTTTTGGCATCGGATACTGGATGGGACACTAATGAGGCATAAACATTCATTCCCCACAACTGGCCCATATTTGATGGTTTCATGGTTCTTTTCTGCTTCTTTACTTCCCACACTTAGTACTAACACCAGCAGTTACAGGTGTAAGGGATTAGAAGTGAATCTACGCGTTTCGGGTAGATTCACTTTCCCTTCCTCAGTGGTCAAGTGTCTGCCTGGCCTCCATTTTTATCCATTCCTTAATTACTTCCCAAATCTCAAACAGCTGTTGTTCATACTACTCCCACTTGGTCAGGGAATCCTCCCACATAATCAGGGGATAATTCTATACAGCCTTAATGTCTTTTTCTTACTTGCGGTTTCCATGCGTTTTTTTGGGGACACATGTGTTTTTTGGCCCAGATGTCCCAATTGGTGTGATATACCATTGTATAAGGAATCTTGAGAGTTGGAGATTTGTAGGATTCTTAAAATTTAATAGGATTCTTAAAAAACTGTATTAAATTTTAAGAATCCTACAAATCTCCAACTCTCAAGATTCCTCACATCTACTATTTATTGTTTTATATTAGGATTTTTTATATTGGTATTTTAATCTTCAATATCTGTTTAATAATATTTTATCATTAAAATGTAATTTTATTAGTGTTAGCAATCAGATATTAAGTTTATATTTCATACAATGGTATATCACACCAATTGGGACATCTGGGCCCAAAAACGCATGTGTCCCCAAAAAAACGCATGGAAACCGCAAGTAAGAAAAAGACATTAAGGCTGTATAGAATTATCCCCTGATTATGTGGGAGGATTCCCTGACCAAGTGGGAGTAGTATGAACAACAGCTGTTTGAGATTTGGGAAGTAATTAAGGAATGGATAAAAATGGAGGCCAGGCAGACACTTGACCACTGAGGAAGGGAAAGTGAATCTACCCGAAACGCGTAGATTCACTTCTAATCCCTTACACCTGTAACTGCTGGTGTTAGTACTAAGTGTGGGAAGTAAAGAAGCAGAAAAGAACCATGAAACCATCAAATATGGGCCAGTTGTGGGGAATGAATGTTTATGCCTCATTAGTGTCCCATCCAGTATCCGATGCCAAAACCGCCACCTGGGATCTTCACTATGGCGGACTTTCATCCCGTCTCTGAAAAGAATATTTAGAATCTTTCTCCCCAAATACTGAATGACCCAAAATTTCCATTGAAGGCGATGGGGTGGGAGTTGGGTTCCCAGCAGAGGTCCTATGATCAAATATCTGTTCTGTATCCCGCGGTTAGGGCATAAGAGTTACTGGCGGGACAAAATCTTTATTGCTTCAAGATCGTTAAAAAAAACAAAAGAATAGCGGTGTATTTCTTTCTGTAAGCAAAGCTGTACAGTATTTAAAGGGGTGTCTCACTTCTGCAAGTGGAATTTATCATGTAAAGAAAGTTACTACAAGGCACGTCCTAAAGTATTGTGATTGTCCATATTGTCTCCTTTGCTGGCTGGATTTTCCATGACATCATACACTGCTTGTTCTTGGGGCATTTTCCCTTTTGTTTTGTCTTCAGCAAGTGAAATACAGCTCAATCAGATTCAGGTCCGGTGAGTGACTTGGCCATTGCAGAACATTCCACTTCTTTCCCTTAAAAAACTCTTTGGTAAATTGATGTATAATATGTACAATGTCGCTTGTTTGAGAATATTCTCTACACTTTTCTAGTCCTATCTGTTTACTTTTTTCATTTGTATACATTGATTGTCACTGAAAATGTGGATCCTGCTTTACTGATATTTGGATATTTTTGCTGTTTGATGCTCGTATGCTCATTATACGAGATTGATACTTTGGAAAATAATAAAGTGAAGTAAACATAAAAACCTCTTTGGTTGCTTTTGCAGTATGCTTTGGGTCATTGTCCATCTGCACTGTGAAGCGCCGTCCAATGAGTTCTGAAGCATTTGGCTGAATATGAGCAGATAATATTGCCCGAAACACTTCAGAATTCATCCTGCTGCTTTTGTCAGCAGTCACATCATCAATAAATACAAGAGAAGCAGTTCTATTGGCAGCCATACATGCCCACGCCATGACACTACCACCACCATGCTTCACTGATGAGGGGGAATGCTTAGGATCATGAGCAGTTCCTTTCCTTCTTCATACTCTTCTCTTCCTATCACTCTGGTACAAGTTGATCTTGGTCTCATCTGTCCATAGGATGTTGTTCCAGAACTGTGAATGCTTTTTTAGATCTCGTTTGGAAAACTCTGATCTGGCCTTCCTGTTTTTGAGGCTCACCAATGGTTTACATCTTGTGGTGAACCTTCTGTATTCACTCTGGTGAAGTCTTCTCTTGATTGTTGACTTTGACACACATACACCTACCTCCTGGAGAGTGGTCTTGATCTGGCCAACTGTCATGAAGGGTGTTTTGTCCTATTTTTTTCACAGAAAACAGTTCGCGGACCCATTCAAGTCAATGGGACTGTGAAAAAACACGGAGGCACACGTCTGCGTCTGCGTCCGTTTTTTTTCCTATTATTTGCATGGCAAACTTGACTTAGATTTTTTTTTACTTTCCTTCATGTCTGGTGATCCTCCAAAAATAAAGGAAGACACACGGAAACAAAAACGGAAATGGATCACGGAACAACAGAACTCCATTTTGCGGAACGGAACACAACAACGGTCGTGTGCATGAGGCCTTATCCAACAAGTCTCTTGTGAGTAGAGACAAACATTACTTTTACCAATATACCCTTCAAGTGTGATCACTATAGACGTCTGCTGTGAACAGTTGGCATAGTTTGTTTATCCTCCAAGTGTGATCTCCACAACATTTTGCTGGGAGCAGAGATGGTCTCAAATATTTGACCCTTCAAGTGTTAATTCTACTCACTAACTGCAGTATTATTATATCCCTGAATTGCGATTTCTACAAAGTAAAATTAACTTTTTTTGCACAAATATCAAATAAATAAGAGACATTTCTTTTTTTACACCAATTATAACCTTTCACTATCTTTACTTTCAACTACATAAGTGACATTTTTACTTCTTTATACATTTTTTTATTTTTAAGACCCCATGCACACGACCGTGCCGTTTTTTGCAGTCCGCAAACCGCAGTCCACATCTTTTGCGGCCCCATTGAAGTGAATGGGTCCTCATCTGAGCCGCCAAAACGGCGGCTCAGATGCGGACCCAAACAACGGCCGTGTGCATGAGGCCTAACTATTGGACTATATATATGCACTATTCATTTACCATTATTGTGAAATTATTTTATCTCCAACATCATCGATTTTAGACGTTTATATACAATAAATAAGCGATCTTTTACTATTGGTCCCAGATGGTGAGCGCCTGTTTTACCGCTTTGTTTTTACCAAGGCACAATTTTTGTCTACATTTGTATATTAACAAATAACTACTGATCCAACAATCCTAAAATGGCGAGTGCTAAAAATGAAAAGTTGATTCCGAGTGTCGATCTTCCCAGGAGAAATGGACTAATGATTATTTTTTTCTTGAAGTTAAAGGCAGACCTGCGTGTCTAGTTCAGGGATGGGCAAACTGCGGCCCTCCAGCTGTTGTAAAACTACAACTCCCAGTATGCCCAGTCTGCCTACAGCAGGGCATGATGGGATTTGTAGTTTTACAACAGCTGGAGGGCCGCAGTTTGCTAGTTTGTGGTGAATCGTTAGCAGTAATGAAAAAAGCCAATCTGGAGCCTCATTACAGCTCAAACCATGCTAAACTCAATCAATTGGGATGCCAAATGCGTAGTGATAAAATAAATGCTCTACAGCGGAGATGTCGCGCGACAATTTTTATAATGGCAGTCTATGGTGTCACACTGCAACATGCGACATGCTGCGACTGCGACGCCACAGTCGCAGAAAATCCATTCGAGATGCCCTATCTGCCCTATCTGTCGCGCAACAAATGTCGTCGTGTAGACCTAGCCTTAATCTGGAGGAGGTTCAGAGGCAGGAGCGGCGTGGACCATGGACCGTGGACCTCGTTACCAGAGCCCTTCAATTACATTCAATTGCACTAATTGAGAGATGAAGGGAAACACATTAGTATCCAGTGTGACGCACAGGGGGATACGTTGTGTATTGTTTTAGTACAACCTTTTTTTTTTTTTTATTAACTTTCTTTGTCATAGTTCAAATATTAACAGTGTTAGGCTACTTTCACACTAGCGTTCGGGGCTCCGCTTGTGAGTTCCGTTTGAAGGGTCTCACAAGCGGACCCGAATGCTTCCGTCCAGCCCCAATGCATTCTGAGTGGATGCGGATCCGCACAGAATGCATCAGTCTGGCACCGTTTGTCCTCCGCTCCGCTCAGCTGCGCTGCTGGCTGTGCGGAGGCAAGCGGATCCGTCCAGACTTACAATGTAAGTCAATGGGGACGGATCCGTTTGAAGTTGACACAATATGGCTCAATTTTCAAACGGATCCGTCCCCCATTGACTTTCAATGTAAAGTCTGGACGGATCCGTCTGAGCAACTTTCACACTTAGAATTTTTTTTAAACTATAATGCAGACGGATCCGTTCTGAACGGATCCAAACGTCTGCATTATAGGAGCGGATCCGTCTGTGCAGACATCAGACGGACCCGCTCTGAACGCAAGTGTGAAAGTAGCCTTATAAAGACATATAAATCTTAACATTTTTTCAAACAAAATACCCTCCCCGTCCCCTCCCATGATGCGTCCTCCCTCACCACCTCCCCTCCGTAACCGGAGAGGGGAGAGATGGAGAGGGCTGGAGAAAACAAAGGACGCTCTAGGGACTCCAGTCTCCCCAGATTCTAAGCCATTTTATCTCATTATTTCTTTGTTTATACAAAATACATTTATATCTCTTATTAATATTTATTAGGTTTAACCATGTATTCATACTGGGGGCATCTCGCGCAAACCAAGAACAAGCTATTAACAGTCTGGCCAGAAACATTATCTTGTACAGAAGACAACCGTAGTAATCATATATAAATGGATCTCTACACAGTTCCATATTTGTGGCACAGATCGAGTATATGGACTGCCAGAGGACAAAATTAATGAAAGTCATTGGGCCAGATGTATCATTCCTCTGACAGCTCACTCCACTTTCACATATGGCTAAAGTCAGTTTTAGCCAAGTCAGATTTATGATCGGCCCTTTAAGACTGTAATAAATGTGGTTTGACGGTAGCAGTTTATCCGTCAGTAAGCAGCTTCACAAAAGTCGCACATCTTTGCGAAAAAGTCACACGTTTTTATGAAAAAGTCGCATGTTCTATTAAAAAGTCTCATAAGATAAGCATGGTCCTCACTGGAGTGAAATTGCGACTTTTTTGCGACTTTTTAAATAGTCCCAATAGTAAATCTGTCTAGAGATTCATGTACATAAGAAAACACGCCCACTTTCAGAAAACTGGCGAGCATAGCGCAGAGCAAATTTGTGCGCAGTTTTAGCGTTTGGGACTTTTTTGGGGACTTTTTCACTCCATTATTCTGACCTGAGCTAATGATAAATCTGGCCCATTGAATAAATAGTTGCAGTTCTTACTAAAATTGAATAAATAAATAAATAAATAGATACATTGCAACAATAATGTTGTTATGTATGTGGAACACTATATAACTCTGCACTATTGACCCTAATCAAATACATAAAATGGTAGGAAGAGCAAAATTATGGTGGGCTTGAATTATATTCTTGGGGAGGTTTGTGGCTCCACTTATAGCAGTTCATTCTAAAAGGACAAGTGTGTGTTCCCCCTTCCCCCCCCCCCCCCTCCATTTACTTTCTTTCATTACGCAGATCATGGGTATCTGCTCACACATACACCCACGTGTATACCATATTTTCTCACACTTGCGTGTATATACAAATGTGTAAATTCAGAAATCTAGACTAAACGGAAACCAATATAAATAATCCTGAATAGAGTGATTAACCCAGAAAAAACAGATCTGGCTAAATTTCTCTATAGAGGTATTACACGGAGGTATATGATCATGTGTCATTACCCATGTATATCTAGTTGTATCTAAAAGACATAAGGTATAATAGATATATATTTTTTTATTCTACTGTATATTATTTGTGTTATTTTTGTCATCATAAAATGGTCTCGCTGATTTCATTCAAGCCTCGTGGGCTCAGTGTGTCTAGTTGGTACATCCAATATACTTCCCTCTTTTGTCGTTTTTCAAAGCGATTCAACGGGTTCTCTGGTATGAAGTCAATGGGGGTCGCTGGGAGGCCAGCGCTGTAGAGGAGTTACTAGTCTTCAATAGATGGATAAAGATAGAATATGGTGCGCTCGATTCAGTGCCACTGAAGTTTGTACTAAAACAATACACAACGTATCCCCCTGTGTGTCACACTGGATACTAATGTGTTTCCCTTCATCTGTCAATTAGTGCAATTGAATGTAATTGAAGGGCTCTGGTAACGAGGTCCACGGTCCATGGTCCACGCCGCTCCTGCCTCTGAACCTCCTCCAGATTAACCCGCCAAAACTGTTTTTTAAATACTCCAGTAGTGAGTAAACTTTTATTCTGTAAACTGTCCTGACGAAGGGGGCGCTCCGCCCTTGAAACGCATTGACTTGAATTCAATAAAAGAATATTATCAATCCTGAGGATTCATCTATATGCCTGCAGCGCCGAAAAGTGGTCTCACACGTTATTATGATCTTCTCTCTGTACAACCTTTCCTGGAACTCTTGGGATTGAGACAGGAAGAGACCCAGGCAGCAGCACGGCACTCCCTGATGATGGTGGGGATAGATACCATCTAAGGCACAACAGCATCCGGTAAGCGAAATACGCACCACACCATACAATTGTATTATCTATAAGGCGATACCACACATGAGGCGCTGTGTTTCTTTGTCTTTTTCTTGTTTATAATCGCATATAGAGGGAGAGTTCATAGTGGCTGCCGCCGAGTTGTTGGCACCAGACAAAGTAAAATTATTTCAGAATGTTAGGCCTCTTGCACACGAATGAATGTATGTATTTTGTGGTCCGCAAAAAATATGGATGACATCCGTGTGCATTCTGTATTTTGCAGAACGGAACAACCGGCCCTTCATATAGAACAGTCCTATCCTTGTACGTAATGCAGACAATAATAGGACATGCTCTATTTTTGGGCGGAACGGAAATACGGAAATGGAGTGCACATGGAGTAACTTCCATTTTTTTGCGGACCCATTGAAGTGAATGGTTCCGCATACGGTCTGCAAAGAAAATGGAACGGACACAGAAAGAAAATACGTTTGTGTGCATGAGCCCTTAGTTTGTCTCGTAGAACCATCTCAGATCGGATTACTATATTGAAAAAACACTGAAGAATTCTGCAGGAGATTTAGAATTTCTCTCTCTTGCTTGTGAGGAGACAACAGACATAACTAATACAACTGGCCATTACTGTTTGTAGGATAACTGCAGAGTTCGACACACGAGAGGAACGACGGTCACTGGAAGCCATGCATGGCACTACAAGAGGTGAAGACTTGTTCTATCAATGGCAAACTTCGGGCTAAGGGTCCATTCACGCGTCCGCAAAATGGGTCCGCATCCGTTCTGCAATTTTGTGGAACGGGTGTAGACCCATTCATTTTGAATGGGGCCGGAATGTGCTGTCCGCATCCGCACTTCCGCATCCGTGCTTCCGTTTCTGCCAAAAATAGAACATGTCCTATTCTTGTCCGCAATTGCGTACAGGATTAGGCATTTTCTATTATAGTGCCGGCGATGTGCGGTCCGCAATACGTGATGCGAACGCATTGCGCCAGCACGGAATCCGGGCCCATTCATTTCAATGGGCTGTGTACATGTGCGTTGGTTTTCACGCATCACTTGTGCGTTGCGTAAAAATCGCAGCATTATTTATATTCTGCGATTTTCACGCAACGCTGGCCCCCATAGAAGTGAATGAAGCTGCGTGAAAATCGCATCCGCAAGCAAGTGCGGATGCAATGCGTTTTTTCACGCATGGTTGCTAAGAGATGCTTGTATACATTCAGTTTCTTTATCACGCGCATGCAAAACGCATTGCACCCGCGCGATAATAACTGAAGAACTGAATAAGATCGCAGGCAAAACTGAATGACTTTATCACTGAATGCATCCGGACCTAATCCGGAGACGCTCGTCTACAAGGGGCCTTAGCGTTCATGGTGGACATTGCCAAGTACCTCTCAGAGCTGAACGTCAAGCTGCAGGGCCCCAGTCGGCTTCTCAGCTCGTTGCTTTCAAATGTGAAATCATTTGTAGCTAAATTAAGGCCTCATGCACACGGCCGTTGTTTGGGGCCGCATCCGAGCCTCAGTTTTTGCAGCTCGTATGCTGACCCATTCACTTTAATGGGGCCGCAAAAGATGCGGACAGCACTCCGGGTGCTGTCCACATCCGTTGCTCCGTTCCGTGGCCCCGCAAAAAAAATAGAACATGTCCTATTCTTGTCTGTTTTGCGCACAAGAATAGGCATTTCTACAATGGGCCGCCCGTTCCGTTCCGCAAATTGCGGAAGCCACACGGGCGCCTTTCGTTTTTTTCACATCCGCAGTTTGCGGACTGCAAGAAATGGCACGGACGTGTGCATGAGGCCTAAGGCTGTGGAAAATGCCACTTGAAAAGAATAACATGGTGGATTTCCCCCACTCTGGAAGGACAGAAACCTTAGGGTGCCGGTGAATGTGCGAAACTTATTGAAGCATTTGATGAAAGATTCAAGACTGCAGATAACTAAAAACCCAACCACATAACACACGTCTTCCCCGTCTGAACCAAATAATTACTGAGGAAAATGTTTTGTAGAGTGAGGACAGGTCTCAGCTTTACTTATCTTGTTAGTCGCTTTTACAACAAACCACCAAAATCAGAAACTACTTTCAGGATTCTGAGAAATGATAAGCTGCACTGACACCACAGTGCACTGACACCACAGGCAGACTCAGCGCTAAAGGAATAAACCCCCTCTCCCCCCCTCCCCCTTTCAGGAGAAACCACAATGGCGGCAGAAGACATGATGGATTTAACACATGAGCTGCCAACAGTATCTGCAGTCAAAAACGCCCTCGCTATATGCTGTGGCGTTAACTAGGATGTACATCTTTCAATGTAGAACCATGTGCCTGATAACCTACAACCAGGGGTGGCATTCAAATTTTTAACAGGTTCCCTACTCAACGGCGAGCACGCTGCGTTGCGACACATGTTTATATATACATATGCAATGAGCAGGATGCGGGTACGCTGACGCCACTTATGCAGTGGGCCAGGATATAGGTGGTTAATAGTCTATAGTTTGTTTGTGACGCCAATTGCAGCGTGAGCAGGGTACTATCACAGGGCCCTTCCAAGGTGTTATAACGCACGTCCCAGGTTAGAAATGGCAGAGTGGTGTAATGGCCTATAATGTCTCTATAGGGTGATGTTAATTGTGTCAACGGTGTCTCCTACCTGGGGACGGCTGGACTCCTGGCTCACTTGCAATAAATTTGAGTGTAGTGATAGTAGGAGTAATAGAGGGATTTTGCAGCAGAAATTATGTCCACACCTTTAAATGAAGTTCAAACTTTTCTTTACTGAAGATAACTTGTATCCAAGCAGTATACAGCTTTGGTCTCTGGTCCCAGCAGGTTTTAGCAATGGTTGGCAGGAATAAACACTTCTGCACTTTAAATATGAGCTTGCAGGATAAGTCATCTGCTTGGTATCTCTGTAACTGTGGCAGGAACTCATCTTCTGCACCTTTCTGTACTTTTGTGGTACAAACTAGCTGAGGAGGAATGGCTTCTCCTAGGTCTCTGGACTTGCTCTCAGATGATTTCTCAGGGAATGCGTTCATCCTGGAACTCTGGAGGTTGCCTGCTATCTTCATCCAGCTGAGGCTGGACTGGGTATGTGATCAATGTCTCAGCTGAGACAAGTTCATTGCTTTCTTCCCTATGCAGGGGATCTTCTCACACACACCTTACCCCTAGCAGGGGGTGGGCTACACTGACTCTAACTTCCTTCTCCTCCCAAGCTGCAGGATGTGGGAACAGTCCATACCTCCACAGAGGGGGAGCTGAGCTGGAATGACCGAGATTTCAGAAATTATTCTGACACGTAGAGCTCATGCACTCACAAACATATTCTTTTCCGCATCTGTTCAGCTTTTTATGTGGCCTGTATGTGGAACCAATTACCAATGACTCAGCATGGCTACTACACTTTGAATGGAGCTGTGCTTCCTGTCCTATTCAAAGTGCTAGTTCTAGCATCGGAGACTGCAGGAAACGGGTGATAGCGGGGATGCAAGGTGTTGGCCTCCCACTAATTGAATATAGATAAACTATCCTACAGGCCAGGGGTACTCGAGTACTTTTCGTAAAGGTCCATTTACCCAAGCTGTCCTACATTTAGACCATTTTCTACACCTTAAACAGTCGTAGAAGAAGATGAATGACTCGGGCATACCAGCCCGTCCCCGGCAAGCCCACTTTTTTCGACCTGCCATGAGCGGGGAGAAGTCGCAGATTGCGGCGCAAAGGACGTTTGTGCTGCAATCTGCGCCAGAAATTTGCCTAATTTAGGCGTATTACTGGTTAGTAATGACTCCCTCTACATGGGTCCATAATATAACTGGTTGGAACTAAAGAGGATCCTGCTAATAACCCTAAGGGGAAAATGCCATAAGGCAAGTAATAAAAGAGCACAAGGCAGTATTGCATCATCCTGCCCTTGATGACGCCACAATATGCGGTAAATCACCTTGTCTAGTGTTAAGTGTCTGTTGATTACCCTTCAAAAGTTAGTTCTTTCCCCATTACACATTCTATGTATTAAAAAAAAAAGTTTTTGGTGTTTTTTTGAATTGAAAAACCTAAATGGCGCTAAAAACATCAGGAGGGACATGTGTAAGCCCACCCCTTATGCCATCTAATGGACAGATAGCGCTAGGAGATGTATACATTTTAGATAAATAAAATCAGTAAACTAGGTATAGTAATGCTCAATATAATAAGCGGGAGTTTTCCGTAACTTTCCCAGGAACAGATAAAAACAGCAACATTAAAAACTGAGGTGAACAAATGCAAACACAATTAATAAAATAAAAAATAAGACCACACCGGCGCTGTCATTGTGATTTTATGTTTAGTATAAATGTAGTCTGACACTTCACTGCCGGTTAACAGAGGAGGAACGTTGAGGAGAAGGAATGTACTATAAATGGAGGTACGTGAAGATAAGGAAAAGATCCTGACGAAGGGGGACACCCTGAAACGTGTTTTTATAAAGTTTTTCCGTTCCGTTGCCCTGTATGAATACACTTGTTATGGTGGATAGGCTGGCATCTATGGTAGAGCGAGCCATGAGCGACCGCCCGTTCTCATAGCACTTCACCCACTGAATGAGCAGCCAGTTTTCAGGAAGAAACACTTCCGTCCCAATCATCGGCTGCTCTTCCCAGCATGTAAAAGCGCCATAAGTGTTCATTGTGACTACATATGAGAGAAAGAAGTAATACTGCCCCCTGGTGGTAGCTTTTTGTAGTCTTTTCATATGTAGCCCAAATAAAAAATCTAATGTGCAAATTCAGGATAGACATATAATCATCAATAAGGATCCTGAGGTTACAGGAACTCTTGTGTCATCCAGTGTTCTGGCCGAGATCCCGCCGGCGCATGCGCATTGTGATGACCATTGTGGACAGCAGCATCGATCCATGCAGTGCGCATGTGCCGGCGGGATCTCGGCCAGTACACCGGATGACACAAGAGACTTACAGGGCGGGCCAAGCACCAGGCTATGGAGGGGTTATGTGAGAAGGATGAGCGGCCTGGGCACTTACAGCCCGAACGCCACCCCTGGGCACTTGCGAGCCCTCATTTACATATGAATAAAACTGTGTTTTTGCCTCAAAACAAAAGGACAAAGGTATGACTTGACTCATGTATAGTTATGCTACAGTGCTATGTAAGCAGTGTATAAAGGCAAACTGTGGTGACAGACTCCCTTTAAAAGATAACTCGTCTAAAATGCACTTTTGGATAGATGTAACTCCAGGATTTCAGATACGGGCACTAAACCTGTACTACTGTGTAGCTCAGCAGTCAAAATATATATAATGCTAGTAATGACCACTGGAGGAGATGTCATGACCAACACTGGATGCCTGTCACGGACGTACCGAGACATATGGACGTCCCGGCGACGTGAGTGGCAGAAGATCTGTGAGACTGGCGACACGTGGTTTGATCTGACAGGTTTTCCTTGTGGATCACTAGGCATCTGTGTTGTTTCTGGTAATGGCCATACCCCTTGCCTCCAGGTGTTGCTCATGTGGTCATATAACCTTCCTTATTTATAGTTGCTTCTCCCACAATGCTGTGCGGTTTATAGCTTCTGCTGGACCTTTGGATAGTTGGTGGTTGGATCTCGGCTCAGTTCCTGGTGCTTCCATAGCCCCTTTGAAGTTAAGTCTTTCCTTTCCCTTTTGTATTTTGTTTGGGTTCTGTGTGTTGTATTTCCCTATTGTTTGTATTAGGCCTGAAGAAGACTCCTGTTCGTCCTTCCTTTTGGAGGAACAGGTAGTCCCGTCGCTGCCATTAGTATCCGGGTCCTATAGGGCTTGATAGGACTCTAGGTATTCCTGCGTATGAACACACCTACCTCTGGGGTCTGTTCATACTGGTAGTCAGTCAGGATTTTGGTTAGGGTTTTCACTAGGAGGTGTCCATCTTCCTTCCCTAGTTCTCAGGCCCGATTCCCTGTTCCTCCTTCCCTCCTATGCTCAGTGTGGTATTTCCTTCCCACACCGATGCGTGACAATGCCATTAAATCTTATTTCTTGCAACCAGTATATATTGATATAATTTTTTCTTTTTTTCTTTTACTCACTTATATAGCACTGACATATTCCACAGCGCTTTACAGACTCTATGCTCACAATCTAAGTTCCCTATGCAGGGGAGGGCTGGCAGCCTTAGTCCTGGGGGCAAATCCAGTCAAGTGGCCCATATTAGCCCCATCCATTATTAAAAGCCCCTCCTACATATAATAGGCCACTCCCAACAAACACTGTACAGCTGACATTCTATAGTTGCGTCCTGTCTCTACACATCATGCGGAGAGGGGGGCCTGTCCTGGCTGCACTGCCTGCTTCACATCATACAATAAACTGCAGGCTACAGCCAGGAAGCTCCTCCGCTCTCCTCCCTCCCCAGATCCTGCTCAAGGCCTGTGGTTCCCCCCACCATCTGCCACCCGCCCGTGGCCTGCTGCCCCCTATGGCCGTCCTCACTCAGCTTTGAATCCTCCTTCTGCAAATGGCAGAGGTGGGAGCCGGAGCATCTCCAACATAGCACCTCTTACATCCAGTGATGTCACCTTTGTTGTAGACGTTCTTTTTCCTCGTCTTCTCCATTCAGACCAGACCGCCATGATGATTTTTCAGCCATCTCCCGTCTCTGCAGAGATTGACAAACAGACATTAGTTTCCCACATTTCCATCATCTTCACATCTTCTGAACACCCTTTCCTGCCACCCCCAATACTATACTGCAGAAACAGTCCCCCTGGAAATACTACTACCACACAGATAGTGCCCCTAATACTGTGCCCGCTGTGCCCCTAATACTATACTGCAGAAACAGTCCCCCTGGAAATACTACTACCACACAGATAGTGCCCCCAATACTGTGCCCGCTGTGCCCCCAATACTATACTGCAGAAACAGTCCCCCTTAAAATACTACTACCACACAGATAGTGCCCCCAATACTGTGCCTGCTGTGCTCCCCAATACTATACTGCAGAAACAGTACTCCTGGGAATACTACTACCACACAGATAGTGCCCCCAATACTGTGCCTGCTGTGCTCCCCAATACTATACTGCAGAAACAGTCCCCCTGGAAATACTACTACCACACAGATAGTGCCCCTAATACTGTGCCCGCTGTGCCCCTAATACTATACTGCAGAAACAGTCCCCCTGGAAATACTACTACCACACAGATAGTGCCCCCAATACTGTGCCCGCTGTGCCCCCAATACTATACTGCAGAAACAGTCCCCCTTAAAATACTACTACCACACAGATAGTGCCCCCAATACTGTGCCTGCTGTGCTCCCCAATACTATACTGCAGAAACAGTACTCCTGGGAATACTACTACCACACAGATAGTGCCCCCAATACTGTGCCTGCTGTGCTCCCCAATACTATACTGCAGAAACAGTCCCCCTGGAAATACTACTACCACACAGATAGTGCCCCAATACTGTGCCAACTGTGCTCCCCAATACTATACTGCAGAAACAGTCCCCCTGGAAATACTACTACCACACAGATAGTGCCCCCAATACTGTGCCTGCTGTGCTCTCCAATACTATACTGCAGAAACAGTCCCCCTGGAAATACTACTACCACACAGATAGTGCCCCCAATACTGTGCCTGCTGTGCTCCCCAATACTATACTGCAGAAACAGTCCCCCTGGAAATACTACTACCACACAGATAGTGCCCCCAATACTGTGCCTGCTGTGCTCCCCAATACTATACTGCAGAAACAGTCCCTCTGGAAATACTACTACCACACAGATAGTACCCCAATACTGTGCCCCCAATTTTATACTGCAGAAACAGTCCCTCTGGAAATACTACTACCACACAGATAGTGCCCCAATACTGTGCCCACTGTGCTCCCCAATACTATACTGCAGAAACAGTCCCCCTGGAAATACTACTACCACACAGATAGTGCCCCCAATACTGTGCCCACTGTGCCCCTAATACTATACTGCAGATACAGTCCCCCTGGAAATACTACTACCACACAGATAGTGCCCCCAATACTGTGCCCACTGTGTTCCCCAATACTATACTGCAGAAACAGTCCCCCTGGAAATACTACTACCACACAGATAGTGCCCCCAATACTGTGCCCACTGTGCCCCTAATACTATACTGCAGATACAGTCCCCCTGGAAATACTACTACCACACAGATAGTGCTCCCTTCAACAATTATTGGCACACAGTGCTCTAAAAAATAACTGCGCCCAGACACTAATAGTATAAAGATAATGTCCCCCAAAGTAATTGTGCTAAGGTGATACTGTGCCAGGGTGCCCCCCAAAGTAACAGTGCTCCCCAAAATCCCACCAATAGAAATAATTCTCTGTCAGAGCACACTTAGTAGTAATAATGCCCCTATTGTGCCCATACTAGTAATTATGTTCCTCATAGCCCCCACTAGTAGTAAAGCTCCCCATAATACCCCCTAGTAGTAATAATTCTCCCTATAATGACAGTACATGAAATACCCCCGCTTAGTGCCCGCAGTTGAGCTAATGTCCCCATAATGTATGCCAGTATAAAATACCCCTATATAGTGCCCCAGTAAATGCCCTTATAGTGCTCCTCTCCCCCTTCCCCATAGTGTCCCCCACAATATGCCAGTAAAAAACTGCCCCTTCTTAGTGCCCTCGGCAGATGCCCCTAAAGTGCTCCTCTCCCCGATAATGTGACAGTAAAAAAATGCCCCTTCTTAGTGCCCTCAGCAGATGCCCCTAAAGTGCTCCTCTCCCCGATAATGTGACAGTAAAAAAATGCCCCTTCTTAGTGCCACCATATGCCCCAATAGTGCTCCACTCCCCCATAGTGCCCCCAAATAACGCCCCATAGTGCCGCTCTCCCCTATATTGCCTCCCATAATGTGCCAGTAAAATATGCCCCCTTAGTGCCACCAAATGCCATAGTGCCCCCATAATGTGCCAATAAAAAATGTTCCTTTAGAGCACCCACTTCCCCATAGTGCCCCCAAATAATGCCCCTATTGTGGCCGCGGCCACGGTCAGTAAGGTGACGGGAGGGGGCTAGACAGTGGCTGGTGTGTGCCTGGAGCCACGGGACGTGGGCCTGCCTAAAAGAGGGCCAACCCTAGGGAGAGTGGAAGAAACGGGGGGGAAAGGGTGGGTGAAGTGCGGTGGCGGACGCGGTGAAGGTGAGCTGTGCAGGGGGGTTTAAGTAGGGGGACCTGGCCCCTCCCACAACAACAGGCTGCATGCAGCCTTAACTATTTGTGGCCGCGGCCACGGTCAGTAAGGTGACGGGAGGGGGCTAGACAGTGGCTGGTGTGTGCCTGGAGCCACGGGACGTGGGCCTGCCTAAAAGAGGGCCAAAGAGACACCAGGTAGGAGAAGTGCTGCTGTTTAATGCGTGTGGAACAGGGTTACAAAGCCAAGGAACGGAATACCTGTCGGGTTTCAGTCAGCGGATCCGGGATGTATCGGGAAAAACAGGCAGATCTCCACCTACCCATGTGACGGATGACGTGCGGAGGCGTCCCGTGCTTGGAAGCCGCTGAAGCTGCTCCGATGCGGAATGAATGTCCTGATATGGCTTTGGGGTCCACCCCCAACCCTGCGACCAGGGATCTGATGTGGGAGACAAACTGTGGCGTGGAAAGGGGTTTCCCCTGGAATGGCAGCAACGGAGACTCTGGATCTGGAGATGGTGTGTAACCCAGGAGATGTTGGAGTACCACCACCGGACACCAGGCGTTCCCGGACTTGAAGAAACGGATCAGTACGGGAGGACCGGTCTGGGACGTCTTGGTGGAAGGCAGGCTTAGTACCAGATGATCCTGGCTCCAAGATAGCTGTTTCTTTTTCAGGAAGACCGTTTTCCGGGAAGGAACTGAAAATTCTCCTGGACGAAGGAAGCCGTAGAAGCTTAGGTACATCGCGGCTTTGATGACCAGGCTAGTGAAATGGCCAAAAGGATTGCCATCTAGGGCTGCAGACAGCTGCCTAAACAGCTCACCGGAGACCGGCCGACGGGACGGGTTGGAGTCTTTACTGTTTTTCTCAATGCCTCTGAGCGTGGCCTTGACGGCTTGGGATGTGAACGCTGCGCGTACTTCTGGGTTCTGAAGGGCTAAGAAGTGCTGCGCCCCGGCCAGGTACAAACGTATGGTGCTGGGTGCCAGCTTGAGGTTGACATGGCAATGGGCCATGAAAGCCATGATGTACGCAATGAAGGACATCCCCTGTTGGGGATGGATCCTGGAAAACGCCTGGAAGTGGTTCCAACCAGTGCCGTAGTTGCGAGCCGTGTTGACCGAAAGGGATCGGTGCCTGAGGTCCTCGGCGGTTGCCAGCAGAGACCTTAGTCCAACATCAGGTCGCTGAAACCGGGAATTCGGGCCCCGGTCCGGTCTGCTTCTGGACATACCTGAAAGAAGGTGTGAAAATTGAACCTCGATAAGGCATCGGCCGCCGTGTTGCTGGTACCTGGGATATGGGAACATGAAAAATGAAAGTTATGGGTCATGGCCAGCCAGACCAGTTTGCGCAACAGGGACATGACCCTGGCCGACTTAGCTCGGCCTTTGGAGATGATGTCCACGAGGTCCTGGCTGTCAGACACAAACATGACGCTGGAATTCGCCCAGAGGTGACCCCAGACAGAAGCGGCCGCCACGATGGGGTAACATTCCAGGAATGGTGATGAGCTGAGGGACTGAGGGTCGGAACTGACCTGAGGAGGCCATGGGCCAGCCAGCCACTGGGACCCGAATATGGCCGCGAAACCCCGGGATGCTGCGGCATCGGCAAACACCCTGGTGGATGACTGGGACCATGAGGGGACAAACAGGCTGACACCGTTCCAAGATAACAGAAAGCTGTCCCACATGCGTAAGTCTGCCATGGCAGCCCTGTCCAAGTGGACAATGCTGCTGGGTTCGGAGGCTGAGGGAAGGAGCGAGAGCAGCCGGGAAATGAAAGCCCTGCCCTGGGGCATGACCCTTAAGGCAAAGTTCAGCCGACCCAGGATGGACTGTAGCTCGACCTTGGTCACCTGGGACGAGGTGATGGCCCTGGCCACGACTTCCCGTATCTGGGACAGCTTTGCCTCTGGAAGCCTGGCTTCCTTTTTGTCTGAGTCCAGGACAATGCCCAGGAAGGTGATGGAAGTGACCGGCCCCGCGGTCTTCCCCTGCGAAATTGGGATGGAAAGGGCGGCAAAGATCTCCAGGAGTGAGAGCAGCCCTGATGGTCGACCTAGCGGAGGTTCAATGAGGAGGAAGTCATCCAGGTAATGGATGACCGCTGGGGCGCTGCCGTGGTGGATCAGGATCCAGTGCAGGGCCTGCGCCAATTGGTCGAATAACCACGGGCTGCTTTTTGAGCCGAAGGTCAACCTGTTGGCAAAATAGAACTTGCCTTCCCACCTGATGCCATAGAACTGCCAAAGGTGAGGGGCAATGGGCAGCAGTTTGAAGGCGTCCGCAATGTCCGTTTTAGACAACCAGGCGCCTTTCCCGGCGCTAAGGATGAGGGCAATGGCCTCGTCTATGGACGCGTAGGTCATGGAAAATTCTTCCGAAGGGATGAGCGAATTGATGCTGGGGATGACAGAATCATGGGGGGCGGAGAGATCATAAATCAAACGTTTTTTATTTGAATCTTTTTTGGCCACGATGCCTATGGGACTGATCCGCCAGCGAGAAAAAGGCACCTGGTCGAAGGGGCCCAGGAGGAACCCTTTCTCCACCTCCGAATTCAGGAGTTCCTGTACAGCGGTGGGATCTGACCTGGCCGACTGCAGGTTGTCGCACTCCCAGGTGGAATGGGGTAGTGCCACCAACCCTGTGTCAAACCCGGAGCAGAGGCCAGTGATCAGGAAGTCCACGAACCCTGGCACCGGATGGTCCCGTAACAGGAGAGCCAGGAGGTCGATGTCGCAGTCGGCTAGTCATAGGCGCTTGTACCCCTTCTTGGGACATGTGGACCTGGGGTGGGCCCTGAAGCAGATGGAGCAGATGTGCAGGGCCCTGCAACCGCTAAAGACACATGCACCAAAGTTAAAGTTGTTGCAAACTTGGCTGTTGCCAAGGTAGACAATGGGTCTGCCCAGCTTATCGGTGGTGGAGGGACTGCGGGAGACCCCAGAGGGGCCAGGAATGGCCTTGTCTGGTTGGGCCGTGGCCGTTTGAGGACACCACTCAGTAGAATGGAAAATCGACTGGCAGGTCGAACAAGCGGGGGCCCGGAGGCCGGCGAAATGCTGGCAGAACAACTCCATGTCCAGCGTGGCCCAGTTGACAGAGAACTGGAACTGGGCAAGCGCGGCGGCGGCCTTGGCTGAGAAGGAGCGGTGGTAGTCATAAAAAGCCGTGCCGCCGTACTTGTGCCCCAGTCCAGTGACCCTGTGTAGATACGTGTCCAGCTCCTCCCGGCGGGCCGGGGAAGCGGAGCAGAGCACGTCTCTAAACAGGCCGAAGGCCAACACAAACTCGACGACAGAGAGCTTGCGGTTAAGACGCCCATCCTTGGCCCGAAGGACCACTGAGACCTCCCCGCAGTCAAAAGTCTTGCTGTCTGCGGCATCGTGGGACGCAATCAGGATGGACGCGAGATTCACGTCCTTGCCCGCCAAGATGTCCTTCCTGATGTGGTCGGGTACCAAGTGCGCAGGAGCCACCACCGGAGCAGCCGGGAACGTACCTGGAGCCGGAAGCTGCAACAGAGGGGGATCGGAGACGGGGACCACCGCCTGGGAAGATGCCGGTGTTCTGGACTCCAAGTCCACCACCCTGGTCCTGATGTCAGCAACGGACGAGATGAGGGAATCCAAGGAGGCCTGCAACAGCACCAGGGACTGCTGGATGGCTGGAGGTGGATCTTCCCCTTCAGGAGCGCTGGACTGGGTCATCAACAGGCGGTATAACTCGGCCTTCCTGGCTGACGCTGGGTGTCTGATGCCTCTCTTGGCCAATTCCGCAATGAGCCTCGGCACAGTCCATCTTCGGAGGGCAACTGGGCCGCCTTGGCTGGAGACTGAGGTACCCGGGAGGGACAACATGTCGTCGACGTCAGAGACCTGTGACATGGCTTCAATGATGGCAGAGACCTTGCAACACCTGGAATTAAAGACAACAATACGGCCGCTGGAGAGGTCGTGGGGCCGTGCACCCCGACTAAAAAAGGTCGTGGATGAACGTAAAAGATGACGTACCTGGGAGCGTTGGGTCAACACCCTTGTCTTACCGTCAGAGGATGGACGGGAACGAAACGGCTGGACCTGGGAACTGGAAAGTTGGGAGTGACATGAGAAAAAAGCCGCGCGAGACTGGAACTATTGTGGGTGCGCATGGACACCGTGACAGAGAAGACACCTGAACGCCTCAGGCAAGGAAGGACAGTGAAGACACCTGACCGCTTCAGGGTACCTGGACGAAGAAGACACCTGAACGCTTCAGGGTGCCTGGACAGAGAAGACACCTGAACGCCTCAGGCAAGGAAGGACAGAGAGGACACCTGAACGCTTCAGGGCGCCTGGACAGGGAAGACACCTGAACGCCTCAGGCAAGGAAGGACAGAGAAGATACCAGAACGCTGAGGGTACCTGGACGGAGAAGACACCTGAACGCTTCAGGGTGCCTGGACAGAGAAGACACCTGAATGCCTCAGGCAAGGATGGACCGAGAAGACACCTGAACGCCTCAGGGTACCTGGACAGAGAAGACACCTGAATGCCTCAGGCAAGGATGGACAGAGAAGACACCTGAACGCTTCAGGGTATCTGGACAGAGAAGACACCTGAATGCCTCAGGCAAGGATGGACAGAGAAGACACCTGAACGCTTCAGGGTAGCTGGACAGAGAAGACACCTAAGTGCCTTGGCAAGGAAGGACAGAAAAGATACCAGAACGCTTCAGGGTACCTGGATGGAGCAGACACCTGGACGCCTTGGGAAAAGATGGACAGAGAAGACCCATGAACGCTTCAGGGTACCTATACCGAGAAGCCATCGGCACGCCTCAGGCAAAGATGGACCGAGAGGCCCCTGAACGCTTCAGGGAACCTGGAGAGAGAAGACACCTGAACGCCTCAGGCCAAGATGGACAGAAAGAACACCTGAACGTTTCAGGGTACCTGGAAAGAGAAGACACCTGAACGCCTCAGGCTGAGCAGGACAGAGGAGACACCTGGACGTCTCGGGTTGAGAGCGAGAACACATCCCCGTGTGCCTCCTGGGAGGCAACCCGGGATGTCGGGAGGAGGGACTGCCAGAAGCAGCCCCCGATTACCTACCTGAACCCTCAGGTATGAGTTTTCCCGCGAGCGGCCGACAGCGATTTCCTGCAGGACCTAACCTGACGTTGGGAAAGTCGGAATAAGGTACGACGGGAACCACGAACGCTACTGGCACCTGGGAAAGGAACACACATGTGAACATGGAGAGCACCAAGGCCGGAGCCCCCAGGGGCCCCGCTGGGAGGCCGTGGG
Organism: Bufo gargarizans; assembly: GCF_014858855.1. NCBI lineage: Eukaryota > Metazoa > Chordata > Amphibia > Anura > Bufonidae > Bufo > Bufo gargarizans. The sequence goes on along the minus strand of NC_058090.1, from coordinate 91,715,038 downwards.
TAGGCCGGGGCATGAATGACCTGGAGCGCCCCTGACCTGACCTGGACGTGTGTGACGGAACCGTGGCGTGTGCCGGCCTGGCAGGAGCGGGCCTGGGGGTGGGCATGCCGGCCCGGCACGGCGACCTGAAGGGGCAGTGGGATGTGGAGGGGATGTGGCCCGTGAATTGCCCATCTGGCCACCTGTGGCGGGCAATTCACCGCGTGCCAGGGCTCAGACCACCCAGTGTCGGTCATGACCAGGGGGCCATCCCAGGCTGGGCCTGGAGCAGGACGTGGCCCAGGCCACATGAGAGACCGGAATGTGGCCGCTGGACAGCGCGGGTGGCGGCTGCCTGAGCCCCCCGGCTGAGCAGTGGCAGCCCCACCGGGGCGGGAGGACTGAGTGCCCGCATGCCTCCGCCCCCACCGGGGCATGATTTTTTTTTTTTTTTTTTTTTTTGCATATGAGAAGGGACACAATTGTGACACTGTCTAAGGGGAAAGATGCCCCCGCCCACGGCAACCAACCACACCACAGCCTCCAATCTCCATGAGCAGAATTTGGAAAGACCGCCGGGCCGTGACTGGTCGCCATGGGCAACAGCCAGCCTCCCCCCCAGACAGCTCCACAATCCACCCGACTCCTTTTTGAAGCCTTGCCAATGCGCGGCGGCAGTGTCCAGTCGGATTGCCGCGAAATGACACACCTTGTGGCCGGCGGTGTGTCCCCCCCCCCCCGCGCGTGCGGTCGTGAGCGGGTGCCGTGGTGCCGCACATGCGTCCTGCCTCTCGCGAGAGGACGGGCGGCCCCGGACGGCGGAGAGGGGAGGGAGGGGTGCCCGCGGCGGCCGAATGCGGGTGGAGGAGTGAGCCGGCGGACGGACAGGGCCCGGCAGGCGGGAGACCGGAGCCCACCATGGGAACGCGTGGCGATACTTACCCGGGGCGCGTGCTTGCCGGAAGTGGCGTGCTTACCGGAAGTGACGATCACATGAAGTGCGGTGGCGGACGCGGTGAAGGTGAGCTGTGCAGGGGGGTTTAAGTAGGGGGACCTGGCCCCTCCCACAACAACAGGCTGCATGCAGCCTTAACTATTAGTGACACCAGATGCCCCATAGTGCCGCTCTCCCCTATAGTGCCCCCGATAATGTGCCAATATAAAAAAAAAAGCCCCTTTAGAGCCCCCAGATACCCCCATTGTCCTCCTCTCCCCCATGGTGCCCCCCCCCCCCCATAATAAGACCACACCGGCGCTGTCATTGTGATTTTAGGTTTAGTATAAATGTAGTCTGACACTTCACTGCCGAAGAGGAGGAACATTGAGGAGAAGGAATGTACTATAGATGGAGGTACGTGAAGATAAGGAATAGATCCTGACGAAGGGGGACACCCTGAAACGTGTTGATGTTTTTATAAAGTTTTTCCGTTGCCCTGTATGAATACACTTGTTATGGTGGATAGGCTGGCATCTATGGTAGAGCGAGCCATGAGCGACCGCCCGTTCTCATAGCACTGAATGAGCAGCCAGTTTTCAGGAAGAAACACTTCCGTCCCAATCATCGTCTGCTCTTCCCAGCATGTAAAAGCGCCATAAGTGTTCATTGTGACTACATATGAGAAAAAGAAGTAATACTGCCCCCTGGTGGTAGCTTTTTGTAGTCTTTTCATATGTAGCCCAAATTAAAAATCTAATGTGCAAATTCAGGATAGACAGACATATAATCATCAATAAGGATGCTGAGGTTACAGGAACTCTTGTGTCATCCAGTGTTCTGGCCGAGATCCCGCCGGCGCATGCGCATTGTGATGACCATTGTGGACAGCAGCATCGATCCATGCAGTGCGCATGTGCCGGCGGGATCTCGGCCAGTACACCGGATGACACAAGAGGCTTGCAGAGCGGGCCAAGCACCAGGCTATGGAGGGGTTATGTGAGAAGAAGGATGAGCGGCCTGGGCACTTACAGCCCGAACGCCGCCCCTGGGCACTTGCGAGCCCTCATTTATATATGAATAAAACTGCGTTTGTGCCTCAAAACAAGAGGACAAAGGCATCACCTGACTCATGTATAGTTATGCTACAGTGCTATGTAAGCAGTGTATAAAGGCAAACTGTGGTGACAGACTCCCTTTAAAAGATAACTCGTCTAAAATGCACTTTTGGATAGATGTAACTCCAGGATTTCAGATACGGGCACTAAACCTGTACTACTGTGTAGCTTAGCAGTCAAAATATACATAATGCTAGTAATGACCACTGGAGGAGATGTCATGACCAACACTGGATGCCTGTCACGGACGTACCGAGACATACGGATGTCCCGGCGACGGTGAGTGGCAGGAGATCTGTGAGACTGGCAACACGTGGTTTGCTCTGACAGGTTTTCCTTGTGGATCAATAGGCGTCTGTGTTGTTTCTGGTAATGGCCATACCCCTTGCCTCCAGGTGTTGCTAATGTGGTCATTTAACCTTCCTTATTTATAGTTGCTTCTCCCACAATGCTGTGCGGTTTATAGCTTCTGTGCCTGTGGATAGTTTGTGGTTGGATCTTGGCTGAGTTCCTGGTGCTTCCGTAGCCCCTTTGAAGTTAAGTCTTTCCTTTCCCTTTTGTATTTTGTTTGGGTTTTGTGTGTTGCATTTCCCTATTGTTTGTATTAGGCCTGAGGGAGACTCCTGTTCGTCCTTCCTTTTGGAGGAACAGGTAGTCTTGTCCCTGCCATTAGTATCAGGGTCCTATAGGGCTTGATAGGACTCTAGGTATTCCTGCGTATGAACTCACCTACCTCTGGGGTCTGTTCATACTGGTAGTCAGTCAGGATTTTGGTTAGGGTTTTCACTAGGAGGTGTCCATCTTCCTTCCCTAGTTCTCAGGCCTGATTCCCTGTTCCCCCTTCCCTCCTATGCTCAGTGTGGTGTTTCCCTCCCACACCGTGACAATGCCATTAAATCTTATTTCTTGCAACCAGTATATATTGATATCATTTTTTCTTTTCTTTTTTTCTTTTACTCACTTATATAGCACTGACATATTCCACAGCGCTTTACAGACTCTATGCTCACAATCTAAGTTCCCTATTAGCAGGGGAGGGCTGGCAGCCTTAGTCCTGGGGGCAAATCCAGTCAAGTAGCCCATTTTAGCCCCGCCCATTATTAAAAGCCCCTCCTACATATAATAGGCCACTCCCAACAAACACTGTACAGCTGACATTCTATAGTTGCGGCCTGTCTCTACACATCATACAGAGAGGGGGGGGCCCGTCCTGGCTGCACTGCCTGCTTCACATCATACAATAAACTGCAGGCTACAGCCAGGAAGCTCCTCCGCTCTCCTCCCTCCCCAGATCCTGCTCAAGGCCTGTGGTTCCCCCCACCATCTGCCCCCCGCCCGTGGCCTGCTGCCCCCTATGGCCGTCCTCACCCAGCTCTGAATCCTCCTCCTGCAAATGGCAGGGGGGGAGCCGGAGCATCTCCTCTCCTACATAGCGCCTCATACCCCTTACATCCAGTGATGTCACCTTTGTTGTAGACGTTTTCTTTCCTCATCTTCTCCATTCAGACCAGACCGCCATGATGATTCTTCTGCCATCTCCCGTCTCTGCAGAGATTAACAAACAGACATTAGTTTCCCACATTTCCATCATCTTCACATCTTCTGAACACCCTTTCCTGCCACCCCCAATACTGTGCCCGCTGTGCCCCCAATACTATACTGCAGAAACAGTCCCCCTGGATATACTACTACCACGCAGATAGTGCCCCCAATACTGTGCCCCCAACACTATACTGCAGAAACAGTCCCCCTGGAAATACTGCTACCACACAGATAGTGCCCCCAATACTGTGCCCACTGTGCCCCCAATACTATACTGCAGATACAGTCCCCCTGGAAATACTACTACCACACAGATAGTGCCCCCAATACTGTGCCCGCTGTGCCCCCAATACTATACTGCAGAAACAGTCCCCCTGGAAATACTACTACCACACAGATAGTGCCCCCAATACTGTGCCCGCTGTGCTCCCCAATACAATACTGCAGAAACAGTCCCCCTGGAAATACTACTACCACACAGATAGTGCCCCCAATACTGTGCCCGCTGTGCCCCCAATACTATACTGCAGAAACAGTCCCCCTGGAAATACTACTACCACACAGATAGTGCCCCCAATACTGTGCCCACTGTGCTCCCCAATACTATACTGCAGAAACAGTCCCCCTGGAAATACTACTACCACACAGATAGTGCCCCCAATACTATACTGCAGAAACAGTCCCCCTGGAAATACTACTACCACACAGATAGTGCCCCCAATACTGTGCCCACTGTGCTCCCCAATACTATACTGCAGAAACAGTCCCCCTGGAAATACTACTACCACACAGATAGTGCCCCCAATACTATACTGCAGAAACAGTCCCCCTGGAAATACTACTACCACACAGATAGTGCCCCCAATACTGTGCCCACTGTGCTCCCCAATACTATACTGCAGATACAGTCCCCCTGGAAATACTACTACCACACAGATAGTGCCCCCAAAATAACTGCGCCCAGACACTAATAGTATAAAGATAATGTCCCCCCAAAATAATTGTGCTAAGCTGATACTATGCCAGGGTGCCCCCAAAGTAACAGTGCTCCCCAAAATCCCACCAATAGAAATAATTCTCTGCCAGAGCACACTTAGTAGTAATAATGCCCCTATAGTGCCCATACTAGTAATCATGTTCCTCCTAGCCCCCAGTAGTAGTAAAGCTCCTCATAATACCTCCTAGTAGTAATATTTCTCCCTATAATATGACAGTACATGAAATACCCCCGCTTAGTGCCCGCAGTTGAGCTAATGTCCCCATAATGTATGCCAGTATAAAATACCCCTATATAGTGCCCCAGTAAATGCCCTCATAGTGCTCCTCTCCCCCTTCCCCATAGTGTCCCCTATAATATGCCAGTAAAAAAAGCCCCTTAGTGCCCCCAGCAGATGCCCCTAAAGTGCTCCTCTCCCCAATAACGTGCCAGTAAAAAAAAATGCCCCTTCTTAGTGCCACCAGATGCCATAGTGCCCCCATAATGTGTGAGTTAGAAATGCCCCTTCTTAGTGCCACCATATGCCCCAATAGAGCTCCACTCCCCCATAGTGCCCCCAAATAACGCCCCATAGTGCCGCTCTCCCCTATAGTGCCTCCCATAATGTGTCAGTAAAAAATGCCACCTTAGTGCCACCAGATGCCATAGTGCCCGCATAATGTGCAAGTAAAAAAATGCCCCTTCTTAGTGCCACCATATGCCCCAATAGAGCTCCACTCCCCCATAGTGCCCCCAAATAATGCCCCATAGTGCCGCTCTCCCCTATAGTGCCTCCCATAATGTGCCAGTAAAAAATGCCACCTTAGTGCCACCAGATGCCATAGTGCCCTCATAATGTGCCAATAAAAAAGGCCCCTTTTGAGCACCCACTTCCCCATAGTGCCTCCAAATAATGCCCCTATAGTGACACTAGATGCCCCATAGTGCCGCTCTCCCCTATAGTGCCCCCCAGAATGTGCCAATAATTTTAAAAAAATACCCCTTTAGAGCCCTCAGATACCCCCATGGTGCCCCCCCCCCCCCCCATAATAAAACAACACCGGCGCTGTCATTGTGATTTTAGGTTTAGTATAAATGTAGTCTGACACTTCACTGCCGAAGAGGAGGAACATTGAGGAGAAGGAATGTACTATAGATGGAGGTACGTGAAGATAAGGAATAGATCCTGACGAAGGAGAACACCCTGAAACGTGTTGATGTTTTTATAAAGTTTTGCCGTTGCCCTGTATGAATACACTTGTTATGGTGGATAGGCTGGCATCTATGGTAGAGCGAGCCATGAGCGACCGCCCGTTCTCATAGCACTGAATGAGCAGCCAGTTTTCAGGAGGAAACACTTCGTCCCAATCATCGTCTGCTCTTCCCAGCATGTAAAAGCGCCATAAGTGTTCATTGTGACTACATATGAGAAAAAGAAGTAATACTGCCCCCTGGTGGTAGCTTTTTGTAGTCTTTTCATATGTAGCCCAAATTAAAAATCTAATGTGCAAATTCAGGATAGACATATACAGGTCCTTCTAAAAAAATTAGCATATTGTGATAAAGTTCATTATTTTCTGTAATGTACTGATAAACATTAGACTTTCATATATTTTAGATTCATTACACACCAACTGAAGTAGTTCAAGCCTTTTATTGTTTTAATATTGATGATTTTGGCATACAGCTCATGAAAACCCAAATTTCCTATCTAAAAAAATTAGCATATTTCATCCGACCAATAAAAGAAAAGTGTTTTTAATACAAAAAAAGTCAACCTTCAAATAATGATGTTTAGTTCTGCACTCAATACTTGGTCGGGAATCCTTTTGCAGAAATGACTGCTTCACTGCGGCGTGGCATGGAGGCAATCAGCCTGTGGCACTGCTGAGGTGTTATGGAGGCCCAGGATGCTTCAATGCGGCGTGGCATGGAGGCAATCAGCCTGTGGCACTGCTGAGGTGTTATGGAGGCCCAGGAGGCTTCAATGCGGCGTGGCATGGAGGCAATCAGCCTGTGGCACTGCTGAGGTGTTATGGAGGCCCAGGATGCTTCGATAGCGGCCTTAAGCTCATCCAGAGTGTTGGGTCTTGCGTCTCTCAACTTTCTCTTCCCAATATCCCACAAATTCTCTATGGGGTTCAGGTCAGGAGAGTTGGCAGGCCAATAGAGCACAGTGATACCATGGTCAGTAAACCATTTACCAGTGGTGTTGGCGCTGTGAGCAGGTGCCAGGTCGTGCTGAAAAATGAAATCTTCATCTCCATAAAGCTTTTCAGCAGATGGAAGCATGAAGTTCTCCAAAATCTCCTGATAGCGGCTGCATTGACCCTGCCCTTGATAAAACACAGTGGACCAACACCAGCAGCTGACATGGCACCCCAGACCATCACTGACTGTGGGGACTTGACACTGGACTTCAGGCATTTTGGCATTTCCCTCTCCCCAGTCTTCCTCCAGACTCTGGCACCTTGATTTCCGAATGACATGCAACAGTCCAGTGCTGCTTCTCTGTAGCCCAGGTCAGGCGCTTCTGCCGCTGTTTCTGGGGAATGCGGCACCTGTAGCCCATTTCCTGCACACGCCTGTACACGGTGGCTCTGGATGTTTCTACTCCAGACTCAGTCCACTGCTTCCGCAGGTCCCCCAAGGTCTGGAATCTGTCCTTCTCCACAATCTTCCTCAGGGTCCGGTCACCTCTTCTCGTTTTTCTTTCTGTGTCTTACCCTCTTGCTTGAGGGTGTCAATGATGGCCTTCTGGACAGCAGTCAGGTCGGCAGTCTTACCCATGATTGCGGTTTTGAGTAATGAACCAGGCTGGGAGTTTTTAAAAGCCTCAGGAATCTTTTGCAGGTGTTTAGAGTTAATTAGTTGATTCAGATGATTAGGTTAATAGCTCGTTTAGAGAACCTTTTCATGATATGCTAATTTTTTTAGATAGGAATTTGGGGTTTTCATGAGCTGTGGCCAAAATCATATTAAAACAATAAAAGGCTTGAACTACTTCAGTTGGTGTGCAATGAATGTAAAATATATGACAGTCTAATGTTTATCAGTACATTACAGAAAATAATGAACTTTATCACAATATACTAATTTTTTTAGAAGGACCTGTATATATATAATCATCAATAAGGATCCTGAGGTTACAGGAACTCTTGTGTCATCCAGTGTTCTGGCCGAGATCCCGCCGGCGCATGCAGAGTTTTTGCCTCTGGTGAACATCAAAGCAAAAGGACAAAGGCATCACCTGACTCATGTATAGTTATGCTACAGTGCTATGTAAGCAGTGTATAAAGGCAAACTGTGGTGACAGACTTCCTTTAAAAGATAACTCGTCTAAAATGCACTTTTGGATAGATGTAACTCCAGGATTTCAGATACGGGCACTAAACCTGTACTACTGTGTAGCTTAGCAGTCAAAATATACATAATGCTAGTAATGACCACTGGAGGAGATGTCATGAACAACACTGGATGCCTGCCACGGACGTACCGAGACATACGGACGTCCCTGCGACAGTGAGTGGCAGGAGATCTGCGAGACTGGCAACACGTGGTTTGCTCTGACAGGTTTTCCTTGTGGATCAATAGGCGTCTGTGTTGTTTCTGGTAATGGTCACACCCCTTGCCTCCAGGTGTTGCTAATGTGGTCATTTAACCTTCCTTATTTATAGTTGCTTCTCCCACAATGCTGTGCGGTTTAGAGCTTCTGTTGGATCTGTGGATAGTTGTTGGTTGGATCTCGGCTCAGTTCCTGGTGCTTCTATAGCCCCTTTGAAGTTAAGTCTTTCCTTTCCCTTTTGTATTTTGTTTGGGTTCTGTGTGTTGCATTTCCCTATTGTTTGTATTAGGCCTGAGGGAGACTCCTGTTCGTCCTTCCTTTTGGAGAAACAGGTAGTCTTGTCCCTGCCATTAGTATCAGGGTCCTATAGGACTCTAGGTATTCCTGCGTATGAACACACCTACCTCTGCGGTCTGTTCATACTGGTAGTCAGTCAGGATTTTGGTTAGGGTTTTCACTAGGAGGTGTCCATCTTCCTTCCCCAGTTCTCAGGCCTGATTACCTTTTCCGCCCCTTCCCTCCTATGCTCAGTGTGGTGTTTCCTTCCCACATCGATGCGTGACAATGCCATTCAATCTTATTCCTTGCAACCAGTATATATGGATATCATTTTTAATTCACAAAGAGATGAAAGTAGCAGAATCTGCGGCGCTCACCAGTTGCAGTTGTCTTTATTTCTTTATTGCTTTGCAAAAACATCCAGACATCACAGGGCTGAGGCGGACGAGCCTTCACCGAAACAAAAGCTGCATTAGCGGCAAGGGGCAGCAACGGCCGTTTCGTACAACCGTGCTTCCTAAATAGTGCTCCTCTCCCCCTTCCCCATGGTGTCCCCCATAATATGGCAGTAAAAAAAATGCCACTTCTTAGTGCCCCCAGCAGATGCCCCTAAAGTGCTCCTCTCCCCCATAATGTGCCAATAAAAAATGCCCCTTCTTAGTGCCACCATATGCCCCAATAGTGCTCCACTCCCCCATAGTGCCCCTAAATAACACCCCATAGTGCTGCTCTCCCCTATAGTGCCTCCCATAATGTGCCAGTAAAAAATTCCCCCTTAGTGCCACCAGATGCCATAGTGCCCCCATAATGTGACAATAAAAAAGGCCCATTTAGAGCCCCCACTTCCCCATAGTGCCCCCCATAATGTGCCAATAATAAAAAAAAGCCCCTTTAGAGCCCCCAGATACCCTCATAGTGCTCCTCTCCCCCATGGTGCCCCTCCATAATGTGCCAGTAAGAAATGCCCCCATAGTGCCCCCCCCCAAATGGGCAAGAAATAAATGCCCCCAGAATGCCACCCCCCAAAAAAATTGGGTTGTAAGAAATGCCAGCTCCCCCCATAGTGCCAGTCCCCCCCCCCATAGTGCCAGTCCCCCCCCATAGTGCCAGCTCCCCCCATAGTGCCAGCTCCCCCCATAGTGCCAGCTCCCCCATTGTGCCAGCTTCCCCCCATAGTGCCAGACCCCCCCCCCCATAGTGCCAGCTCCCCCAACACAAAAAAAAACATTTAAAAAAAACCCCACTAATACTTACCTCCATCAGCAGCGATGCGATGCAGGCTTCTTCCAATGATAATGATGTCATTGCGCCACCTGAGCCGGTCTCTGATAGGCTGCAGGCATTGGTGCCTGCGGCCTATCAGAAGAACAGGGGAGGGAGACGCCTCTCCCTCCCCTGTCCCACAGCACAGCCATCTGTATCGCTGTCCTGAGGAGAATATGGAGATGAGCGCTTCCACAATGGAAGCGCTCATCTCCTACTGACCACCGCCGCAATTACATCCAGGGCCGCGCCGCCTGTGGTGATCGGCAGTGCGGCCCTGAGGAATAAAAAATAAATAATTTGTTAAAGATGGCCCTGCAGCCGTTTTTTTTAGGGCGGCATGTGGGGCAATTGCCTCCCTGCCCCCCGTCCCAGCCCCCCGTCCCAGCCCACCCCTGCCTTATAATATGTCTTTCTCATAATTTTATATCACTAGAAGAAGGGTACCGCCATGGGCACGGTTTGTGTGCCCATTTATGAAAATGCGTCTTTTAGTATTGGGACACCTGCACATTACACCTCACAGCCTTCATGACATCCGATTCTACATCTCTAGCCAATATTATGGCGTTGGGCCCCCATGGCAGCTAAAACCGCTTCCACTCTTCTAGAAAGGTTTTCTACAAGATTTTGGAGTGCTAATGTTAATGGCAGAAGAGGTTTGGACGCTGCGGACATTGAGTCAGCAGAGCATTCATAACTTTTGTACACTTTGCGCCTCAGATTTGCAATCCGATTCATTGTCCAAAGGAGCTGTGAAAAATGGAAAGTGGAATCTGATTGGCTGCTATGGCAACTAAGCCAGTTTTCCCAGTTTTGATAAAACTCCCCCTCTGTGTCTTCTGATTAACCATGAAAAGTTATTTTCTTGCTCTCTCCATGGAGCAATCCACATATAAAAAAAAAAAAAAGAGTTTATAATGTGTGCTTTTAAATTAGTGAGGTTTTGTAAGCCAGTTTAAAAGGGGTATTCTGGTCAGAGACATAACAGTAAGGTTTCTCGTAAATGTATGGTTGGTTTGGGGGTCAGTCTCGACAGCCAATTTGTCATGGTCTCCTCAGCTCTTCCTTCAGCAACTATAATGATGGGCTGGGCATCCTGGTGCAGGAAGTGCCAGCCAATCAGATGTGGTGGTGATATGTCTGGCACGCTGACATCATCAGTCACGTGGCCCCGGACATGTCACATTATCAGGAAGTGCGGCATATTTAAACAGGCAACCTGCTGCCCAAAAGTTGCCTTTGATTGGTGTCTCTGGATTCCTCACTAGCATTTCTAACTGCATATTATTCTGACTCTCCTGGACCCCGACCTCTGATTCTTGGCTGATGGTTTGGATCCTGACACTGCCTCCTGGTTCTGACTTGTGACTTGGTAGCAGTTCTGATTCTGGTTTGCCCTATCCAGTTTTTGACTGTCTCTTTGGTTCTGATTTGTCTTATATTAGTCTCTCCAGGCTTGACCCGGCTAGTTTTTTAGTGTGGTTGTCAATCTGTCACTAGGTTTTTCCTTCTTTGTAGGCCCCCGCACTTATCTAATAAGGGACTGTCATCCAGTTGTGGGCTGCTGCCTAGGGCGGATCATGCAAGTAGGTAGGGACAGTAGGACGGGAAGTTCAAGGTTCACTGCTCCCTACCGTGATACAGTTACTACATATGGATTTATAAAGCTGCAATAGAAATCATTACAAGCTACCTCAATACATTTGCATTCGGCTCCCCCTAGTGGTGGCTGCAGGAAAAAACCCTGTAACAGCATCCTGCAAGGAGTAAAAGGGTTTAACACTGTAATTCCTACATTTTAAAACATAATTTATTATCTCAGTGATAAGTGGTGGTTGACAGTAGACTTAAAGGGGCGTTCTAGAAGTTTTAGGTTATCCTCTATCCCCTCTAAAACACTTTTGTTTTCCGCATGGCACTCTACAACTTCAGAACTTGATCTGAAAGCTCAACCCCTCTCATGTATATATTGTAGTCCAGGGTGCAGTCTGGCACGGGGTAGTGGTGCCTTGTACAGGGGCCTTGAGCTGTGATAAGTACAAAGACATCCCTCTTGTCCTTTTACTTAACCACCAGCATGTTTTAATTGCTTCAAATCGTGTCCATGTCATGGGTATATAGTAAATTGGAGTCTGGTACAAATCATCTGCACTCCACCACTATCTGACTTGTGGCTTTTATTACTAGGCCCATTGTTTTAATGTGAATGACTGTTTTAGAATAACTAGGCTTAAGCAGGCTAAGTGATAAAAAGGTGTACTAAATGTGATTAAATATAAGGTAAAACAGACAAATCACATACAGAATACATGGGGGGACTTCTGTCACCATGGCACATGGCCAACACCCCATGGTGATACAAAAGGTAGATAGTGACCTAGAACATCCTACCTGGATGAAGCACCTCTTTAATGGTTTTACCTTGTGCCCTGAATGAGACCAGTAACCTCCATTTTTATTTTTTTAATCAGATAATTTTTAGTGCTTTTTTCAAGAAAATTTGTTATACAAGTACAACAATAACCCCTCCCCCCCCCCACCCCAAAGCACGACCACTTAGAAGACGCAAGTTATAGTTCATAACTGTAGTTGACAAGTCCATCCGAAAGCATCGTATTCCATTCCTCTGAAACTTGGTATAGGACATCTGAGAGTAACCTCCATTTGTAATGGAGTGCAGTTGTGTTGCTGTGTAATTGCTATTAGTATGGCTAGTGCTACTGTGTGCCTGCTTTCGAGTTTGGCCTTGTGGGATTTTTTATGAGCCCCTAATTAATTGATATATTAATTAAAATATGATAGAGGGTGGCAATGTGTTGGGGCGCATGAAAGGCTGTGCTGGGGTGTGATTTATGTTCAATCTGCAGCCTGCATGTAGGGGAGTGAGAGACAGTGGCGGATCCAGAGCCTGGTCTCGGGAGGGGCACTTTCAGATTATTTTCTGTCCGCCGCCACAAAACAATGGTGCTTATAGAACAGACTCCACAGTGTAGCGGTATATGTGTATAACAATCATATTTCACATGAACACTTACAGTTACTTGGCTTGGCCCTTCGGGATCTCGGTCGCCACTTCCACACTTTGGCCGGGGGCTCGGCGGAGCTGATGTGTTTTATCCTAATGAGAAAGATTTCATAATAAGTATTTGGAGAAGGGGCAGAGGAATATCAGAGCAGAAAGAGGCTGGTGCTGCTACTAGGGGGTCATACCATGGGGGAGTAATAAAGCCCACCATAATGCCTCCCCCCCGTAGTAATAATTCTCCTTATAATGTGACAGTGCAAAAAATACCCCCTTGTTATGCCCCCAGTTGAGCTAATGTCCCCATAGTGCCCCCATAATGTGCCAGTATAAAATACCCCTATATAGTGCCCCTAGTAAATGACCCCATAGTCCTCCACACCCTCCTTCCTCCTAGTGCCCCCCATAATGTACCAGTATAAAATGCTCCAGTAGATGCCCTCAGTGTCCCCCATAATTTGCAAGTATAAAATACCCCTTCTTAGTGCCCCCCGTAGATGACCCCATAGTACTCCTCTCCCCCCTTCCCCATAGTACCCACCATAATGTGTCCCAGTATAAAATTGTACTGTACAAAGAGCCCATATAAAATACCCCTTCTTTGTGGCCTCAGTAGATGCCCCTATAGTGCCCCCAATCATGTGCCAGTAATAATAGCCCCCCTGTGCCAGTAATAGCAGCCCCCCTGTGCCAGTAATAGCAGCCCCCCGGTGCCAGTAATAGCAGCCCCCCCGGTGCCAGTAATAACAGCCCCTCTGTGCCAGTAATAACAGCCCCCAGTAATAAGAGCCCCTCTGCCAGTAATAACAGCCCCCAGTAATAAGAGCCCCTCTGTGCCAGTAATAACAGCCCCTCTGAGCCAGTAATAAGAGCCTCCAGTAATAACAGCCCCCAGTAATAAGAGCCCCCCTTTGCCAGTAATAACAGCCCCCCTTTGCCAGTAATAACAGCCCCCCCCCATTGCCAGTAATAAGAGACCCCCCTTTGCCAGTAATAAGAGACCCCCCTTTGCCAGAAATAAGAGACCCCCTTTGCCAGTAATAGCCCCCCCCTTTGCCAGTAATAGCCCCCCCTTTGCCAGTAATAGCCCCCCCTTTGCCAGTAATAGCCCCCCCTTTGCCAGTCATAGCCGCCCCCAGGTGCCAGTAAAAATATTGTATATAATGAAGAAATATACTTACCTCCATGTCAGCGATGCAGGCCTCTTCAGGCCTGTGTCCCACGCTGTATGGCTCAGGCGGCGTGATGACGTCATCGCGCCGCCTGCGCCGGCCTCTGATAGGCTGCAGGCACTAGGCCGGCAGCCTATCAGAGGAAGGGAAAGGGACACGCCTCTCCCTTCCCTGCCGCAGCACAGGCAGGCATCTGTATCGCTGTCCTGAGGAGGCGATACAGATGACTGGAGATGAGCGCTTCCACAATGGAAGCGCTCATCTCCCTGTGCCCCGCTGCCGCCGCCGCCGCCCGCCGCCAGCTCGGGGGGGGCAATTGCCCCATTGCCCCCCCCTGGATCCGCCACTGGTGAGAGATTGAGTGCGTGAAATAGATCGACCCTTGGCAGTCTCAAAAAATCGTTCCGATGGCTTGGTGTCAAAGACAGGGTGGAGAAAGTGATAGGGACAGGGCAGGGATTAGGGATCTGGACCTGCTGAAAAATGAACAATTAGATTTCCAGTACATAACTTCTCTGGTCTGCCTGGGGTGGACGGTCTTGAGCCATTTTGATAATTTTGGTTGGTGACCATTACTAACTAAAGGCAGTCACATTAGAATGTCACTGGTCCAATATCAAATAACACAACACTCTCGGCTGTCCTTTGTCTCAATCTACTTAATTTGCACCTGTTTTTCCATATTGTATCGGGTAGGTCACATACTTGATGAAATCTTCTTCAGGAGAGATGTTGGGATGGTTTATCCTTCAGATGCTCAGTAGAATTTCATTGTATCCATAATCCTTTTGACTGGATCCAGATCCTCTCAAAATCATTATCCCTGAAGGGCCTAAGGTGTTTCTACTGTTAGGTAAGGTTTGTAATGAGTCATTATAATAAAGAAAAGCTTTACAGCTCTTTCCTGACCTTTCATGTCGTGCACTACTCCAAAGAGGAGCTCTGCACCCTCACACAATAAACCTGAATGTTTAAAGTGTTGGGTCGATTCCCCTTTGGTGAACTTTTTCCCTGAGGCCCATATGCACAACAGGATTTCTTACTGGTCAATTGACTACCCAACATACATTAGTGGCCACATTATTCCCTTTCAGTACCTCCACCTAATATGTCCAGTGCTGATGAGAAGAAGCCGATTCTAGTATCCAAATGATGGGACTGAGCTACTCGGGACGTGTAACCACTGACGCGGGATCCATGAGATGAATGTTTAGCGAGGGAGTCAGAACGGCAGGGGGTGCTGTAACATGATATCAAGAATTTTACACAAATTTACACCAGATACATTTGCTTTTCTGGTGCACAGAAACCATACAGATATGCAAAATTTATCGAGAGGCATGTGAGTCTTCGCATTTCTGATTAAGGCTGGTGTATAAAACACCTGTGTTAGTAATTTGACCCTAGTGGGTTTTGTAAATTATCTTGTTAAAGGGGTTATTCCTATCTCAGCCCTTCATGGACAAGATGGGAATAACCTCAGGGTAGGTGAAGTTATCAAAATGGCCAAATGGGCTTTGTTCTGTTGTTTCCATAGCTTCCCGAGGCCAGTGCTTACTCAGGTTATCTTGGCCATGGGAGATTAAACTACCTTGTTAACATGTTTGCAATGATTGATTGTTCTGGCACAACTACACTTGCCCCAAAAACAAGAATATGAATCCTCTGGAAATTTAAACAGCATCAAAAAAAATCAAAAAATTTTAAATCCAGTTATAGAAAAATTCAAAAAGTTTATTAAATAGTCTTAAATTAAATTAAGTCAGTATAAAATAAGTGATTCCTGGATTTTGGGGATTCCTAGGTCCCCTTCTTCCCATTACAGTGTCATGCAACTTTAACCTGAAGAAGATGACCTAGGAATCCCTGAAACGCATTGATTACTTGGCCTGTTTATAAAAGAAAAGAAAGTTTCCACTTCCTTTCCAAATTTCAATAGTTCCTAGTGCGGGCAGTAATCTCTGAAATATAAGTATATCAAACACAGAGATATTTTCCTTTTTTCACAAAATGTAAACTTTACCGGATGGCCACACCTTATACAACAGTGGCACAGATATAACCAAATAATGTAAATTATAACATAATCCATCCCATATAATACCGCAATGATATTAATACCCACTGTGCCATAGTTGTACCAAGTTATAAAAGATTCCCCAAATATAGCTCCAGGACCAAATCTGAGAGTATTTCTGGTGGGATCTGAGTTCCTTTTGCTTTAGCCCAAAATATTTCATTTTCACAAGTGGTAATTTGTTAACAATTTTCTCCCGAATATGGCAGCACCCTATATGTGGTTGTAAACTGCTGTATGGACACACCGCAGGGTTCAGAAGGTAAGAAGTGCCATTTGTCTTTTGGAGGGCAGATTTTGCTGGAATGTTATTGGTCACTATGTCACATTTGAAGAGACCCTGAAGAACCCCTACAGTGGAAAACCCCCAAAGTGGAACTGATTGTCTATCACTAGTTTTGAAGTTCGAGTTCAGATATATGCTGAATTGCGTTATGGATTCTGTTACCCCGGACCATAACGCAATTCAATGACAGAATTCATAGCAGAATGCATTTAGAGGCATTCCGTCATAATAGAACTCTATGACCAGCATAACGGATCTGTCTGGTTTCCGTTATGCAGGAGAGGACTCTTCGCTCATCCCTATCTATCACCACTAGAACACCCTGCATATCACTGTTTATAGTATAAGGACAGGAGAGACCACAGGAGAGGTAGAAACTGATTATCTATCAGCACAAGAACACGCTGCTTATCACTGTTTATAGCATAAGGACAGAGGAGAACATAGGAGGGGTGAGAACTGATTATCTATCACCACTAGAACACCCTGCTTATCACTGTTTATAATAAAAGAAAAGGAGAGAACACAGGAGAGGGGAGAACTGATTATCTATCACCACTAGAACACCCTGCTTATCACTGTTTATAATAAAAGAAAAGGAGAGAACACAGGAGAGGGGAGAACTGATTATCTATCACCACTAGAACAGCCTGATTATCACTGTTTATAGTATAAGGACAGGGAAGAACACAGCAGAGGTGAGAACTGATTATCTATCACCACTAGGATACACTGCTTATTACTGTTTATAGCATAAGGACAGAGGAGATCATAAGAGAGGTGAGAACTGATTGTCTATCTCCACTAGAACATCCTGCTTACCCTGTTTATCTGTTTATAGTATAAGGGACAGGAGAGAACTTATCACTATTAGAACACCCTAGATAAATAAGAGCCTTAGATTGATTCAACATAAAATATATTTATGCATTTCTAAACTTTTTTAAATTTAAGAGTTAATTAAACAATATTAATAACATTATATTTTTTGAAGCTATATTCATTTCATTTCTACTGACTCCATCCTAATCTAGCTCTGATTCAGACTCCACCGCCCTTCTTTTAACCCCTTAAACGCCCCAGTCAACAGTGACCACAGCATCTATTTTGTCATTTACAGAGGGAAGTGACTCTGTAAACATCATAGCATGCAAATGAAATATATGTATTCGAGAAAAAATTAACTTAACACGACTTAAGGTGGATTTACACGGGGCGAGGAGCAGCTGATTATCAAGAAGGAAGCATTCCTTCCTGACGGCTGCTTGTTCAGTGGGGGTGAAGTGGTGCATTTACACGTAGCATTCACCTTCACGGTATGAGGACGAGGGATCGCTATTTCAATCGTTCGTCCCCATACAGCGGCATTGTTTCTGGGCAGCAGATCGCTGTTAATACATCCCACGGTGCTGCCCAGAAATGATCATTTACTTGCTTGCAATAATTACAGTTTCACCTGATGAATGAGCGATCGAGTCTCAGTGTTCAGGAACGCAGAGTGGTGATGCAGCCTTAATAGTTTGTGTCACGGTGCTCCTATATGGATACTGTCACTCCCCAGGGTTAGGCTCCAGAACAACAAATAGGTTGTAGTTGGTGGAGTAAGTAGAGTCCAGACTTGGAGAAGTTTAATGGTTTTTATTTGAATACTTGTGTCATCTAAAAAATACTTTATTTATTTTATGAATTTTTACAATTCTTGTACAGCACAGTTATATTCCACAACGCTTTACAGACATTAGCATCACTATGTCCACAATGGGGGACACAATCTATTAGTATGTTTTTGGAGTGTGGGAGGAGACCCACACAAACACGGGGAGAACATACAAACTCCATGCAGATGTTATCCTTGGTTGGATTCAAACCCAGGACCCCAGCGTTGTAAGACACCAATGCTAACCACTGAGCCACCGTGCTGGCCAACCTGAGTTTTCGCTTGGCTCCAGCAGGCTAAGGGTAAACTGGCAGGTAAACTTGAATAATCTGCTTTATCTCCTACTGCGCTAATCTCTGGTTCCGATCAGCGTCAGTTGCTGTTTATTATGAGAGTAAGGTATCCTGTGACCCATTTTGCTGAGTAGGGTGTCTCCGGCATTGTTTTCCCTTTTAGGGGTACCAAGTCCTTTTATATACAGTACAGACCAAAAGTTTGGACACACCTTCTCATTCAAAGTGTTTTCTTTATTTTCATGACTATGAAAATTGTAGCTTCACACTGAAGGCATCAAAACTATGAATTAACACATGTGGAATTATATACATAACAAACAAGTGTGAAACAACTGACAATATGTCATATTCTAGGTTCTTCAAAGTAGCCACCCTTTGCTTTGATTACTGCTTTGCACACTCTTGGCATTCTCTTGATGAGCTTCAAGAGGTAGTCACCTGAAATGGTCTTCCAACAGTCTTGAAGGAGTTCCCAGAGATGCTTAGTACTTGTTGGCCCTTTTGCCTTCACTCTGCGGTCCAGCTCACCCCAAACCATCTCGAATGGGTTCAGGTCCGGTGACTGTGGAGGCCAGGTCATCTGGCGCAGCACCCCATCACTCTCCTTCATGGTCAAATAGCCCTTACACAGCCTGGAGGTATGTTTGGGGTCATTGTCCTGTTGAAAAATAAATGATGGTCCAACTAAACGCAAACCGGATGGAATAGCATGCCGCTGCAAGATGCTGTGGTAGCCATGCTGGTTCAGTATGCCTTCAATTCTGAATAAATCCCCAACAGTGTCACCAGCAAAGCACCCCACACCATCACACCTCCTCCTCCATGCTTCACGGTGGGAACCAGGCATGTAGAGTCCATCCGTTCACCTTTTCTGCGTCGCACAAAGACACGGTGGTTGGAACCAAAGATCTCAAATTTGGACTCATCAGACCAAAGCACAGATTTCCACTGGTCTAATGTCCATTCCTTGTGTTCTTTAGCCCAAACAAGTCTCTTCTGCTTGTTGCCTGTCCTTAGCAGTGGTTTCCTAGCAGATATTCTACCATGAAGGCCTGATTCACACAGTCTCCTCTTAACAGTTGTTCTAGAGATGTGTCTGCTGCTAGAACTCTGTGTGGCATTGACCTGGTCTCTAATCTGAGCTGCTGTTAACCTGCGATTTCTGAGGCTGGTGACTCGGATGAACTTATCCTCCGCAGCAGAGGTGACTCTTGGTCTTCCTTTCCTGGGGCGGTCCGCATGTGAGCCAGTTTCTTTGTAGCGCTTGATGGTTTTTGTGACTGCACTTGGGGACACTTTATAAGTTTTCCCAATTTTTCGGACTGACTGACCTTCATTTCTTAAAGTAATGATGGCCACTCGTTTTTCTTTACTTAGCTGCTTTTTTCTTGCCATAATACAAATTCTAACAGTCTATTCAGTAGGACTATCAGCTGTGTATCCACCTGACTTCTCCACAACGCAACTGATGGTCCTAACCCCATTTATAAGGCAAGAAATCCCACTTATTAAACCTGACAGGGCACACCTGTGAAGTGAAGACCATTTCAGGTGACTACCTCTTGAAGCTCATCAAGAGAATGCCAAGAGTGTCCAAAGCAGTAATCAAAGCAAAAGGTGGCTACTTTGAATAACCTAGAATATGACATATTTTCAGTTGTTTCACACTTTTTTGTTATGTATATAATTTCACATGTGTTACCGTATTTTTCGCTTTATAAGACGCACCTGATCATAAGACGCACCTAGGTTTTTGAGGAGGAAAATAAGAAAAAATATATTTTCAACCAAAAGGTGTGCTTTTGGTGGGGTTTGAACTATTGGTGGTCTGTGGATGACACTGTTATGGAGGGGATCTGTGGATGACACTGTTATGGAGGGGATCTGTGGATGACACACTTATGGAGGGATCTGTGGATGACACTCTGTTATGAGGGATCTGTGGATGACACTCTGTTATGAGGGATCTGTGGATGATTATAATACCCATCATCCTAAAGAATGCACTGATGTACTGTACATTGGTGTATTCTCAAGGATGAGGGGAGTTATAGTCAGATTAAATATAAACTCTATCCAGGAACTGTTCTGTAATTGGCATGTGTTTATATTAAATATGACTATAACCCCCCTCATCCATAAGAATCCACTTATATACTGCAGTACATGGGTGGATTCCTATGAATGAGGGGGGTTATAGTCATATTTAATATAAACACATGCCAATTACAGAACAGTCTCTGGACAGTGTTTATATTAAATACTAAAACCCCCCTCATCCATAGGAATCCACTCATACACTGCAGTACATGGGGGTGTATGAGCATAAAGCAGCAGAGCTGGCAGGCACAATAACAGAGGCGCTGGAGCGCACAGTGTGACAGGCATCCAGCACATAGATGAGAAGACCGGGACCCTGGAGCTCAGGTCAGTGCCGGGGTCCCCTGGCAGCAGCTGGTGGGGACAGGGGGGAGAAGATTATACTTAATGGAGCTGCAGGCTCCGGTCCCGGGTGCGCACCAGAAGTGCGGGCTGGCGGCCGAAGGAGGGGAAAAATTTTCACTTACAGGAGCTGAGGACTCCGATGCCGGGTGCGCACCGGACGTGCAGGCTGGCGGCTGGGGGAGGGGACAGGGGGAAAACATTTTTACTTACTGTAGCTGCGGGCCCCCGTCCCTGGCGCTGGCGGCAGCGGAGCATAATAAGCGAAGCCGCCAGCCTGCCCATCCCTGGTGTGGTCTTGTTAAGGAAGCGCGGGCTGGAGGCAGAAGCCTTCAGTGAAGCCGCCAGCCCACCCAACAGTTTAATGGCCACCTAATTTGCATTGCATTCGTTTTATAAGACGCAGTGACTTTTTCCCTCCGTCTTATAAAACGAAAAATACGGTAATTCATAGTTGTGATGCCTTCAGTGTGAATCTACAATTTTCATAGTCATGAAAATAAAGAAAACTCTTTAAATGAGAAGGTGTGTCCAAACGTTTGGTCTGTACTGTATCAGGAGTGCGCTGCTCTGAGCTACTTTCCCAAAGCTCCTGCAGCAGTGTGGGGAAAATGTTCCATCACCACACCATGCTGCTTCACTCTCTACAGCTTCCTGCAACCCCCCTCCCTTGGTTGGAAGCAGGACTAGCCCACTTCTGCCCAAAAGGGGGGGAGAATTGAATGGTAAGTTCTATGCTATCTAAAAGGTGCTCTCTGCCAGATACACTGCCACCTGCTGGAGAACCAGGCACAGTAGGTGAATATAACAGTTTTTGCATATAACGTATAATTGATACTTTGCTGGTGGTGGTACAAACCAATACAATGGCGGCAAACAGGCTAGCAGTAGGAATGTAGGAGTGGTAGTGTCCCTCTGGGCCACTACATATACAGTATGTATAAATATTCATAATATATACACAAGTGCAAAAGAAATAAATTCAAATAAAATTACCCAAACCCCTGAAGTTTATTTAGCTATGTCCCTTTTCTCTCTCTCTAGTCATAGATCCCTAAAATATAGGCATGCAGCCTGGCCCGGTCTGTAAAGTGGCTGGTGGGCTCCATAGCTAGGAGGAGAGAAAGTGGGTCTTGCATGGTGGCCGAAGTCTCACAGTAATGATAAGTTAGAGAAGAGCATTTCGGCAGCATAAACTAGGTTCTAAATATCAAAAATAGCAAGTTTGGCTGAAACAAAAAGATTTGTGGTTAGAGGAAGAAGATGGTGGTTTGTCCGTCCCCTGTTTTCGTGGCTACTACTATGCATCCCAGCTGCAATGGTTAATGACGGAAGACGACAGATTGCGTCGCTTTCTGCTGGATAAGAGTGAAGGTACACATTATAACATGGTTAGTGTTTTAGAGACAGGGATGTTAAAAATAAAGGGCAGGAGGTGCCCAATTAGCAAGATGATATACTTAATATGGGTTAAAGTCAAGAAATTACTGGGTATAAATCACTCATCAAGGATTACCCCTATATGGGGAAATATACATTTAGGTGAGTTTCAGAGGTTAGATGATTATTTATTTTGGGAAAGAAACGGTATAAAGTTTATTTCACAGATTGAAGTGGAAGGAAAGATGAAGACACTAGAAGAAATTGGGCTTAGTATTAAGGTAGACACCCTCACACGATTTAGATATTATCGATTAAAACATGCATTTGAGTTAACTAAAAATAAAGAATATTTAATCACAAAATATTCAGAATTTATAGAATTCTGTTATTATCGTAATGGGACTAAAATATCAATTTCACAGATATATAAAAAAAATTAAGAAGGGGCTAGGGGGGGTGATTAAATTTAAAAGTGAGAGTAAATGGGCACAGGAAGTGGAGTCTAATACCTTAGACTGGGGTATTATTTATAAAAGTATAAAGAGGTGTACTATATCGAGTAATTTCCGGTTGATACAGTTTTTCATTCTCCATCGAACCTATATAACTCCCTGGATGGCGAGCAGGATGTATAAAACAAATGACTCTAGATGTTGGAAGTGTAGAATGTACAATGCAGATTTCATCCATGTGATCTGGCACTGTCCTCGAATGCAGGTTTATTGGACCCAGGTATTCCAGGAGCTTACTGGGGTAACTGGGTGTAGTGTGCCATTGGAGATCTCGATGGCGGTGCTGGGCTGCATTAAGGAAATTGGATTGGATAGTGAAAGTGAAAGTAAATGGGAAAAGGGTCTAATGCTGGCGCGGGTTGTTGTGGCCAGAGAGTGGGGGGCGGATAGACCACCAAATATTGAAGAGTGGAAGAAGTTATGTGAGAGGGTGCAGCGATATGAATATGCCTGTAAGAAAATGAAATAGGATACCTAATTGTATGAAAGGTATGAAGAGTTTAAAATTGGAAAACCCAAATCCCCAATATGGGATCACAAAATCAAATTCTCTATAGAAACCACCAAGACAACCACGGGTGGGGGGGAGGGGGGGAGGGATAGGGTGGGGTTACAGATGTTTCGTATATGAAATGAGAACTGTGTACTAAATGTGTGAGCATATTTTTGCTCTATTATTGATTATCCTGCTCATGTTTACTTGTATTTTTATATGTTGAAAAAAAATAAATAAATAAATAAATAAAAAAATAAAAATAAAAAAGAAATAGCAAGTTTGGCATGAAGCGCTTGTGCAGGGTGTCCGGCCTCAGAGGCGGCCAGCACCCCCCTAACTCTAAGGTCTCATGCACATGACAGTATTTTTTTGCTTTCCGCAAAAACGGGTTCCGTTGTTCCGTGATCCGTGTCCGTTTTTGCTTCCGTGTGTCTTCCTTTATTTTTGGAGGATCACCAGACATGAAGGAAAGTAAAAAACTAATCTAAGTCAAGTTTGCCATGCAAATGATAGGAAAAAAACGGACGCGGATGACAATCTTGTGTGCCTTCGTGTTTTTCACGGACCCATTGACTTGAATGGGTCAGTAAACCGTTGTCTGTGAAAAAATAGGACAGGTCATATTTTTTTCACGGACTGGGAACACGGATCACGGACGCGGATGACAAACGGTGCATTAGCCAAGTTTTCCACGGACCCATTGAAAGTCAATGGGTCCGCAGAAAATCACGGAAAACGGAACAACGGACACGGGACACAACAACGGTCGTGTGCATGAGGCCTAATGCAAAGTGATATATTTGAAGACAGTAAGTCGTAATTCTCTGCCCCGCGGCTAAACAACAACATCACCACCATCGGTTACATAGTCACTGGGTTTATCGGAAGTCCTCTCCTGTTCTCTAGTCATGGAATCCAGTGGCGCCTTCTCCTTAGGTGAACCATTTGCTTCAGACATAAAAACCAAGTTTCTGCAATGCATTTCTCTTTTTTTTTCTTTGCACTGGAACAAGTTAAGAAAAACCAAACGTCAAATGTCTTCCCATTGATGTGCAGCACAGCTCCATTCAAGGGCATAGGACAGGCTGCAGTTCCCAGTACAGCCAGGTGAGGGAGACGCAGAGCTCCACCAGCACTGTCGCCTCCTCATGCTCAGGATCAGTCATAGTGATGGAAATGAGGCGCTAACAGTTTTGGGTATATCCGCACGGACAGGGCCGGTGCTACCATAAGGCAGAACAAGCGGCTGCCTTAGGGCGCACCCTGGGGGAGGGCGGAAAAATGTGACATGGAGGGGGAGAAATGTGACATGGGGGCATGATGGCTTACCTGGGGGCATGATGGCTTACATGGGGGCATGACGGCTGACATGGGGGGCTAATGGCTGACATGGGGGGCTAATGGCTGACATGGGGGGCTAATGGCTGACATGGCGGCATGATGGCTGACATGGGGGTCTGATGGATGGGGGCCGATGTCTGACATGGGGGTCTGATCTGAGGTCTGATTAGGGCTGTGAGCTGAGGTCTGATTAACATTGGGGGTCTGATTGCTGGTCTGACCTGAGGTGTAATGGAATTTTTTTTTCTTATTATCCTCCTCTAAAACCTAGGTGTGTCTTAGAGGGCGAAAAATACGGTCCTCAAACCAGCGATTGTCTGAAGCAGAGAGAAGATACCAGGACCATACAGAGGAGAAGCCAGCTGCT
Organism: Bufo gargarizans; assembly: GCF_014858855.1. Classification (NCBI taxonomy): domain Eukaryota; kingdom Metazoa; phylum Chordata; class Amphibia; order Anura; family Bufonidae; genus Bufo; species Bufo gargarizans. The sequence goes on along the minus strand of NC_058090.1, from coordinate 91,690,328 downwards.
GCAGACAGGACCAGGGCCAGGTGAGCTGCGAGGGGGGGGCGCCAAAATGTAGCTTTGCTTGTGTTGGCAAAAATCCTTGCACCGGCCCTGCGCACGGAGCATCTATTCTGTGCCGTGGAAATGCAGATGTAAAATCCGCAGCATTTTTCCATGGCAGCAAAGTGGCCGACACGTGACCTAATGTCATCCATGTCCACGGATATTGGAGTTATGTGGATTTCACTGCGCACCTCAGTCCATCTACCCTTATTATTGGGAAGTAGTGGCCCACACCATCCGTTCTCCCGCAAAAAATATAGCGCATGTGCTATTCTTGTCCGTCGAGAATAGGCATTTCTATCATAGGGCTGACCATTCTGCAAAACTGCGGAACGCACATGGCCGGTATCCGTGTTTTGCAAATCCGCAATTTGCGGAGGGTCTTCTGAATGAGCCCTTATTCCATGTCTAAATGAAGGCTTCAGTGCAGAGTGGGGCCAGCGTTGGAAAGCTGAGGTGCACCAAGGGTCTAGGGTCCTTTTTTAGGATCACCACAACTCATTTTCACAAGCCAGGTATCATTTTAATCAGCAGGATCAACCCTATCAGACGGTATAATTTAATAGAGTTGGTCCTGCTGAGAGGTGCCCTTTGAAATGAAACAGAATAATAATAACTCACCATATGTCACAATTGTGAGACCTAGAACTCCAGGTAGAACTATGGCGAGCCACCAGTAGCGATGGCTTCCAGACGGGGGATCACTGGTAACTTCTGTAAAACAAAGACAAGTCCATCACATCCTATTGTATAGAAAATGCTTGCTATGGTAGGATGCACCAGGGAACACCGCACTCCCCAAAAACACCGAACACACCAACCCGCATCCTGCATGTACAAGGGACAATAGATAAGATTCAGATAGGTGGCACAATGAATAGTAAGTGAATATCCGGGCATGCTTACCCCACTAAATAGCCTAGACTACAGGAGAAGTGTAGACATGACGGATTCCCGCTAGTGGGCAGTCACACGTGGTATCACCACCAACTGTGCCAAGGAGTCAAGTTGTGGCCGTAGTGCGGCCTACATCACATTCAATCTACCATATAGTTCCCTGGGAGTGACGGAAACGCTGTGATTGTGGGTATTCCAATCTTAAAGCGGTGCCGGCAGCTCTCCCCTGCTCCAGCCCTCCGCAGTGTTCACATCCGGCCCTATCACATGCACCGCTGCAGCCAGACTAGCTTCAGCAGTGACGTGGCCACAGGCAGCATGTTACTGCTGAAGCCACTCATTGGCTGCAGCAGTGCATGTGTCCATACAGCGCCAGATATCAACCCTGCAGGGAGCAGCGCAGTGTGAATCTTCTGATTAGAGAGGCAGGCGGCAGGCACGGAGAACGCTCACCCATGTGACATCCCGCTATCCTTCCCGCCGGTTTAACTTGGATGCAGCGGCTGTGTGTCTGTACATACATAAGACTGCTGCAACCAGTAAGGGGCCTCAGTGGTATACGCCTTGGAGGGAGTGTACACTGGCACATCACTACTGCGCCTATGTGAGGGCCCTTTAAATAGGTGAGATATATACACAAAGTGAAAAATAGAAAAAGTGCACAAACAGCGTTAAATAAAATACCTTCTATGCAGACTGAAGAGAGAGGCGCAGTGGAGAGAAGAGGCGACAGACGGAAAGCGGCAGCAGACAATACATTCAGCCGTCAGTTCTTAACCTTCTTACTGCCGAGGACCTATGGCTCATTCATCAATATTAGGCTGCATTCACATCACCATATCTGTTTTGCGATCCGCAAAATACGGATGCGGTCCACACTTTTTTTGCGGGCCCCATTGAAAAAATGCCTGTTATCTGCAAAACGGACAAGAATCGGACAAGTTCTATCACTTGCGGCACGGAGGTGGAAAGTACCCTAAGATTGACCGGTGTCCAGCAGGAAAGCCGCAGTGCCGTACAGTTTGTAGTGGCCGTTCTCGGGTACTGCAGCTCAGCTCCTATTCATGTAAATGCAGTCCGGTGTTACTGCATATGTCCCCTCTTCTGTAGAGCAGCATAGAGACACATGTCTGTACCGCAGCTGCATACACAACTGTCTGTCCCAGCATCAGTATGTGATCGGAGGGGGTCAGCCACCTGCCACCACTTAAGAGGTTGCGGCACTGTACTGAGCGCCACAGCCTCCTCGTAGCTTACCAAGCACAGCGCCATCCATTGTATAGTGGCTGTATATGGTATTGCAGCCCAGGCCAATTCACTTGAATGGAGCTGAGCTACATCTAGGCCATGTGACCGATGAACGCGACATCACATGGCCTAGAAAGATGACGTAGCGGTCACTGGAGCTTCACGGAGTTCACGCGAAACAAGTCCCGACCAGGTACTGAGTGCAGATACTGTACAGACTATTCATAGGCTAATGTCTCTGCATTGGTCTCATAGAATATTCTGACTTTGGGTTTTCATTGGCTGTAATCCATAATCATCTACATAAACACATAAAATAGATCACTCCGTGTGTAAAGAACCTATAGAATATAAGAGGGTCACTTTTTGAACTGAATTACTGAAATAAATTAACTTTTAGATGATATTCTAATCACTGAGATGTACAGGAGTGTATGTACACAGTGACTCCACCAGCAGAATAGTGAGCGCAGCTCTGGAGTATAATACAGGATGTAACTCAGGGTCAGTACAGGATAAGTAATGTAATGTATGTACACAGTGACTGCACCAGCAGAATAGTGAGTGAAGCTCTGGAGTATAATACAGGATGTAACTCAGGATCAGTACAGGATAAGTAATGTATGTACACAGTGACTCCACCAGCAGAATAGTGAGCGCAGCTCTGGAGTATAATACAGGATGTAACTCGGGATCAGTACAGGATAAGTAATGTATGTACACAGTGACTCCACCAGCAGAATAGTGAGCGCAGCTCTGGAGTATAATACAGGATGTAATTCAGGATCAGTACAGGATAAGTAATGTATGTACACAGTGACTCCACCAGCAGAATAGTGAGCGCAGCTCTGGAGTATAATACAGGATGTAACTCGGGATCAGTACAGGATAAGTAATGTATGTACACAGTGACTCCACCAGCAGAATAGTGAGTGCAGCTCTGGAGTATAATACAGGATGTAACTCAGGATCAGTACAGGATAAGTAATGTATGTACACAGTGACTGCACCAGCAGAATAGTGAGTGCAGCTCTGGAGTATAATACAGGATGTAACTCAGGATCAGTACAGGATAAGTAATGTATGTTCACAGTGACTGCACCAGCAGAATAGTGAGTGCAGCTCTGGAGTATAATACAGGATGTAACACAGGATAAGTAATGTATGTACACAGTGACTGCACCAGCAGAATATTACATGGTAGAGTAATATACGGCTCTCCTACAGTGTAGTATAGTGAAGCTGGTAGCCTTTCTTTGAAGTACTGGTAAGATGCTCTATACTGCATCAAACAGAGAGTTTACAGATCCTCTTTTAGGTCTCATGCCCATGTATATATATTTTGCAGTCTCTGCTTTGCATCCTTGCTATTGACTTCAATAGGACCATGGTTTGCATTTTATGGTCAAGTATAAGACATGTTGTATCCGTTTGTGGAACGGACATAAGGATGCAGAAAGCACACTGATCATCTGTCTGCTTTTCTCGTTCGTATGTCTGTTCTGCAAAAAATTTGGACCATGGGCTCAATTTTATTTTGTGTATTTGTGATTTGAAGACCGCAAAACGGATACGGTCATGTGCATGAGGACTAACTGTATGGACAACGTAAAGGAAAAGTGCAGTCAAATCGTTCTTCTTATATTTTCAGGTTCAAAAGCTGTGATGATTCGCGATCTCAGCAACATAAAGAAATCGCAAATGCGTCCGGTTTTAAAAATCACCAAAGCCTTCGCCTGCACCCAAAGAGTTAAAATCTATTTTTTTTTTCAACCCAAAGTAATTCACCCTTGCTAGCACAGCTCACAGATCAGAGGTACAATTAGCACCTCCTTGCCAAAGACTCTTCCTGCCCCCATGCCAGGTTAAGTACCCATCAATCTGGTATTCTCCCTTTCTTTTTTTTTTTTTAAATCAGATAATTTTTATTAGATTTTTCGGAAAATCACAAAAAAACAAAGGAAGAGTCTGCACAATATACATGCAACTGTTGATGACAAAAATACCATACCATTACAGGATCAGACAAATAGTTACTGTCATGAGTATCCCAAGTAACATCAACCATGGTGTAAGAAGTAGATAAAAATCACGTAATCTAGTTACAGAGTATACCTGGTACAGAACCGCATCTCCCATTTAATAATGTATAAAACAAAGGACCCTCCCACCCTACCCAACTAAAGCCCACTACCCCCCACCCAAGCGATGAAGTGGATCCGAACTCCAAAATTGGTCGTCCTATTAGGTATTCTCCCTTTCTGTAGTCGGAGCGGCTCCAACCCCAGCAGGAAGCCTCACACCTTGAGCCTGGTCAGAGCTTCAAAAGAAAAGGACAGATCTGTATCAGACAGCTGGAGGATACAGGGAGAAAGATCCATTCCATAGATCTCATAATTCTTCCCATATTTCCTCATATTTAATGGGTTAGGAAAATACGAAATGAACCAGCTCTTCAGAGGTTGTTCAGGTTATTCTAACGCACCTTCCAGGAAATCCGCGGGCAAATCGGAGATTCCCGCTCTGAGATATAAAGCTTCTCAGGCACACTGTATTGTCGTTCAGTCATATTTGGTATCAGATGATGCGTAAAATTGTACTGCTTATAAATATCAACTCTTTTTCTTGATTGGACTTACGGGTACTGATAAACGGGCAAAGCAAAGATTCTGCCAGATTTTCTCCCAATGGGGCAAAGGACTGCCCCTGTTCCAATTACACAAGGCTGGACCTGTACGTGTCATAACCTCTCCCTGCTTCCGAATGGGTAAAAACAGTGACACACTCAGGTCCTGGGTCCTTCACCTACCATCTGATGTCAACTAACATCACGACCGCCCGCTGGACACGGGCACACCGCCATCTTGGATTATTCCTTACAAAGACTATCTTTTACTGGACTCTACCACGTTAATTCTGAAATTAGGCATTCTATTCCCTTCCACCTCTTACCTATTTTTATCCATCCAATGTGTTCGACTGGCAGGTATATTTATCTGTCAGTTTTAACGTATATATATTTTTTCTCTTTAGGATTAGCTAACCGGGGTCTCTTCGAAGAGTGGTGGTTGCAAATTAATCTGATTTCCATCGTGAAATGGATAATTTTATTTTTCTGATTGTATCATGTATGGGCACGCCAACCAATCTTAAACGTCTACTGTGCTCACAGTGGATTTGCCTCCAGAAGTCTCTAGTGGACGAGACCTGTATGACAACTGTGGCATAGTACGACGGGATTGGCGGGTGGTTTTCCGCACGGGTGCAATGCGTTTTTTACACGTGTGATAAAAAAAACTGAGGGTTTACAAACAACATCTCCTAGCAACCAGTGAAAAATGCATTGTATCCGCACTTGCTTCCGGATGCAATGCGTTTTTTCACTGAAGCCCCATTCACTTCTATGGGGCCAGGGCTGCGTTAAAAACGCAGAATATAGAACATGCTGCGTTTTTCACACAACGCAGAACTGATGCGTGAAAAAAAAAAACTCATGTACACAGACCCATTGCACCCGCATAGAAAACTTGCTTGTGTGAAAGGGGCCTAACAGCTACCTGGCACACACAGGGCAATCCTTCCCTCCTGTTGCTCATATAGCACCAGCATGTTCCACAGCGCTGTACAGACATTGTGGTCACTGACACATCAGTGCATGTGTCTCCAGCCATGTCCGGTGCCGCATGCCTCCCATAGAGGTGGACACGGGCCATCACAAGCTCTCTACAAAGGGAGAAAGGGCCTCCATAAACCTTTCCTCCAAACTCCCCATGCCATAGGTGCTGCAGTTATCAGGGATCCTGGTTTATACTGGGGTTATTAGCCCAGCATCCACCAGAAGCCATAGTCCATTCCCCCCAAGAGGAGGGAGCTGGGGCTGCGGTGGATGAGGAGCCTGATGGCTACCTCTCGTCTCCTAGGGGCACCGAACCCTGAACAAGCTTGTGATGAACAGAAGTGCAAAGTGAACGCAGTGGAGAAAAAGAAGAAATGACGTAAGGATGTGCATCGTGTGATGATGGCCCAGACCCCAATTACAGGAGTTCCTCGATAATGGTCAAAGCCCAAAGGCAAAGTAAATAGAGGTGTAAGTTCTCAAAAGTGAGGTGCCTGCAAATGTGTCACCGGTCAGTGGGATCCCACCCCAGGGTCACCACTCCAGGGCACTTCTGTAGCTTGTCCTTCAGGCTGACCTCTTGGCTTTGATTAGGAAGTCTCAGATCTTCTACAAGTAGCCATATATCTTGGCACCCTCAGGCAGCTGTTACTTCATCTTTGTGCTTGCCTTTGCATTGCCATCACACCAGATTTCAGCTGCAAAACATATATTAGGGGAGGATTGGAAACCACTTTTAGGAGCACTGTGAATCACAAACTGGATGCCGGGCAGGTTCTCACCCAGGTAAGCCGAGGTATTGTCACGCTGGACAGGATACAAGATACACAGAATACCACCAGACAAGTGTCTAGGCAAGAAGCTGGGGATAAAGGTCACCTTCTGACAAATCCCTACCAGCTCTCCCTAGACTTCTATGCCCACGTTCAGACCCTGAAGGTGGGAATGAACGTGTCCCCGTGCCTAGGCTGAAGATTCCGTAAAAATCCCTAAGATGGTGAAAGGGGAGAATAGGCAGCCTGCTCCGTCAGGACCTGGAGGGGGCAGGCATCTCTCCATCAGCCTAGACAGACAACCACAAGAAAAACAAAAAACAACTTATCTTGTTACTGAGCAGGAACAGCAAATCCTTCCTTCCACTGAGAAAGACATGCTATAACCCGCACCGGACACTACGAGTGGGCGTAATTTACCTCACACTAACGAACCCACCCAGTGCACCTGAAGGGAGGCGGATACAGCTCAACTCCAAAACAAAAGGCTACACACGTGCCGCTAACCTGGCAGACCTCCGCACATAATCTGAGCAGGGCATGACAGGTATATTCTAATAGAGGGCGGTCTGTTTTCTGTGGATTTTTATCTCTGCATGACCATATACATTAGACCTCTCCTTAAGGCTGGATTCACACATAAGCGTACCCGATAAGCGCTGTTTACAAGCGTGCTTATCGGGCGTTTACATAAGTGCCGAGGAAACAAGCAAACGCCCATTGTCGCGCGTTCCCGCTAGGTCTATGTGCGGGAACGCGCGACAATGCGCCCCAAAGAAGCTTCTGTACTTCTTGGGGCGTAGGGCGTTTTACAGCGCGATCGTACGCGCTGTAAAACACTCAGGTGAGAACCCAGCTTAAGGCCCCATATACATGTTCATATCATTGGCCAAACATGCAAGGATTGAGCAGTTGAAATCTTTATCAGTCTCATGAAAATCTGCAGGTTTGACTCATACACATCTAATGCGTATGGACAGCTTAATGGGGTTTTCCCGAGAGTTCACTACTGATAGCCTATCCTAACGATAGGTCGTCAATATCTAATAGGCGGACAGCACCCTACTGAGCTGAAGAAGTTACTGTGCTCCGGTGAGTACTGTGACCTCACAGCGCCATACATTGTACAGTGGCTGTGCTTGGTATTGCAGCCAAGACTCCTTCAGTTCCATGAGACTGAGCCTCACATAGGCTATGTGACTAAAGAACGTGACATCACTGGCCTAGGAAGAGACCACAGCGATCACCAGCTGATCGGCGGGACTGCCAGGAGTCTGACCCCTACCGATCAGATACTAATGACCTATCCTGAGACTAGATAATATTACACTTTTAGAAAATACCTTTAAAGGGGCGGTCTACTAAGTGTTTTTGTTTGGCTCGGCTTATAGCGTCCATACAGTTGACCAGACAACCCCTTACAAGTGTGTTCTGGATGTACCTTACCTGAACAGCTGCCGAAGACAAAGTACAAGAGATTCCAGGAAAGCAAAAGAAGACAATGCCATAGAATTAGTTTGTGACAATAGAATAGGCGCTCAGTCCACATGCACACATGGTTTGCCCTGCCCTGTACATACGGCAGAGGCTGCGCCTGGTGCTGCAGCATTCACACTGCCTGGGCGCACCAGGAAAGCGCATTGTGCTGAACTATTTCTGCCCGTTACTAGCTGAGAAAGGATTTCTGCCCAAAATTAAAGTGTAACGATCACTTCTATTTTTTTTTTTTTTTACATTAGTCCACAATTCTGTATAAATGAATTTTACACTTAATAACCAGATATTTTTTCCTTTGGGCTTCTCTGTGTTCGAGTGGCCATAACAATTTTTTTAAATGACATGACTGTAGAAGGCCTTGTTTTCTATGGTTCCATTGATGGTCACAACATTCTCACACCCCACTAGTATCCAGGCGTCATGCTCCCCAGTAAAGGATCGCACTCAAGAAAACTTACCTGACGGGGTCAGGACATAGAGGTTGGTGACATTCCTCGAGAGAATGAGTGTCTGATTGCTGGGCCGGCCTCCGCCATCGGCCCATATCACTTTGGTAATGTTCAGATACATGACGACCCCCAAAGGATTGGATTTTCCATTGAGATCTAGACAGGAAGCAGAAAAAGTCATTACATAAAAGTGCTATAAGAAAAATACAAATTTTTATATGCTGAACTGGGTGTACCTTCATGAGAAATAATAACACGTAACTTAAATTTTTCTCGTTAAAATAAATGAGACAAAGTTAATGTTAAGATTCTTCTGGACGCACTGCTGTGCGCCTTGCTTTTGGAAGGGGGGGGGGGGGGTTTGATGGTCTTGTGCCCTAGTCAAATGTTGTTGGTTTGCGGTGGGGGTAGCTTCTCAGGGCAAGTATTGCGTAGAGTGCTCTCTACTGTCTTCTCAGCTCAGCCTAATTTTTTCTGACCCTCATCGTCTAGTCTAGAGCGGGGGAATGGCTGACTGGCTGTAGTCGGAGCACTCGCCCTGAAAAGAGCGACCCCCAGCCGCAGGAACCTCGGGCCTGACCTAGTCGTCCCTTTCCTTCAAACCACCTACAAGCACCACCCAACGCATTTCACCATACTTAAATGGCTCATCAGCGAAATACTGGGGGGCCAGGAATGGGAACCAGGAGGATCACGTGAATAGTTGGGGGCCAGGAATGGGAACCAGGGTGGAAGGGGCCGTCTCTGATTAGGAGGGAAGATGTGAAGGTAGCAGGCAATGTTCTTTTTGTATTCATTGTCTTCTGGACAATTCTCAGATCTGAGAATCTGGAATTGAGTTCCATTTTTCCCAATTGAAGGAATTTTATGGGACGTTGCTCTGATTTTATTCCTAGGACTTACCGTTTATGAGAGTAATATTTTCACTGTCCGCACTGACTAGATTGGAGACATGAACTGTGAACGAGGCAGTGATGTTGTTCGGAATGGTGAGTGTCCGGTTATCATCGCTCAGCCAGCTCCCGTCTCTCAGGTCTTCTCCATCCATGGTCCAGGTGATTGTAGTTGGTTTTCCAGTGCAGACCACAGTAAGAGATATAGCGGTTTCTGTGTTATTGCGGTATAGTTCCGTAATCCACACACGATCTAAAGGGTGGAAAAGAAAGGCCATAAGAAAATTATACTTGATGAATAGGCATATAATATATTTTGGAGCACAGTGTACTGGCCTACCTCCATGTACCGCAATACTATACCCATCTGTATGTCAGAGTAATGCCCTGAGGTTCTTTTATGGGACCAAAGCTGCTCAAACCCTTTTGTTGTCAATATTAGGCCTCTTGCACACGACCGTATGCCCTCCGAGACACTGTCAGTGAGCGGGCCATATATCCCGGATTGACATTGCGCACGGGAGCGCACAGCATCATAGATTACAATGATGCTGTGCACGTCGGGCCACTATTGTCCCGCACTCATAAGATCATATGATTGCAGGACAATAGCCCTGCGGACGGCCCGACGTGCACAGCATCATTGTAACCTATGATGCTGTGCGCTCCTGTGCGCACGATCAATGCCGCTCCGGGACATATGGCCCGCTCACTGACCGTGTGTCTCGGAGGGCATACGGTCGTGTGCAAGAGGCCTTAAAGGGTTTCTACCACTTCGTTTTCACATAATTAGCTTTCAGACACTAGCGATCCGCTAGTGTCTGCTCTGCCAAACAATCCTAATATAATAGCTTTTGGGGCAGCCGTTTCGCTAAAAAAGAACTTATATTGATATGCTAATGACCCTCTAGGTGCTATGGGGGCGTCATTAGCACCTAGAGGATCGGTCTACCTTCACAAAATGCCGCCGCCCAGCGCGTCCCTCCAGCCCGCCCATCTCCTCCGGAATGCGATCAAGTGGACGACGACTTGCGCATGCGCCGAATACAGACGCGCACGGCGCATGCGCGAGAAATCGTCCGCTTGATCGCATTCCGGAGGAGATGGGCGGGCTGGAGGGACGCGCTGGGCGGCGGCATTTTGTGAAGGTAGACCGATCCTCTAGGTGCTAATGACGCCCCTATAGCACCTAGAGGGTCATTAGCATATCAATATAAGTTCTTTTTTTAGCGAAACGGCTGCCCCAAAAGCTATTATATTAGGATTGTTTGGCAGAGCAGACACTAGCGGATCGCTAGTGTCTGAAAGCTAATTATGTGAAAACGAAGTGGTAGAAACCCTTTAAAAGGAATCTCGTGAAATCCAGTTTCCTTATCCAAACTCTCACCTGAAATAATGTCAGATTCCACTTCTGCCTCTTGTATATTCTTTAGTAATAGTATCAGGCAGATTGTGTCTACATTACAGCAACCCAAGATCTCCCACAATGGCAGATGTCTGAGTAGCTGAGGACCAGGCAGTTGGATTTCAACATGCTTAACCCTTTTATTTCTGGAGAGATAAGCTACCACCGGAGGTGTCTAGCAGAGGCGTTCTCCCCTCTCCCCACTCACTACATATGCAAGACCGTCCTCTCTGCCCAACACTACTGTACAGTGACCGACAGGCTGCAGGGTATGCAGGTATACATCGGTGTCTTCCCTTAGGGGTGGGGAGAGGCAGGGGGAGCTTCTCATGAATACACCGGACTCATAATTATGTGTCCGGTATATTTTTTCAGGGATCATAGTAGCCCATACTATTTTTGGCTATTATCAAAAAAGCGGACATGAAGGCTGCAGCCGTGACCGCGAGGAGCAGTATGGTACAGCAAGCAGAGAGGACAGATTTGCCTTGGGGATAGGATTCTCACTTACCCAGAACCTCAACTTTTATCTTCTTCATGAGGTTATTCCTCCCATTGGAGTCGATATGTACCAGTTCATAACGTCCGGCATCGCTCCAGGTTATATCCGCTATGGTGACATATCCACTTGATTCATTCACCGTCATCCTATCGTTGAACTTATCTGGAATTTGGGGTGAACCATCGCAGAAGATGTGGACGAGCATGTTACTACTGATATCAATAATCTTATACCTGTGTTGGGGTTCGCATGGCCTAAAATGTATGCTGATACTTGAAGAAACAGCTGCAGATATAGTGTTCTGGCTTTCGGCCAAAGTGGATGAGATAAACACTAGAAGCACTGCAAAACAGAAAGAAAATACAGATTACCAGACTGCAGTGATAATCCCAGGCATCAGAACTTTACTGTCCCATTACAGTCTATGTGGTCCTGGTCAATATTAGGAGGCCGGCGCCTCTTCATAACTCCAGCGGATCCACCGCCAGCCCAGGACCTTATCAAGACCGGTGTCTAAACGGCCCGTCTTAATAAATGACCCCTTAGAGCCAACATTGAAGGCTGCAGCGTAAGCCATTATATAAACATACTGCAGGACATCACCCATAGGCTTCTAGGGTAAAAAAAAAAAAAAGTATAACGTGGTATATGTTTTTTCTTACTGTATACCTTTGCATGGAATAGTACCGTCTGCCATACTATTCCATACTGCAAGGTAAACTTCTTTGGCCTCTGGATAACTTTGGAGTATTTGCCAAAATGTAGGCTGTAAATGTGATGGGAGCTCATGGCCTGCTAGACCCCTCTAACTCTCCGTTACACGTACGGCCCAAATCTAAGGCTGGCCATGTGCACCCAAACCACGGCTGCCATAGCTGGGTGTGGCTCGCACGTGGCCAGCAGCACTGTGGGGCTGTACCCAGCAGATCATCAGACAAATGTGGGCTCAAGATCAAGAATGAAAGTGGACTGTGTAATACAACCAGCCCTACTGTATGGGCCATCAAGACCGCTCACTAGCTGATAGTGTAGGGAGGGCGAGCACAGTACACAACGGTGGGCGCCATTGGGTAAATTCCCAGTGGCGCCTGATGAGTCCCCTGATGAGCTGCTGCAAAATGTGCATGTGGGGAGGGAATGAACGTTAGGGCTGAATAGGGCTTTTAGCCTGAGGGACAGCTTCCGGACGGGGTCGTCCTTGTCAGGGCGGGTGCTCTGTAGGTAGGCTTTTTCAGGGTCAGCGTAGCACCCCCTGTAGGGAGTACTAGGGACAGTACACGTTCCCTCCTTCCCTGTTATTGCATCCAGAGGACCCAGGTCGGAACCTTCCATCAGTGGCTCCAGCAGGAGATCCACATCATAACAAGAAGGACCCCCCTAACTCCAGGACGCGGTGGGATAGCGGTGGTACTTCTATTATCTTAGTTGCTGTTGCCATACACCAAGGTGCCGCTCTGTATTCATTATTTTGTGTTTAGGGAAAGTCTGGTTTATTTAGTTTTTGTTTTTTGTGTACATTTTCATCAGGGTGGATTTGATTTAAATCACTAGTCAGTAAGGCTTGATTTAAATCATAGTTTTCTACATAAAGACCAATTCTTGCTGGTATAATATGCAAGTAGATGACGTTTTTTAGAATAACAACTTTTCATATTAGTTTGATTAGGTTGTATTCTGCATTCAAAGGTTTGTAGAAGTTAGGATTTTTCTCAACTCTGTTCATGTTATAACATTTTTGCTGTGAAGAAGAGGCCTGTGATCTCTGCTGAGTCCAATTCAGTTTTGAGAACTGCAAAAGTAAACCAAGCACCTGTGATAATATCTTGTAGGCAGAGAAACTGCCCGATAATCTTACAAAAACCTCTGGAAGAGCATGACATTGTGAATGGATTAATGGAATTTATTTACCCAAAAAATTCAATATACAGCATATACAGCCTTATTCTACATAATTAAAAAATGAATCTTTATTTCATGATGGAATAACCTTTGGATGGTAATATATTTTCCTCAAAAAGCATTTGATATAAAAAAAAATCAGATTTAAATAAAATAAAAAATCTGATTATTTTTTTTTTTTTTTTAAATCATTGATTTTTTATCCACCCTGATTTTCATTAAAGGTTACGTTTTAAACTGACAATTACCCATATATGGATTTCACTTGTCAGTACATCTACCGTGTTTCTCTGAAAATAAGACAGGGTCTTATATTATTTTTTTTCTCAGAAAAAAGGGTTAGGGCTTATTTTGGCTCCATGAACATATTTTATATTTTATATAGACACATGACAATTACAGAACAGTCCCTGGACAGTGTTTATATTAAATATGACTATAACCCCCCTGCAGTACATGGGTGCATTCCTATGGATGAGGGGGGTTATAGTCATATTAGCCACACATTTTTCATTCTGGTACCGTATATTGCCCCTGAGCTGTCCTTACCCTAGGGACCTAGGCAGCAGTCTACGGTACCAGGGAGAGCAGATAGGGCACGGGGTAGATGTAGGGAGCTCCTCCAGGCAGCAGAGAGGAGAAGGAGATCCTGCTGCCTCCTTCATGTAAGTAAGAACGTGCGGGCTGGCGGCAGTGCAGGGCATACAGAGAAGCCGCCAGCCCGCCCAACGTGAAAGTGAAGGGAAGCGCGGGATGGCGGCATAATTTAGCCTTTAGTGAAGCCGCCAGGCCGCCCGCCAGGTGCTGCTTAGTGCCACGATGTATGCGCGGCTTCACTGAAGGCTAATTCACTGACGCCTGCGCTGCCAGCCCGCAGTTGCATGGCAGCTCAGGCATTAGGGAGCGCTCCTGAGCTGCTGCAGCCGCACATTTGCCCCACCTTCCCTTGATATTAAAAAAATACGGCCGTATCTAGGGGTTATTTTTGGAGTAGGGCTTATATTTTAAGCCTACTCCAAAAACCCTGCAGAATAGCGCTAGGGCTTATTATCAAGAAATAAATAAAAAATATAGAACTCTAGTTACACCACTGCCTGTGCAGATACTCTTTTGGCATCTTAAGATTGCCAAGGCTATTGTACCAGCCAGCACACACTTCCATCTGTCAGTGCAATTATGGAAGTGATGTGACTGGTCGCTGGCACAATGCCAGCCGGGCTGTAAGTAGACTGGGAAGCTTCAGACAGCGTGAAACAGTCATAATGGACCCAGCACTGTAACACACTACATACAGCACTGCTACATTAAAGGGGTATTCTCAGGGGTGGGATTCAAATTTTTAACAACAGGTTCCCTACTCAGCGGTGGATACGCAGCGCGTCACGAGTCATGACACATATTTACATACACCATATATATGCAACACAGTCACGACATATTTACATACACCATATATATGCAACACAGTCACGACATATTTACATACACTTTATTATTAATATAATGACCCCCTCTTTTTTATTAATATAATGGCCCCCTCTTTATTATTAATATAATGGCCCCCTCTTTATTATTGATATACTGGCCCCCTCTTTGTTATTAATATAATGGCCCCCTCTTTGTTATTAATATAATGGCCCCCTCTTTGTTATTAATATAATGGCCCCCTCTTTGTTATTAATATAATGGCCCCCTCTTTGTTATTACTGTAACGGCCCCCTCTTTGTTATTACTGTAACGGCCCCCTCTTTATTTTTAATGTAATGGCCCCCACTTTATTATTATTATAATGGCCCACTCTTTATTTTTAATGTAATGGCCCCCACTTTATTATTAATATAATGGCCCCCTCTTTATTATTAATATAATGGCCCCCACTTTATTATTAATATAATGACCCCCTCTTTTTTATTAATATAATGGCCCCCTCTTTTTTATTAATATAATGGCCCCCTCTTTTTTATTAATATAATGGCCCCCTCTTTATTATTAATATAATGGCCCCCTCTTTATTATTAATATAATGGCCCCCTCTTTATTATTAATATAATGACCCCCTCTTTTTTATTAATATAATGGCCCCCTCTTTTTTATTAATATAATGGCCCCCTCTTTATTATTAATATAATGGCCCCCTCTTTATTATTAATATAATGACCCCCTCTTTTTTATTAATATAATGGCCCCCTCTTTGTTATTAATATAATGGCCCCTCTTTATTATTAATATAATGGCCCCCTCTTTATTATTAATATAATGACCCCCTCTTTTTTATTAATATAATGGCCCCCTCTTTGTTATAATATAATGGCCCCCTCTTTGTTATTAATATAATGGCCCCCTCTTTATTATTAATATAATGGCCCCTCTTTATTATTAATATAATGACCCCCTCTGTTATTAATATAACGGCCCCCTCTTTGTTATTACTGTAACGGCCCCCTCTTTGTTATTACTGTAACGGCCCCCTCTTTGTTATTATTATTATAATGGCCCACTCTTTATTTTTAATGTAATGGCCCCCACTTTATTATTAATATAATGGCCCCCACTTTATTATTAATATAATGGCCCCCTCTTTATTATTAATATAATGGCCCCCACTTTATTATTAATATAATGGCCCCCTCTTTATTATTGATATACTGGCCCCCTCTTTGTTATTAATATAATGGCCCCCTCTTTGTTATTAATATAATGGCCCCCTCTTTGTTATTAATATAATGGCCCCCTCTTTTTTATTAATATAATGGCCCCCTCTTTGTTATTACTGTAACGGCCCCCTCTTTGTTATTACTGTAACGGCCCCCTCTTTATTTTTAATGTAATGGCCCCCACTTTATTATTATTATAATGGCCCACTCTTTATTTTTAATGTAATGGCCCCCACTTTATTATTAATATAATGGCCCCCTCTTTATTATTAATATAATGGCCCCCACTTTATTATTAATATAATGACCCCCTCTTTTTTATTAATATAATGGCCCCCTCTTTTTTATTAATATAATGGCCCCCTCTTTTTTATTAATATAATGGCCCCCTCTTTATTATTAATATAATGGCCCCCTCTTTATTATTAATATAATGGCCCCCTCTTTATTATTAATATAATGACCCCCTCTTTTTTATTAATATAATGGCCCCCTCTTTTTTATTAATATAATGGCCCCCTCTTTATTATTAATATAATGGCCCCCTCTTTATTATTAATATAATGACCCCCTCTTTTTTATTAATATAATGGCCCCCTCTTTGTTATTAATATAATGGCCCCTCTTTATTATTAATATAATGGCCCCCTCTTTATTATTAATATAATGACCCCCTCTTTTTTATTAATATAATGGCCCCCTCTTTGTTATTAATATAATGGCCCCCTCTTTGTTATTAATATAATGGCCCCCTCTTTATTATTAATATAATGGCCCCCTCTTTATTATTAATATAATGACCCCCTCTGTTATTAATATAACGGCCCCCTCTTTGTTATTACTGTAACGGCCCCCTCTTTGTTATTACTGTAACGGCCCCCTCTTTGTTATTATTATTATAATGGCCCACTCTTTATTTTTAATGTAATGGCCCCCACTTTATTATTAATATAATGGCCCCCACTTTATTATTAATATAATGGCCCCCTCTTTATTATTAATATAATGGCCCCCACTTTATTATTAATATAATGGCCCCCTCTTTATTATTAATATAATGGCCCCCACTTTATTATTAATATAATGGCCCCCTCTTTATTATTAATATAATGGCCCCCTCTTTATTATTAATATAATGGCCCCCTCTTTATTATTAATATAATGGCCCCCTCTTTATTATTAATATAATGGCCCCCTCTTTATTATTAATATAATGGCCCCCACTTTAATAACAAAGAGGGGGCCATTACATTAATAATAAAGAGGGGGCCATTATATTAATAATAAAGAGGGGGCCATTATATTAATAATAAAGAGGGGGCCATTACATAGTGGAGTACCGCTTAAAAAAGCTGCTCTTACTCTGTGGGCAAAATAGATGTGTTTCCCTGTGGCCACCTTAAATATTGTCATCAAGGGCCCATCCATAACTCTTGTTTGGCTAGCCTAAAAGAATCTGAACATTGGGTCAGGATGAGGGGAAGGTGGAGTAGAGTAGGCACCTGCTTAGGAGAAATAATTAATACTTACCTCTCTCCTACACAGCTTGTGGCAGCCGCATCCTGGTACAGGCGGTCACCAATGCCTCGCTCACTGTGCCTTCCCGCGCCGCGTCATCGCGTCATCTCGCGAGATCCGCCGCAGGAGGTCACAGTGAGGTACGTGACTGCACAGTGCGCGTCACACAGGGCCTCTCCTCTCGGCTTCCGCTCCGCCCCCACCCCTATAGCTACGCCACTGGTGCAGGCGCAGCTGCAGGACCGGGTCGGGATCCCTGCTTCTCACCGGTCCTGCGAACCGCCTGTAATTTTAACAAACGGTTCGGCAGAACCGGAGAGAACCGGCTGGATCCCATGCCTGGGTATTCTAGTTCGATAGGTGGAGGCCCCGCACCCCCTGCACTGACTGCAGCGGCCACTCCATTCATTCCTATGGCAGTGCGGGAGACAGCCGAGGTCCCCCGCAACCTCTCTGTTCAAGGGGGGTGGGGGCTGCAGGGCCCCCCTGTTCTTGCGATCTGGTGAGGTATCCCCTATTCTATCAGAAACGCATCATCTGTACCTGGTCTAATAATCGCCATGGGCAGTGGGCGTTTTGTAAATGGTAGCAAATCATTCATCCAACAGCAGCGCCCTGACAGGGGGCACTCACAGCGGGCGCAGCTCCGGAGCGGGCACATCTCGTAGAAGCGGCTCACAGCTACACCGGTAACAGCCGAATACTGCCGTCCTCTCCTGCCAGCTTATATACTAATGGTGTGTCGTCCGCCGCGCCGGCCAGCCTATATACTGGTGTCTGTGTCGTCCGCCGCGCCGGCCAGCCTATATACTGGTGTCTGTGTCGTCCGCCGCGCCGGCCAGCCTATATACTGGTGTCTGTGTCATCCGCCGCGCCGGCCAGCCTATATACTGGTGTCTGTGTCGTCCGCCGCGCCGGCCAGCCTATATACTGGTGTCTGTGTCGTCCGCCGCGCCGGCCAGCCTATATACTGGTGTCTGTGTCGTCCGCCGCGCCGGCCAGCCTATATACTGGTGTGGAAGGAGGGGGCAATGATGTCTCCTGTGTGCCCGCCCTCGGATCTCCTCCTTCTGCTGCCATCCGCCCCATCTTCCCTCTGGTGTCAGACATTCATTACTTGGAGTGTAAAACCACATAAACCCTCTGCTAAGTCATTTCTCTCATCCCTTTTGTTCTTTTTTTTTTTTTCTTTTACGACAATTTCTGTCTGATTTGGAGAATTCTATATTTCTATCTTTACAAAAGTGTCTGCCTCAGGGTGACCTATAATACGGCACAGTTTTCAGAATTTCTCTCTCTTGCTTGTGAGGAGACAACGGACATAACTAATACAACTGGCCATTACTGTTTGTAGGATAACTGCAGAGTTCGACACACGAGAGGAACTTCTGTCACTGGAAGCCATGCATGGCACTACAAGAGGTGAAGACTTGTTCTATCAATGGCAAACTTCAGGCTAAGGGTCCATTCACACGTCCGCAAAATGGGTCCGCATCCGTTCTGCAATTTTGCGGAACGGGTGCAGACTCATTAATTTTCAATGGGGCCGGAACATACTGTCCGCATCCGCATTTGCGGATCCACACTTCCGCATCCATGCTTCCGTTTCCGCCAAAAAATAGAACATGTCCTATTCTTGTCTGCAGTTGCGGACAAGATTAGGCATTTTCCATGAGAGCTCAGTGATAGCAAAGGGTTGTGTGATTTCAGCGCGGATGCAATACGTGGTGCGAACGCATTGCGCCCACATGGAATCCAGGCCCATTCATTTCAATGGGCTGTGTACATGTGCGTTGGTTTTCACGCATCACTTGTGCGTTGCGTGAAAATCGTAGCATGGTGAGGGTGCCGGTGAATGTGCGAGGGTGCCGGTGAATGTGCGAGGGTGCCGGTGAATGTGCGAGGGTGCCGGTGAATGTGCGAGGGTGTCGGTGAATGTGCGAGGGTGCCGGTGAATGTGCGAGGGTGCCGGTGAATGTGCGAGGGTGCCGGTGAATGTGCGAGGGTGCCGGTGAATGTGCGAGGGTGTCGGTGAATGTGCGAGGGTGCCGGTGAATGTGTGAGGGTGTCGGTGAATGTGTGAGGGTGCCGGTGAATGTGTGAGGGTGCCGGTGAATGTGCGAGGGTGCCGGTGAATGTGTGAGGGTGTCGGTGAATGTGTGAGGGTGCCGGTGAATGTGTGAGGGTGTCGGTGAATGTGTGAGGGTGTCGGTGAATGTGTGAGGGTGCCGGTGAATGTGCGAGGGTGTCGGTGAATGTGCGAGGGTGTCGGTGAATGTGTGAGGGTGCCGGTGAATGTGCGAGGGTGTCGGTGAATGTGCGAGGGTGCCGGTGAATGTGCAAAACTTATTGAAGCATTTGATGAAAGATTCAAGACTGCAGATAACTAAAAACCCAACCACATAACACACGTCTTCCCCGCCTGAACCACATAATGACAGAGGAACATGTTTTGTATAATGAGGATCTGTCTTTTAGTTGCTTTTTCAACAAACCACCAAAATCACCAGAAACTACTTTCAGGATTCTGAGAAATGATAAGCTGACACCACAGTGGGTAAGTTCACCTTCTCCTCCGATCTTAGTTATTCATTTCCTCCGACCTCCAGCTGTGACTTAAACCATGAAAACTGATACACAATACTGGAGAGCGGGGGGGCACACCTATAAATATCAAAAGGAGTGCTGGCCTGGTATTAAAAAGCGAACATGAATGTGACTAAACAAAGAAATACCATATCAGCGCTTTTCTCTGGCTCCCTTCCCAATGTTTTTGTGACAGGTATGACCACAGCTTTTCTATATTGACTGATTCATTTATTTCACTGACTATATAGGATTTGATTCCATGACTCAGATGTACATGGACCTCTGAGGAAGCTAGTCCATGCACTAGCGATACGCGTTAGGGCTTTCTGCTCTCCTCTCGGATGGGTTTTGTATGCCTCATGTGTTACCATTATGTTTTGTGATTAGTATAGTAGCCAGGACTTTGCAGGGATTTGATTTTTAACCTGTTTCATGACTGTCTATTCTGTGGTATTCCTCATCATGTTGCACATGAATTTTCCCACTCTTGGGGTTTGCTCCTAGTAAATGCTGATTTTAATCTACATGTTTCAATAAATTGTGTTTTACTCTTGGAGGTGCGGCCTTAGTATGGTATTTCTTTGTTTAGTCACATTCATGTTAAACCATGACAACTGTGGCAGAAAGATGTGTAAGACAAAATACCATAGAGAAAAACAATCAAAGGGCGGGGGGGAATTCCTGTTGAAGGTGCCGGTGAAAAGCGACCGAAATGTGATCAGCCCTCCTATTTATTAATAGGGGGGGGGGGGACAGGAGAGACCATCTAAGGGGGGGACGGGGACAGGAGAGACCATCTAATCTGCACCAGGAGAAGAGGGGGGGGGGGGTAAGGGAAAACCAAATACTCAAACAGGCAGACTCAGTGCTAAAGGAATAACCCCACCACACACACACACACACTTTCAGGAGAAACAACAATGGTGGCCAAGACATGATGGATTTAACACATGAGCTGCCAACAGTATCTGCAGTCAAAAACACCCTCGCTATATGCTGTGGCGTTAACTAGGATGTACATCTTTCAATGTAGAACCATTAGATGTGCCTGATAACCTACAACCAGGGGTGGCATTAAAATTTTTAACAGGTTCCCTACTCAACGGCGAACACGCTGCGTTGCGACACATGTTTACATATACATATGCAATGAGCAGGATGCGGGTACGCTGACGCCACTTAAGCAGTGGGCCAGGATATGAGTGGTTAATAGTCTATAGTTTGTTCGTGACGCCAATTGCAGCGTGCGCAGGGTACTATTACAGGGCCCTTCCAAGGTGTTATAACGCACATCCCAGGTTAGGAATGCCAGAGTGGTGTAATGGCCTATAATGTCTCTATAGGGTGATGATAATTGTGTCAGCGGTGTCTCCTACCTGGGGACGGCTGGACTCCTGGCTCACTTGCAATAAATTTGAGTGTAGTGATAGTAGGAGTAATAGAGGGATTTTGCAGCAGAAATGATGTCCACACCTTTAGATGAAGTTCAAACTTTTCTTTACTGAGGATAACTTGTATCCAAGCAGTATACAGCTTTGGTCTCTGGTCCCAGCAGGTTTTAGCAATGGTTGGCAGGAATAAACACTTCTGCACTTTAAATATGAGCTTGCAGGATAAGTCATCTGCTTGGTATCTCTGTAACTGTGGCAGGAACTCATCTTCTGCACCTTTCTGTACTTCTGCTGTATGGGGACAGACTAGCTGAGGAGGAATGGCTTCTCCTAGGTCTCTGGACTAACTCTCAGATGATTTCTCAGGGAATGCGTTCATCCTGGAACTCTGGAGGTTGTCTGCTTTCTTCATCCAGCTGAGGCTGAAGGTGCCCAGATTGGGTATGTGATCAATGTCTCAGCCGAGACAAGATCATTGCTTTCTTCCCTATGCAGGGGATCTTCTCACACACACCTTACCCCTAGCAGGGGGTGGGCTACACTGACTCTAATTTCCTTCTCCTCCCAAGCTGCAGGATGTGGGAACAGTCCATACCTCCACAGAGGGGGAGCTAAGCTGGAATGACCGAGATTTTAGAAATTATTCTGACACGTAGAGCTCATGCACTAACAAACATATTCTTTTCCGTTCAGAAAATAGTAGTGGGTTGTAGTGGCTCACTCCTTAGTAGTTACGGGGTGGTGCTGCAAGCTTATATAGAGGGAATCACCCCACCCTCTGTTAAAAAGTGAATGTAACAATGGAAAAATGAGCGAGCACTCATACACTTGGCAACCAAATTGACATATGCAGAAAATATTTATTATTAAATCCCCATAAAATTCAAGTAATAAAAATAATATAAACAATGTATTATAGCAATAACATACAAAAACGACAATCACATAAACTATGGTAGATATAATCGATAATATATTCAATATTGTATTGAATGATAAAATATTTGGTAATAAAATATTCAATAATATATAGTCGATAAATTCAATGATATAAATCACACACCAAAAACTTCAAGTATTGTCCAGGTCTTGTATATGCTGTTATTGCGAAGGGGGAGGTATTTCCTCTGTGACTCTATCCCAGATTGGGAAAATGAGTGAAATACTCCCCAAATACTCCCCAACATAAATCTCCAACTTTCAAGATTCCTCAAATCCATTATAAATGTTGGGGAGTATTTATAGTTTTATATCTGGATTTTAATCTCAATAATTTGTTTAATAATATTTTATCATGAAAATGTGATTTTATAAGTGTTAGCAATTAGATATTAAGTTTATATTTCATACATCAGTATATCACACCAATTGGGACATCTGGGCAAAAAATGCATGTGTCCCCCAAAAAACGCATGGAAACTGCAAGTAGGAAAAAAATAAAAAAATAAATCAATGCTGTATAGAATTATCCCCTGATTATGTGGGAGGATTTCCTGACCAAAGGGGAACAGCATGAACAGCAGAAGTTTGAGATTTTGGAAGTAATTAAGGAATGGATAAAAATGGAGGCCAGGCAGGCAGACACTTGACCACTGAGGAAGGGAGAGCGACTCTACCCAAAATGTGTATGGTGAAACAAGTGATTCCCTTACGTCCTCAACAGCAGCACAGATGGGGTTAACTGCCCCTGTGGACTGGTAGGACCGGCGGAATTTTAATGAGCCCAAGAACCAATAAACGATCTTCAGCTCCCTGAAAGGGAGGAGATCACCCCCCAGCCCACCGTGTTTTTTTCTGTCCTCTGGACAGGTGGACTGGCGTGTCGCTCCCTCTCTGGGAGCTGAAGATTGCTTAGGGGTTCTTTTTTCCCTCCTTAAAGCTTAGCTCGCTTTCTATGGATCTCAGTGCCTTTATTTTAGGCCTGATCATGGCGATTTCGGTCTGGGGTACCGTTGGGGAGGGGGGCGTCCCCTCCCCTCTTCTTTCATCATCTGTAGACGGTGCTCCGTTCCTCCATTACCGCATGTGTGCGGCGCTATGGGCGCCGCCATTTTTCCGGAAGTGACGCGCCCTAGGTGCGCTACGTCACTTCCGGTTTTCCGAAGCGATGCGGTGATGTATAAAACTCACCTTTCTTTAAACTGGCTCCCTAGAATGACATCCTGGACTTAGGATTAGTCTGGGGAGACAATTTTTCGTTTAGGTAGAGCCAGTATAGGCTCTGGTTTTTCTGAGTGCTTGCTTTGGCAGCACATATACAAAAAAAAAAAAAAAGAGAGTGGTGCTGATCTCGTTTCAGGAACCCGCCCATTGGGCGGGGTTTCCTCCTTTTAAGCGCCCAGAGCCCATCAGTCAGTGCTCTGGTTGCGTTGCTTTCACAAGTTAGCTCCAGAGCTCTCCTGTGCTTTGTGATATTCCTGCAGTATTGCTTTGCTTGGGTTTTGTACTTCCTCTTCTTTCAGCTCTATTTCTTCTAGTGCTGGTGGGCCCCCTTAAGGTCTGGTTTTCTCCACCTCCTGATGTTGTAGGTGTTATGACCTGTTTTGTTTCTTCCATTACAGACTATGGCTTCCCCTAAGGAGGATCAGCGGAAGGCTGGGGCCAAGAGGAAGCATTTGGCATGTTACGAATGTAACACACCCCTAGTTGACAGCTGTCCTTACTCCAGATGTGAGAGTTGTCGCACGGCATCCACGGAACCCACGATGCAGGAGATGTTCCAATGGACCAAGACATACGTGGATGATTCCATCAAGGGAGTAGTTCAGCTACTTAATGAGAGGCTACCAGGTCCCTCTCAGACTCCCATGGAGGTGGTCGCACCGGTCGAAAGACCTACCCCCTGTTCAGTGGGGTCTTCTTCTTCTGAGGAAGAAGAATCTACTTCTTGCTTTTTTCCTCCAGAAAAGATGCAGAAGTTACTCAAGTCCATCAGGTCGGGGGACCAGGATGTTGACATGGGGGAGTCCTCCGATCCCGCCGGTCGGACACAGCGTGTCTTTAGAGCGGATGAGACCCTCCTCTCTGTGATGCGCACAGAGTGGAAAAAGCCTGAGAAGGGTCCAGTGCTTACCAGAAAATTCAGACTCATGTACCCGATGGCTAAACCCTTGGTGGAATCGTGGGGTTCCGTTCCCAAGGTGGACATGGCTATAGCCAAGTTGTCCCGGCGCACTCTAGTCCCTGCAGACGATGGGTCTAGCCTGCAGGACCCTCTAGACCGGAGGGCAGAGTGCACCCTTAGGAGGGATTACGCGGCGGCCGCTGCCTCCGCATCTGCTTCCATTGCGGCCACTGAGGTAGTGTCATGGAACCATGAACCAGACGTACAACAAGAGATAAGTGGAAAATAAGAAGGTTTTATTGAAGAGCAAGCCGTAAGCAAAGTCCGAACGGATGGCTAAACCGAAGCAGGGTCTTGCGGAGACAGAGGTCAGGAACCAGAAGGGTAGTCAGACGAAGCCAGGAACAGGAACCAACGGGGTAGTCAGACGAAGCCGGAATCAGGAACCAACGGGGTAGTCAGACGAAGCCGGAATCAGGAACCAACGGGGTAGTCAGACGAGGCCAGGATCAGGAACCAGAAGCAGCAGCAGTCTTGGAAGCATGTGAACACAGGAGGACCAAGCAAGGAACTGAAGCCACAGACCTCCTATATATATGAGCTGGGCATCCAGCTCCTCCCAGTGGGAAGGAGGAGCCGCAGGGTGGGAGGCTACAAGAAAACCCAGAAACCAAGATGGCCGCCAGCACATGTCAAACGAAGGGAACAGCAAGGAGGTAAGACCATGACAGGTAGCCACCTATCTACGCTCTAGGCTTAATCAAATCCAGATGGATGTGGACCAGAACGTATCAAGAGACGACATCCTGGCAGCCTTCAAGTCAGCCAACCTGGCTATGGACTTTTTAGTTGATTCCTCCCAGATGCAGCTAAAGCTGGCCGCCAAAACTATGGCCCTAGTTTCAGCTGCCCGCAGACCACTCTGGCTGAAACCGTGGATCGCGGATAACGCATCCAAGTTTAACCTTTGTGGGCTCCCCTTCGAACCAGATAGGTTATTCGGGTCCGAATTGGACAAAATAATGGAGGGGCTCTCCGATAAAAAAGGGAAGAGCCTCCCCCAGCAGCCCTTTCGGGGACGCCCCAGACAGGAAAAGAAGGGCGGAGGTCGTTCTGGGCAGCAGTCTAGGTGCAGAGATTGGGGGGGGGCCGTCTCGTAAATATCTGAGACGCCCCCGCAAACCCACCAGGGAGGCAAAACCCTCCTGACTATGGGCCTCCTCGATCCCTTCGGAATCTCTTCTGCCCCCCTCATCTTCACCAAGGTGGTGGTTTCGGTGGTGGCAGCTTTGAGACTCCAAGGACTGACTATTATTCCTTATCTGGACGATTGGCTTTTCATAGCCTCTTCAGTTCCGATCCTTACCCACCATCTTCAGGTCGCAGTCTCCTTTCTCTTCCGCCTAGGCTGGATTATCAACTGGCAGAAGCCCTGCTGCCCCTGCAGTGTCTCCTCTAGATTTTCCCGTACCCCTCCCCCAGATTCCCGTGGGGGGCCGTCTTACCCACTTCAAAGACTCTTGGAGCCGGTTGATTGCAGACCCCTGGGTCCAGGACATAGTTTCCACCGGGTACCGGGTAGATCTTATCTCTCTCCCCCCAGAGAGATTCATCGCCACACGAAGCTTCGGGTCTGCCAAACAGGTGGTCCTAGAATCTTACATTCAGGACTATATTTCCAAGGGAGCCCTGGAGGAGGTACCGGCAGGGGAGAGGGGCCTAGGGATTTATTCACCAGTGTTCCTGGTTCCTAAGAAGACAGGAGATCTCCGGATGATCATCGATTTGAGATTCCTCAATCGATTTATAAGAAAAACAAGGTTTCGCATGGAAACCATAAGGTCAGTCAGCCATATACTCAATCCTGGGGACGTCATGGCTACTCTGGACCTCAAGGATGCGTACCTTCACATTCCGATCCATTCCGCTTCCCGGAAACTCCTCAGGATCGCGGTCCAGATCTCAGGGGTTTGCAGGCACTTTCAGTTCGCCGTGCTTCCCTTCGGAATCTCTTCTGCCCCCCTCATCTTCACCAAGGTGGTGGTTTCGGTGGTGGCAGCTTTGAGACTCCAAGGACTGACTATTATTCCTTATCTGGACGATTGGCTTTTCATAGCCTCTTCAGTTCCGATCCTTACCCACCATCTTCAGGTCGCAGTCTCCTTTCTCTTCCGCCTAGGCTGGATTATCAACTGGCAGAAGTCGAATGTGAGCCCATCGACTTCAATCCATTACTTAGGATTCGTGGTCGACTCTGTGGAGATGTCCCTCCGGTTGACTCCAGAAAGGAGAGCGCGGATTCAGGACCTGGCAAAGGTCCTTTATGTCCCTCGTCGAGTCTCTATCCGGACTCTCATGAAGATGCTGGGGCTCATGTCAGCGGCTGCGGATGCGGTCCCTTGGGCGTTATGGCACCTCCGTCCTCTTCAGTCGGAGGTCTTACACCTATGGAACGGCAGCCCTGCGGGGCTAGATTCCCTGTGCTCCCTGTCCGGTCAAACCCGAAATTCCCTCAGATGGTGGTTTTAGCTACCAGCAGGGAAGTCTATGACCCAACCAGCTTGGGTCATATTGACTACAGACGCGTCCCTTGTAGGCTGGGGCGCTCACCTGGACGGATCCCCAATTCAGGGATCTTGGTCTCCTCTGGAGCGGCATCTTTCCTCCAATCTTCGCGAGATGCGAGCTATCCGGCTAGCCCTCCTTCACTTTGCGCCTCAGATCCGGGGCAAAGCAGTGGAAGTCCAGTCAGACAATATGACTGCAGTCCTCTATATAAACAAACAGGGAGGCACAAGATCATTGGCCCTTCTGTCAGAGATCGGGGTAATTCTTCGGTGGGCAGAGCTGAACCTTTCCCATCTATCTGCCGTTCATATTCGAGGCTCCCTCAATATGATAGCGGACCGCTTAAGTCGAGGATTACCGACCATGGAGTGGTCTCTGCATCCGGAGATCTTCAGGCAGCTAGTTCACAGATGGGGTATGCCAGAAGTGGATCTCATGGCAACCAGGTTCAACGCCAAGGTGATGAGGTTCTGTTCCCTCTACAGGGAAGACAACCCCCTGGCGATAGATGCTCTGTCAATACCGTGGAGGTTCAGGCTGGCTTACATCTTCCCTCCCTTTTCCATGATACCGAGGGTATTGATGAAAATCCGTCAGGATCAGGCCTCGGTAATAGCCATCATACCGTTTTGGCCCAGAAGATCCTGGTTTACCCAGCTCATTCAGATGAGTCGGGGACAATACTGGAGACTCCCCCCGGAGCAGACCCTGGTGTCGTGGGACACTCACCTCTGCCCAGATCTGCACAGGTTCAACCTGACAGCCTGGAGGTTGATCAGTCCCTTCCCAATATAGAAGGGCTTTCCGAGTCGGTCCTGAGAACTTTGTCGCATTCCCGAGCAGAGTCTACAAAGAAGGCCTACTCCGGGATCATGAGAATCTTCGAGGCATGGTGTGATTCCAGACAGGTGGCGTCTGCAGATCCGCCCCTTCCTGCGATACTTCAATTTCTTCAGGATGGATTAGATAGAGGCCTATCTCCAGCTACCTTGAAGGTACAGGTTTATGCCATCTCGGCCTGTCTCAACAGGCCACATTCTCGGGACCCACTCATCAAACGCTTCCTGAAGGGAGCTGAAAGACTAAAGCCTACTATACTGAAACCTATCCCCCAGTGGGATCTTTCAGTAGTGCTCAGGGGGCTAGCATCTCCCCCCTTCGAGCCCTTGGAGGAGGTAAATTTTAAATTTCTGACTTTAAAGATGGTCTTTCTTCTGGCTACAGCTTCAGCCAAAAGAGTTTCTGAATTGCAGGCTTTCTCCGCAAATCACCCGTACATTATTTTTCTACAGGATAGAGTACTCCTGAAGTTTTTACCTTACTTCAGGCCTAAGGTGCCTACTTTCCAGAACATCAATCAGGTAATATCTTTACCAGTTTTGTTTACAGCCTCCTCCTCTGATACTCCAGCTAGAGACCCGCTGGATATTTCAAAATGCCTCCAGATCTATGTGGATAGATCTAGTGAGTTCAGGATAGATGAGAATCTTCTTATCCTGTTTGCCGGTAAGTCTAAAGGCCGTAAAGCGTCTAAAGCCACCATTAGTCGCTGGATCAAGGAGGCCATTATGGAAGCTTTCGTCTCCCAATCCTTAGATCCTCCCGAGTTTGTGAGGGCCCATTCTACTAGGGCAGTCTCCACCTCGGTTGCGGAGAGAAGACTCCTCCCCTTAGAGTTGATCTGTAAGGCGGCCTCCTGGAGCTCTGAGTCAACCTTCATCTCCCATTATAGGATAGATGCTAGGATGGCAGAGTTTTCGGCTTTTGGGCAGACTGTTCTTAGTTCTGCCAGGCATGAGGACCCTCCCTAGGGGATTCTTCTTGCTATCTCCCCATCTGTGCTGCTGTTGAGGACGTAAGGGAATCGTTAATTTCTAACGATAATTTGTTTTCCCTTAGTCCTAACAGCAGCACACAAATATCCCACCCTAAATACATTATGCTTGTTAAAAACACGGTGGGCTGGGGGGTGATCTCCTCCCTTTCAGGGAGCTGAAGATCGTTTATTGGTTCTTGGGCTCATTAAAATTCCGCCGGTCCTACCAGTCCACAGGGGCAGTTAACCCCATCTGTGCTGCTGTTAGGACTAAGGGAAAACAAATTATCGTTAGAAATTAACGATGTACCTGTATTGAGAAGCCTCTGATAAAACTGTATGGCCATACAGAGAAAGAAAAAATTCTTACAGTAAAGGAACAACTACTTTTATCGTCGAAAAGCTGTACCGAAGGAAATTGCGGAACAGAGTGTCAACTCCCGCGATCTTTGGAACTGCCCGCGAAATTTGAACCAGCTTGCTGGAAGGAGCGGTCAAATAAGCCGGCAGACATTTAAAGCTCCACTGAAGCAACAGGGAGACAGCAGACACCAGACGGTAAGCCAAATACCGATTTAAAGTTTACCTCGACATTAAAAGGAAATACCATCTTAAGTCTCTTAATATTCCAACATTATCAGGATTCCTGTGGACATTTTATGAATACATTACGTTCCCAGGGGAAATACACCTACAATATTTAAAGTGACACTAATTTTCCCAATCTGAGATAGAGTCACAGAGGAATTACCTCCCCCTTCACAATAACAGCATATATAAGACCTGGACAATACTTGAAGTTTTTGGTGTGTGATTTATATCATTGAATTTATCGACTATATATTATTGAATATTTTATTACCGAATATTTTATCATTCAATACAATATCGAATATATTATCGATTATATCTACCATAGTTTATGTGATTGTAGTTTTTGTATGTTATTGCTATAATACACTGTATTTATTACTTGAATTTTATGGGGATTTAATAATAAATATTTTCTGCATATGTGTCACGGGTGGTGTTGCAGAAAACTAGAAGACAACAAACGAAGATCCGACTGACTTGATCCCAAACTTAGGAACATAAGGGTGAGCCCTGTAAAAGCCCTAGCGCTCTCCCTGACTTCTCAGCCCATGCAAAGATCTCTATGATAGATAATTGCATGCCCTCGTGCCTCGACTGTATGACACCTGAACACCCTATAATATTGTGCGGACACGACCACCGGCTCCCTACACTTAATACGGAGGGAGTCAGGGTCACATAGGATCAAGCAAACAGGAAAACACAAATAAATGAACAGACTTATCTGTAGAAGCATCAGTTGCAGCATCCAGCATGCACACACTCCAGGAAGTTGTATAAACCGCAAAGTGATGCAGTATGGGAGGGGATTTAAAGGGATGCAATCAGTGCAACTAGATGACAGCTTAGAGAGGGAAACGAGATGACAAAACGAAAGCAAAACAAAAGAACCTCAAGCAGGAGGTTCTGAAGAACGTTTGTCAGAGCTTCTCAGATATCTGGCGTGACAATATGTCAATTTGGTTGCCAAGCGTATGAGTGCCCGCTCATTTTTTCATTGCTATATTCTTTTCCGTGTTTGTTCCACTTTTTATGTGGCCTGTATGTGGAACCATTCACCAATGACTCAGCATGGCCACTACACTTTAAATGGAGCTGTGCTTCCTGTCCTATTCAAAGTGCTAGTTCTAGCATCGGAGACTTCCGGAAACGGGTGATAGCGGGGATGCAAGGTGTTGGCCTCCCACTAATTGAATATAGATAAACTATCCTACAGGCCAGGGGTACTCGATTATTTTTTGTAAAGGTCCATATACCCAAGCTGTCTTACATTTAGACCATTTTCTACGCCTTAAACAGGCGTAGAAGAAGATGAATGACTCGGGCATACCGGCCCGTCCCCGCCACGCCCACTTTTTTCGACCTGCCATGAGCGGGGAGAAGTCGCAGATTGCGGCGCAAAGGACGTTTGTGCTGCAATCTGCGCCAGAAATTTGCCTAATTTAGGCGTATTACTGGTTAGTAATGACTCCCTCTACATGGGTCCATAATATAACTGGTTGGAACTAAAGAGGATCCTGCTAATAACCCTAAGGGGAAAATGCCATAAGGCAAGTAATAAAAGAGCACAAGGCAGTATTGCATCATCCTGCCCTTGATGACGCCACAATATGCGGTAAATCACCTTGTCTAGTGTTAAGTGCCTGTTGATTACCCTTCAAAAGTTAGTTCTTTCCCCATTACACATTCTATGTATTAAAAAAAAAAGTTTTTGGTGTGTTTTTGAATTGAAAAACCTAAATGGCGCTAGAAACATCAGGAGGGACATGTGTAAGCCCACCCCTTATGCCATCTAATGGACAGATAGCGCCCCCTGGTGGTAGCTTTTTGTAGTCTTTTCATATGTAGCCCAAATTAAAAATCTAATGTGCAAATTCAGGATAGACATATAATCATCAATAAGGATCCTGAGGTTACAGGAATTCTTGTGTCATCCAGTGTTCTGGCCGAGATCCCGCCGGCGCATGCGCATTGTGATGACCATTGTGGACAGCAGCATCGATCCATGCAGTGCGCATGTGCCGGCGGGATCTCGGCCAGTACACTGGATGACACAAGAGGCTTACAGAGCGGGCCAAGCACCAGGCTATGGAGGGGTTATGTGAGAAGAAGGATGAGCGGCCTGGGCACTTACAGCCCGAACGCCGCCCCTGGGCACTTGCGAGCCCTCATTTATATATGAATAAAACTGCGTTTTTGCCTCAAAACAAAAGGACAAAGGCATCACTTGACTCATGTATAGTTATGCTACAGTGCTATGTAAGCAGTGTATAAAGGCAAACTGTGGTGACAGACTCCCTTTAAAAGATAACTCGTCTAAAATGCACTTTTGGATAGATGTAACTCCAGGATTTCAGATACGGGGACAAAACCTGTACTACTGTGTAGCTTAGCAGTCAAAATATATATAATGCTAGTAATGACCACTGGAGGAGATGTCATGACCAACACTGGATGCCTGTCACGGACGTACCGAGACATACGGACGTCCCGGCGACAGTGAGTGGCAAGAGATCTGCGAGACTGGCAACACGTGGTTTGATCTGACAGGTTTTCCTTGTGGATCACTAGGCATCTGTGTTGTTTCTGGTAATGGCCATACCCCTTGCCTCCAGGTGTTGCTAATGTGGTCATTTAACCTTCCTTATCTTGTAGTTGCTTCTCCCACAATGCTGTGCGGTTTATAGATTCTGTTGGACCTGTGGATAGTTGGTGGTTGGATCTCTGCTCAGTTCCTGGTACTTTCATAGCCCCTTTGAAGTTAAGTCTTTCCTTTCCCTTTTGTATTTTGTTTGGGTTTTGTGTGTTGCATTTCCCTATTGTTTGTATTAGGCCTGTGTCACAACCAGACAGCTGAGAAGCTCTGACAGAGGCCTTTCAGAACCTCCCCCTTGAGTTTCTGTGTTGTGGTATTCAGCTCCTCCTCTCGGTAGCCTCTCTCAGCTGTCATGTGTTGGACTAATTGCTTCCCTTTAAAGTCTTCCCCAGAAGGCTTTTCTGGGCGGCTTATATTTCTTCCTGGAGTATGTGTGCATGCCTTCTGGTTCTCCTCTCCTCTACAAAGTTAAGTGTTAACTGTTATCTGTTATTAATAGTAATATAGGTTGGCTCACAGTATTTTTGCATAAATGTTTTAATAACACATTAAATCAAATATTAAAAATAGACTTGCTTTGTGACATCATATCAGCATACATACAAAATGTGTACAAATAGGCTTTTATGTGCGGAGCTCACGCACAGACCTAAATGCTTGGAGTACTCCTAGAAATGAGACCAGATAGCTACGGTGGGGCTGCGAGAAATAATCACTTGAATTAGACCGTTTAAATGTCCAGGGCATAAATATCTCTTTGCCAGATGATTGAAACAAAGGTTGCAAAGTTTCTTTGCTAGTTGCCACAGAAAGGTTCTCCGTTCAAATGTCCTGTAACAAATCGTAACTGCACTTGTTTGGCAGTATTCCACTTACTGTTTCTTTATGTAGTGGAACTTCAGACTCGCTCTCTCAGCGTCTCACTGCCTCAGCGTCCCACGTGTCCAGCAAGTTGATCGATCGCTGGTTGATGACGTAGACGCCTGGAGCCGTCGAAGCCCACGAACACTGCTTAGGCTTAGATGGTAATTGCCTAAACCTGTCCGGTCAGCGGCAGTGGATGCAACAAGATTTTACCTTCTGTTTGCGGTCATAATAAATATACTGTCCCAGGTTTTGATCCTCTTTAGGGATAGATGTTGAACCTTTCCAACGGTCAGGGACGTCTTCAAATCTTTATAAGAATATAGCGATGTTTGAAATAGAAGAAAGTCCTCTTCTCGCTTTTTTAAATAAAAACCGCACCAGTAGCCTTGGTCTCTATACCCACTAGACGCGTTTCGGAAACAAGTTCCTTCCTCAGTAGGTAATCGCAGAATGCTGAATGTAGGTACAAAGCATGACTTTAAATACCCTTTTGGGTTCAATATAAAATGCGGATTGGATTGTGAATTAGCCTGATTGCTCAGCCACAATTAGTACCTTCACAATGTGCACAAGGATTATTCACAAATTAATAACAATATATATCTTGTTGTCACATTATATGTATACATAGTCAAAAATATACAAAAAATGTACTAAATAAATTATAACATATGTTAAATTGACTCTATTTTAGTATTTAGGGTGTTATATTGCCAAACGGATTCAGTAGAAAATCTGGACTGGACTGGAAGTTGAACTATTACACAGTCACCGCTTTCACCGTATAACACATAAATGATCAACACCAGTATATCATAATACAAAATTGTATACAACAACAAAAAAAGAAAAATATATAAAACTATAAATAAAAATATAAAATATACACCAATAAAATATAAATAAAATTCTTTAATATTGCATCATGTCACATATTCAGATTGTAGAATTAGGGAGAGAGGGGAAGGGATGCAGGCGGAGTCAATGCACTGAAAACCAGCCAGGCATTGACTCCCCGTGTATACCCACCCATCTCTCCTACAGGAACCCAAAGATTTCAGTCTCCGAGTTGAGACCCTGAGGCATCAAGGACCCAAATTCAAAACTTTTCTTGGATTCTTGTCTTGACATTTTAGCCACAAAGTCTCCACCCCTCCAATCTGGTTTTACCGATTGGATAGCTGTATATCTCATATTACTCGGATCACCTGCATGAAATAATTTAAAATGTTTAGACAGAGGATGCGTTTCGGACTGTTTTTTAATATTATTAATATGTTCAGATATTCTGGTTTTAAAAACCCTTTTTGTACGGCCAATGTACTGTTTTGGGCATGGGCACTGAATAACATAAATTACTGACTTACTATTACATGACAAAATTTCCTTGATTTCCCATTTGAAATTGTTGGACGTTGACATTATCTGTTTAGTGTTTCTATCAAAGTGTGTCTGTCTACAATTTTGACAACAGCCACACCTGAAGAAACCTTTTAGATTGGCCCATGGGGTTATCAGTGATTTTGTCTGATGTTTTCTTATAGTAGGAGCCACTTGAAGTCCCAAATTAGGGGGCCCGAGTATAAACTATCGGCGGATGTGCCGGGAGTATGGGGCCTAAAATCTTATCATCTTTCAATAGATGCCAGTGACTATGGACAATACTGCTCACCATCTTATGATCTTTGTTAAATGGAAGAATTATTTTAGCTGTAGTGTCTTGCTCTTGTATACTAGGTCATTACTTCTTTGGGTTTAAAAAATAGGGCTCTATCCAATTGTCTTACCCTTTGAATTGAATTCTCCAGTAATTTATTAGGGTACTCTTTTATTAAAAATTGTGTTTTCATATTTCGTGCTTCTGCCTCAAATTGTTCCTCTGCCGTACAATTTCGTCTTAAACGCCTAAATTGGCTAAAGGGAACATTTAAAAGCCATCTTGGAAGATGGCAGCTTGTATTAAGAATGAAGCTGTTTTTGGCCACATCTTTTTGATATGTACTACACATGAACGTTTCATTTTTCTTTTCAATATGTAAATCCAGAAAATCCACTGTAAATGGATCGATATTGGCTATGAATTTCAAGTTTAATTCGTTGGTATTGATGTTATCTATAAATTCCAACAGTGATTTAGAGGATCCTTTCCAGACTACCAAGATGTCATCAATATAGCGCCGCCATAGGACCAGGTCCGCTCCAAGCTTTGGGATAATGATGTCTTGTTCCCAAGCTGCCATAAATAAATTGGCATAGCTCGGAGCGAACCTGGTACCCATGGCGGTGCCGGTAGTCTGTAGATAATAATTGGACCCAAACTGAAAATAATTGTGGTTTAGCACAAAATTGATCCCATCCAATATAAACTGGAGTTGCTCAGTTGCAAGGTTCCCTTTTTGTGACAGGAATTTTCGATACTGCCTGTATACCCTGACTGTGATTGATGCTTGTATACAAAGAACTGACGTCCAATGTAGGCAAGCATCCAATCAGGGTGACAGTACATATTCTCCAACAGTATGACTACTGTGGAGGTATCCCCAAGATACGAAGGTGTGTCTCTGACATAGGGTTGTAAAAACCTATCTAAATATTGAGATAGGTTTGATGTTAAAGACCCTATGCCAGAGACAATTGGCCTTCCAGGAGGGATTGGCCGGATCCTTATGTATCTTGGGGATACAATAAAAGATGGGCAATCTTTTCTGTGTGCCCAAAATGAAATTGCACTCTGTATCATTTAGGAATTCCTGTTTCTTTAGCTTTATTGCACAATAATAGTAATTTCTTACAATATGACATCAAGGGATCCTCTTGCAATTGAACATAGGTTGTATTATCAGACAACTGTCTCAGACACTCCTCTTTATATTTAAGAGTGTCCAGGATCACAATAGCCCCCCCCCCTTGTCGGCTGGGCGTATTGTGATCTCTAGATCTTCCTGCAATTGCTTAATTGCCTGAATTTCCTGTTGGGAAAGATTTATATTCCCCTTTTGTTTGGGATTCAATTTTCTTATAGTCTGCCTCAACAGCTCCCCTAAATGTAACCAATTCTTTACTTAATTCTTGTTTGGGATACATCCTAGATTTAAGTTTCACATCAACATGTTGATATTTGGTTGTCACTATTTCAGATTGATATATATTGTTTTTCATGAAATATTTTTTACAGCATAATTTTTTAATATATTTTTCAATTCCAATGTATGCATCGAATTTGTTGAGTTTGGCACTAGGGGCAAATTTTAACCCTTTTGACAATAACAGTTTCTGTGAAGGGGTAAGTTCCTTTGTGCTCAGATTTATTATATTATCTCCTGAGATTTCACTATCTTTTGTTGTGGACCTTCGTTTATTTCTACTTCTACGTGTTCTCTTTTGCGTGTGTTTGTATTCAATTGTGTGAAAGGATGGTGTATCTGTGCTTGTGCTGTAAATATTTTTGGCCGCATGTTCAGTGGTGGGTCTATTTTGTATGTTGCTAGTGTCGGTTCTTTGAGTGATTCTGATGGTGGGTGCGGTTCCTTGGATAGGGAAAATGACCAAGGAATCTTGGACTGAGGTGTCTGTTTCTCTATGGTGTTGCTGTGATATTGTGATTGTGAATGAGTCCCTTTTTGGTGCTGTCTCAATTGTTGGTAATTTTGTTTGGGTTTGTATTTTTGGTATTCTCTTTTTTTCAGTCTCGGGCTTTTTTCTAAAAAAGACGACGTATTAGAATCTCCTTTTGGCATTTTGCCTATATCTACTTTATTATTGTTGCTTGAGAAGTTGGAATAATTTTTGGAGCCAGTTGTAGCTGGAATTGGAGCATCCCTCTCCCCTGATGCACCAACACCAATCTTTGAAACAGAGATTTTCTGAATATTACTCTGCTTTCTTGATGTTATTGAAAATTTTTAAATTTTTTTCTCAATGATCTCTTGCTCCATTTTATCCAATTTCGCAAACAACTCTTTTTGGAGTCTATAGTATTCATCATCCTTCCTAAAAGTATCCATAATTGCCCTTTTTTCTTTTATTAGTTGCTCAAATTCTATTATTAATTCCTCTCTTCTCTGTATTACTAAT
This sequence comes from Bufo gargarizans, assembly GCF_014858855.1. NCBI lineage: Eukaryota > Metazoa > Chordata > Amphibia > Anura > Bufonidae > Bufo > Bufo gargarizans. The sequence continues at coordinate 91,653,379 of NC_058090.1, read as the reverse complement.
TGTACTAATGCAGTAGATTGGATTTTGAAAAAACATTCCCATTGGGAGTCAAATTTTTCCCCACATAAGTGTGTCGCAGGAGATTTAAACAATGTCAACCCTTGTGGGGTGATTCCCGCTTTCAAATATTGGGTTAATGATCTGACCTCCCATTGGTGTCTTAATTTGCGCATGAATAACTTTTCTAGTGTCCTAAAAATATCATACATGTTTGGTTGGGATATCCCTGTAGTTTTAGGTACATTTCCTAAACCTTCCATAAATACAAATTTTTCAATAGCTTCTTCTTTTAACGCCATATATTGCCAGATATCCATTTTATAAAAAACTCACAGTAATTATTACACTCAAATATAAAAGGTGTATAACGATATTAAATACTCTAAGACAATGCAAAACTGCTGGGAGCACTTTCTATATGGTAAAAAATGGAACAATTAACAAAGGTTTTTAGAAAGGGCTCAACCAGCAAGCTACTGGAGCACAGCCTTTCAGTTACCAACTGAAAAGAAGAAATAAATCAATAGTAATATAGGTTGGCTCACAGTATTTTTGCATAAATGTTTTAATAACACATTAAATCAAATATAAAAAATAGACTTGCTTTGTGACATCATATCAGCATACATACATACAAAATGTGTACAAATAGGCTATTATGTGCGGAGCTCACGCACAGACCTAAATGATTGGAGTACTCCTAGAAATGAGACCAGATAGCTACGGTGGGGACTGCGAGAAATAATCACTTGAATTAGGACCGTTTAAATGTCCAGGGCATAAATATCTCTTTGCCTAGATGATTGAAACAAAGGTTGCAAAGTTTCTTTGCTAGTTGCCACAGAAAGGTTCTCCGTTCAAATGTCCTGTAACAAATCGGAACTGCACTTGATTGGCAGTATTCCACTTACTGTTTCTTTATGTAGTGGAACTTCAGACTCGCTCTCTCAGCGTCTCACTGCCTCAGCGTCCCACGTGTCCAGCAAGTTGATCGATCGCTGGTTGATGACGTAGACGTCTGGAGCCGTCGAACCCACGAACACTGCCTAGGCTTGAATGATAATTGCCTAAACCTGTCAGGTCAGCGGCAGTGGATGCAACAAGATTTTACCTTCTGTTTGCGGTCATAATAAATATACTGTCCCAGGTTTTGATCCTCTTTAGGGATAGATGTTGAACCTTTCCAACGGTCAGGGACGTCTTCAAATCTTTATAAGAATATAGCGATGTTTGAAATAGAAGAAAGTCCTCTTCTCGCTTTTTTAAATAAAAACCGCACCAGTAGCCTTGGTCTCTATACCCACTAGACGCGTTTCGGAAACAAGTTCCTTCCTCAGTAGGTAATCTCAGAATGCTGAATGTAGGTACAAAGCATGACTTTAAATACCCTTTTGGGTTCAATATAAAATGCGGATTGGATTGTGAATTAGCCTGATTGCTCAGCCATAATTAGTACCTTCACAATGTGCACAAGGATTATTCACAAATTAATAACAATATATATCTTGTTGTCACATTATATGTATACATAGTCAAAAATATACAAAAAATGTACTAAATAAATTATAACATATGTTAAATTGACTCTATTTTAGTATTTAGGGTGTTATATTGCCAAACGGATTCAATAGAAAATCTGGACTGGACTGGAAGTTGAACTATTACACAGTCACCGCTTTCACCATATAACACATAAATGATCAACACCAGCATATCATAATACAAAATTGTATACAACAACAAAAAAAGAAAAATATGAAAAATATATAAAACTATAAATAAAAATATAAAATATACACCAATAAAATATAAATAAAATTATTTAATATTGCATCATGTCACGTATTCTATTGAAAAATTTGTATTTATGGAAGGTTTAGGAAATGTACCTAAAACTACAGGGATATCCCAACCAAACATGTATGATATTTTTAGGACACTAGAAAAGTTATTCATGCGCAAATTAAGACACCAATGGGAGGTCAGATCATTAACCCAATATTTGAAAGCGGGAATCACCCCACAAGGGTTGACATTGTTTAAATCTCCCGCTACAGATTTATGTGGGGAAAAATTTGACTCCCAATGGGAATGTTTTTTCAAAATCCAATCTACTGCATTAGTACAATTAGTAATACAAAGAAGAGAGGAATTGATAATAGAATTTGAGCAACTAATAAAAGAAAAAAGGGCAATTATGGACACTTTTAGGAAGGATGATGAATACTTAAGACTCCAAAAAGAGTTGTTTGCGAAGTTGGATAAAATTGAGCAAGAGATTATTGAGAAAAATTTTTAAAAATTTGCAATAACATCAAGGAAACAGATGGTGTCAAAGACTGGTGTTGGTGCATCAGGGGAGAGGGATGCTCCAACTCCAGCTATAATTGGCTCTAAAAATTATTCCAATTTCTCAAACAACAAAAACAAATTAGATATAGACAAAATGCCAAAAGGAGCATCTAATACGTCGTCTTTTTTAGTAAAAAGTCAGAGACTGAAAAAACAAGAGTATCAAAAACACAAATCCAAACAAAATTACCAATATTCGAGACAGCAACAAAAAGGGACTTATTCACAATCACAACATCACAGCAACACTATAGAGAAACAGACACCTCAGTCCAAGATCCCTTGGTCATTTTCTCTATCCAAGGAACCGTACCCATCACTAGAATCACCCAAAGAACCGACATTAGCAACATACAAAATAGACCCACCACTGAACATGCGGCCAAAAATATTTACAGCACAAGCACAGATACACAATCCTTTCACACAATTGAACACAAATACACGCAAAAGAGAACACGAAGAAGTAGAACTAAACGAAGGTCCACAACAAAAGATAGTGAAATCTCAGGAGATAATGTAATAATTTGAGTACAAAGGAACTTACCCCTTCACAGAAACTGTTACTGTCAAAAGGGTTAAAATTTGCCCCTAGTGCCAAACTTAACAAATTCGATGCATATATTGGAATTGAAAAATATATTAAAAAATTATGCTGTAAAAAATATTTTATGAAAAACAATATATATCAATCTGAAATAGTGACAACCAAATATCAACATGTTGATGTGAAACTTAAATCTAGGATGTATCCCAAACAAGAATTAAGTAAGGAATTGGTTACATTTAGAGGAGCTGTTGAGGCAGACATAAGAAAATTGAATCCCAAACAAAAGGGAAATATAAATCTTCTCCCAACAGGAAATTCAGGCAATTAAGCAATTGCAGGAAGATCTAGAGATCACAATACGCCCAGCCGACTAAGGGAGGGGGGGCTATTGTGATCTTGGACACTCTTAAATACAATAAAGAGTGTCTGAGACAGTTGTCTGATAATACGACCTATGTTCAATTGCAAGAGGATCCCTTACTGTCATATTGTAAACAACTACTATTGTTGTATAATAAAGCCAAAGAGACAGGAATTTTAAACGATACAGAGTGTAATTTTATTTTGGGCACACAGAAAAGATTGCCCATTTTTTACTGTATCCCCAAGATACATAAGGATTCGGTCAACCCTCCTGGAAGGCCAATTGTCTCTGGCATAGGGTCTTTAACATCAAACCTATCTCAATATTTAGATAGGTTTTTACAACCCTATGTCAGAGACACTCCTTCGTATCTTGGGGATACCTCCTACAGTAGTGACACTATTGGAGAATATGTACTGTCACCCAGATTGGATGCTTGCTACATTGGACGTAAGTTCTTTGTATACAAGCATCAATCACAGTCAGGGTATACAGGCAGTATCGAAAATTCTGTCACAAAAAGGGAACCTTGCAACTGAGCAACTCCAGTTTATATTGGATGGGATCAATTTTGTGTTAAACCACAATTATTTTCAGTTTGGGTCCAATTATTATCTACAGACTACCGGCACCGCCATGGGTACCAGGTTCGCTCCGAGCTATGCCAATTTATTTATGGCAGCTTGGGAACAAGACATCATTATCCCAAAGCTTGGAGCGGACCTGGTCCTATGGCGGCGCTATATTGATGACATCTTGGTAGTCTGGAAAGGATCCTCTAAATCACTGTTGGAATTTATAGATAACATCAATACCAACGAATTAAACTTGAAATTTATAGCTAATATTGATCCATTTACAGTGGATTTTCTGGATTTACATATTGAAAAGAAAAATGAAACGTTCATGTGTAGTACATATCAAAAAGATGTGGCCAAAAACAGCTTCATTCTTAATACAAGCTGCCATCTTCCAAGATGGCTTTTGAATGTCCCTTTAGCCAATTTAGGCGTTTAAGACGAAATTGTACGGCAGAGGAGCAATTTGAGGCAGAAGCACGGAATATGAAAACACAATTTTTAATAAAAGAGTACCCTAATAAGTTACTGGAGAATTCAATTCAAAGGGTAAGACAACTGGATAGAGCCCTATTTTTTAAACCCAAAGAAGTATGACCTAGTATACAAGAGCAAGACACTACAGCTAAAATAATTCTTCCATTTAACAAAGATCATAAGATGGTGAGCAGTATTGTCCATAACCATTGGCATCTATTGAAAGATGATAAGATTTTAGGCCCCATACTCCCGGCACATCCGCCAATAGTCTATACTCGGGCCCCTAATTTGGGACTTCAAGTGGCTCCCTACTATAAGAAAACATCAGACAAAATCACTGATAACCCCATGGGCCAATCTAAAAGGTTTCTTCAGGTGTGGCTGTTGTCAAAATTGTAGACAGACACACTTTGATAGAAACACTAAACAGATAATGTCAACGTCCAATAATTTCAAATGGGAAATCAAGGAAGTTTTGTCATGTAATAGTAAGTCAGTAATTTATATTATCCAGTGCCCATGCCCAAAACAGTATATTGGCCGTACAAAAAGGGTTTTCAAGACTAGAATATCTGAACATATTAATAATATTAAAAAGCAATCAGAAACTCATCCTTTATCTAAACATTTTAAATTATACCATGCAGGTGATCCAAGCAATATGAGCTATATAGCTATCCAATCGGTAAAACCAGATTGGAGAGGAGGAGACTTTGTGGCTAAAATGTCTAGACAAGAGTCCAAGAAAATATTTGAGTTTGGGTCCTTGATGCCTCAGGGTCTCAACTCGGAGATTGAAATTTTTGGGTTCCTTTAGGAGAGATGGGTGGGTTTACACGGGGAGTCAATGCCTGGCTGTTTTTCAGTGCATTGACTCCTCCTGAATCCCTTCCCTTCTCTCCCTAATTCCACACTTTAGATATCCCAACATGTGACGTGATGCAATATTAAACAATTTTAATTATATTTTATAGGTGTATATTTTATATTATATTTTTATATATAGTTTTATATATTTTTCTTTTTTGTTGATGTTGTATACAATTTTGTATTGTGATATACTGGTATTGATTATTTATGTGTTATACGGTGAAAGCGGTGACTGTGTAATAGTTCAACTTCCAGTCCAGTCCAGATTTTCTACTGAATCCGTTTGGCACTATAATATTTTAAATACCAGAATAGAGCCAATTTAGCATATGTTATAATTTATTTTGTACATTTTTGTATGTCTTTGACTATGCACACATATAATGCGACAATAAGATATATATTATTATAAATTTGTGAATAACCCTTGTGCACATTGTGAAGGTACTAATTGTGGCTGAGCAATCAGGCCAATCCACAATCCAACCCATATTTTATATTGAACCCAAGAGGGTATTTCAAGTCATGCTTTGTACCTACATTCAGCATTCTGCGATTACCTACTGAGGAAGGAACTTGTTTCCGAAACGCGTCTAGTGCGTATAGAGACCAAGGCTACTGGTGCGGTTTTTATTTAAAAAAAGCGAGAAGAGGACTTTCTTCAATTCCAACATTTCTATATTTTTACAAAGATCTGAAGACGTCCCAGACCGCTGGAAAGGTTCTACATTTACCATCTATCCCTAAAGAGGATCAAAACCTGGGACAGTATATCTATTATGACCGCAAACAGAAGGTAAAATCTTTTTGCATCCACTGCCGCTGACCTGAGAGGTTTAGGCAATTACCATCTAAGCCTAACCAGCGTTCGTGGGCTTGACGGCTCCAGGCGTCTACGTCATCAACCAGCGATCGACCAACTTGCTGGACACGTGGGACGCTGAGGCAGTGAGACGCTGAGAGAGCGAGTCTGAAGTTCCACTACATAAAGAAACAGTAAGTGGAACACTGCCAAACAAGTGCAGTTACGATTTGTTACAGGACATTTGAACGGAGAACCTTTCTGTGGCAACTAGCAAAGACATTTTGCAACCTTTGTTTCAATCATCTGACAAGGAGATATTTATGTCCTGGACATCTAAACGGTCTAATTCAAGTGACTATTTCTCGCAGCCCCACCGTAGCTATTTGGTCTCATTTCTAGGAGTACTCCAATCATTTAGGTCTGTGCGTGAGCTCCGCACATAATAGCCTATTTGTACACATTTATGTATGTATGCTGATATGATGGCACAAAACTAGTTTATTTTTAACATTTGATTTAGTGCATCAATAAAACATTTATGTATGTATGTATGTATGCTGATATGATGGCACAAAACTAGTTTATTTTTAACATTTGATTTAGTGTATCAATAAAACATTTATGCAAAAATACTGTGAGCCAACCTATATTATTACTGATTTATTTCTTCTTTTCAGTTGGTAACTGAAAGGCTGTGCTCCAGTAGTTTGCTGGTTGAGCCCTTTCTAAAACTTTTGTTAAATGAAAAAATCCAGCCCTTGGAGGTACAGCCGCGTAGATTATACATGGATTTGCGGTGGATTTCACCCTATTTAGTGCAAACGGGGAAATCCACAGAAAGAATTGACCTGCTGTGGATGTAACATTTTTTGTTCCGCACGAGTGGATGACTATAAGGGCTACATGGTGATCTTGGTCTTGCGCAGTGACAATTGCCCCCCCTTGGTTATTCCTTGCCCTCCCCGCGCGTGCCCCGCTGCTGATTGCCGTACTGCTGCCTTTCCCTTTAACCCTGGTTTCACACCTAGGCGTTTCTCAAACACGCGTTTCTATGCGCGTTTTTGTCGCGCGTTTTTATGCGCGTTTTTTTTAATAGTGAACGCGCGTTTGACGCGCGTTTGGGTGATTGACAGCAGTGTTGTCCAAAGAGTCTATGGCCCAAACGCGCGTCAAACGCCCCAAAAAAATCTCAAGAACTTGTTTGAGCGTCGGGCATTTTACAGCGCGATCGTACGCGCTGTAAAACGCCCAGGTGAGAACCATTCCCATAGGGAATCATTGGTTTCTCCGTGTTGAGCGTTTTACAGCGCGTAGGAACGCGCTGTAAAACGCTCAGGTCTGAACTTAGGGTAAAACGTAAGGCTCTGACTCTTCCGATCTGAATCATCACAGTGATGCGCAGAGTGCACTGGCGTGACGTCAGACGCACGCCGCCTTTAGATTTGCGCGCCGCCGGTCAATTCTGAGGAAAGTGGAAGCCAGGACTAGGAGGAACCAGACCAGTCGACCTGAGTACACAGGAGTGCAGCGAGACAGCTGCGCTGAATAAATCTGATGATTTAAAGTTGATGACTGAGAAGAATCTCCTCTATCAAGTTTTTGGACATTCTATTAAAGTGGGATAGATGGGGTTTGATCCCCTGGGAATAAAGATGGGGGTATCGCATAGGCGTCGCTACAGGGGGGCAATTATATATACTATAATCTCCTCAGGAGTATATGATTATAATTGATATAGTATTATATAGTATAGCAGCCTGATTGCAGCTTGCACTGCCTGGTGTGGTGGCGTGCTGCGGACTGAGTAGAGGGGGGGTGCTGCGTCCACAATGTAGCTCTGCTAGAATAGAAATGAATGGGGTCAGTGCGACTCGCATATGTGCCGCAAATGCAGAATTACAAAAAAATACAACACCCCTAGATTTTTTTTTTTTCTCAGCGGACGTGCAAGTTGGGCTGCGACTCATTTCATTGCTGCACTGCATCAACCAAGATCACCATGTAGCGGTGATTAATATTGCCACAGCAGATCAGGGGGATATGAAGGTAATATCCCAACGAAATCTCCCATATTAGGCTACTTTCACACTAGCGTTGTTTGAATCCGGCGTTCAATTCCGACACCGGAACTGCCCGCCGGATCCGGAAAAACATGTGAAAACTGATTACATTTGAATCCTGATCAGGCTTTCGATCACAATGGAAAAATGCATTGGAAAAAACGGATCCGCCATTTATGGACTTTTTTTTTCCTAGTTTTCGGGTTTAACATGCAAAAGCTGGATCCGTTTTTACTGAACACACGGCGCCGGATCCGGCGTTAATGCAAGTCAATGGGAAAAAAGCCTGATCCGGCGTTCAGTCAAAGTGTTCAGGATTTTTGGCCGGAGGTAAAAATACTGCATGCTACGTTTTTCTGAAAAGCCTGATCAGTCAAAAAGATGCATCCTGAGGGACGGACTCTCCAGTCAGAATGCACTAGGATAAAACTGATCAGTTCTTTTCCGGATTTTAGCCCCTAGGACGGAACTCAGCGCCGGAAAAGAAAAACGCTAGTGTGAAAGTACCCTAATATAACCTCTAGTTGAATAAATAAAATCAAACATACTGAGTATCTACAGCATCTTTATTGCATCATAGGGCCAATTTCATCTTTTAAATTGCTGTTTTTTTGTTGAGCAGTTTGATGTTTTATGTTTTAAATAATATGAGCCTACGATCGGCCTTCTGCCGTGAAAGGGATCGTTAAGCTTCATTGCGGTACGTACTTTAGGTTAACACTGCCATCTACTGGCCTTGTTGTGTATTGTGCTGCTACATCTGTAGAAACATTTTTGAAAAAGACAAAAAAAACTTGTTTTTGTGTTGCCAATTTCCGAAAGCCATATTTCGTTTATTTTTCTGCCAATCGTCTTGTGTAGGAGCTTGTTTTTTTTTTGCGGGATGAGGTGATGGTTGGATTAGTACCATTTTGGGGTACATATGACTTTTTGATCGCTTGGTATTACACCAACAGTTTTTTTTTAATTTGTTTTACGACATTGACCTGACGTGGTGGATCATGTTATTTTCATAGAGCTGGCCGTTACAGACGCGGCAATAACCATTACTGTATAACCACTTTCATATGTCTTTAGAGTATTTTTTTTTTACTTGTTAGTTTTATTGTTTTATTATGAAAACCTTTTTTTTTATTTTTATTTTTTTTCCACTGTGTAACTTTTGGCGGTCTGATTCCCTCTGAACCTGTATTGTAATGCATTGCCTGTCAACGTTTACACTGACAGAGTGCCTATGAGAACCAGCCGAAGGGCAGCATGTCACAGGCTTCCGTGAAAGGCAAGCCCAGATGCCTGTGCAAGCCATCGGGCTGCCTTCTCAGCCATTGGGTACCCATCAACGCAGCGCAGCGACCCAATGGAGACGGGGAGGGAGCCAGTACCCTCCACAAGCCCCGAGTATGCCGCGGTCAGTGCTGACTGCAGCATACAAGGGGTTAATACGCCCACCGATGCCGTCCTATACAGTAGGGGCTCTACTGTCAGTGACATCCCAGCCTGTGCCGCTGATCAGATGGGCACAGCTCCTGCACCCGCCCGATCAGCGCGCTGTACCTGTACAGCGCTGGGATTCAGGTCACGTCCTGCAGCGCCGTTTCCAAAAATTTCCAGAAGCTGTTTTTTAACCATTTAGTATAAAATGCCGTAAATGCATAGCATTTGTGTGCAGGGATTGTATGGAGCTGGCTCACAAGCTGAGCCTGTTCCATATGTAGTCAATAGACACCATGTCATCTGAGGGGTTAGATCAGGAGACTGGAACATGCAGCATAATGGAGGTCTGGTCTGAAGTCTGATATGGGGGTCGGAGAGGTCTGATGGGGTCTGAGAGGTCTGATGGGGGTCTGGTCTAAGATATGATACATGGGGGGTTTGGTCTCAGATGGGGGCTTTCAGACATGGAGGTCTATTGGGTGTCTGATCTGAGGTCTGGTATTGGGTCTGACAGAGCGGTCTAATCTCGGTCGGGGTGTCTGATCTGAGGTTTGATATGGGGGTCTGATCCTAAAGGTAAGGGGGTATGTTATCTGTGTGGTACCAGTATTTTCTGCAGGATAGTATTGGGGAGCACAGTGGGCACAGTATTAGAGGTGTCTGGATGGGGTGTTGAGAACGATGTGAGCAGGATGGAAAAGTAGGAAACTAAGATGTCTGTCAAACTCTGCAGAGAAAAGAGACGGCTGAAAGAAATCATCATGGTGGTCTGGTCTGAATGGAGAAGATGAGGACAGAGAATATCTACTTCAGAGCAGAGACGTCACTGGATGTAAGAGGTACACATGTGGCGCTGTATCAGGAGGGAATGGGTTAGGCTGAGAATTTGGCATGTGGGTGACATTTCAAATTTTACCTTGGGCAGCAGAAAACCTAGAATTGGCCCTGACAGGGCATACAAGCTGGAGCACTACAGGGGGCATACAAGCCAGAGTACTACAAGGGGAGCATAATAATGATGGGGGCATACAAGCCAGAGTACTACCAGGGGAGCATAATAATACTGGGGGCATACAAGCCAGAGCACTACCAGGGGAGCATAATAATACTGGGGGCATACAGGCCAGAGCACTACCAGGGGAGCATAATAATACTGGGGGCATACAGGCCAGAGCACTACCAGGGGAGCATAATAATACTGGGGGCATACAGGCCAGAGCACTACAGGGGGAGTATTATAATACTGGAGACTGGAGGCATACAGGCTGGAGCACTACAGGGGGGTAATAATAATACTGGGGGCATACAGGCCAGAGCACTACAGGGGGGGTATTATAATACTGGAGGCATACAGGCCAGAGCACTACAGGGGGATTATTATTATAATACTGGGGACATACAGGCTGGAGCACTACAGGGGGATTATTATAATACTGGAGGCATACAGGCTGAAGCACTACAGGGGGAGTATGATAATACTGGAGGCATACAGGCCAGAGCACTACAGGGGGATTATTATAATACTGGAGGCATACAGGCTGGAGCACTACAGGGGGATTATTATAATACTGGAGGCATACAGGCCGGAGCACTACAGGGGGATTATTATAATACTGGAGGCATACAGGCTGGAGCACTACAGGGGAAGTATTATAATACTGGAGGCATACAGGCTGGAGCACTACAGGAGAAGTATTATAATACTGGAGGCATACAGGCTGGAGCACTACAGGGGGAGTATTATAATACTAGAGGCATACAGGCTGGAGCACTACAGGGGGAGTATTATAATACTGGAGGCATACAGGCTGGAGCACTACAGGGGAAGTATTATAATACTGGAGGCATACAGGCCGGAGCACTACAGGGGGAGTATTATAATACTGGAGGCATACAGGCCGGAGCACTACAGGGGGAGTATTATAATACTGGAGGCATACAGGCTGGAGCACTACAGGGGGAGTATGATAATACTGGAGGCATACAGGCTGGAGCACTACAGGGGGAGTATTATAATACTGGAGGCATACAGGCTGGAGCACTACGGGGGGGGTATTATAATACTGGAGGCATACAGGCCGGAGCACTACAGGGGGAGTATTATAATACTGGGGGCATACAGGCCGGAGCACTACAGGGGGATTATTATAATACTGGAGGCATACAGGCTGGAGCACTACAGGGGAAGTATTATAATACTGGAGGCATACAGGCTGGAGCACTACAGGGGAAGTATTATAATACTGGAGGCATACAGGCTGGAGCACTACAGGGGGAGTATTATAATACTGGAGGCATACAGGCTGGAGCACTACAGGGGAAGTATTATAATACTGGAGGCATACAGGCTGGAGCACTACAGGGGGGTATTATAATACTGGAGGCATACAGGCTGGAGCACTACAGGGGGGAGTATTATAATACTGTCACGGCTGTAAATGAGCAACAAGAGTGTACACAGAGAATAACAACTGATGGACCCACTCTAGGGAGGAATAAGGGTGATCCCTGCCAGACCCTAAAAGCTCTCCCTACGCTGCTATGCGCATGTCCGGATCCGAATGGTAGATTGATACATGCCCGCGTACCTAAGGCTGAAGACCACTAAAACCCCTACAATAGTGGAAGGGGCACGGCCACCGGTGCCCTGCTCAGTAAATAGACTGAACCGGGGTCGCCTCGGATCCAGTCAGCAAAGAACAGATAAACACAATGTCTGTACACTTAACTGAGGTGCTGCAGCCGCAGTGCAAACAGATCCGAAGTCAGCAGACGATATCTGAAGTACTCACATCAGCAGGACACAGATCCAGTGAAGAGAAGTAACACAGGTGAAGACACTCAAGCGAGAGATACAGCTCAAAATGAAGAGTATAATCCGCACCTCTACAAAGGAGGAGGGGTGATTTAAAGGCAGCGAAATCAAACACAGGAGGAACAGCTGGGAGGGAGGAAACCAAAAGTAAAGACCTCATCACAGAGGCGGAGAAACAGGGAAGAGAACTCCTCCTAGCTCTAGTAGTGACATCATCACAGGAGTGTGGAAACAGAGCTATGAGAACGTCTCAAAGCTCTGGTAGTGACACATACTGGGAACATGCAGGCTGGAGCACTACAGGGGGAGTATTATAATACTGGAGGCATACAGGCTGGAGCACTACAGGGGGAGTATTATAATACTGGAGGCATACAGGCCAGAGCACTACAGGGGGATTATTATAATACTGGAGGCATACAGGCTGGAGCACTACAGGGGGAGTATTATAATACTGGAGGCATACAGGCCAGAGCACTACAGGGGGATTATTATAATACTGGAGGCATACAGGCTGGAGCACTACAGGGGGAGTATTATAATACTGGAGGCATACAGGCCAGAGCACTACAGGGGGATTATTATAATACTGGAGGCATACAGGCTGGAGCACTACAGGGGGAGTATTATAATACTGGAGGCATACAGGCCGGAGCACTACAGGGGGGGTTATTATAATACTGGAGGCATACAGGCTGGAGCACTACGGGGGGATTATTATAATACTGGAGGCATACAGGCCAGAGCACTACAGGGGGATTATTATAATACTGGAGGCATACAGGCCAGAGCACTACAGGGGGATTATTATAATACTGGAGGCATACAGGCTGAAGCACTACAGGGGGAGTATTATAATACTGGAGGCATACAGGCTGGAGCACTACAGGGGGAGTATTATAATACTGGAGGCATACAGGCTGGAGCACTACAGGGGGAGTATGATAATACTGGAGGCATACAGGCTGGAGCACTACAGGGGAAGTATTATAATACTGGAGGCATACAGGCTGGAGCACTACAGGCAGTGTTCCCTGTAAGCTGCGCGGGCGCGCGGCCGCGCAGCTTCCTTTATGCCTCCGCTCAGCACCTCTGCTGGCCCGCTCACTGCTGCTGCCCGGACTTTATGTAAGGGGCTCGGGGCCTCTCTGTGCAATTTATTTTTATGACGCCTACAGTGCGATTGGCCGGCTGCGCTACCGGCCCAGTGCGCACATTAAGTAACCCATACCCTCTTCGGTGCTGCGCCTGCGCCACCAGCTGTGACAGTGCGAGACTCGGCACTGAGGTCACAGGTCTCGCAGGATCACGCGGGATGACCGAATGGCGGGATGACTGAATGGCGCGGCGCCGGAGAGGGTATGACGGGATTGTCCTGACAGATGAGTGGCGCAGAGAAGGTATTTTTATTTATTTATGTATGCACACACACACACACCGGCTTCATAGGGAGGGGAGGGAGGGAGGGGGGGGGGGGGGGCACGCCGCACTTGAATTCAGAAAAGGGAGCCCACGCCGGCCATATGATGGCAGGCCCACTGGCAGCAAATCCTTCATTATCATGGAATATATACAGAGATGGAGAGAGGGGCAAAATAATGAAATATATACAGAGAGGTGCAGTGTAGGGACACCGTGTAGGGGTTATACTGTTTATTGTACAGCATGGCACAGGGGTTATATTGTCATTTGCTGTACAGTATACTGTACATTATAATCCCTGTACCATGCCGTACAATATACAGTATAGTTCATACACCGTGCCGTACAATATACAGTATAGTTCATACACTGTGCCGTACAATATACAGTATAGTTCATACACCGTGCCGTACAATATACAGTATAGTTCATACACCGTGCCGTACAATATACAGTATAGTTCATACACTATGCCGTACAATATACAGTATAGTTCATACACCGTGCCGTACAATATACAGTATAGTTCAGATACCATGCCGTACAATATACAGTATACCACCTACACTGGGGGATTATTGTGTATATTGTACGGCATGGTGTATGAATTATAATGTATATTATACGTCATGGTGTATGGATTATATTGTGCAGCACGGTGTATGAACTATACTGTTCATTATCATGATTAAGGACCAGCATGTAAATGTCCGAAATGCATAGATTTGACTGCCCTGCGTATGTGGAAGTTTTAATACCGCTGTGAATAAAGTATTCCCTGCTATCAAGAGCTGGATTTTCTCTCTTTTCTTCATGAACTATACTGTATATTGTACGGCATGGTGTATGGATTATAATGTACATCATATTGCATGGTTTTGGGGTTATATTGTATATTGTACAGCATGGTGCATGAACTATACTGTATATTGTACGGCACTGTGTATGAACTATACTATATATTGTACGGCATGGTGCAGCGGTTACACTGTATTGTACGGCATGGTGCAGCGGTTACACTGTATTGTACGGCATGGTGCAGCGGTTACACTGTATTGTACGGCATGGTGCAGCGGTTACACTGTATTGTACGGCATGGTGCAGAGGTTACACTGTATTGTACGGCATGGTGCAGCGGTTACACTGTATTGTACGGCATGGTGCAGCGGTTACACTGTATTGTACGGCATGGTGCAGAGGTTACACTGTATGCTCTTTGATGTGACACTTATCTTAGGTTTTCCTAGCGCCCACCTTTGATGGCGCTGTGCCCAGCTCTGAGCCGACCCCGCTCAGCAGCTGCCAAGGCTTAGAGGGAACACTGACTACAGGGGGAGTATTATAATACTGGAGGCCTACAGGCTGGAGCACTACAGGGGGATTATTATAATACTGGAGGCATACAGGCCAGAGCACTACAGGGGGAGTATTATAATACTGGAGGCATACAGGCCGGAGCACTACAGGGGGATTATTATAATACTGGAGGCATACAGGCCAGAGCACTACAGGGGGATTATTATAATACTGGAGGCATACAGGCTGAAGCACTACAGGGGGAGTATTATAATACTGGAGGCATACAGGCTGGAGCACTACAGGGGGAGTATTATAATACTGGAGGCATACAGGCCGGAGCACTACAGGGGGAGTATTATAATACTGGAGGCATACAGGCCGGAGCACTACAGGGGGAGTATTATAATACTTGAGGCATACAGGCTGGAGCACTACAGGGGGAGTATTATAATACTGGAGGCATACAGGCTGGAGCACTACAGGGGGAGTATTATAATACTGGAGGCATACAGGCTGGAGCACTACAGGGGGAGTATTATAATACTGGAGGCATACAGGCTGGAGCACTACAGGGGGATTATTATAATACTGGAGGCATACAGGCCGGAGCACTACAGGGGGATTATTATAATACTGGAGGCATACAGGCTGGAGCACTACAGGGGGATTATTATAATACTGGAGGCATACAGGCTGGAGCACTACAGGGGGAGTATTATAATACTGGAGGCATACAGGCTGAAGCACTACAGGGGGATTATTATAATACTGGAGGCATACAGGCTGGAGCACTACAGGGGGAGTATTATAATACTGGAGGCATACAGGCTGGAGCACTACAGGGGGAGTTTTATAATACTGGAGGCATACAGGCCGGAGCACTACAGGGGGATTATTATAATACTGGAGGCATACAGGCCGGAGCACTACAGGGGGAGTATTATAATACTGGGGGCATACAGGCCGGAGCACTACAGGGGGAGTATTATAATACTGGAGGCATACAGGCTGGAGCACTACAGGGGGAGTATTATAATACTGGAGGCATACAGGCCGGAGCACTACAGGGGGAGTATGATAATACTGGAGGCATACAGGCTGGAGCACTACAGGGGGAGTATTATAATACTGGAGGCATACAGGCTGGAGCACTACGGGGGGGGTATTATAATACTGGAGGCATACAGGCCGGAGCACTACAAGGGGAGTATTATAATACTGGAGGCATACAGGCCGGAGCACTACAGGGGGAGTATTATAATACTGGGGGCATACAGGCCGGAGCACTACAGGGGGATTATTATAATACTGGAGGCATACAGGCTGGAGCACTACAGGGGGAGTATTATAATACTGGAGGCATACAGGCTGGAGCACTACAGGGGGAGTATTATAATACTGGAGGCATACAGGCTGGAGCACTACAGGGGGAGTATTATAATACTGGAGGCATACAGGCTGGAGCACTACAGGGGAAGTATTATAATACTGGAGGCATACAGGCTGGAGCACTACAGGGGGAGTATTATAATACTGGAGGCATACAGGCCGGAGCACTACAGGGGGAGTATTATAATACTGGAGGCATACAGGCTGGAGCACTACAGGGGGAGTATTATAATACTGGAGGCATACAGGCTGAGCACTACAGGGGGAGTATTATAATACTGGAGGCATACAGGCTGGAGCACTACAGGGGGAGTATTATAATACTGGAGGCATACAGGCTGGAGCACTACAGTTTTTTTTAAATAAAATAAGTAAAACCTAATAAAGACTATATATTTGGTATTGACGGAATCTTACTGACCTGCAGAATAAAGTTGTCATGTCAGTTTTGCCTCACTTTTTTGTTTGTTTCTTTTTTTCCAGTACCAGATATGGGAAATGTAAATGGCGCCATTAAAAAAAATACAACTTTTCCCGCAGAAAGTTAAGAGGTTGCCGAGCTAAAAAGCTAAAAAAAAAAAAAAAGCTGTGTCCTAAAAGGGTTACATTTCTATTTAGTGGAGATCTCGTCATCTTTCTGACAGCCACCAGGGGGCAGTATTGCTCTGCTCAGCACAAACCATTCAGAAAACTGTCTTCTTGGAAGTCTTACATTACGATAATATATTGTGCGGTTAATTAGGTAAAAAAAAAAAAAGTATTTCCACACAAAGTGGTCTATGCTGAGCATGCAAGTGCTTTCAGTCGGGAGAGGGAATGAGAGGGTTACCTCCCCTGAGAACAAAGAATTGGTTATGTTGGAGTGTAACACACCTAGCCCTTCTTTCCCCTTGACAGCCGCTGTTAGGGGATAGTCAGGGCGCCCACCATACACATTAGTTCATGTTAAATCCTCAAAAGTGGTGCAAAATTTTCTAAAAAGTTTTAAAAAGTAGCAGCTGTGCAGGGAGATGAGCCGCTGGTTGACCCTCTGTATCTCCTGCAGCTGCAGTAGGGCAGAGGAGGGGAGACAAGCCAGGGACAGAAGTGGAGGTGGTGGAAAGTGACGGGTGTCCGATCGTCTGGTGGTGCGCCTTACCTTTAGCTGAATCCTGGCACTGCAGAGACGTGGCGCTCTTGTGTGCCAAAGCTCAACTCCCAAATCAACAAACCAATTTATAGACGTGAAGGATGAATGAGCCCCTCCCTACTGAGAGCGGCAGAGAGACAAGATGTGGTTACTGTTTGTTCAAGTCAATAGATTATCGCCTTTAAAGGGAACCTGTCACCGGGATTTTGTGTATAGAGCTGAGGACATGGGTTGCTAGATGGCCGCTAGCACATCCGCAATACCCAGTCCCCATAGCTCTGTGTGCTTTTATTGTGTAAAAATACAGATTTGATACATATGCAAATTAACCTGAGAGGAGTCCTGTCCCTGACTCCTCTCACGTACAGGACTCATCTCAGGTTAAGGCCTCTTTCACACTACAGTTGTTGTTTTTTAGTTTTGCGGGCCGTTTTTTGTGTTCCGTATACGGAACCATTCATTTCAATGGTTCGGCAAAAAAAAAAAAACTGAATGTACTCCGTATGCATTCTGTTTCGAATTTCGGTTGAAAGATAGAACATGTCCTATTATTGCCCGCAAATCACGTTCCGTGGCTCCATTCAAGTCAATGGGTCCGCAAAAAAAAAAAAAAACTGAACACATATGGAAATGCATCCGTATGTCTTCCGTTTCCTTTCCATTTTTGTGGAACGATCTATTGAAAATGTTATGCCCAGCCCAATTTTTTCTATGTAATTACTGGTTACTGTATATGCCATACGGAACGGAAACAAAAAAAACTGAAAAACGGATCCGCAAAACACTGAAATCGCCATACGGTAGTGTGAAAGAGGCCTAATTTGCATATGTATTAAATCTGTATTTTTACACAATAAAAGCACACAGAGCTATGGGGACTGGGTATTGCGGATGTGCTAGCGGCCATCTAGCAAACCATGTCCTCAGATCTATACACAAAATCCCGGTGACAGGTTCCCTTTAAAGGGGTTGTCCAGGTTCAGAGCTGAACCTGGACATCCCTCCATTTTCACCCCGGCAGCCCCCCTGACATGAGCATCGGAGCAGTTCATGCTCCGATGCTCTCCTTTGCCCTGCGCTAAATCGCGCAGGGCAAAGGCATTTTTCTGAGTTCCGGTGACATACCGGGCTCTCTATGGGGCTGACAGGCAGCCCGGTGACGTCACCGGCACTGATGGGCGGGATTTGGCTCTGCCCTAGCCAGTAAAACGGCTAGGGCAGAGCTAAAGCCCGCCCCTCAGAGCCGGTGACGTCACCGAACACACTGCTGGGCGGAAGTTACCGCCCGGCAGTGTGTTATTGTAAACACAAGAGCCTGTGCCCTGCGCGATCTAGCGCAGGGCACGGGAGCGCATCGGAGCATGAGATGCTCCGATGCCAGGCTCAGGAGGGCTGCCGGGGTGAAAATAAGGGTATGTCCGGGTTCAGCTCTGAACCCGGACAACCCCTTTAAGGTGATACATCCTATAGTACATGACAGTCTAAGAAAGCCAGAACCAGCCCTGCACCTCACATGGATCCAGAGATCTCCACATCCATTGCTCTGCTAGATTAACCCCCTCCTGAACCTCCGTGAAAATACGTTGGCAGTCAGTTTTTTTTTAAATGGCACCCACTCTCGAGCAGAGCGGGCGCCATAACTGCCGGGTGCCTGCTGTTTCATGCAGCAGGCAACTGCAGCTAATGTACGCGACCGGCGGCAATGCCGATCGAGGACTTTTAACCCTTCAGATGCCATAGTAAAACATGACCACGGCATCTGAACACGGTAAAACAGAGCCAGAGTGTGCTCTAGCTCCCCCCAATGAGGATGGCGGAGCCGGATGCGCTGTGCAGCAGCCCCTGTCCTCCTGTGTGACAGGGCTCTATAGGAACTCTGTATGATCCCTATAGGCTGCAATGTAATGAAGTTAAAGGGGTTGTCCAGGATCAGAGCTGAACCCGGACATTCCTCCATTCTCACCCTGGCAGCCCCCCTGACAGGAGCATCGGAGCAGTTCATGCTCCAATGCTCTCCTTTGCCCTGCGCTAAATCGCGCAGGGCAAAGGCATTTTTTTGGAGATCCGGTGACGTACTGGGGCTCTCCATGGGGCTGCCAGGAACCCCGGTGACCTCACCGGCACTGATGGGCGGGATTTAGCTCTGCCCTAGCCAGTAAAACGGCTAGGGCAGAGCTAAAGCCCGCCCCTCAGAGCCGGGGACGTCACCGAACACACTGCCATACAGAAAATGTTGAAAAAAAAAGTCAAAAAGTCAGAATGGTTGATTTGCAGTTTTTTGGACTCTTCTCCTTCCACAAAAAGTTAAATAAAAAGTGATCAAAAAGTCATACACACCCCAAAATGTAAAAAGTAAAGATCACCCTGCAAAAAAAGAGCCCTCACACAGCAACTAAACTGCAACTAAAAGAAAACATTTTTTTATTTAATTTTATTTTTTTGTATAAAAATGCAAGAAAAAATATACTTATGTGGTATCGCCGTAATCGTACTGACCTGGAGAATGAAAGTAACTGGTTAGTTTTACCATGTAGGGAATTCTGTAAAAAACGAAACCCATAAAACAGTTTTTTTTTTCCCCATTTCCCTCCATTTGGAATTTTTTCCAGCTTCCCACCACATTGTCTGCAATTGTAAATAGTGCCATTAGAAAGTGCATCTTGTCCCCTAAAAAAGCAAGCCTTCATACTGCTATGTGAATGAAAAAGTAGTTATGGCTTACGGAAAAAAAAAACTGAAAATAACCCGGTTTTGAAAGGGTTAATATCAAGCTGGCAGATCAAGGGGCATGTCTATTCTGCTGCAGCTCTGGAGAAGATGTCCGGATGGAATGGAGAAGATGATGACAGAGAAGACGTCACCTGGGAATCGGACGTCACCTGGGAGGCCCTGGAGGGACGTCACCTGGGAGGCCCTGGAGGTGAGAGGTATAGCAAGTACAGCAAAAAGGCTTCAGGGCTAGTATTCGCAGGGGGGGATGTGGAGGGGCTGCGGTTGTTTAACTCAGAGAATTGGGCCATATGCATTGGTGCTTGGGCCCCTGATCTTTTGAGACCCTAGCAATGCCCCTGAACGGCACACATTATAACGGAACCACTATGGGGACCTTCGTTCTACTGGGAAAACTAAAAGGGGAGCATTTATTTTGTACTGGTACATAAGGGGACAATTTTTGTACTTAGTGCACATTATAAGGGAGTATTTTTGTACTGGCACACATTGCAAGGAGGGCATATTTTACTGGCAAACATTATAAGGGGTAATTTTTTGTACTGGCACATTACGGGGGGATTTGTTACTACTGGTGGCACTATGGGGGCATTATTACATATGGCGGTAAAATGAGGGATATTATTACTATTGGGTGCACTGTTACCACATAGTGCACTCTGGCAGAGAATAATTACTATTGGTGGGACTTTTGGGAGGATTGTTACATTGAAAGGCACCTGGCACAGTATCAGCTTAGCAAAATAATATTTGGAGGGCACTATGTTTACGGCACTATCAGTTTCAGGGGCACTATTTGCTGGATGCAGTTATTTTTGGGGCACTGTGTACCAATAATTATAGAAGCAGAGCTATCTGTGTGGTACCAGTATGTTCAGGGGGATTATGGGTTTCTGCAGGATAGTATTGGGGAGCACAGCGGGCACAGTATCGGGGGTGGCAGGATGGGGTGTTCAGAAGGTGAGAGGATGATGGAAAAGTAGGAAACAGAGATGTCTGTCTGTCAAACTAGAGAGAGAAGAGACGGCTGAAAGAAATCATCATGGCGGTCTGGTCTGAATGGAGAAGATACAGTAAGAGAAGGTCTACATCGGAGGAGTTGTCACTGGATGTAAGAGGTATGGGGCGCTGTATTACTCTGCATGTTTTGTAAGTCTGTAGGTAATGGTTAGGTTAAGAAATTGGCATGGGGGAGGAGGGGGGGAGGACGCAGTTTCAGTTTTCACCTCAGGCAGCAGAAAGGCTAGGTGCACCCCTGACCGTGTCTGGCCGCACTTCAGCTTCTGCCTCTGACAGTCATCATCATCATCTGCTGCCTTCACTCCGTGTTGCCTGCATTACCACTTCTCACCACCATGTCTGCTATTGGGCTCAGTTCACACTAACTGCTGTTCTTACCACAACGTGAGCCATTGGAGCGCTACCTGTTGTCTGACTCAGTGACCCCGCTGTCAGCCATGTCACCTAATCCTGGAGGTCAGGGATCAGCAACCTTCGGCACTCCAGCTGTGGCCAAACTACAACTCCCAGCATGCACACCTCCTTGGCTGTTTTCAGAACTCCCAGAGAATTGAATGGAGCATGCTAGGAGTCGTAGTTTCACCACAGCTGGCGTGCCGGAGGTTGCTGATCCCTGCGTAGGTAGTGGTTCAGATTCTTTATTGCTGCGTTCTGTCCTGTCTCCTGTGAGATACCACAGTGCAGCACAATATACTGCCCCAGCAGAACCGAATACCACAGTGCAGCACAATATACTGCCCCAGCAGAACCAGATACCACCAGCAACAATATACTGCCCCAGCAGAACCAAATACCACAGTGCAGCACAATATACTGCCCCAGCAGAACCAAATACCACAGTGCAGCACAATATACTGCCCCAGCAGAACCATATACCACAGTGCAGCACAATATACTTCCCCAGCAGAACCATAATACCACAGTGCAGCACAATATACTGCCCCAGCAGAACCAATATCCACAGTGCAGCACAATATACTGCCCCAGCAGAACCATATACCACAGTGCAGCACAATATACTGCCCCAGCAGAACCATATACCGCAGTGCAGCACAAATACTTCCCCAGCAGAACCATATACCACAGTGCAGCACAATATACTGCCCCAGCAGAACCAAATACTACAGTGTAGCACAATATACTGCCCCAGCAGAACCAAATACCACAGTGCAGCACAATATACTGCCCAGCAGAACCAAATACCACAGTGCAGCACAATATACTGCCCCAGCAGAACCATATACCACAGTGCAGCACAATATACTGCCCCAGCAGAACCATATACCGCAGTGCAGCACAATATACTGCCCAGCAGAAACCATATACCACAGTGCAGCACAATATACTGCCCCAGCAGAACCTATATACCACAGTGCAGCACAATATACTGCCCCAGCAGAACCAATACCACAGTGCAGCACAATATACTGCCCCAGCAGAACCATATACCACAGTGCAGCACAATATACTGCCCCAGCAGAACCATATACCACAGTGCAGCACAATATACTGCCCCAGCAGAACCATACTACCACAGTGCAGCACAATATACTTCCCCAGCAGAACCATATACCACAGTGCAGCACAATATACTGCCCCAGCAGAACCATATACCACAGTGCAGCACAATATACTGCCCCAGCAGAACCATAATACCACAGTGCAGCACAATATACTGCCCAGCAGAACCATATACCACAGTGCAGCACAATATACTGCCCCAGCAGAACATATACCCAGTGCGCACAATATACTGCCCCAGCAGAACCATATACCACAGTGCAGCACAAATACTGCCCCAGCAGAACCATATACCACAGTGCAGCACAATATACTGCCCCAGCAGAACCATATACCACAGTGCAGCACAATATACTGCCCCAGCAGAACCAAATACCACAGTGCAGCACAATATACTGCCCAGCAGAACCATATACCACAGTGCAGCACAATATACTGCCCCAGCAGAACCATATACCGCAGTGCAGCACAATATACTGCCCCAGCAGAACCATATACCACAGTGCAGCACAATATACTGCCCCAGCAGAACCATATACCACAGTGCAGCACAATAACTGCCCCAGCAGAACCATATAGCCACAGTGCAGCACAATACTACTGCCCCAGCAGAACCATATACCGCAGTGCAGCACAATACTGCTCCCAGCAGAACCAATACCACAGTGCAGCACAATATACTGCCCCAGCAGAACCAAATACCACAGTGCAGCACAATATACTGCCCCAGCAGAACCATATACCACAGTGCAGCACAATATACTGCCCCAGCAGAAACATATACCGCAGTGCAGCACAATATACTGCCCCAGCAGAACCATATACCGCAGTGCAGCACAATACTGCCCCAGCAGAACCATATACCACAGTGCAGCACAATATACTGGCCCCAGCAGAACCATATACCACAGTGCAGCACAATATACTGCCCCAGCAGAACATATACCACAGTGCAAGCACAATATACTGCCCCAGCAGAACCATATACCAGCAGTGGCAGCACAATATACTGCCCCAGCAGAACCATATACCACAGTGCAGCCACAATAATACTGCCCCAGCAGAACCAATACCACAGTGCAGCACAATATACTGCCCCAGCAGAACCATATACCACAGAACAGCACAATATACTGCCCAGCAGAACCATATACCAGTGCAGCACATATACTGCCCTCAGCAGAACCATATACCACAGTGCAGCACAATATACTGCCCCAGCAGAACCATATACCACAGTGCAGCACAATATACTGCCCAGCAGAACCATATACCACAGTGCAGCACAATATACTGCCCCAGCAGAACCATATACCACAGTGCAGCACAATATACTGCCCCAGCAGAACCAATACCACAGTGCAGCACAATATACTGCCCCAGCAGAACCATATACCACAGTGCAGCACAATATACTGCCCCAGCAGAACAAATACCACAGTGCAGCACAATATACTGCCCCAGCAGAACCATATACCGCAGTGCAGCACAATATACTCCCCAGCAGGAACCTATACCACAGTGCAGCACAATATACTGCCCCAGCAGAACCATCTACCACAGTGCAGCACAATATACTGCCCCAGCAGAACCATCTACCCCAGTGCAGCACAATATACTGCCCCAGCAGAACCATATACCACAGTGCAGCACAATATACTGCCCCAGCAGAACCATATACCACAGTGCAGCCACAATATACTGCCCCAGCAGAACCATATACCACAGTGCAGCACAATATACTGCCCCAGCAGAACCAATACCACAGTGCAGCACAATATACTGCCCCAGCAGAACCAATACCACAGTGCAGCACAATATACTGCCCCCAGCAGAACCAATACCACAGTGCAGCACAATATACTGCCCCAGCAGAACCATATACCACAGTGCAGCACAATATACTGCCCCAGCAGAACCATATACCACAGTGCAGCACAATATACTGCCCCAGCAGAACCATATACCACAGTGCAGCACAATATACTGCCCCAGCAGAACCAATACCACAGTGCAGCACAATATACTGCCCCAGCAGAACCAGATACCACAGTGCAGCACAATATACTGCTCCAGCAGAACCAGATACCACAGTGCAGCACAATATACTGCCCCAGCAGAACCATATACCACAGTGCAGCACAATATACTGCCCAGCAGAACCATATACCACAGTGCAGCACAATATACTGCCCAGCAGAACCAAATACCACAGTGCAGCACAATATACTGCCCCAGCAGAACCAAATACCACAGTGCAGCACAATATACTGCCCCAGCAGAACCATAATACCACAGTGCAGCACAATATACTGCCCCAGCAGAACCAATACCACAGTGCAGCACAATATACTGCCCCAGCAGAACCATATACCACAGTGCAGCACAATATACTGCCCCAGCAGAACCATATACCACAGTGCAGCACAATATACTGCCCCAGCAGAACCAAATACCACAGTGCAGCACAATATACTGCCCAGCAGAACCATATACCACAGTGCAGCACAATATACTGCCCCAGCAGAACCAATACCACAGTGCAGCACAATATACTGCCCCAGCAGAACCAATACCACAGTGGCAGCACAATATACTGCCCAGCAGAACCATATACCACAGTGCAGCACAATATACTGCCCCAGCAGAACCATAATACCACAGTGCAGCAACAATATACTGCCCCAGCAGAACCAAATACCACAGTGCAGCACAATATACTGCCCCAGCAGAACCAAATACCACAGTGCAGCACAATATACTGCCCCAGCAGAACCATAATACCACAGTGCAGCACAATATACTGCCCCAGCAGAACCAAATACCACAGTGCAGCAACAATATACTGCCCAGCAGAACCATATACCACAGTGCAGCACAATATACTGCCCCAGCAGAACCAAATACCACAGTGCAGCACAATATACTGCCCCAGCAGAACCATATACCACAGTGCAGCACAATATACTGCCCCAGCAGAACCATATACCACAGTGCAGCACAATATACTGCCCCAGCAGAACCAATACCACAGTGCAGCACAATATACTGCCCCAGCAGAACCATATACCACAGTGCAGCACAATATACTGCCCCAGCAGAACCATACCACAGTGCAGCACAATATACTGCCCCAGCAGAACCAGAATACCACAGTGCAGCACAATATACTGCCCCAGCAGAACCAATATACCACAGTGCAGCACAATATACTGCCCCAGCAGAACCAATACCACAGTGCAGCACAATATACTGCCCCAGCAGAACCAATACCACAGTGCAGCACAATATACTGCCCCAGCAGAACCAATACCACAGTGCAGCACAATATACTGCCCCAGCAGAACCAAATACCACAGTGCAGCACAATATACTGCCCCAGCAGAACCAATACCACAGTGCAGCACAATATACTGCCCCAGCAGAACCAAATACCACAGTGCAGCACAATATACTGCCCCAGCAGAACCATATACCACAGTGCAGCACAATATACTGCCCCAGCAGAACCAAATACCACAGTGCAGCACAATATACTGCCCCAGCAGAACCATATACCACAGTGCAGCACAATATACTGCCCCAGCAGAACCAAATACCACAGTGCAGCACAATATACTGCCCCAGCAGAACCAAATACCACAGTGCAGCACAATATACTGCCCCAGCAGAACCATATACCACAGTGCAGCACAATATACTGCCCCAGCAGAACCAAATACCACAGTGCAGCACAATATACTGCCCCAGCAGAACCAAATACCACAGTGCAGCACAATATACTGCCCCAGCAGAACCATATACCGCAGTGCAGCACATATACTTCCCCAGCAGAACCAAATACCACAGTGCAGCACAATATACTGCCCCAGCAGAACCATATACCACAGTGCAGCACAATATACTGCCCCAGCAGAACCATATACCACAGTGCAGCACAATATACTGCCCCAGCAGAACCATATACCACAGTGCAGCACAATATACTGCCCCAGCAGAACCATATACCACAGTGCAGCACAATATACTGCCCCAGCAGAACCATATACCACAGTGCAGCACAATATACTGCCCCAGCAGAACCATATACCACAGTGCAGCACAATATACTGCCCAGCAGAACCATATACCACAGTGCAGCACAATATACTGCCCCAGCAGAACCATATACCACAGTGCAGCACAATATACTGCCCCAGCAGAACCATATACCACAGTGCAGCACAATATACTGCCCCAGCAGAACCATATACCACAGTGCAGCACAATATACTGCCCCAGCAGAACCATATACCACAGTGCAGCACAATATACTGCCCCAGCAGAACCATATAACACAGTGCAGCACAATATACTGCCCCAGCAGAACCATATACCACAGTGCAGCACAATATACTGCCCCAGCAGAACCAAATACCACAGTGCAGCACAATATACTGCCCCAGCAGAACCATACACCACAGTGCGGCACAATATACTGCCCCAGCAGAACCATATACCACAGTGCAGCACAAAATACTGCTCCAGCAGAACCATATACCACAGTGCAGCACAATATACTGCCCCAGCAGAACCAAATACCACAGTGCAGCACAATATACTGCCCCAGCAGAACCAAATACCACAGTGCAACACAATATACTGCCCCAGGAGAACCAGATACCACACTGCAGCAAAATATACTGCCCCAGCAGAACCATATACCACAGTGCAGCACAAAATACTGCTCCAGCAGAACCATATACCACAGTGCAGCACAATATACTGCCCCAGCAGAACCAAATATCACAGTGTAGGAAAAAATACTGCCCTAGCAGAACCAAATTCCACAGTTTTAGAAAAAATACTGCCCCAGCAGAACCAAATACAACCGTGCAGGACAATATACTGCCCTAGCAGAACCAAATACCACAGTGCAGTACAATACACTTCCCCATCTGAACAAAATAACACAGCGCAAAATACTGCCCCAGCAGAACCATATGCCACAGTTTAGGACAATATACTGCTCCAGCAGAACCATATGCCACAGTTTAGGACAAAATACTGCCTCAGCAGTACCAAATACCACAGTGCAGCACAATATGCTGCCCCAGCAGAACCAAATACCACAGTGCAGTACACTATACTGCCCCAGCAGAACCAAATACCACAGTGCAGTACACTATACTGCCCCATCTGAACAAAATAAAGTGCGTCTTATAAAGCAAAAAATACGGTATCATTTTCTGATAGCCCCAATAGCCTGTGGTTTGATTTGCTTCACTTGTAAAGGCCACATTGCCAAAAACGACATTGCTAAATTTACATCAAGTCACATCAATTTGTGGTAAAATTCCATGTTGCTTTCCCACCAAGCTCACTACCGCTGCTACGTGTATGAGTAACCTTACAAGTATAGCAGGTTAAGCTGCCACCTGCTAATATAATAAGCCAATGAGCCAGTATTTCAAGTTTTTGCAATACACTTTCTGCATTAGTTCCTCAGTTTTTCAAGATCTTTGTTTGCATTTGCTCAATAGAATCCTTCATGATTTACTTTTCATATAATAAAATCTCAATCATGTGACGAACACAGAAAGTGTATTGGAAAATTGTAACTTTCAGTAAATAATGAATGACTTTTATTTGCTAAGAGGGTAATGCCACTTTGAAGGTTTGTTCATTTTTCTCTCACTTTATACACTGAATGGTCTTAATCCCACCCCTGAGGAGCAGTAACTGCAGGGGATAACACTATTCATTGCATACATTTACATACAGTTACTCTATAAATGTATTAATT
This sequence comes from Bufo gargarizans, assembly GCF_014858855.1. Classification (NCBI taxonomy): domain Eukaryota; kingdom Metazoa; phylum Chordata; class Amphibia; order Anura; family Bufonidae; genus Bufo; species Bufo gargarizans. Next base: position 91,624,776 of record NC_058090.1, on the reverse strand, counting down.
CATTATACGTTGCTATTTGGAATTATGCAAGCCATGTAATCTAACCTCCAGCTGGATCTTGTGTCTCCAAAATCAACTCTTGTGAGTTATTTTCAATAGGCACATTGGTAGATTATAGGTAAGTGCTGTGAGTTAGGGAAAATTATTCTATTTCACGTCTGCCTGAGTTTTGGTATTTCTCAAGTGTTTAATGTGGTTATACCACCATCTAGTGGTGTTAAATTGTATTACACTTTGTTTTTTTAAATATCCAATATAGTCAATGTTTTTCTATGCCACTTAAGGTTCAAAACACGTGTTTTTTCTTAGATGCATATACCATTGTGTTTTTGAGATATTTGATGTTTTATACAGCATTGGCCAACAGCTGCCGAGGTTCCTATCTTGGGGCACTGTGAAAGGCAAGCCCCCGTGTTATTATACTGCGTTTTCTGATTTTAGAAATGGCCCATATGTTGTGATAATCCATATGTGGCCCTTGTCCACCATGTGCATTAAAGGATGACCTGTATCCTCTCCTGATATGTCCGTTTTACTAGCTATTTGCATCGCACATGTTATTGCAATTCTGGAGCATCTGTTTTTATGACTCTATGTGGTGCCATTCCTTTCTTATTCCTGCTAGAAGTTTACAAAACAGTCAACAGTCTGCAGTAAAGGTACTGCTGGGTGTTACCAGTAGTAGGTGTGTCTGACTCTGTCCAATCAGTGCTGCTGGTGTCAGACTGTGCAGGGACATCCTCCCAACTGGTAACACCCATCTGTACCTTTACTACAAGCTACTGGCAATTCATTTATAACTTCTAGCACAAATAACAGAGGGGTGGCACAACATAGAGCCATAATAATAGATGCCCCAGAATTATTATTACATGAGAGATGCCAGTAGATACAAACATGTCTGGAGAGGTGACAGGTCTTCTTTTAAGGCCCATGTGGTGATTTACAGACATGGGCTTTATGGTCAAGGGGTATAGTGAGCATTTTGTAACCCACAAGAAGCTACTTTTGGAAACTACACCTCTCGGAAACTATTTTGCTGACTACACCTCTCAATAAAGTTATCAAGGTGTATAGTGAGTATTTTAGAAATAAATGTGCATTGGTTAAATGTAACAAATTTGTTCACACCGGGTATCTGCTGTGTATAGGGTTCCCACCCCATTCGTATTATAATAGAAATCACAGCAGTAGAGAAAATTCCTTAAATGCGACTTATTTTGTGATACAGTGAAATGCGGCAATAACGTGTTAACGCGTTGTCGGCTACATTAGCCTTCATCAGACACTATGAGAAGAAAAGCAATAGTATCATATACATGTGCAAAGTGTTTACATACATACATATAACATATAGTACCATGGACGACAAGTAACATAAAGAAAATGGTATGCAGATAATCCAGTGAACTAATTTTGCAACTGAAACGTTAACATAACCAGTTATTTTTGAAAGGACGTACTGGAAACAGGATACTCAGGTAGATGGAATGGCCCTTAAATTATACATGTTATACATGTTTTACACATATACTTGGTACCCTATGATTTTTTCCTTGACTGTACAATTTAAGGGCCATTCCATCTACCTAAGTATCCTGTTTCCAGTACGTGTCCTTTCAAAAATAACTGGTTATGTTAACTAGCGTGATACGTTTCAGTTGCAAAATTAGTTCACTGGATTATCTGCATACCATTTTCTTTATGTTAATTTTATTTATGTTACTTGTCGTCATGTAAATGGCAAATATGTTTTAGTTTGTATAACCTGTATGCAAAATGACGTGTAATGGTGAGACAAGCCCTTTAAAGCCCCAAACAATTCAGCCGTAATTCACTGGGGGCATGACCTATTCTTTAATAAAAATTTACACCATTAAAGCGGTCTCCAATCTATAGGGTTTTAGCAGTGGCAATATTATAATTTTCAGATAGCCTGTGGTTTGGTGATGTGCTTCACCTGTAAAGGCCACATTGACAAAAACTACATTGCACAAGTCACATCAGTTTGCAGTAAAATTACATGTGGCTTTCCTGCCAAGCTCATCACCACTGCTATGTCATACCTCCCAACATTTGAAAAGAAGGTAGAGGGATATTATGTGTGGCAAATAGCGTTGGGCGAGCATGCTCAGCTGAACACCGCGTGTGATCGCGATGCTACACAGCCAATAAACGTGCCGTGCAGGAAAGTACTCGCCCTCACTGTAATGCCGTAGCCATGTTGGCTAATGGCATTACAGTGATTGGCTGGTATAGCACCCGATGACACGTTGTTCGGCTCAGTCTTAGGCCTCATGCACACGTCCATTTTTGCTTCCGTGTGTCTTCCTTTATTTTTGGAGGATCATCAGACATGAAGGAAAGTTAAAAAAAAATCTAAGTCAAGTTTGCTATGCAAATGATAGGAGAAAAAACGGACACGGATGCGCGGACACGGATGACAATCTTGTGTGCCTCCGTGTTTTTTCACGGACCCATTGACTTGAATGGGTCTGCGAACCGTTGTCCGTGAAAAAAATTAGACAGGTTGTATTTTTTTCACGGACTGGAAACACGGATCACGGACGCGAATAACAAGCGGTGCATTAGCCGAGTTTTCCACGGACCCATTGAAAGTCAATGGGTCCGCAGAAAATCACGGAAAACGGAACAACGGACACGGGACACAACAACGGTCGTGTGCATGAGGCCTTAGTCAGGGAGAGCTGTGCTGTAGAAGGGACAGAAAGTGTAGGGACAGGAATTGTTTAGTGTTGAAAGGTGTTAGAAACCCAAAAGTCCTTTTTAGGACTATTGTTTTCTCTGGCTGCAATATATATTATTAGCTGAAGGACGCGGCTTTGCTCGGGTATTTTCAATCTATTTCATTTAATGTTTGTGTGCGTCGTTAAAAGATATCAACACTATCCACTATAACAGTGACATCTACAGCACCCAGCCCCCAAAAGAGTGAACTCCACAGCCCCCCACCCCTTAACACTGACCCCCCCACAGTGCCCCGTCCCTTAAAATTGGACCTCCACAGCAGCCCACCCCCTTAACTTTGACCTTTACAGCAGCCTTCCCCTTTAACAGTGACTTTCACAGCATACGCATATATTACACTTTTATATACCCTGCACATGTAGAGGCGCACATTACATTTTTATTTACATTTAGTCAGAGACTACTAATTGCCTGCTCTTGACATGTGCAT